>NC_141891.1:12385427-13010427 GCF_030686135.1 Camelina sativa
TACGTTTTCGGAAAGTCGAACCAGTGAATCTGATTTCTGGTTTGTAACTAAAATTTAAAAGGATACATACAAAATGGCTAAAAGCTTTTTGGGCCGAACGTACACCTGTGGATCCAATTTTCAGGCCTTTATATGACTTTATGCGAAAGTGATGGCTCATCTGATTCTGAATGAATTGGCTTTGTTTTTCGTACAAAAATCAAGATAAGAGATTTTCCTTTGCAGAGGTCAAGATTCTTTTATTTTTTGTCCTACGGAAATTAGTGATACAAAATCATATTGAATTGGTGAATTATGTATACAACATAATTGAATTGGTCCAAAACTAAGTCGAACATTCAAAGATCGAAGACCTTTAAACTAAAACACACTCATCGGGCATTAACACACCATTTTCTTGCTATAAGTTTATTCTAATTAAAATTGTTACTTGGTACCATATTATTTTTACATTTTGTGCAGATTCCAAATCTCAAACTATTTGAACTGAATGATCCTCAAGATCACAAATTTGAATCTCGATGTTAGGAAGGAGTCTAAATGTACATGTTTGACCCAAAAACATTCATGTGGACCAAGTTGTGTTCGATGAAGAAGATTAGTAGTATTTCTTTAGAACACAAGTCACGAGATCCATTGTCACAGTTTTATTATCTACACAAATTAAACAACCAAAGCTCTCCCATACGGCCATACCAATATTTTTGATTCCAACTCTTGACTCTTTTAAATCACGTACACTTCATCGGAGCACTCCAAGTTGTGTTCTTAACTTGTTCAGATAAAGACAAATACTTTCTCCAGTCATCAAGAACGAGATTAAGATCATGAAGCTTCTTCTCTAATCCAATACAACAATTAGCATGCATTGTACACACCAAGTTTATGTCTCTGCTCGTCTGACAAAACCCACCAAAGTAAACCGTATCAAAGAATCTCATTTGGATTCCAATCTCCGAGACTAAGGCCTTGTGTTTGATTTTGTTGAACACATCTTGGTCATGTAACTTTGGATAATCTAGACGTGATTTGTACCAAAACTTGTAGAACTCGATGCTTCTGTGGTTTGATTTCACGTAAGTGAAGCCTCCATTTACCCAATTGTCTGAGTCATTAGGATCACCGAAGAATCGATCACAAGCCATTTGGAAATCTCCATCTGGATATAGCCGAGGAAATGGATTTCGAAGCCACATTATATCTGCATCCTAAAAAAAAAATAGGTTTAAATAAATAACATGCCGAGATATATACACCATTTTATAAATAAATAAATAGATATATACACCAAGCCGAAGAATATGCTACTATATTTAATGTTAATTTATTTATTTATAAAAATGATGTTTGGTACCCAATAAATGCCAATAATTCCAGAATAATTCTTATGACATGTGAAAGTTAGGCGTTGTTACCATTTAAGACATTTATACCAAAATTACAGTCGAAATGGAAAATTTTAAACTTTAGTCCATTAATTAGCATGGTGAGCATTTCAATTAAGGGACCACCATGGGTTGGTTTGGTGCATGAATACAAAGTTAGTTGTGAATCTTGTGATATTCTCTAAAGAAGTTTTTTTTGTCCTTTTTCTGTTTAGTGTAACTGGGCCTTGTTCGATTTATTATATGTAAATATGAAGAAAATAATTTGGCTTTAAATACATATTTACATAAATGTACTCATCTTCTAAGCATCATAGATAATTAAATTTCTTGATCAAAGATTGTTTCAAGGGATTGCTAAGAAATTAAAGTAAGGAAATTGAAATGGATGATGAAGATGAGTACCGTAAAGATGAAGTTATATCCCATTTCTAGCACTTGTGTGAGAAGCTCGATTCTTCGCCACATCATTTTGAGGTAGTCAGGAGTAGCAAAGAGTTTTTCACCGGAGAAATCAGTCCCTTTGGTTTCTAAATAGTAGCAATTAGGGTGAAGTTGTGAACAGCGATCAAATGCCTTGGAATCCAAGCAAACCACAACCACATGTTGAAGTAGCTTCTGTGTTCCTTGTCCGATATGAAAACTCTCAAGAAATAGATCGAACAGAGAGTTCGGCTCTGCCCATGCTTGGTTCAACGTAGTTACAATAACTGTTCGATTCTCAGTCGACGCATTCTCTAGAACTTCCCTAAAACTGATCGATTTCGTTCTCTGAAAGAAGCCAGAAACAAGTTTCTGAGTTAAAGACTAGTAAAAAAAGAGATCAAACCCATTCCAAACAGAACATGGATTGAGACAAATACATATCAATGTATAGTGGTAACTAATAATAAACTCACTGTTTGTGGAGAAGACGAAGAGGTGTGATCAAGCAAAGGACGAGGAGAGCTGAGATTGTCAACACCGAGCTCGTGATGAATAGGATAAGCTGTTTTGTAGATGAGAAGAGATGAGGCCGCTAAACCTAGAAACAAGAACAGGATTCTCTTCACTTCTTTTTGTCCGATCGCAGATCCAAAATCAAGAAAACTTGAAGGGGAAGAAGAGTTCATGTGTTCTTGAGGGGATTCAAAGCGTTTCTCTCGTTTGTCTTTGTTCTTTTTCTCTGTTTTTTTTTTTGTCGGTTCTTATAATTAAGTACATAGGGTCAAGGCAAACGTCATCTGTCATCACTGGCAGTTTTGTAAGGTCGTTGTTCTTATTTGCATTATTTATTTATTTGTAGCAAAGATATTTTGTGAATGAATTATTTACCAACTCACTTTCCAATTCTTGTTTTTATTAGAGAGAGTAGAGAAAATTAAGAGCACACACCAATTCCGAATTACCCGATACCCGAATGCCCACCACTTTATTATAAACTCAACTGGTTTATAAATAGATAGAAGGGGTAGAATAATGTGCCATTCGGAGTACTAAAACTGTGAATATTAGCCTATTATATATAGGTAGTAGTAGTAGTACTAGGCTACTAGCTTACTCAGAAGAATTTTTTGTTTTTGACGATTCCACCATGTATAATATCCATAAATTAGTTCTACACAATTCACTTCGAATACATGATACAATATTCTATATTTTGAGATATACAGTAACCACTATTTTTGAGATATACATGATACAATAGTCTTCATAACCCGAATTAAATCTTTATTCAACCACTATTTTTTTTTTTATCCTAATTGAATGCCTATTAGTAATTTTTATTTTTGGGCAGAATGCCAATTAGTAATTGTTTAACTAGTTCTTCCATTAAGTGGCTGCCGTTGGCTTTTATTTAGTAATTGTACAACACCAAGTGGCATTCTGGTAATTGTACAACACCAAGTGGCTTTTTATTCTGTTTCGATCACGCTCACGTTATTTCCGGTTACTCGTGGCTGCCGTTGTACTTTATTTTCTCCCCTTAAGTGAATGAGTCAATTAATTAATTCTGTGGTTAATGACTTAGACTAGGAAGCGTCAAATTTCTAGATGCATCACCAATGGTCCAATCCAATGGAGTATTAATTGTCGGCTAATATATAGTATTAATTAATCAATTACTGATAAGACTAAGTCTATTCGAATACCGTTTACCAAAAGGAAAAGGACTAGTCTAAATAAAACTGTGTACGATGAAAACATTTTGATTTTTATCAGAAGTTTTTTTTTTTTCTCTTTTTGATAAACGCAATCGGCTGATCCGGTCAGATTTGGGGAGAACGCACCTGATAGCACCATGGGGGGAAATGATTTTTATCGGAAAGTTAGGTTTGAGCTTTCATTTATGACATTGTGTACGTATGCATAATTGGCTGAAACTCTTCAACCTTCATCAAGTGGTTTTAGATTATAGCTTGAGTTAAATCGTGCCATCGCATGGTGTACATATATATCTCGGCAATTATATAACGAAAAACAGGTATTCTCTGTTTCGGGTTAAGAGTTTGTCCTGTCATCATCAGAATCCTTTTTTTGTTTTTGTTTTGCTCCCTTTCTTCTTGGTTGCACCGTAGCTTTCACATTATTACTCTATTAATACTGTAGTCTACGACATGCTAAAAGGGATTTTCTTTGGTCTGTCATGTAGTATATTTTTATTTTATACGAATTTAGTGATTTATTTTGTTTAATAAAAGGGACAATTCAGTTGGACAGTTGTCTGGCTTATATTGACCGTACCTTGTTCGGCAAATTTCAACAACTTGGTTCTGTTACAATAATTAACTACAATGCGAACATGTCACCACTTTCATTGAAAAAAAAAGCATTACATTATTTTTTTTAATGATAAGTTTATATCTTTGATACTTTCAAATAAAATAAAAATAAAAATAAAAAAGCGTACAATCTCAGCTCAGAACTAGATTAGGAAACAATAACCGAGTTCAATAATATCAACGAAACTATCTTAACGTATGAACTAGTTTCATATATCTACTACTCTTACATCCTTCAATAACCACACCTAGGCGGAATATTCCATTTGGTCTCGGATACGGTCGTGTTTAGTGACATATATCGTTTCCAGTCTTCAAGAGCTGCCTTAAGATTATTCACTTTGTTGTCCAAACCAATACAACAATTAGCATGCATGATGTTTGATATATCATGGTTTTTAGGTGTTTTTAGCCATGATATAAGTCTTAATTATATAGTCTTTTTGGTGTTTTTAGAGTCTTTTGAGTCTTTATAGGATTTAACATGGATGGGAGCATAATGGAGCTAAATTGGAGGATTTGGAGCTTAATCAAGCATTGAGGCTGAGTTACAAAGTTGGGAGACGAAATTGAGAGAGTGCATCGATCGACACATTGATAGCATCGATCGATGCTAGGCCAAATACGAAATTGGAAGTTTTCCCACAAGTTTTGAAGATTTACAAATCTGCCCCAAAGTTTTCCATATTTGCATCATTGGTCCCTGGACGTGTTTAGGAGTATAAATAGGATTTTTATGGTCATTGTTTAGACCTAAGCTTTATTTTTCCCTGCAACTTTTGAGAGCAAAACCCTGTGAGATTTTTGAGAGCTTTTGGAGAGAAGAATCAAGACTCCTTCAGAGAAGATTCAGAACTCCTTTACTTCTTCTTTAATCTCTTTCTTAATGCAATTTATTCAGAAGATGTTTTGTGTTTCATTGATTATGTCTGAGTAGATCTGCTTGTTAGGTTTAGGATTTCTCATTAGGGATTTCATGGATTATTAGATCTGTTATTATTTAGGATTCATTATCTTTCTTGTTCTTCATCATAGGTTGTTCTCAATGCTAGATCTTTGATTAGTCATCTGGATTTAGATCTTAGGATTATTAATTGATATGAGAATATAATTGATTTTCCTGATAAAACCTTTGGTGAGCAAAATTATTTCTTGCAAAGAGATTTGATTTAATAATTTTGTGAACAATCTAAACTTGTTTTTAAAGCTGATTTATTACCTAGAATTTTGCAAAGAGATTTGGATTTTCTGGTTTTAAATTTAGATAATATTTGCAGTGAGAACTGATTTATTTTATAATTGTGTTTAGAGTTCAAGAACGGTGCTTAATTGTTGAATCCTGCTTATTTAATTAATTGATCTGATTTTCCATGATTTCCTGAGAATTTCCCTAAGCCTAGCGTTTATTCCTATTGATTTACAATTCCTTTATTTTCTGTTTTTGCATTGCTATTTAAATTTAATATTTTGATTTAGCATAATTAAAAGAGTAATAAGTCTATTGTGTGAATCTAGAGTTCTTGTGGATTCGATCCCTAAGTACTACAATTGATCTCTTAATTTGAGAGAGTAGCTCAGGGTTAAATTTGAGCATATCAAATTTTGGCGCCGTTGCCGGGGACTCTTTTGATTCACCATTAGATTAAAATCTTTGATTTTGTCTAAATTTTTCTTTTTTTGTTTTACTCACACGCTTTTGTTTCTTTTCTCTTGTGTGTTTCAGGTTCATGCCTAAGCCTAGCACCAGGAAAAATCCTACTGGTCCAGTTATTAAGCTTACAAACCAAGAGTTAGGACAACTAGAGCGTGAAAACACCAAAGCAGCCAAATCAGCGAAGATGGCCAATATAATCATAATGAGACCTGATGAGGCTGGGGTTTTGAAGGATCAAGAGGGTAATGTGTACAACGAGCAAGGCCAGAAACTTGATGCTGAAGGACGGGTTATTCAGGAAGAACTCGTCGTGGCCGATGAGAATGCAGATGGCGTCGATCGACGCAACGTCAGCATCGATCGACGCAACCAGGACGGCATCGATCGATGCAATGCTGGCATCGGTCGACGCAATGCCGGAGCCGGTGCGAATGGTGCAGATTTGGGTGGCAATGATCAGCAGATTGTTCAGCCTAGACGGGACAACAATGAAGAGCTTGTCAAGACTCTTGCGGACTTCAACAGACCAGACTTATTCTATGAGAACCGTTCCGCAATTGTCCCTCCTCCATTTCCAAGGAATGACTTTGAGCTGAAGCCTGCCTACTTTGCTCTTGTTGGACAAAGGCCATTCCAGAACCTGCCAAATGAGAAGCCTCTAGATCACATTGAACACTTTGAGGACATTGTTACTAGCATCAAGGCTAATGGAGTCACTGAAGACTACCTCTACTGCAAACTTTTCCCCTACTCTCTTGCTGGGGAAGCTTCTCATTGGCTAAGGCAGCTCAAACCAGGATCTCTGACAACCTGGCATGACATCAAGGTGGCATTCTTGAACTATTTCTATGATGATGCGATGTCTGATGAGCTGAGGATCAAGCTTTCTACCTTTAGACAAGGACCAACTGAATCTTACAAAGCTGCTTTGGTGAGGTTCAAAGCATACCAGAGGGACTGTCCACATCATGGATTTTCAGAGGTGCAATTGATCAGTATCTTCTTTAGCGGGATTGACTGGAGGTATCAGATGGCTTTGGATGCTGCTAGTGATGGGAACTTCAAGACAAGGTACCCAGATGATGCTGAGAAGTTGATTGAAAGGCTAGCATCAAGCAACAGTACCAAGAATGCAGACTTAGAGCGGAAAAGAGCACATGAAGGCAATGGTTCAAATCAGTTTGCTGCAGTGAATGCTAAGTTGGATACAATGCATAATCTTCTTGTGGGAAAGAAGTCTGTCCATTTTGCTGAAGATGTTGAGAATTTTGAGCCAAAGCCAGAGACTAGAGAAGAAGATGTCAACTATGTGTATAGAGCTGGATATCAAAATCAGAGATTTGGTCAGAAGAATTCCTTCACAGGAAATCCAAGCAGCAACTTCACAAGGAACTATGGTTCTTCATCTTACCAACCCCTCCCTCCACCCAGTTCAGAGAGCAAGATGGAATCAATGATTGGCCAAATTTTGGAAGGTCAACAGAAGTTAACGGTGGACTTCAATGGGAAGATTGATTCTGTATACACTGAGCTGACTGGGAAGTTTGATGCATTAAATACTCATGTCAAGAAGCTGGAGAATCAAGTGATTCAGAATGCTGGGTCTGTTAAAAGACAAGAGGAACTTCTTAATAGAAGAACTGAGAACCCCCACCATGCTTGTAATGCGATTTTGGTGAAGGAAGAGGATGAAGATACGACAGTCGGTCCAGCATCGATCGACACTACTCAAGCGCATCGATCGATGCAATCATCACCAAGTGTCGATCGATGCAATGTCAGCATTGATCGACACACCCCACAGACAACTACGGTTTCTGTTCCAGTTCAACCATCCGATTCACAACAAGCCTACAAGCCTAAGGTTCCTTTTCCTAAGCCTAGGAGGTCTAAGCAGGAGATTGAAGAAGCTAGATGCAAAGCTATGATGGACAAGGTAATGATTGAGATGCCTTTGATTGATGCTGTCAAGTTTTCTCCTAGTATTAAGAGATATGTGAAGAGAATGGTCACCAATGGTTTGAGTCCTGAGGAAGGAGCACTGCTTACAAAGGATGTCAGTTCAATTCTGTTGAAGCAGCCTCTACAGAGGAAGAAGGATAAGAAGCAGGAGGTGGTTGTCTCTAAGGAAGTAAGTGCAGTAATTCAGAGTATGATTGCAGAGAAGTTACCAGATCCTGGAAGCTTTGTACTTGACTGCTCTATCTCCACAGGAAGGTTTCCTCACTCTCTTTGTGATCTTGGTTCTAGTATTAACTTGATGCCACATTCTGTTGCTGTGAGACTTGGGATGACGGATTTTAAGCCAACTAAGATCTCTCTTATCTTAGCTGATCGATCTAGAAGGATTCCTGAAGGTGTCTTAGAGGATATTCCGATCAGGATTGGAGATTGCATGATTCCCACTGACTTTGTGGTACTGAAATATGACCAAGAGCCTAATGATCCTCTCATTTTAGGACGCTCTTTCTTGGCTTCAGCTGGTGCCATCATTGATGTGAAGAAGGGACACATATCTCTGAATGTAGAAGATTTGGTCATGAACTTTGAGATGGACAAGCTTAGAAGGGTTCCCACTATTGATGGTCAGACATTTTCTGTGGAGGTTGTTTCTGATGACAATCTGATCATAGAGCTTCAGGAAGACATTACTGCTGGGTATGTCAAAGAGTTGGAGCCTGTAGAGGAAGTGAGTAAACAAGCTGCTAAGCTTGAAGATTGGAGTGGAGATCATCTAATCAGTACTAGAGATCATGATGAGGTTCTGATGCATGACAAGCCGCTGGTAGATGACGTTTTTGTGATGGAAACACGAATTGCTGAGGAAAGCTGCAAAAACGTTGAAGAAACACGAGTTGCATACCAAGCATCGATCGATGCAGCTGTTGCATCGATCGACACTCCTTCCAGAGACGGCTCGGACTTGTCCACAACCACAGATTCTCGCGTTGGATCCTTAGTTGCAAGTCCTAGACCAGTTGTAAAGCTGAAATCTCACTATTCCACAGTCCAGAAGCCACAGGTAAGGCCAAGGTATGCATCTTCTTTACCCAAACCTTCTCCTATCATCAATAAGAATTTCAAAGGTACAAAAACTGTTGTGCAGTTAACCAAGCCGCGAGATTATCGCAGTGTGCTTGTTTCTTCTGTTGATGATTTTCCAGGACTTAAAAGAAAGCCACCCATCCCTCAGTCCCGTCCTGGTCCTGCTCCTCACATCCTTGTCAAACCTCATGCAGCTAAAGCCTACACACCACCTTGGAGGAAGTGGACATCCTCTCAGAAGCATTCACTGCCATGTTCCGATCCACCGGATGCCTGAGATCCGACACAGTCAAGCTAATGACTGAAAACAAGCGCTTAGTGGGAGGCAACCCACTGGTAGGTTTTTCTTTTTCATTTTTCTTTTGATTTTCATTTATTTTTTATTTTATTCGCCAATCTCATACTTGATAGCATTGGGGACAGTGTTGTTTAAGTCTGGGGGAGGCAGTTACTAACTACGTTTTTGTTTTTGAGAGTCAGTCGAAAAAAAAAAAATTGTTTTATTGAGTCAAAATTTTGTTGGGAACTATGACTTTTCTTTTTAGTGTACTGCTTTGGTTGATTTATGCTGTAGATTGAATCCACAAATCCGACTAATGAAAAATCCAATGGCTGACCAGTGAACCAGAGACATCCAAATTTCCAACAGAATCCATAAAAGCTTGAGGTAACTTCTGTACTTTTCTTTTTACCTCATCAAGGAGATTGATTTTCATAGAGCTTGACTCCTTGTTCATACCTGACAAGTAAGACTTCAGAAAGAAAATGGTATCCCTCTCCCTTATTTAAGTTTAAAAGATTTTTCCTGAGAGCTTTTTAAAAAAAAAAGAGAATAAAAGATGAGATGATTTTGATCAGTTTAGAGAGGTAGGTAAATTACCTGTGACCTCATTATTCTACTCTTAAGTCAAATGATCATATAAAGCTTGGAAGCGAGGGGTAGGTAAATTACCGATGACCCCATTATTCGCCTACAACTTTGAGAAAAGAAAAAAGAAAGAAAAAAAAAAAAAACAAAGCAAAGCTCTGAGGAAGAATAAAAAGAATAAGTCTGGGGGAGAGAAAGAGTACCACATGTGGTAAAAGATATGTCTTGCTTGTTATGGTATTGTACGGGAATGAGTCTAGAAGGTTCTTGACATTGATCAAATTGATGAGACCCACCGATGAAAGCTTAATGGAGGAAGTAGTGGAATTTGGTTTGAATTTGGGATGCTATGAAAGTCAACGGAGAAGTACATGGTGGTTCGATTTGGATTTATCAGCTAAGCATGTGGATTAAGGTTTGGATGATCATGGCATTACTTTGAAAAGAAAATGAGTTTCTATGTTTTCAAACCTCTTTCACAGATGAAGTTTATGTTTTGCTTGAGGGCAAGCAAAGACTAAGTCTGGGGGAGTTGATATATCATGGTTTTTAGGTGTTTTTAGCCATGATATAAGTCTTAATTATAGAGTCTTTTTGGTGTTTTTAGAGTCTTTTGAGTCTTTATAGGATTTAACATGGATGGGAGCATAATGGAGCTAAATTGGAGGATTTGGAGCTTAATCAAGCATTGAGGCTGAGTTACAAAGTTGGGAGACGAAATTGAGAGAGTGCATCGATCGACACATTGATAGCATCGATCGATGCTAGGCCAAATACGAAATTGGAAGTTTTCCCACAAGTTTTGAAGATTTACAAATCTGCCCCAAAGTTTTCCATATTTGCATCATTGGTCCCTGGACGTGTTTAGGAGTATAAATAGGATTTTTATGGTCATTGTTTAGACCTAAGCTTTATTTTTCCCTGCAACTTTTGAGAGCAAAACCCTGTGAGATTTTTGAGAGCTTTTGGAGAGAAGAATCAAGACTCCTTCAGAGAAGATTCAGAACTCCTTTACTTCTTCTTTAATCTCTTTCTTAATGCAATTTATTCAGAAGATGTTTTGTGTTTCATTGATTATGTCTGAGTAGATCTGCTTGTTAGGTTTAGGGTTTCTCATTAGGGATTTCATGGATTATTAGATCTGTTATTATTTAGGATTCATTATCTTTCTTGTTCTTCATCATAGGTTGTTCTCAATGCTAGATCTTTGATTAGTCATCTGGATTTAGATTTTAGGATTATTAATTGATATGAGAATATAATTGATTTTCCTGATAAAACCTTTGGTGAGCAAAATAATTTCTTGCAAAGAGATTTGATTTAATAATTTTGTGAACAATCTAAACTTGTTTTTAAAGCTGATTTATTACCTAGAATTTTGCAAAGAGATTTGGATTTTCTGGTTTTAAATTTAGATAATATTTGCAGTGAGAACTGATTTATTTTATAATTGTGTTTAGAGTTCAAGAACGGTGCTTAATTGTTGAATCCTGCTTATTTAATTAATTGATCTGATTTTCCATGATTTCCTGAGAATTTCTCTAAGCCTAGCGTTTATTCCTATATATTTACAACTCCTTTATTTTCTGTTTTTGCATTGCTATTTAAATTTAATATTTTGATTTAGCATAATTAAAAGAGTAATAAGTCTATTGTGTGAATCTAGAGTTCTTGTGGATTCGATCCCTAAGTACTATAATTGATCTCTTAATTTGAGAGAGTAGCTCAGGGTTAAATTTGAGCATATCAGTGTTGACCACATTGATGTCCCGGCTCCGCTGACAAAACCCTCCAAAGTAAACCGTGTCAAAAAACCTCATCTTTATCCCGAGTTTCTCGACGTGATGATCGCTTTTTATGAAGTTGAACACATCTTGATCGTGTTTACCAGGATATTTCCTACTCGATCTGATCCAGTATTTGTAAAATTTTGAAGTTTTGTTGCTTGCCTTGACGTATGTAAATCCGGAGTTGACGTGATTCTTTTTGTCCGATGGTTTTCCATTATAATCATCGCATGTTATTTGAAAATCAGCGTCTGGAAAAAACCGGGGAAATGGGTCTCGAAGCCACAAAATATCAGCATCCTATATATATACAACAAGCTCAACATTAATTTGCATATAAAGTTATCAAATCGAATTAACAAGATATGTAAAATAATAACATTTTAGTTATAAAGAAAACAAGTTATAAATAACAAAATAAAAAATAACACGTTGGTAAAAATTTACTGAAACTGTGCAAACACGTTGGTAAATTTTGGTCATATGAGAAAAAAAAAAAATATATATATATATATATATAATGTGATGACAATGATGATATATATATATAAGTGTTTGTCAACATATTTATTTAAGTACGTACGTAACCTCTGTCGGTATATAATTGACATTTAAACATCTATATACACATACACACGCAAACAAAACGTTACAATCGTGAATATTGATGATTAGCTGAGTACTTAATTTTCTTTTTGTGCATGGTTCATAATCCTGACCAGTTAACCTTTACCGTCGAGTCCTAGCCAGCCACGTTATCTAAATGCATTAATTATATAATTCAAGAAAAGTAAACGTAATTAAACATTGGAAGTTAGAGGTGTGCTAAAAACAAAACGAAGAATCACGATAGTCAAATCTAAAACCCTCGAGGAAAATATATAAAATCTAACAAAGAAACAATATGTTAGACAATCTTACATATTTCAACGGTGGTGTCTCTAGTCGACACAAATATTGCATAAACTGAACATTTCACTCTCTTTAATTTTCTTAATTAAATTATTTATACATGTTACTAAATCTTGTAAATCTAGATTTTGGATGCTTATATCAAATATTAATATTATGATCGTGCACTAAATATTTATTTTTACTATATTACCAACCATTTTCTTAATATTTGAAATTATATAGTTAGCTGGTTGACAAATTTCACTGATGGTGCGTGACTTTGTCTAAACTCAAACGTGAATATTTGAAGAAAAAAAAAACTTATAGAGAAAACATATACTAATTAATTTATGAATAAAATATGAGAAGAAGATTGAGATATATGTACCGTGAAGATGAAGTTGTACCCTAAACCAATAACTTGTCTAAGAAGATCCATTCGCCGCCAAATGAGTTTTAAGTAACCAGGAGTCATGAATTTGTTTGGCCCAGAGAGTTGGTCTGAATCCGTGGCGTTGATCAAGTAGCAATGAGGATGAACCTTTAGGCACTGATCATATGCTTTGTTATCCAAGCAAATCGCGATCACATGCTTCAATAGCCTCTCCGTTCCTATTCCGGCTTTAAAACCCTCTCGAAACACATCAAACGTTGAGTTTGGTTCGGTCCATGCTTGGTTTAACGCTGTTATGATCACCGTGTTATCCTCCATAGCCGCATTCATTAATACTCTTTCTAAATTTGAAACAGGTTCCTTCCTTGGTACCTAAAAAACATCAACACATTTACGTTATAAGACTATCGATATTTTTTTTCTTTTTTCAATACAAGTTCTCTCTTTAACTACGAAATATTGTAAATTTGAGAGAATATTAGTCTAAAATGGAATCTGACATTTTTGATAAACCAAACGATATAGACAAAAATTCATGTGTAATATATATGATATATACTCACTGTTTCTAAGAAAGTCTCGTTTATGACTTTTGAAGAATAGCAATCGGTATTCGATGGAAACAACATCATGTTGAGTGGATTATTTGCAGATTTGTAGAATAATAGACAAGAAAGTGTCACGGTTGCGACTAATAACACGACTTTCATCACGTCTCTCCCTCCAAAAAAACCATCGGAATATATCATCGGCGGCTTAGATTTTGCATCCTTGATGCTAACTCTGGAAAACTCGTAGCCCATTGAAGAAGCTTCGCCGTTCGTGCTCTTCATGGTTTTGGCATATGAATCCTTTTTCCTTCTTTGTACGTGTTACTTATAAAATACTATGAGTTATATATTTAGCCGCCATTTAATAGTCTTGATATTTGTTTGAATGTTCCTTTTCTCTTTAATTATATAACTTAACTTGTGAAGAAATTTGTAACGATTATTGTGATTGTAACTTAATGAAGATTTTTTTTTCGCTCGCATGGGAAGTTTCCGTTGAATATCATGACCAAACCGGTTCGGTTTTGTTGTGTCTCAAAATGAGCATAAGCCCTACAAGTTAACTAAGAAAACCACAAATATGTTTTTATTCAATAATTTCTGACTATTACGTTCTAACGAACAAAATTTTGTATTTGAGTGATATAGTTCATATTGGTCGACTAACAATGAAGAAAGTAGTGATTAGTGGCTTATTTAAATTATTATTATTAACCCAAACTCTAGGAGTACCATTCGGATTTTTTCGTATACGTGATTATATCAAATTTCTTCCAATTGATAACATGATTTCTGATAATAGAGCAAATTAATATGGCTTATGGTATGAATACGTTTCGTTTCCCCAATTTGGTCTAGTGTGCTACAAGCCTACAGCCTACAAGAGCGGTTCAGCCCTAGGGGATTAATCCATTAATTAGTATGGAGGGACCTTTTTGAGATATAGTTACGTATTTTAGCGTTGAATAAATCAATAATTTGCTACAATTGTTTCAATTGGTCTTCTAGCTGAATTTTTGTAGGAAAAAGTTGAAGATTAATTACCCCTTAATTATAATGTTGACCTCTTCAAAATAAAGTTTTTTTCCTTTTTTTTTGGTAAATAATAATCTTTTTCTTGTTTTTGGACCAAGAAAAATAAAAGATGATTATCTACAAAATAAACATCTCTTTCTTGTGGCTGTAAATTAAATTGGACCATGTTGACTATTGTGTTATCAAAGTAAGTAAAAAAACATGTATGGTTAAAACCTTGAATCTAAAAGTACAGTATACTGATCTAAACGTAACTACATCTATATATATTACATATAGTGATGTGATCACGGGTCCAGACTCGCGGCCAGGAATGCTTGTACCAGACCAAGATGTCGAGGACGCGGCCGAGACACCTACACCATTCACGGGACAACAGCCGGCCAACGCACCAGCAATCACTCCGGGAGCCACGACGCGTTCTAAGAGCTCTTCCAAGTCAACCAGGCAGAAGATCAACCTGTTCGTGCAAGCCTATGTCCGCAACAACGACCCAACCGGAGCAGTTCACACGGAGACCGTTCGCACGGCCTTCATCCTTACTCAAGGATGAAGGCGACCAAGTCACTATAGCGAGGAGTCGTACTCTTTTTCCTCACTCCGGGTTTTTCCCACGTAGTTTACCGGAGGAGGTTTTAACGAGGCGAGGAGCTTTAGTGCAAACGTTCGAAGCCAAGACGTTTCCCGCGCCAAGGCCGAAGACGTGTCTTTTAGTTTTTACTTATGCTTTGCGTTTTGAACAAACTCTAGATTTTTCTCTTTGTAACGTTAAGTAGAGTGACATGTTGTGTTTGAATCACTTAGGAGAGCGACGTGTTCTATTTCAAAGAGAACACGTCAAAGGACGACGTGCGCGGACCATTGCGAGTCCGCGTGTCCTTAAGCCTCTCCTAAACCTAGCTCTATTTAAACCCCCTCTTATCTTCTTGTAACCTCAGACTTAATTGAAATAGAGATTCTTTGACCTTGTCTCATTCCTCTCCTTAGAACCAATCCGGGATTGCTCTATCGAGAGAACCCTAACGACTCGAACTGGGTTAGTCTGACCGTATTGTGAGGCGAGCCATTCCTCTCGTGTCGTCGTTCGTTCCACCCTTGTTCCCACTTCGCCGAGTGAAACCTCCCTTGGTTCACTAATCGACTTCCGCATCACTTCGACCGTACCGCACCGCTACCATATCGATCCGTCCGAGCGGCCAAGTTCGAGTTTATCAAGTAGATCGTGTTCCCACCGTTCCTACTTCATCAAACCTCGACTTCATCGTTCGTTTAGCCCCTACAAGTCGTTTCCCATCGATTTGCCCGAGCAGCGTTGTCTCTATCTTGAGCGGCCCGAAGACGTGACTTCCGATCCGAGCTGCGAGACATCCGGTGCTCACATCATATAGTGTCTTAATGTAACTACGAAATTTATTTTTTATGGAATACAAAAATTAAGATCCTAGTTAGGATGAAATTATAAAAACAGTGTGATGGTAGAAAGACAAAAGTGGACAGAACTAAGGTGATACATCCGATCAAGTTGGATTTTTACAAAATATATTTAGGCTCGAATGATCCACTACACGAGTTGTGGAAGGACTCGCGATACTATTTTGACGAATCGACTAGTCCCACGAAAGAGAAACATAGTTTGTTGTAATACTGAGGAAGTGGATATTGGTTTATAGTTTTAAACTTTAGGGGCCAATGAAAACAAAAATCAAGATTTTCAATGTTAAATCTAATCTGCTTCGTAATTTTGATCGTAGAGTACTTGCTGTGATCATTGGAGCGGATCATGTGGTCTTGATTTGGCTGATCGTATCATTGAGTAGTGGCCGTACGTGAAAGTGATCGCCTTCGTTGATAATTAAGCGTGATTTGATTGCCATAGGACTTATAATAGATGTAATAATACCAAGGCCAGAAAACAGTTTCTATGGTATAATCTTAAATTTGGTATCCTTTTTTATTCCCCTTTATCTGTAATTGTTTTACAAAGAAAAAAAAAAGACAAAAACACTAAACGTAAAAGACTTGTCCAACGTTTAAAAGGGTTTCATGAGGAACATGCAAGATAACACTATTCTCCCTACAAACCTTAGCAAGAAATGCATAAACATAATCAATGGCAATCTTTTTTGGAAGCCATGATCCACTTCTTGCTTTAACCACAGTGTTTCCCATAATATGAACAACTCCTGATTCTTTACATGTCTTTAGAAACTCCAACTCATCCATCTCGTCCTCCTCTATTGTATTGTTCTGACTGAAACTCAACGCGTTATGCGGTGAATCAGCGGGAAGTATCGTATCTAAAGTTGATACCGTGTAGTCCACCATCGATGAAAACATATCCGCGTTGTTATTGTTGTTGTTGCTATTGTGGTGGTGGTTGGTGTTATGGATCAAATCTTCTCTGGACTCTTGTGTATTGTTGACAGAATACGCACTACTGTAGGTGCTTGAGTTCGAACCTGGCTCCATCATTGTTTCGATTCGAATGAATGAAACGAGGCTATTCAACAATTTGTTTTCGAAATCGTCGTCTTTCTTGTGTAGATCTTTGTAACCATATCTGTTCAAAAAAATGGTTTGAGAGACTATATGAATGTTACTGTTGACAGACAAAAGACAAAGAAAGGACAGTACCTGGCTACGCAGCGGAACATTCGGAATGTTTTTGGTCCGATTCTCTTCACAAGAAACCTCTCTTCTTCAGGGACAGTGTAAACCGGAAGGTACTTGACGCAGACAAAGACTACAACCGAATGAATGGCAGGGAGATTGGTGATGAAGTGAGAGAAAATGTGAGGGACACCACTCGCTAATTCAGTGTAGACTAACCCGACCCCAGGGACACGGACAAGCCCGAGGCTAGGACCGAGGCCGAGTATCCAACTCATGGACACTTTGCTATGCATTTCAAACTCATATTTCTTGACTGTTGCGTAATGCCAAACTGACATTACAAGAAGTGAGATCGCTGCTATGATTAGCGGAACCCATCCTCCTTCATCAATCTTAAAGATCACAGCCGAGAAGTAGGAAAACTCAACAAAGAAGGAGAGAACGGTGAATACAAGGACAAGGATCCAGTGGCAACGCCACACGAGCAGCATGATCAGCACCATTAGTATTGTGGTCACAAGCATCACGATAACAACAGCAGTACCTAAATTCACAAAGATACCAAAAGACAGTCAGATAAAACTTCATTTCAATCAACGGTTTAAGACTACTGCTACTACATCTTTACCATATGCATTTCCGATTTGGCTCTGATTCTTGAAACTAGCAGTGACGGCGATGCAGCCGAGCATAAGTATCCAGTTAATATCAGGGCAATAGATCTGACCGAGGAACTTCTTGGAAGTATGAACAATTTTAACTCGAGGAAAACATCCATGAGCTACGGCCTGCTTGACTATTGAATAAGTCCCTGAGATTGTAGCTTGGCTTCCAACTATTGCAGCTCCTGTCGCAACTACAAACATTGGCCAATATACACTATCTGTGGAGTCAAGCAAAAGAGAGTTTTAGTGTTTTTGTAAGATCACTATGTATGACTTCAAAGACCTTTAAACAGGTTTCGGACAAACCAGGCATAGATGCATAGAACGCGTCTTTATAATGGTCCGTGTTATTCACAAGATACGCAGCTTGTCCGCAGTATGCTAGAAGAAGACAAGGGAACACAAAAAATGTAAAGGCGAGCTGTATCGCTAGTAACGGGAAATAAGCAATGTCTGCGTATAACGCCTCAGTGCCTACAAATTTTTCAAGAAGAAACATTAGATAACTTCAAAATGAATCTATTGGTGATTTAAAGGTATTACTAGTTAGTTACCTGTTATGCTGAGAAGAATGCCACCTAGCGAAATCCAACCATCTCGACCTCGTCTTTTGAAGTACAAGTATATATATGTTGGCGAAAACGCTTTTAACACGCTTGTGTCGTGTTTGCAGATGTTGTATACACCAGTGGCTCCGATGAAGAGAAACCAGATAAGCACTATAGGTGCAAAGAGCCATCCGACTTTGTCTGTACCGTAATGTTGCATACTGAATAATCCTATTAAAATGACAATAGACACTAGCACAACGATGTCTGCAAAAAAGGACAGAAGCAGGTAAGCAAAACTTAACCGATGGGAAACCTCAAGTGACATAAGGAGCGGTGAATGTTTACTTACCGCTGCTCATATTTGGATTGATGACTTTGATCCCACCAGTTGCAGAAAGAACTGTAAAAAAAGATGATATTGTGTAAACTCAAAGTTTGAGTAAACCTGTCATCTTTTTTTGGTAAAGAAAGCAAAGAAGCTTTACCGGAGATGGCTGGAGTTAAGATACCATCACCGATCATCATACAAGTTCCGAGAAGAACAATGACCAGAAGAGCTCTCTTCCTCCAATGTTTACCTTCCAACCACTTCTTGGTTTTAGCAGCAAAAGACCCTTCAACGGATATAGTTCGACTATAAGTCGTGAGATCCTCATCGCTTCTTTGCTGATTCGGGATTAGTTTCACTTTAGCATGTCTACAAAGCAACGAGTATATAGCTAAAGTCCCACCTGCACACACACAAACATGGATCGAATCCTAATGAGTATAAACCAAACCCGTTGTCGATGAACTAATCCTGGCTTTCTAAAAACTTTACCTTGACCATTGTCATTAGCTTTGCAGACAATGAACACATACTTGATGAGAGGTATAAGCAAAAGAGAGTAAATGATCAAAGAAAGAGCTCCAATTACATCTTCTTTATCATCAATCCCGTCAGGGAATGTATTGTAGAACACATACAATGGAGAAGTCCCTAAATCACCGTAAACTATTCCTAGACTTTGAAAAGACAGCCTTAGAAGCATCCAAATCGATAAGCCCTGATATATAAAAAACAGAGGAATTTCTTAAAAAACCTCAACTTTTATTTTTCTCAATTGAAATTTTGAATCAGTTACCTTTTCTCTGTACATGTTCTTGAGCTTATTAGCTTCTTCATCCATGGGTTGATCAAGTTTCTTCTCTAATTCCCACATAGCTCCTATATGTCTTTCTTCAATCGTTTGTTCTCCATCTGTTACAGAGGACTCGACCCTTTCCGCCATTTTTGTAACAACAGAACTTGGAATCACCCTTAAATTGGTTCCTGCTCAGATCAAACTAGCCCGAAACCCTAGACATCGATAACCATTTGGAGCAATTTTGGTCTGTGATGAGACCAAAAAATTGAAACTTTTTTTTGTTTTTCTTTCTTTCTTTCTCTGAGTATATAAGAATTGACTCGAGTTGTTATGATTATTACAGAACAAACAACTAGTGTCGTACAACTCTGCTTTTGATGGAATTGGATTAAAAAAAAAAGCTAAACCAAACAAAACATAAATTAAAGTTTCTGTAATGAAAGACCCTCTTTTTGGTATATAAGAAAAAAAAAACAGAATCAGTCAATCAAATGATTATAGGAAGAAGAAAAAAAAAGAATCTTGAACAACTTATGAAGATAACGCGAAAAGAACACGGTTTTGTGAATAAGTATGTTTTTTTTCTTCCTTTATTCTTTGTTTTCAGATAATTATTAAGTTACAAAGAAAGACACAGTGACCAACAAAGAAAGAAGAAGAAGAGATCGATAGAGAAGAAGAACTTATAAAGTTATGAAGACGCTGACAAAACTGAAGACGAGTGGCAGAGAGAGACACGAGCAGTTAAACTCGATTTCTTTCTCTCTCTCTTTTTGTGGTAGTATTCTTTTTTTCTTTCTAGTTTCTTGCATTTACATTTAATTTGAGAATGCGACATAGGCTGATGATGTATATCTGACTTTAGATAAGAAAAAAGAATTAAATTCCATTTTATCCTATTTTTATGCCACAAAAGTTGATAGAATTTTATTAGTATTAGATTTACTACTTTTTTTTTCCAGTTTCCTTCTGAGGCATGCCGCAGCCGCACAACTTTTCGATACATGTACCAGAAAAAAATCTACTGTATTATTTGTGTTGTTGTACGAAAGTGACGGCTCATTATTGTAAAGCTGTGAAATAATAAATGTGTATAATGTCTATATTTTTCCTCGTTGTAGGTCGCAATATTAAGCTAAGGAAATGTGCAGAGTATTTTTTTAATAATTTGTATATTAATTTAACATGTAAAATTTAGATTTAGTAAATTTAGTGATTGAACAGTAAAAAACGCCATGTTGTCAAAAATCTATAGTTATGTAGAATAAAAAAAAACCATTTCAAGATTCTTTATTTCTTTACCTAGCTACTATGAATATGATACAAGAAGTTGTTGTATACTGACATACTGCTGTTATAATTGATTTCCAAATAAAATTTAACTATCTTATCAAATATTAAGGCCATTGAGGCATTGACTCATAACAATTTTTAAAAATTTGGAGCATATATCTAAAGTGGTTTGACTCATATTTTGTTTTTTTTTTCAATTGAATACATAAATATATACTCCCTATTATCTCCAAGAAAAGACAACGTGCATGAGATTACGCATTTATAGTTACAAAACACATTTTAATGTGAAACTTGCGAATAAATTACATTAAAAACTATCAAAGCTCTTTACCTAATTTTTTTTAATATCAAAACTATCAATTAAACTAATTCAATATTTGAGGGAAAATTATTTTAATAACCGTCGGTCAAAGACAATACCCAATGTTAAGAAACTGTCTTCTTGATGGGATCTATTAATAATTCTCTTTAACGACACATGATAATGAGTTAATGACAACCTCTGCAATACCTCTTTTAAATTTTTATTCTGCACATTTCTCGTTACTGATGAAGATTATATTAGAATTTTTTTGTTGACATCGATTATATTATAATTGAAACGAGTACAATTATACATTTGATTGATTGATTATTGAAGAAGTACTGTCTAAATGATGTAGACCTAGCTAGTGGATGCAAACGATAAATGATGTACTATATCTAATAAATTATGAGATTTGAAAATTAAGAGTATTGAAAACATTAAGTCATTAATCGTGAATATGACTTACTGTTAACTCTTTTTCAAAAAATAATAATATGAGTTACTGTTTGTTTATAGTACTTTATAGATAAAATTATTTTCCCGCTGCTGCTGGTTATGCCGTTTTGATTTTTATATAGAAAAACTAAAAATGAAAATAATAAACAATTTAATTTATTATATATAGTAATCTGTAAATTAAAGATGTTAAAATATTAAATCCTTAAAGGTGTTTCTGGTTGTATATTTAATTTTCAGAAGAACTTAGTTAAATAAGATAGTTGATGGTATTTTACTATAAAAAATTCGATTTAAATTGAAAGTCTTATAAAGATTACGCATTCTTGTAAGAAAAAAAAAACTACTGTTTTAGAGCAATACTGTATAGCATCACCAAACAGAGTGAAATTTTCGCGTGTCCACCCCATTTCGAAATCACGAACTGTGGAGCTAATAACATAAAACAAATTTATATGCCACATCATATGCAACACTCTTAAAAGAACTCCTACACATGTATGTAGCGAAATAAGCAAATATGTAGATTGCACGCGTGACTAAAATATACGAACCTCACACTTGTGTGTTAATAACTTAATATTGTAATATATACGGTAAATTAAAAGGGTGAGGGGGTCGAATTATTCATATCAACTACTCCAGTTTCAGTATACAGTACATTATTATTAATTAAACTAGGTCTTTTGATAAATAAAAAAAAAATACGTTAATTGCTGATTTCTGAGATTACTATTTTATCACGTCTTCATTTTTTGTATACGTTAGAATGTTTGATTTGAAAATTGTAGTTTAAACATTATCGTACTGCAAAAGATTAAAAAAACATTATCCTATAAAAATTAGTTGACGGAAAAAAAAAACTAAAAACTTGGTCATTCAACCTATAATTGTGACAGGTGACGCATATTCCACATAAGATCCATGTCTTTTCATGAACTACCAAATTATATGAGTAGGACAAAAGTCAATAGACTCAATACCATTCATATGTTTTCGGCCACTAGTTTTTCTCCGGCCATTAGTTTTGTACTGATTGAACCCTTTTTTTTTTCAAACCATTGGGCCACAACAGGCTGGCCCATTAGCATAATCCATACATTGCAAAGCTCGATCCCTGGTGTGATGGTGCCTTGTACATTAAGGATTTACCATTGACCACTGCACTAAGGTCACTTCACACTGATTGAACCCTTTATTTTGTTCTTTTTTTTAAAAAAAATCTCTTTAAATGTTTCTTATATTTTAGTTCTTGTTTTTGAAATTAATAAGCGTTAATCGGACGGTTGGGGTACACCAAGCATCTAACAAAAAATCAGAGATTATACAAAGATTAATCGGGAACTAGTTTTACAATTATTTTATTAAATTAATAATAAAATAAAAATATATAGTACTAAATATATGCATAATTCTATTTATATATATTAAAAGAAAAACATCAAATAAAATGTAAAACTATAGCATTATCTTTAAAATTATGGTAGACACATAAAAAATAATTTTAAAATAAACTTTTATGATTTTTATTAAAAGTTTATACATTAGTTACTGTAAAATATCAAAAACTCTTAATTTAAATGTCTAAATAATAAAATTAATATTTGATTTATATGTGGCTCCAAAATTAATTGGTATACAAAAAAATAAGCCGAAAATAATCGGATTAGATGAGTTATAATCAAATTAGATAGACATAACTAAATAATCTATGCTAGACAATGATTATTCATTAATTGAAGCGGAGAGCTAGTGTGGACTTAACAATTTTACAGAGTGTAATCGTTGCTGCTAGGCGAGAATTTTTAAAACATAGATTTTGGTAGACAATGCTATTGTTATTCTTAAAATATCTTATATCGGTTTGGAAGAAAGGACTATCAAATCCTTAAATACAGTGACTAAACCGAGTCTAAGAATAAAATAACAATAACTAGTGTTCTAAAATATGCTAGGCACTAACCGGACAGTGCACTACTGTTTAGCATATAAAGTACAGTAGGTCACCGTATATATGGCCGCCTAAACCGTATTTTAGAACACTGATGTCAATAACCAATATATATATCCACACCGACCAATATAACACATCTGAAGTTTCACAATATTTTAATGTGTCCTTTTCAATAAATTAGAAAAACTATGACAAAACAACAATTTCATAAATTAAATATATATAAATAAAAAGAATTTCAATCCATGGTTAAGGTATTAAAATTATATAGAACAAAAATAATATGGTAGTTAACATATTTATCAATATTTATACACTTAATACCGATGAAAAGTGGAAATATCATTGTTATCAACGGTGGGAGGGTATCTACATAATTGGAGGATACATCAACGGTGAGCCGTCGTCTAGGGTATTCGTCATGGACTGCCGGTCTCACACATGGCAGGAAGCTCCAAAGCATGCGGGTGGCTCGGAAGCGCCCCCTCGTCAGTGCTGTTGATGGGAATATATAGGTAGTGGAAGGCTGCGATTGCGATCCCTTGGATTTTATGGAGTTTTTCGATACCAAAACCCAGATGTGGAAGCATGTGCCAAGCCCTGGAGCAGAGATACGCGGGGCATATATGGTCTCGCAAGCATTGCCGCAAAGGAAATGTTTACTTGGCTGGCGCCAACCAATAGTGTGGTTTACAAGCCCAAAGAAAATGAATGAGATGTGGTAGGACCGGGAATTTGTTTCGGTTCGGCTTCACTTACCGCTTGCAATATTGATAACGTACAATATTGTTGCACTGTCGGATTCGGATCAGCATCGTCCAGGAAAGATCATTATGGATAATGATTGCGTTAGATTGGAGAAAATACTGTCAAAATATTGTGCTTTTTTTTGGGAGAAGAACGTCCGTGCGATTGGTCGTACCAAGAAAAAGAAAAAGAAAAATTTGGTGTCCTGAGATTGCGATTGAAAGACGCAACAAATATGATGTTTGTTAAAAGGTTGAGTGGTGTGATGTTGTTCCTATAGTCCCCAAGTCGTGTTCTTTGGATGCAATTTCTTGTTGCCACCTTGTCCATGGTATACCATTTTATTTTCCATATAATGTAGGATTTTTCCTATTAATTTTTGTTTTTGGGGGATAAATATGATGAAGGAATTTCTTACTGTTTAAGTTTAAAGCATATACATTGTGAGAGCAAGCAATTTAGCTATAGAGAAAGACCCTTGATCTTGATGACATTTATGTGAAGTATAGAAATGTAACATCCATGATCCATGCGTTTACAAACACACGACCATGGAGGTAGCGTGTAACTTACTGTATTATTGTAGAAAGATCTCGTAAAAAAACTTCTTTGAAAAAGTTCCAATTTCAACTCTCTTTTTCTCTTTATAGCACAGCTCCTATCATTGCTCTGTTTTTCTCATTATAGCTCTAATATGGGAATCAAAGTTATATATTTCCAAATCGTAATGTTTTTTTTTTTTTTTTTTTTTTTTTTTTTAGATTAAGCAGGTTAGCTCGATCGAACAGAACACACGACCATTTCCTTTTGTCAAAAAATTCTTTCACATTTTGTGTATGCATTGTATACAGAAGTAGCTAACAAGTATTAGTACATAATGATGATGATGATGATGCTGTCAAACTTCAAAGTTCTCCATTTGAATGTTGCTCTTAAGAGGCACGTATTCACCAAGATACCCACCAAGTTGATCATGCAAAGCGGATTTATCAATCTCCTGATGATGAAAACTCTTGCAAACATAATAAAACACACTTTGCACAAGCAATCCAATTAGATTTACTATCACAAGAACACCAACCAAGAACCCACCAGCGACTATTCTAGCGAAAATCCCATAATCTTCTCCACCACGAACCACCACTGCTCCGAAAACTCCAGCAATGAATCCACAATGAGCAAGATAGATGAAAACCATCGAACAAGCCATAAGAGTCTTCCCTTTAAGCAACTCATAGCTCTTCTTCATCGCAGCGAAACCGTAAACCGGTTCAAGAACAGACACTACGCTAGCTAAATGCCACAAAGCCGTAATATAAACATGAACTCCTAAGAACAGAACACAGATCACTACTAACGAAAACGCAGCTAAAACTACCTTATGTAAATCGACAGCTACGATCAACGTGACCAAGAAGATCAAGAACACGGTGTTGTACGCAAGCATCAAGAGAGAGACCCATAAGAAAGTGATTAACAATCTTTTGAGGACGAGAGGTACCGCATACATTGTGGATGAGAAAGAAACGGGCTTCCCGGTGTAGAGAGAAGCAACCGTGAAGACCACGGCGGCTGTGGAGAGAAGAGAGAAGGCGAAGAGGAAGATGACGTAGCAGAATTGGAAAATGAGGAGGATGGTCCATTCATGTTGGGTTTGAGCTTGATTGGCTCGTGGGTAGGTGTCGATCTGAGTTAAGATTGGTTGTGTGACGAGGGAATGTGCTAGGATTGCGAAGGAGAGAGGGAATATTAGGGTTAGGGTTATGAGGTGAAAGGTTTTTGGGGAATATTTGGGAATCGATGTTGATTCATGAAAAATGCCTCTTTTGTTGAGAAATTGAAGCTCCTCTGGGGCAAGATCCATGACGGACTAGGGATTTGTTTGGAGGGCAATAGAAGTTGAGTTTTGATGGGTTTTCTTGAGTTTTCTTGAGAGCTTTTTCATCAATAACGAAGAAACGAGGAGGAAAAGAAGTGATAGACAAGGGAATATGTATTATTCCCTTAGTTTCCATGATATTTAATTTGAAGAACATTTGTGTATATTGTATATCTTGTATAACCAAATAATAGGCACCTCGGAATGTTCTAGCTATTTCTATATTTAGGAATATAATTAGTAAATTACTAAATACGAAATTAGAGAACAAGATTATTACGTGATTAAGAATTAATAACTCAGATAATATATTCATTTATTCCTAATATGTCACCAGAATTTTTTTAAGATTCATTAGGCATTTTTGGTTTCTTTGTACCGTATTGTGTTTAACAAATCTTTGGTATTATCATCTTCCCCTAATTCATTGTTTTTTCGACCCGTTAACTTTTATATGTTGAGTATGAGTGAATAATTAGTGATCATATACTAGATTTTGTGCATATAATTTTAATTATTATTATATATATTTATGTTATATTTATTTGTTAAATATTAGATGTTTTGTAAATTGAGAAATAATTAAATTTTCCGACTGTTTGCTACGGCTAAATATTTATATTAATTTTTAACTCGCAATATATTTTATGACTATTTGTTTGTTATATTTAGTTTTTTTTTTGTTTAGTGTTTGGGTTTCTATTTTGATTTTTAATTATTATAACAAATTAAAGGATCTAAATACATAATAAGTCATTTATATGCTATGACTAAGTCACATTGTTCCTAATTAATTAATTATTTTATACAATCTTAGTTAAATCAACTTGATTTTATATGTCAAATGTTCTAATAGTAATAATGTTAAAAATAAGAAAATTAGGATTTAATCCGTGTTAGCACAAATTTAATAATATTTTATTAGTTTCAACATGTTCTTTTTATAAATCATCTACTATATAATCATATTATATAGTATTTTAAACTTTATTAATTTTACATATTCGTAATATTTTAAAATTTTATTAAATTTTATATATATGTATATTAATTATAATATTTAAATAAATATGAGTCGAAGTTCTTCTTACATTAAAAATCAAAGCTCACAAATATCTATATTAACATTTTTAAGTATATTTTGTGCTATGCTCTTTAAGTTTTGCTTATTTTTTTTTATTTTTACAACATTAACCCCTAACACAATTTCCAAAAATAACATTGCACAGAAACTCATTTCCTAAAACATTTAAATCGATCTAATTTTGTTACGTTTATTCACATAAAATATAGAAAACATCTATACATTTTGATTTTTCCAAAAACTACTCTATCCATTAAAATTTTATTCCAATAAAATATTCAAAATTATCTTTAGAGATGGTATAATCTCAAATTTAAAGGATATAATCGATTTTCCATAACAAAAAATTTACCAGTCTCATAATTATTTTGAAATTAATAAAGTTCCTAAAAACGACAACCCAAATTTTGAATTATTATAAAACTAATATTCCCAAATACATTGAATTCAGTATATATACATTTTTGAAATACATTTTGGGTTCTACTCTTTCAGTTTTGCTTATTTAAAATTTTATTTACAAAATTGATCTCTACATAGTTGCAAAAAAAAAAACTAATCAATTTATGTGAAATCGACAAAATGAGTTAGTTTCCTAAAATATATCTCACAAAATCGACAAAATAAATAACCAAATACCATAAGTTCAGAACTTTAGGAATATCTTAAACACAACATGGCATAAAAATCACATAATCAATTATCTGTATTTCTATTTGCCTTATATTTTTGGAAACATATTAATTAACATTACAGAGTAATTAATTATTTCTATATCATATGATTTCAACTTTGAATTGGAAATTTATAGATAATACAATAGCATCTTATCAGCATACAATTTCATAGTTAATTTTTAATTTCTACTCAACTATTTCCAAAAGTGTAGGTTTGAATATATTTTAGAAGATTTCATATACTTGCTCACCAAATTTTTCTCTACTCACTATATATATGGCCATCGGTGAATTGGTGATCTATATCATTATTCTCAATGTTTTTGTTTTTTTGTTTTTTGTTAATTCAAAATGGAAAGATATTTGCAAAACAAAGGTTTATGTAAATTTCTTTTGTATTTTTTTGTTTGTCATTTGTTGTTAATCGTCTTTTTTTTTTTTCATTCTTTGGCTTGGTTTTCTTTAAAACCCAAGAGAGGTCTCTATATTTACATAAAACAAATTTTATAAAAAAAGGTCTTCTTTGGCTTGGTTTATATATATGTATTTACATAAAAAAAATTTACTTCCGACATATCTCTATATTGTTCTACATAAAAAAACACAATTATGCGGTGTACCACGGGTCAAAACCTAAATAATATTTTAACATCTATATTAAAAATAAAAAAACTTAATCATTTTATTTTAAAAACATAAAATTATATATAAAAAATTAAAATCGTCTCGGTAAATTAAATAAATATTGATAACTAGAAAAATCTAAAAACTAATAAAAAAATAACAAAATAACAAATAAATACAACAAAATTAGTCCCGCGGTGTACCGCGAGTTAAATTCTAGTTAGAAAACGAAATGGAAATCAAATTGTTGTTTTTTTTGTTTGCAAATGATTCAAAGATAGAATATCTTTAGAACACATTAGAATGTATGGTTAAATATATTATTGTTTCTGTTTCTATATTGATTTTGCTGAATGTAAAATATTTAGGAAACAAAATCTGTCTTAATACTATTTTTGGAATTTTTTGAGGGGTTAATGTTGTAAATAAAAATTTAAATAAGTAAAACTAAAAGGGCATAACACAAAATGTACTTCAAAATGTTAATATAGACTAGATTTTAACCCGTGGTACACCGCGTGCATATAATTTTATTATTATTTATATTTTATATTGTATTTGTTTGTTAAATATTGGATGTTTTGTAAATAGAGCAATAACTAATTTTTCCGGCTGTTTGTACGGCAAAATATTTATACGATTTTTTACCCGCAATATACTTCATGACCATTTGTTTGTTATATTTAGTTTGTTTTGTTTAGTGTTTGAGATTCTGTTTTGATTTTTAATTATTATAACAAAAAAAATAAGAGATCTAAATACATAATAAATTACTATACGCTATGATTAAGTCACATTGTTCCTAATTATTTTACACAATCTTAGTTAAATCAACTTTATTTTATATGTCAAACATTCTAATATTAATAGTGTTGAAAATAATTAAATGAGGATTTAACCCGTGTTAGCACAAATTTAATAATATTTTATTAATTCAAACATGTCCTCTTTATAACTCATCTACTATATAACCATATCATATTGTATTTAAAAGTTTTTTAATTTTACATATTCATAATATTTTAAAATTTTAAAATTTTATTAAGTTTATATATGTTAATTATAATATTAAATAAATGTAAAACAAAGTTCTTCTTATGTTAATAATCAAACTCACAGATATTGAAAAACAAAATAAGAATCAAATTATTGTTTTCTGTGTTTGCAAATGATTCAGAGATAGAAGGTGTGGTTAAATTTATAATGAGAATTTGTTAAAAATACACTTTTTGATATACCCCTTTTCAAAAAGACCTCCTTTTTTGGCCACTTTTATTTTTGCCCTCCTTTAATTTTTAATGACGATTTAACCCTTAGATGAAAAATATTTTAATCAATAAAAAGAAAAACAAAATTTTCCCGCTAAAAAAATTCCGACATATTTTCCCGCCAAAAATTTTTCGAAAAAAATTTCCCGCCAAAAACTTTTGTCAAAAAATTTTTGACAAAAAAATTTTCCCGCCAAAAAAAATTTACAAGGTTTTTAAAAGGTTTGATAAGGTTTCTATCTTATAAAAGCCTTATAAACACCTTGGAAAGGCTTTTACAAGATTTTTTAAAGAGTTTTAAAACGTTTTTTAAACACCTTGTAAACGCTTTTACAAGGTTTTTAAAAAGGTTTTAAAAGGTTTTCAAATGGTTTTTAAAAAGATTTTTAAAAGGTTTTTAAAGACCTTGTAAACGCTTTTACAATGTTTTTAAAAACCTTGTAAACGTTTTTATAAGGTTTTTATAAGGTTTTTAAAAGGGTTTTAAAAGGTTTTTAAACACCTTGTAAACGCTTTTTGGCGGGAAAATATTTTCGATTTTGATGACTGTACATTCTTGCTGTCACTCAATAAAGGGTAATTTGGTCATTTTGTATATAAAGAGGGGTAGTTTTAAAAAAGATCAACATGAAGGGGTATTTTTAAAAAGGGATATGGTAAAAGGGGTATTTTTGAGAATGCCCTATTTATAATAACATTTTTGAAGTACATTTTGGTTTAAGCCCTTTAAGTTTTGCATATTTAATTTTTTTATTTACAACATTAACCCCTAACGATTTTTCTAAAATAAACATTTTGTAGAAACTCAATTAATGGAATATTTAAATCGACCTAATTTGATACGTTTATTGCCATAAATAACTTGACAACATCTATATATTTTGATTTTTCCAAACACAACTCTACGCATTAAATTTTTAATCCCATACAAATCTCCAAACCTATTTTAATAGATCTTTAGAGACTGTATGATCTCTTAAATTTAAATGACAGCCGAATTTGAATAACAAATGATTACTATCGCAATAATTATTATAACGTTAATAAAGTTCATAAAAATGAGAACCCAACTTTAGAAACTCAATAATCGGGTATATTTATCTTTAGCATCAAGAAATATATTTAATATAGTATATATCGCGTTAAGAAACTGAATATTATCCTGCGATAATGTTAATAACTCAAATAGGAAAACACTAAAATCTCTCTTTTATTGCTACGGATCGTAAACTCCTTGCTCATCAAACATTTTCCATGTATAAATATCAACTTCACAAACGAAACACAACACCCATAACCAAAACCACTCATATGACGGTTTTGAAACATGGGTTAAACCACTAATATGACGGTTTGTTATTATATGGCAGGACATGTTATTAACATGACGGTTTGAATTAACATTAGTATAAATATAAAATATTATTAATTCGGTTTTGAAACACGGGTTAGATCTTCATTTTATTATTTGGTCAATACCACTAATATAAGAATATTAGACATATTAAATCAGCTAGTCTGGCGCCTCTTTGTCAACTATTCCACCACTTGAATATAATTATCCAGTAGCTAGTCGGGCGCCTCTAACATTTTATATATATATATATATATATATATATATATATATATATATATATATATCTATATTAATATTTTTGAAGTACATTTTGTGTTATGCCCTTTTAGTTTCCCTTATTTAAATTTTTATTTACAATATTAACCCTTCAAAAACTTCCATCTATATTAACAAATTTGAAGTATATTTTGTGTTATGCCCTTTTAGTTTTCCTTTTTTAAATTTTTATTTACAATATTAACCCCTCAAAACTTCCAAAAATTGCATTACTTCAGATTTTGTCCTAAAATTCTTACATTTCATTCTAAATAAAAAAATTACAGCAAAATCAAAAATAATGATATACTAGATTTTAACCCGCGGTACACCGCGAGACAATTTTTTTAAAATAAAAACATTTTAATTTTTATTTGTTTTTTATATTTATTTTGTTTTGTTTAGTTAAATAATAATTTTGTTTGGATTGTCAATTATTAGACCAATAATAGGGGAAATAAATACATAAATATGTAATTTATAAGCTATTGTCGGATTAAGTCACAATTTTACCAGTGATTTAATTGTTTTACAAAATTTTAGTTAAATTATCCTTATTTAATATGTCTAATACTCTTATATTAGTGGTATATATCCTGATTACATATTAAATTAACTGTTATGTACTGGATAATTATATGCAAGTAATGGAACATAACAGTTGGCAAAGAGATCTAAGTGGAGCTAAATATTTTGTTTTTTTTGTCAAACCACTTGCATTCATTAATCAAAGGGTAACGTTCTTACAGCAAAGCTTAGAATACAAGATAAGAAGGCATTCTCCAATGCCAAAAACATAGAAACAAAGAAAAGATAGGATTAATCGGCAAGAGTTTCTTGAGAGCTTTGAGACAAATTCTTGAAAGAATTTTTGTACATGTGAGATCAAGATTGTCGATAGCTCTTCCATGGACAAGCCAACAGATGAGGAGATTGCCACTGTCATCAGACTGGTTGGCGTTAATAAAGGGGTCAAAGCTGAACTTCTCTCCGGTTTGAGGAAGCCTACACGAAGTGGTAGATGTTTGGTAGAGTTGCCATAGAGTAGAGATTGACCTTGATCAAACCAAAGCCGTAGACTAAACTCGGACAAATTGGAAACAGTATCCAATTACCAAAGAACATCAAGCAATAGGATTCATGGGTCAAAGCCGAAAGGGATACTATAGCCAAGGTTCTCAAGGAATGAGAGAGACGCCACAACAACAATGATGCTTTACTACTCAAATGGAATCCACAGAGTTCGTAAACTTGACCACACCATTGGCTAAAATTGGGCATCAATGTAGTGACCCTCACTAAGGGCAGAAATCCCAAAATAAAAGTTCGAGGAAATGGCTTGGAAATGACGTAGAAAGGAAGAGGAAAAAAAATAAAGAAGAAAGACCGAAGGAAGTCCGAGGAAAAATTCGCGAGTCGAAGGATGGCCGAGCCAAGACCGAAGTGACCGGATGTGCGATCAAGACCCTTTGACTGATCGGGAGTTGGCGGTTTATGCGGAAAACTGTGTACGCGGGAGAGACGGTCAAGTACCGAGAGATGTCCGAAGATATCCGATAGTAACCGGAAGTTGGCGAGAGGATTGTCCGAGAGTTGCCGAGAGGACCGATAGTAACCAAGAGTTGCCAAGAGGATTGTCCGAGAGTTGCCGAGAGGACCGAGAGTAACCGAGAGTTACCGAGAGGATTGTCCAAGAATTTTCGAGAGGACCGATAGTATCCAAGAGTTGCCGAGAGAATTGTCCGAGAGTGCCGAGAGGACCGATAGTGCCCGAGGAGCTGAGAGAACTGTCCGAGTATTGCCGAGAAAGCCGATAGTGTAACAACCCGTCCCGTGGACCCCACTAGCCTCACTACTAGCCCACTAGCATCACTGCTAGCCGTCCCAATGGACCTCCAAGTTGGCCCTGCAGGGCATCGATCCTAACCCATCACTGTAGATATCCCAATCCACCAGTAGGTTATTGGTGCGCCAGGCGTTCCTCGAACCCTGGTGCTTACCCTTTAACAACCTTCCCACAGGACAAGTTGCCACCAATTGATCTGCAGGTCAATTGGTGACAGCTTGTCCTGTGGGAAGGTTGTTAAAGGATGGGGACCAGGGTTCGAGGAACGCCTGGCGCACCAATAACCTACTGTGGATTTGGATGAATAGTTCCATTTGCCCAGTGAGGGGTTAGGAACGATGCCCTACAGGGCCAGCTTCGGGCCTATGGGGGCAAGCTAGCAGTGAGGCTAGTGGGGTCCACGGGACGGGTTGTCACAGATAGTGTCCGAGCGATGACCGAGAGGAGCGTCCGAGCGAGACCGAGAAATGCCGAGAAACATCGAGAGCGTTGGACGAGAGGACGGGTTTTTCCGAAGGAAGCGGGAAATCGTTTTCCCTTGTAAAAATTGACCAATCAGCTTGCATGCAATGCATGCAGAGAGAATTTTGGTGTTGTAAGAAAAATGTTGCTTGAAGATTGGGCGGTGTAACGCACGCTCCACATGCAACCAAAATTTCGCCACTTGTCCAAACGCACTAAGGAGAGAAAAGGGTTGCTCGCCTCTATAAATAGACCCTTGGGGAGATCATTTCCTCATTTTCTCTCAAAGTTAAACACAAAAGCTCTTAGTTTCTCTCAAAGCCGAGAGATGAGAGAGAGATGAGAGAAACGAGAGGAAGATCGAAGCAAAGTGCTGCTTGCGTCAAGAGAGAGTCGAGAAGAGCCGGAGATTGCGGTAAAGGTAGACGAGAGCAGGAAGCTGTCTAACGCGAAGGGGAAGATTGTCTGATCCGTGGTGCAGTGGAGTCCGGTTATCATCATCACCGATCACGTAAAGGTGAGTTCTGCGGTAATCGTGTGTTGCATGTAGACTAGATTCAAGTTAAAATCAGTTAAATTGATGCATGCATAATTTGGTAGGATTCATGCTAGATTCATGTTAAAAACACATCGAATTTGAGCTAGGAACCACCATGCAAGACCGCGAATGAACTTGGATGCATTTAAGTAATTTGGACATACTTAAAATTTGGACAAAGGATATTGCATGCAAGATGAGAATTGAAGTTGTTTAGCAATTTTATTTGCTTAAAACTGGTTGCATGCATGATTAAAAATTGGAGAAGTATTTAGCAATTTCATTGCTTAAAAAGGGGATAAAACGGACTTGCATGTACAATCGAACCTAAGGGATTTAAAATGGGTTAAAACGCATAAAAATGGACTTGCATGCATGATTGAACCTAGAGGTTTTGAAAGAGTTAAACCGCGTAAAATTTGAGTTGCATGCGTGTAGAACAATCTAAGTTGCATGAATTGTCATTCTTGTTGTTTGTTGTTGTTTCATGTTTTCTTGCTTGGATTTCTTGCTTGTATTGCTTGATTTTCTTGCTTAAATTTGTTGGTGTATTTTAGCGAAGTCTCTTGAATTTGTTTCTCGAGTCCTAGCTAGAATAGAGTATCGATCTTCTGTTTCCAATTGCGCTTTGTCTCGCGAGAGTTCCCGATGACCACTCCCGCGGGACAATGTCACGACTAGCTAGCTACTAGTGTGACCGCTACATGACAATGTAGCACTTATGTGGCTCGTGCCGGTTACCTTCGTGGTCTCGGCATGGGAATGGTCGTGGAACGGAACAGATTATCGAGGGCCCATAGGTGAAGGAGTCTAGGGTATTTCAAGTGTTCCTTGTAGTATTCTCTAGATGTCCTTGATTGTTGGTTTGTTGAGTAGGAAGAGTCTAGAGTATTCAAGTGTCTCTTGTTTTATTCTAGTCGTCTTTGCGAGTCTAGATCGTCCGAGTGGAGTCGTGTTGATCTAATCATTTCTCGCAGGTGTATTGTTTATTGCTTCCGCTATTGTTTCTGTTGCGTTGCTTTGATTACTTGCTAGCCTGTTTGTCTTGCTTGTTTTCTTTGCTTGCCGGGATAGTCGGGTTGGAGAAGTAGAATCCTGTTTATGAGAAAAGGGGTGCCCAGGCTCACTGAGTAATCTAAGATTACTCATGATAATATTTTGTCTTTCAGGGAAGCCTAAGTGAGTCTAGAGCTGGAGCAAACATTAGGGTACCGGATAGAGTTTTCTTGTGTTCTTTGTAAAACCCTATATTTTCATAAACGATTATGTAAAAATTATCCGACTATCTTTGTATATTGCTTTAATGATTTATTTTCAATGTAATAAACTATTGAAGTAATATATTCGGTTTTGGGGAAAGCATGGCAAGTTGCAAATGATACTCGGCCTTGTCCGGGTCAACACAATGCGCGTGGGACGCAAGGGTTGCAAAGCCTAAGTGAACCTCGGCCGCGGACGGAGTCGCTTCCAGGAGGACTGGTCGGGAAGCTGCAGCATCCGTCCCTCGACCGGACCACCAGGGTGCGGTTCCCACAACAAGTAGCGTCCCGTGGCTGTTGGATGGCCTTTGTGGTCATAGAACGGTTCGGGGGCGTTACAGTCAACAAGAGAAATAAATTCCCGTACCTGGGCTTAGAGAGGTTTAGAGCTGGACCAACCATTGTGTGGAAGATATCCCTGAAGTTGGTAGATTGTACATGCTTATGCTCAGAGATCATGGGATATGGAAACATGGGGTTGAAGAAATTTCGGTAACCACCGCTCCGTAGAGGCGGGGTCATAATGCCGATCTTCCGCCCTCCATTGGTGTTGTTTGAAAATAAAGGCAGAATTCCCAATAGCCAAACACTAAGATGAAGATTGATAAACGACGGGTTGCTTTGTACCAGGGATTTCAATTGACAATCATGGACCCACATCAAAGCATTCGATATACGATGTAGAAGGAGTCTTCTGTCCTTACCACCAAGATAATGAAAAGACAATGGAAGAGGCCTTAGGAAATAATCAGAAAATTTTGACCTGGGTTTTGTGCTCGTGGGCTTAGCTTGCTAAAAAATTAATGGGCCGACAATAAGGGGAAGGCCCACCAAAAGAAGACCAAAGTTCTTGATGGTTGACCTAGCAGGATTGAGCGAGCGGCGGCGGCTGTACGGAGAGGATGAAAAGATTTGCAAGAGACTGAGCATCTCCAGTGAACAAGCCTTCAGCATAAGCAAGCCAGAGTTGTTGTAAGGGGCTGGATCGAGTATCCACACCTACAATTCAATTTTGGAAGGATGGGTTCTTGACATGGAAAAGGAGATGCCGTGTGCCTCCAACGTCTCCACCGGATAAAGATTAGCTAGTGGTCCAGAGAAGAGCTCGCCTGCTAAACTTGGTGCCTCAATAGAAGCTTTCCCAGGGGTGAAACGATATCCCAATCGGAGGTTGTGCATGTCGGATATTTGTGGATCTGTTAAACCGGCTAAAGCAATCAGAGAAAATGTGAGAGAGTTAACCGGAAACCACCATCGCCCTTTGTCACTGCCTATCAAAACTTCGCCGGGATCTCGATGTTAATACCTGAGAGAGTTTCAAGTTTTTAATAAAATTCTAAAAGAGAATGCCAGTTGAGCTAAATATATGAAAAGGAAAACCACATTTAAGAAAAAAATAAAAGGCCCTTGTCATCCCGAATGATCCATCCTGCCTTTGAATATAGTTACCCATCAGTTACAACTTACAACATACAACTTACAACTTACAACATAACCATCAAAATTACATTTGATCCCTCCACTTGGTTTTCCCCCTGGATTATGTGGTATGGAGCCGGATTATTAAGACTTTGTTATGCTCTTTGTGTAGTCATCCACTCTTTCAAAATATTCTTAGCCAATGTCAATTAGACATTTTTCCAAATCATTTTATATAATATCTATGTTACAATGGTATTTATGTCATTCAAAGTGTTGCATGCTAAATTATTTCGGAATGTTTATATATATTGTTTATCACGACTTTTTCTTTTTCGACTTGTCGTATAACTAATTACGCCCTCTGTTTCATATTAAGTGTCATTGTAGGATTTTTCACACAAATTAAGAAAATCATTAAATTTTTTATTTTAGCCTTTATTAATATATTATTTATTTTTTTCTATTGGTTAATACATTAAATTGGTAGGGATAAAATTGGAAAATTTATCAAACATTTACGTTGGAAATACAAAATAACACTTATTTTGTAACAAATTTTTCAGCTTAAAATGACACTTAATATGAAACAGAGGGAGTAGTAGTATAATAAAATTTAAGTACAAGTTTGTAAACAAACATAATTGTACTAATAGTGAATCCACAATGAGCTAGATATAGATGAATATATACCATCGAACAAGCCATAAAATCTTCCCTTTAAGCAACTAATCGCTCTTTTCCATCGCAGCAAAACCATAAACCGACTCAAGAACCGTCGCAACAACTATATGGCATATGGGCCAGAAGCAACAAAAAAAAATATTGAGCCTACAAAATTAATGAGCTAAACAAATTAAAAATTGGTAAAGTATGAGTTTTGATCCCAAAAGGCCGAAAGTTTACTTAACATATTAAAATATTAAAATTAAACTTAAATATACGTTAATTATTTTATATTAATTTTTAAATATACATAATTTTGATTACAAGAATCTCACATCTATCAAATAAACGGATACAAATCTGGTTTCCTTAAAAAATAACTTTATGCATATATCTTACATATGTAGATGTATCTTTGGTAATTCTTTCCCCTAAATATAAAATTATACATATATTTTCTGAAATTTTATTTAATTGATAGATCTCTAAATATGAACAGTATACCTCTCATCATTCCAAATTATAAGAAAAAGATTTTCCAGGTGTGAGATTCGTATTTGAATATGGATATGAATCCAATTATTGTTTTTCAAAAAAAAATATACATAAAGATTATCAAAAAAAAAAATAAAGAAAGAAATAATTGCATATCCTCAAATACATGTATTTTTTTAGTTTTTTTCTATTTATGTAAAAACGTTTTATATAATATATCACATATCACATATTAAATCTGTATACATATCACTTAATGACATGCATTCATTTTTCACCTTTTCAAAAATCAAATAAATAAATAAAACTTATTCCTTTCAGATACATTTCTTTTTTAGATTGGGTGAGTTTTTTTTATTTATTTTTTTTTTATTTTTTTTATTTTACGGTTTAGGGTTGATTGAGGTTATTTAAATAGATGGATTTTCTTTGTTTCTAATGTCTCTCTATTAGAATGATTTGAATAGAATGATTTTCTTAGTTTCTTAGTTTCTATTAGAATGATTTTGTTTTGATAATTTTTTTATGAGAAACTCTTTTGATGGACTCTCTTTCTTCGATGTCAGATGGATCAGATTGGTCCAAACTTCCTTCAGATATCGTCGTGGACATGGTTTTTAAACGTCTTGGGGTTGCAGATTTTCAACGAGCTAAATCAGTTTGTCCATCTTGGCTATACGCTTCAAGACAATCAGCGCCAAACAATCAAATCCCTTGGTTGATTCTATTTCCCGAAAAAGGTACAGATTTTTGTCTCTTATATAATCCTGAAGAAAAAAAGAAGGTGTACAGAATTCAAAAACTTAATGATGAATTCGCAAATAGCCATTGTTTGGCTATTTATGGAAGTTGGCTCTTTATGAGAGATTCTATATATAATCTCTATATTATGAATCTATTTTCTCGCGAGAGGATTAATCTTCCGTCTGTGGAATCACTAGTTGGTAAGTTAAAGATTAAACGTACCATCAATGATATGTTTAGTATAAAAATTGATGATCGATATGATGAAGAACATCTTCAAGAACATATCAGATTTAACCTCGAAATTGACTTTCCTTTATTATGGATAGAGGATAAAACCAAAGATTATGTAGTTATGTGGTCAATCCGAAACTATCTGGTTTATCTCAAAAAAGGTGATAACTGTTGGAAACATGTTAACTATTGCATTGCTAACACGCTACACACTGTTGATGTGGTATACGTAGATCATAAGATTTACTTGTATACTTCTAGTGATGTCAAGATCTTGGATTTTTCGGGTGATATTCCGGAAATAATCTTAGAAACGCAAGTTACAGATGATGTGAGACTGTCACGACGCATTCATCTAGATGTGTGGTATATCCAGAAATCACATCTTGTTGTCACGATGAGTGCAGAAGTCCTTAGAGTTGAAAGCATAATAAGGAGTGATTCTGATGTTTGGTCATTTCACATCTACAAGATGGATTTTTTAAATAGCAAGTGGGAGAGACAACTTACTTCTTTGGGAGACGAGGCAATACTTCTGGATCAAGGTATCACCATGCTTGCCACCGCCATCGAAGGAGTCAACAGAAATTCAATATATTTTAGCGGTTATTGTTCTTATTGGGCCGATATACAATGGGCCTCGATGTTTTACCGATATAGTTACCGACTTGTATAGTTGTTGCTTGGTCAGCACTCTTTAGGTTAGGGTTTATCTATGTTGTATATATACTTTGTATAACCCCCGATGAAGACACACACAAAAACATTCTATTCTTCTTTACATGGTATCAGAGCATCGATCTCTCTAAAGATTTGAGCTTCTGATTTTCTTTATTTTTCTAGTTTCTTTTACGTTGTTTCTTGTGTATTTCTCTTGTTCGGTGAGATGGGAGAAGATGATAAGAAGGCTGTTGCGACCAGTGGGTCTGGGGAGAAAGCGGTTGCTGTAACTCCCTACTCGGTGTTCGCGTCTGACAATCCAGGGGCGATGATCACATCGGTGCAACTGAAAGGTGATAACTACAACGAGTGGGCAACGGAGATGTTAAACGCACTTCAAGCCAAGAGGAAGAGTGGTTTTATTGACGGGTCTTTGCCGAAACCACCTGAAGGACATGTCGATTTGGAGTCTTGGGTTAGTGTGAACTCAATGATTGTTGGGTGGCTGCGAACGTCGATCGAGCCGCGTGTTAGATCAACCGTGACGTTTATCACCGATGCTCACAAGTTGTGGGATAATTTGAGAGAACGATTCTCAGTTGGGAATAAAGTTCGTGTGCATCAACTAATGGCTAAGTTAGCATCCTGTAGACAAGATGGTCAAGCGGTGATTGACTACTATGGTCGACTTGCTAAGATGTGGGAAGAGCTGCAAACGTATAGGCCACCACCGGCTTGTACGTGTTCTGCGGCCGCAACGTATGAGAAAGAGAGAGAAGATGAAAGAGTTCATCAGTTTGTGATGGGTCTGGACGAGTCGAGGTTCGGACATGTGGTGACTGCAATTATTGAGGCAGACGTGTTACCTGATCTCGGGAAAGTGTACAACAAGGTGATCAGAGAAGAAGATAGGCTGAATTCAGCAAAAGTACGTGAACAACAACATGAAGCAGTTGGATTTGTAGCTCGTCGTGAACAAGGGAGTGGTGAAGCAACTGTGGCTCGACGTGATTCTCGTGAAGAAGGTAGTTTTAGTGGAAACAGAGGACGTGATCGGCTCTGTTCCAACTGCGGTAGAGCTGGTCATGAGAAGAACTCATGTTGGCAGATTGTGGGATATCCAGAGTGGTTCTCCGAGAGAAACAGTAGAGGAGGACGTGGTTCAAACAGAGGCGGTGGTCGTGGTGGTTTTTCTGGTGGCAGAGGAAGAGGACAAGTTAATGTTGCTTATGCAACAAGTGCAAATCCAAACGTTGGAGGAGCTTCCGACCTCACCCCAGAGCAAATGTTACATGCGCTGTCTCAAATGTTGAAAGAAAAATCAAGCGGTGGCGGTGACAAGTTAATTGGTAAGATATGTGAAGATGTGATTCTCGATACAGGAGCTTCACATCACATGACGGGAAATTTGTCGGTCCTTTCAAATCTCAAAGATAGTTCACCTTATACGATTGGTTTTGCAGATGGGAGTACGACATCGTCACGACAAACGGGCGTGTTTCGTTTGTCGGATCGTATTAGTTTATACGATGTTTTATATGTGCCAGACTTGAATTGCTCTTTAGTCTCGATGTCAAAGCTTTTGAGAGATTCTAATTGTTTTGCGTTTCTCACCGACGCGGTGTGTGTTTTACAGGACCGGTTTTCGAGGACGCTGATTGGAGCCGGGAAAGAACGTGATGGAGTTTATTATTTTGCGGATGACAAAGCTGCTCGAGTAAACAAGGCAGTTCGGAAGGTTGATGAACAGTTGTGGCATCAGCGGTTAGGTCATGCCTCATTTTCAGTATTAGCTACTATGCCTTTGTTTTCTGGTGTTTCTGTTTCTGCTAGTCCAAGTCCGTGTGACACATGTTTTCGGGCTAAGCAAACTAGAGATTCTTTTTCGGAGAGTATTAATAAAACAACTGAGTGTTTTTCTTTAATCCACGTTGATGTTTGGGGTCCCTATCGTATTAAAGCTTCTAACGGAGCATCGTATTTTTTGACAATTTTGGATGATTTTTCTCGTACTGTGTGGACGTATTTGTTGTTAGAAAAATCAGAAGTTAAAACTGTTCTTCAAAATTTTTGTGCTTATTCGGAGAAACAATTTGGCAAGGCAGTTAAAGTGGTTCGAAGTGATAATGGAACAGAATTTCTCTGTTTATCGGCCTTCTTTCGGGAAAAAGGTATTGTCCATCAAACAACTTGTGTGGGAACCCCGCAGCAAAATGGTAGAGTGGAAAGAAAGCATCGTCATCTTTTGAATGTGGCAAGATCGTTGTTGTTTCAAGCCAATATGCCTACAAAATTTTGGGGAGAAGCTGTATTGACTGCTGCACACGTTATTAATTTAACACCAACAAAACTTCTCCGTCACAAATGTCCTCATGAGGTATTGTTTGGAACAGAGCCTTCGTATGATGAACTGCGGGTGTTCGGGTCTTTGTGCTATGCTCACAAACAGATACGGGACAAGGACAAGTTCGTCTCCCGTAGTAGAAAGTGCGTCTTTGTTGGTTACCCATACGGTAAGAAAGGATGGCACCTGTACGACTTGGACACAAATGATTTCTTTGTTTCTCGTGACGTGATATTCATGGAAACTGAATTTCCTTTCTCCTCTCAGTCAGACTCCGAAGCTTCTAGTCGTGTCGTCGAAAATTGTGACTTTGATTGGCTTCTTGACGTATCAGGAAATATTGGAAACAGGGGGAGTGTCGTTGTTTCTTCCAATGAGGAGGACTTACCCGCTAACATTGTTGCGACAGAAGAAAGGGAAGTTAGTCCTGCTGTTCTTGATGATGCGATTCTAGAAGTTGGACCAATTGTGTCTCCTATACCATCTCCTACTCGTGTTGTGTCTGATACCGTTGATAGTGGTACTGTTGTGGTTCCACCCGAACCGGAATTGGGACAAGGTAAGCGTACGAAGATACCATCTGTTCGTTTGCAAGATTACATGTTGTATAATGCTGTGGCAAGCACTCCATCTGATCACGTTCTTCCCGATCACTCCATCAGCAACTCTCTCGACACGGTCCAAGGTACTTCACTATATCCTCTCACAGATTTTATCACTGATGCATGTTTTTCGACTCGGCACAAAGCTTTTCTTGCAGCTGTTACTGCCTCGGTGGAACCACGAAATTATAAAGAGGCTATTAAAGACAAACGTTGGACGAATGCTATGGGTAAAGAAGTTGGTGCTCTTGAGGAAACCAACACGTTTAGTTATGTTGATTTACCTGCGGGAAAAGTTGCTCTTGACACAATGTGGGTGTATAAAATCAAGTATCACTTTGATGGAAGTATAGAGCGGTATAAGGCGCGTCTTGTGGTGTTAGGAAATCGGCAGGTTGAAGGTCGAGATTTTGCTGAAACGTTTGCACCGGTGGCAAAAATGACAACCGTACGGAGTTTGTTACGTATTGTAGCTGCCAATAATTGGGAAGTGCATCAAATGGACGTCCATAACGCTTTCCTCCACGGTGATCTTCATGAAGAAGTGTATATCAAGCTTCCGCAAGGTTTTACACATCCTGAACCAAATAAAGTGTGTCGTCTTCATAAATCACTTTACGGGCTCCGGCAAGCACCTCGTTGTTGGTATGAAAAACTTTCGACAGCCCTTACTAAAGCCGGTTTCGTTCAGTCCTACTCTGATTACTCTTTATTTACTTACACTCGTGGGCGTGTGGAGATTCGTTTTTTAGTTTACGTTGATGATCTTATTGTTTGTGGAAATGATAGTGAAGCAATCCGCAAATTTAAGTCATATCTAGCCGAGTGTTTCCATATGAAAGATTTGGGCAAGCTCAAATATTTTTTGGGTATTGAAATAGCTCGTAATGAGGAAGGTTTTATGCTGACACAGAGAAAATATGCTTTGGATATAGTTCGTGAAACTGGTCTCCTTGGTTCACGACCAGCTGATACACCCATGGAACAGAATCATCACTTAGCTTCGGATACGAGTCCTCTCATTCCTGAGCCAGCTTCTTATCGAAGGCTAGTAGGACGGCTTATTTATTTAGCTAATACTCGTCCTGATATTTCATACTCTGTTCACATCTTGTCGCAGTTCATGCAAAAGCCACGTGAAAGGCATATGGCAGCGGTGTTACGAGTCGTCACGTATCTTAAAGGGACAGCGGGACAAGGTATCTTGCTCAGTTCTCGGTCTGATTTACAACTCTCAGTTTATTGCGATGCCGATTGGGGTAAGTGTCCATTGTCACGGAGGTCTTTAACAGCCTATGTTGCGTTGCTTGGTGGGTCTCCGATATCTTGGAAGACTAAGAAACAAAAGGTGGTGTCGCATTCTTCTTGTGAAGCTGAGTATCGTGCTATGTCTACTGCTACACGTGAGATATTGTGGTTACGACAACTCTTTACCGATTTGGGTTTTCCACCAACGTCACCGGCTCGACTGTTTTGTGATAGTAAGTCTGTACTGTATATTGCCGCAAATCCCGTGTTTCATGAAAGAACGAAGCATATCGAGATTGATTGTCATCGGGTACGTGATGCCATTAAAGGAGGAATTCTCACTACAGCACATGTTGGTACTAAAGAGCAATTGGCGGATGTTTTAACTAAGGCGTTGGGTAAACCGCAATTTCTTAATTTGATGTCCAAGATGAGCGTTTGTGATCTACACGCTCCATCTTGAGGGGGAGTATTGGGCCGATATACAATGGGCCTCGATGATTTACCGATATAGTTACCAACTTGTATAGTTGTTGCTTGGTCAGCACTCTTTAGGTTAGGGTTTATCTATGTTGTATATATACTTTGTATAACCCCCGATGAAGACACACACAAAAACATTCTATTCTTCTTTACAGTTCTCTTCATTACTCCACATTTGATCGTGTTTGGAGTGAAAAAGATATATTCGTCTTCAATCTCGACACACACACAATTGAAAGACCACATCAAAGTTTTTGTTCGACCATTAATCGATTGTTTGATGTTCAATGGTTTGTACCAAATTACAAGCGGAAAAATTGATCTCAACTTTGTTGTATCTTTTTAATGTTTTTTTCCAATTCCCTAAACGACATTTATGTTGCACTTGTGTTTCTTTTCTTTTGCAAGTTTATGTGAAAGTAATATATATGTGTATAATATATAATCATATTGGAATAATATCAAAAATAGCATAATATGAATTTACTTTATATGCCCCACATGCATCGCTTGATGAATTATAATAATTTTTTTTTTTTGATCCAGATGTGTATTCTTAATGTTGGTTTATTGTTGAAAAGTATAATTGATTAGTATACAATTTTCATTTTTCTTCTTTCGGAAATTTGGGAAAACACTTTTTTGCATAAATTTGTTTAATATTTTTAAGTTAACTACAGTATATGATAAAACGTCTGAAAAATAAATGTCAGAAAAATCGGATCATTACATTGTTAAATTACACTGCAAACAATGTTCTATCCTTTACAACTAGCTATTATAAGATTTGAAGTTTTAAGTTTCATTTGGTTACGTTTCATTATTATAGGAAACCACTAATCCTACAAGATGAATAGATTTCAATGAAAAAGCCTATAATACTATAATATCCTCCTGCACTTCCCCCACATGAAATTTGTAATGTCAAAAATCTAAAACCTTACTCTAGGAATTTAGGAGCATAAAGCGAGAGAGAACAAAATCTAAAAACTCCATCATCGAGAAAATAGCCTCTGTTGCTACTGAAAGCTTGCTTTCTCTTTAGCTTTCACCTTGTCCTCAAGAATCCAAACAAATCGAGAGCCACGGTTAATGGGTAGAAGTTGAACACCCACAAGAGGCGCAGAGAAATACGATAAATTATGTACTGTTGCGTTGAAGTTAAATTGAGTTATTTACTTATCCGGATGTAGGAAGTTAAATTGAGTTATGCTTGCACGTTTATATAACAGGACGTAGGAAGTCAACGTAAAACAGAGAGCTTCCATGCAATTGCAGAGCATGGATCGGAGATCTTATTATGGTCTCATAATCTTAACATTAAAATGTATATGTGGTGATAAAAGCATATAAAGGTCTACCAAATCTGACAATCTGTCACATTATTAGGCAAGTTTTATATAAACGTGCATGCGTATACAGTAAATATATTTATAAAAATAGTTTAAGATATTTGTGAATGATGAACCACCTTTTTGATTATCTGACTGTAAACTGTAAAGTAAGTACTACATTTTATCTCCCTGTTTCTTTTTTGTCTTTTCTACTCTTTGTAATACTGTACACTTTTCTTAATATATACACATGGAGTAATAATGAAGTTCTCTGGTTTAGGTGTAAAAATTTAATCACGCTTAATATAATTGCATGTAAAAACAACACGAAAAAGAGTGCATTACATTGCAAGTCAAAAACATAGTGGTCGAGATATCTCATTACATTGCATGTCAAAAACACTTACACTTGCATTCATATTTTAGAAATAATCTGAGGTTGGTAAAAAAAAGAAAGAAAAAAAAACAAGCTATAATTGTTATGGATTAGAAGGTGTCAAATCCATAATGATATATCTGATTTCCGCCACGCTAGAAAAAAAAATTAAGAGGGGTCAAATTTTTTTTTTTTTTTTTTTGAGATAAAAATGCAAAATTTAAGGAGTTAACTAGCAATTTTATTTTTAATGGGGTTAAAATGTAATTTTCGGAGGGTCACAATAGAATTTTAGTCTTAAATGTGGTAAAAATGAAAAATTTGTGTACTAATCAATTATACTTTTTTTTAACATGGTTGGTAACGATATATTATTACAACTTCAAAAATTTGTGTACTAATCAACCAAACATTTGTCTTAAACCAACCATGTTCTTATTAGTTAGTTGATCTGTTTTTTTTTTTTTTTGTGTTTTTTTCTGATGCTTTTTGTTGTTATTGTTGTTGTTACTTTTGAAGTTAAAAAGACTGATGATAATGATATCGTTCCTCCTGAAGAGCTTACAAATTATCAAGCAATTTCGGCAAGGCATATTGAGGATGCTAGGATTGTTATGTCGTTCCCCGGCAACCCACACTTGTGCCCTGACCTGAATGATCATGAAGAGTGGACTGTTGCTGGACGTATGCGAAGTGGTTTCGTTATGAGAAAGGACACCACTGTTTGAAAAGTTATGAGGAGAAAAATCTACACTCATTGGGAGATGCATTACTCACAAAGGAGCAGTAAACGCCTTGACTGACCAGGTGGATTAATAAGGCTTCGTAGTAGTATCCACGTCCTGCGATGACCAAAACGATTGTGCCTTTGTTTCTTGAACTATTACTGAGAAACCTTAAAGAATATTTCAAGTATTTAATAGATGCAAACAACCAACCATTTATTCTAGTGGAAGAGGCCTTTGTACATATATTGTTCGATCTATTTAGATTATAGTTTAAGAACTAACAATATTTCTTTCAATTCATTGAGTTTTGAATCAAATGTTCTTACTACTTTGTTTATATCATAATGTACACTTTTATATCATGATGAATCAAATGTTCTTACCAAATTTTGAAAACAAACAGTATAACTTTGTGGGTTTTTTTTTTGTAAAAAGCCGAACGTGGGACTCAAGGTAAAACAGAGAGCTTCCATGTAATTGCAGAGAATGGATCGAAGATCTTACATGGTCTCATTATCTTAACGTTAAAATGTATATGTTGTGATAAAAGCATATAGGTCTACCAAACCTGTCACATTATTAGGCAAGTGTTATATAAACGTGCATGTGTATATGCACCAAGCAAAATATATTTATAATTTTATAAAAATAGTATAAGATATAGATATTAGTGAATGATGAACAACCTTTTTGATTATCTGACTGTAAAGTACATTTTAGGGCCTATTTGCCCAATAGCCAAATTCAGAGATTTAATCACAGATATAGTACATTAATTCCAAAAATTAGAAGAATAGGATGAAGGGCAAAAGAAAATTACAATTTTATTGTTGATGGTGTGGTGGTTGGTAGTGGTGATGGCCGGCAGTCGAAGAATGTGGTGGCTGGAGCAGTTGCCGGAGGACATGGTGTTCGGAACAGCGGCCGAGGATGGTTACCGGAGCGATGGCAGGCCAAATTTAGTTAATATTTAAGCTTTTCAAATTTAGTTAATATTGTGGATAATGATTTAGACAAAGTCCAATAGACTATATAATCCATATGTACTTGTTTAAGCCATAGTCATAGATTTGGTATTTTTGCCGGAGTCTATTTTTAACTCTATTTCGATCAATCATTTTAATTTGTTTTAAACATGATGATTATTTTAAATATTCTGAAAGGAAGAAATATCAAAAGTTTGTATGGAGTTTCAAAAAATGATGTAGGACATACCAAAAAGAAAAAAGAAAATGATGTAAGACAGAAAATTAAAATTGTGCATGCATGCATGTGTGTTGCAATCTTGCCTTTAAAAAATACTCGAACCTTTAAATAAAACGTGGCTTTCGTTTATTCTAGTTCGAATTGGTTTATTAGTTTTTTCGCTTGCTTCTTTTCTCCCCTTTAAACGTTTCTATATATATGGGCATTGATCAACCGTTCTGTTCTATTGAACTTGCCAATGTTCCATTAAATTCATATAAACGAATCACCCAACTTTTGAGTTTTTTTACGTGTTACTGTTTGGTTTGTGATTCACCAAGCAATCAAACAACCATCGTTTATAGCTTTTGGATGTTTGATTGCTTGGTGAATCTGATTTCGCATCGGATTATGATTATCTTACACTGATTTGGGATCATGGAATCTGTTTCTAGATTTTGGATTCGATTGTTTCTATTTTTGGTTCGTCGAGGATTTAGATTTTGTTTGCGTGATTAGACCTTGGATTTCGATTGTTATGTGATGATTTGGAACGATTACGCTCTTTAATTCATGTTTGTATATTTGATTTCGCCTGTTTTTGATCAAGCTTCTGGTTTTGAGGTTTGTTGTGACGATTTCGAAACTTTTTCCTGCTTTATTTTGCTTAAAACGTGGTTTTGGAGCATGATATTGATGTATTTGATTTGATGCGTCTCATAATTCAACTTGATTTCTTGGTTGATCTGAGAGCTTGTTTGATGATTATGATTTATATGGGTCAAATTTGCTACTGATTGAGATTTGATTGTAGCTAATCTGAGTTGGTTTACTCACCAGTTTGGAGTGTAGATGAATTGTGGTGTTATATTTGAGATTTTTCGATTTTTGACTTGATTGTTGTTAGCTTGTATGATGTGATTATCAAAGTTAATGTTATGCAAGTTCTCATTTTCTTAAACTATTGAAATCCGTTTGAACTGTTTTGCAGCCTCTGCTCCATCCAAGAAGACTAAGAATGATGCTGCTTCTCTCAGTTCACCAAAGAGTGGTATGATCTTCTTAGTTTTGTTACTAGTGTTTTTTTAAATCAATTGTTGAGTTTACTAAGATTGTTTCGGTACCACAAGTCTGATTTTGTTGAGCTGTTTTTGCAGCCTCTACTTCATCCAAGGATGTTGCTGCTTCTCTCAATGCACCAAAAAGTGGTATAATCTTCGTAGTTATGCTTGTTAATGTAAAGCCTCAAGTCCAACAACATGGTAAGGCCCAAGCCTCATATGCGAGTCACCATCAAGGTCACAACAAGTCAAATGTGCAAAGTCCTTCACTGCAACCATCCCTGCAACCGAAGAAGACAAAAATGCAGGTTACACAAAAGGAACAACAGACCAAACCTGATGACTCTCTGCACCTTGTACTATCAAACCGTTTTAGTCTTATTGATTCAGAAGAGAGTGGCTAGATGATTGACAGATGTAACAAGATCCTGCATTGTATTAAGGATCTAGAATGTTCCTCAGTAGTATAAGTATCAACACATTGTATCACATGAGTTTTAAGTTAGTAATATCAATATATTTTTTTTTTTACTAAGTTCAAATTCTTCTTCTATCTGTTATTTCACATGGTATCAGAGCTTCTCAGACCTTAACAGGTGCTATCATGGCAGAAGGTTCTGGTTCCTATCCTTTTCCATCCACTCTTCATGTTGCTAGTTCCGTTACCATCAACTAAGTGATGGTAACTATCTTCTCTGGAAAACCCAGTTTGAGTCGTTGCTTCGGTGTCAGAAGCTTCTTGGTTTTGTCAATGGGTCAGTCCCGAAACCCTCAGCTGTTACAGTCACTAACACCAACAATCATGCTGTGGAAACACCAAATCCGGCGTATGAAGACTGGATCTGCACGGACGAGCTCATCAAGTCTTGGATTTTTGGTACACTTACTGAAGAGGTGCTCGGTCTTGTTCATGCTTTACCCACCTTGCAAGATGTTTGGATGTCCCTTGCTGGTAACTTCAACAAAAGTTCGGTTGCCCGTGAATTCGATCTCCGCCGTCGACTTCAACTTCTGAACATTAAAAGTAAAACCTTTACCGACTTCTGTCGTGAGTTCCGGGCCGTATGTGATAACTTAAGTTCGATTGGGAAGCCCGTTGATGAACACATGAAGATTTTCACATTTCTTAATGGGCTGGGCCGTGAATACGATCCAATAACGACGGTTCTTCAAAGCTCAATGTCTCGCACTCCTGCTCCGACTTTTAACGACTTTTAACGACACTGAGCAAACACCGTTCTCGCTCAGTGTTTGCAACGTAACGGCTGGGGAGGCAGTCGTAGAAGCGAAGTCTATCGCCACTGGAGATTTCTGGTTACGATTCGAAGCTCCGGTCGTATGAGACTCCCTCCGATGTCTCCCCTCATCTTGCTTTTCATACTCACCGCGGGGGATACAATGGCTCGGGACAGCGGGGTCGTGGTAACAATCGAGGCCGAGGTGGATACTCTACTCGTGGTCGTGGTTTTTCCCAACAAGTAAGTTCCTCTGGCTGGAATCAAACTGGTAACTCTTCTGCCCGTCCGGTATGTCAAATTTGTGGTCATACTGGTCATATTGCCCTCAAATGTTGGAATCGGTTTGATAATTCCTATCAAAGTGATGATGTTCCCCAAGCCCTTGCTGCTTTACGCCTGTCTGATTCTAGTGGTAAGGAGTGGGTTACTGATTCTGGAGCCACGGCTCACATTACTTCCACTGCCGAGTCTCTTCAGACCGCAACGCCATACAATGGCTCCGAGAATGTAATGGTGGCCGATGGAACCTTTCAACCCATCACTCATGTTGGTTCTACTACGCTCACAACTCCAACAGGTAGTCTTCCTCTATATGATGTTCTTGTATGTCCGACTATGGAGAAATCACTTTTATCGGTCTCCAAGTTGTGTGATGACTTCCCATGTGGAGTCTTCTTTGATGCTAATTGTGTATATGTTATTGATTTACCGACTCAGAGGGTTGTGACCAAAGGACCACGACGTGAGGGACTTTATGTGTTGAAGAATGTGGAATTTGCAGCTTTCTATTCTAACCGCCAGGTTGCAGCTAGTGATATGGTGTGGCACCAGCGTTTGGGACATGCGAACTTCCAGATTCTTCAACTCTTACAATCTAGCAAGGCAATTTTAGTCAATAAGAGCAGCATTACTCCTGTTTGTGAACCTTGCCAAATGGGAAAGAGCACTAAGCTTCCTTTTTATTCTTCTAGTTCTTCTGTTAAGGAACCACTTGATCGATTACACTGTGATCTATGGGGTCCATCACCGGTTGTATCTGTTCAAGGTTTCAAATATTATACAGTTATTTTGGATGAATACTCTCGCTATTCCTGGATCTTTCCTCTCAAGTCTAAATCTGATTTTTGCGATGTGTTTATGGTTTTTCAAACACAAATTGAGAATCGTTTTGGAAAGAAGATCAAGGTTTTTCAAAGTGATGGTGGTGGTGAGTTTACTAGTACTCGATTTCGTACTCATCTGCAAAACCATGGGATTCAACACTTGCTCTCTTGTCCTTCAACTCCAGAGCAAAACGGGTTGGCTGAACGCAAACATAGACATATCACCGAGCTTGGTCTGTCTATGCTGTTCCAAAGTAAAACTCCATTAAAGTTTTGGGTCGAAGCATTTTACTCTGCCAATTTCATAAGTAATTTGCTACCATCTACATCACTCAATCAGCACAGTCCGCATGAGTTATTGTTCAAGCAAAAACCTGATTATTCCTTTCTTCGGGTTTTTGGCTCTGCGTGTTATCCCTGTTTGCGATCTTCTACCCACCATAAGTTTGAACCTAGATCTCTTCAGTGTGTCTTTATTGGTTATCATCCCCAATACAAAGGCTATAGGTGTCTCTACCCTCCTACTGGTCGCGTGTATATTAGTTGCCATGTGATCTTTGATGAATCCTGTTTTCCATTCACAGACCGATACAAGGACTTGGTGACACAGCACAAAACTGGAATTCTTGGTGCTTGGCAGGCTGCGGATGTCTCTCTTCCGACTCGTGTTCTACCTGCTCTGCCATCTTATATCACCAATCCTCATCAAGACTCCCAGTGGCTTGAATATGTTGTGGAATATCCTCAGGATGATTCCCATTGCGAAGATTCCCCTCCGAGTGTCGAGCCGTGTTCTTCTCCTTCACCATCCACAGGTCACTCTACGGTGACTAATGAAGCCCCTGCTTCACCTGATCACGCCTCCACTTCTGATCCTAATGCCTCAGTGCAGTCTCTTCATCCAATGACAACCCGATCCAGAGCTGGTATTCACAAACCTAACCCACGGTATGCTCTTACTGCAAGCAAAACGATTCCTTCACTTCCCAAAACTGTTGCAGAGGCACTAAATCATCCTGGTTGGAGGCAAGCAATGTTAGATGAGCTTAACTCCATCTATGCCAATCATACTTGGGAATTGATAACTCCAACCTCTGAGATGAATATATTGGGGTGTCGTTGGGTTTTCACTGTCAAACTTAACGCTGATGGCACTGTTAACAAGCTGAAAGCTCGACTAGTGGCAAAAGGTTTCAATCAAGAGGCTGGGGTGGATTTCACTGAAACTTACAGCCCTGTTGTGAGGACTTCCACCATTCGCATTGTTCTCTCGGTTGCCACTGCCAAGGGTTGGGATATCACCCAACTTGATGTAAAGAATGCCTTCCTTCATGGGGATCTCCAAGAGAGTGTTTATATGATTCAACCTCCGGGATTTGAAGATGTTAACAAACCAACCCATGTTTGCTCGCTGCGCAAGGCTTTGTATGGCTTAAAACAGGCCCCGAGGGCATGGTTTGACAAATTTAGCAACTATCTCCTTGAATTTGGCTTCGTGTGCAGCAAGGCTGATCCATCGTTGTTCACTTACCGCCGGAATGGGGACACAATGGTCTTACTGTTATATGTCGATGACATTCTTTTGACAGGTTCTAATCCTATACTCTTCAAATCTTTGCTTGCTGAGCTTAATTCTCGTTTTGCCATGAAAGATTTAGGGAATATTCATTACTTCTTGGGAATTCAAGCACAAGTTCATTCCCAAGGGCTATTCCTTCATCAAGAGAAATACACCGAAGAGATTCTTCATCATGCTAATATGGCTTCTTGCAACTCTGTCAACACACCATTACCTTTACGTCTTGACCATGTTTTCAAGGATACGAGACTCTTCTCTGAGCCGTCGTACTTCCGGAGCCTTGCTGGGAAACTTCAATACTTGACCATTACTCGCCCTGACATCCAATTTGCGGTCAATTTCATATGTCAACGTATGCACTCTCCGACTGTGTCTGACTTTGCTCTTCTTAAACGCATACTTCGTTATCTTCGTGGAACTTCGAGAATGGGTTTGCAGTTGTACAAGAACAGTCCTCTTCACCTTGTCTCCTACAGTGACAGTGATTATGCTGGGTGTAAGGACACTCGCCGTTCTACTTCTGGGTTCTGTGTTCTGTTGGGTACCAACATTGTATCTTGGTCTGCCAAACGGCAACCTACTGTATCTAGGTCCTCCACGGAAGCTGAGTATCGTGCTCTTGCGTCTACTGCTTCTGAACTTACTTGGATTGCCTCTGTTCTGCGTGATTTAGGTATCTCTCAATACAATGCCGCTCTCCTTCATTGTGACAATCTTTCTGCGGTTCATCTTTCAGCCAATCCAGTTCTTCATAACCGGTCCAAACACTTTGATGTTGATTATCACTATGTCCGTGAACAAGTGGCACTCGGTCTTCTTGAAGTTCAACACATCCCGGCCGAACTGCAGCTAGCTGATATATTCACCAAGTCTCTTCCAAGATCATCCTTTCAGCAGCTGCGACACAAACTGCATGTGCGACTTCCTCCCACACTCAGTTTGCGGGGGACTGTTAATGTAAAGCCTCAAGTCCAACAACATGGTAAGGCCCAAGCCTCATATGCGAGTCACCATCAAGGTCACAACAAGTCAAATGTGCAGAGTCCTTCACTGCAACCATCCCTGCAACCGAAGAAGACAAAAATGCAGGTTACACAAAAGGAACAACAGACCAAACCTGATGACTCTCTGCACCTTGTACTATCAAACCGTTTTAGTCTTATTGATTCAGAAGAGAGTGGCTAGATGATTGACAGATGTAACAAGATCCTGCATTGTATTAAGGATCTAGAATGTTCCTCAGTAGTATAAGTATCAACACATTGTATCACATGAGTTTTAAGTTAGTAATATCAATATATTTGGCTAGATGATTGACAGATGTAACAAGATCCTGCATTGTATTAAGGATCTAGAATGTTCCTCAGTAGTATAAGTATCAACACATTGTATCACATGAGTTTTAAGTTAGTAATATCAATATATTTTTTTTTTTACTAAGTTCAAATTCTTCTTCTCTCTGTTATTTCACAATGCTACCATATTTTGTTTCAATAAAGTGCTAAGTTCGTTTATGTGTTCCCCGACCCTTAAGATTTTGAGTGTTACTCAAACTTGATTTCTTTAAGCTACTGATTCACTTGGAGTTTTTCTACAGGATCTGCTTCGGCAAAGAATAAGAATGTTGCTGCTTCTCCTAATGCACCACCAAAAACTGGTATATATAATCTTCTTAATTATGATTCTAGATTTTGTTCCAGTCAAGTGCTAAGTTCGTTTATGTGTTCCCAGATTTTGAGTGTTACTTAAGCTTGATTTCTTTAAGCTACTGATTCTGTTGGACTGTTTCTGCAGCCTCTGCTTCATCCAAAAATAAGAAAGCTGCTGCTTCTCCTAATGCACCAAGCACTGGTATGATCAAACGTTCTGTTCTATTGTATGTGTTACTGTTTGGTTGATGATTCAAATCGGTAAAGCTATACATGATTAGAAGAGTAAAAACATTGATTCTATTAAGCTGTTTTTGCAGCGTCTGCTTCATCCAAGACTAAGAATGATGATGCTTCTCTCAGTTCACCAAAGAGTTGTATGATCTTCTTAGTTAGTTTAAAAAAAAAATCAATTGTTGAGTTTACTAGATTGTGTTGGTTCCACAAGTCTGATTTAGTTGAGCAGTTTTTGCAGCCTCTGCTTCATCCAAGAATAAGAATGTTGCTGCTTCTCTCAATGCACCAAAAAGTGGTATGATCTTCTTAGTTATGCTACCAGATTTTGCTTCAATAAAGTGCTAAGTTCATTTATGTATTCCCGGACCCTTTAGATTTTGAGAGTTACTCAAACTTAATTTCTTTAAGCTACTGATTCATTTGGACTTTTCTGCAGCATCTGCTTCAGCCAAGAATACGAATGTTGCTGCTTCGCCTAATGCACCACCAAAAACTGGTATATATGATCTTCTTAATTATGATTCTAGATTTTTTTCAGTCAAGTGCTAAGTTCTTTTGTGTGTTCCCTTTTAGATTTTGAGTGTTACTCAAGAGCTTGATTTCTTTAAGCTACTAATTCTGTTGGACAGTTTTTGCAGCCTCTGCTTTATGGTATGATCTTCTTTGTTATGATACTTTGATTTTGTTGGAATGAAGTACTGAGGGCAATCGTTTTCTTGTTTAATTCTGATTCATGGTAAATTTTATAGTCTGATGGAACACTGGTTTGTTTAATGTTTTTTTTTTTAATGTTTGAAAGTTCAAAGAAAAAGGAAGGATGTCAATACCCAAGAAGATGAAGACGAGATGCCAGAGGTGATAACTAATGAGACAGTATACAAGATGATGCGCATCGAGGAAAAACGCATTCGTGATAGTGTGCCTAAGAATCCTTACCGCTGCCCTGACATGAACGCCAAGAACTGGACTGAAAAAGATCGAGAGGATTACAAAAATTGGCTGATTTACAAGAAAGGCCACCTTGGGTTGACTTGACTCTCGTAGAAGAAGAAAACTTGGTAAATATCTACGCTTTCCTTTTTTTATAGTAGTTGTTTAGCTTTGGTGTTTGTCCCCTAACCTTAGTTTCTCTACAGGTAACTTTGGAAGTGGATAACCCAACAAACAGTAAGACTTATCTGGACTGAATGAGGCCTCATAGTATAAACCTCTCGTTTTCACATTAAATCTTTGAACTCTATTGATTGTGTGTGATGTGTCTGTATTCATTTCAAAACTCTGCACACTATTGATTGGTGTGATGAAACTCTACACTCTAGTGATTGTTTGTTAGTTTGGTTCCTTTAGCGTACAGGCTATTAAATGCACGACAAACCTCTATTTGATGATGATATGAAATTATGATTTACATCTATGAAGGAAACTTAAAATATGCCTTGTTTTGTCTTTCCCTTTTTAACTCCTAGATTTTCCATTTTTATTTATGTTAAATTTTTTTTGAAAAGGATGAGTAAATACTAAATACAGAGTTACAATTCTAAAAAAAACATCCATCACTAATCTCATACCCTTTGGCCTATGCTTCTTCCACCATAGGAAGTCAATGAATGCCTGGTCAACAGTTTCTGGTTAATGAAAATCTCACATCCTGTTTTTTTCTCTGAAATTGTTTACTTGAAGATGTCTTTATCTTAAAGAAATAACCAAGAAAGAAATTGTCAAAAGAAAAAAAAAATTGTCTTTCGTTAATTTATTAAAAACCTAAATAAAGTGTTTCGGAAAAAACAAAATTAAACAAAATATTGAAGCTTGATGAACTTACAGATACATGAAGTTCTCAACATCGTCTAATCCAACAACATCCCAAACAGTAGTTTGATACGGTGTTTCTTTGATTTCAACTTTTCTCATCAGATTCTTTTGTAGATCATAGAGAAAAAAGTATAAAAGAGATGTATCATGAGATTCCACGATAACCTGGTCGGTTTGAGTATAGTTTTTATTTTGAGGTACCAATATAACCTCATTGTTTCTAGTTGTACCTTCTACCCTCAAACTAATGCTATTGACTATATCCATTTGAGAAGGATGCACCACCAAAGTCTTCTTCGACCACATATTTTTCTCTCCATCTTCCATAACCCATAGGTTCATCGTACCTTCCCTTCCAAGACCGAAATGGTCTAAGAGAGCTACTCTTCCATAGTATTCTATCGGATCAGATTTAAACCAACGGATATCTTTAGGTGCTTGAAGCATACTGATTTCTTCAGAACTAAAGTCGAAACTCACAAGCATAGGATCAAGCACCCGTATCCAAGCGACGTAATGCATACACCCATTGGTATTTAATATTCCTGTTATAGGAAGATGAGGAGATGGGCATGCAATTTTTCTCCATCGACTTGATTCATTTCCTTCTAGTATGAAGACCCAATACTCTGTCAGCCACATTCTGAGCTCTCCAAATCCCTCACCAGGTCTTGCAACTATGCAAACCACTTTATATTGATCATGAACGGGATCGTGTCCGATACAATACATGATCCTTTTATTCATGTGGTCTTCAACTAAGATGTTGGATTCTTCTATGTCGGGTAAGACAACAAGTTGTTTAGTGGTGGTGTTGTATATTTGCACACCTGGCTCTTTTACAAAACACATCAAGCCGCGAAACACATGAGAGAAGTAGTAGCCTTTCATCGCTGGGATGGTCAAATCTTGGTCAATTACAAAGGAAGACATAGTAGTAGTAATGTCAGAGCTAGGAGAAAACGACGAAGATAGTAATTTAGTTTTGCGATCGCTATTTTCCAAGAAGCTCAAAGTCACGTATAGACGTGGTGCGGATGATGTAACCCTTATCAAACGATTGGTGAAAGTTCGGGAACAAATCAAGGATGACCAGACCTTTGAAACGGATTTGAACCTCATAAGGGATTTAGCAGGAAGTCTCGCGAGAATCTCTATCACGAGATCAAAAGGAATCTCCGGCATTAGTTTGTGGCTCTTGCACATGTCTCTTCTTCTTCTTCTTTTTATTACCATCGATTTCCTCTTCATTCTTTTACTCTCTCTCGCTAGATGATGACGGCAGGCTAAGTCGATAGAATATTACATAATATTCCCCAATAAAACTTTGGTAGCGTCACGCCGTCACACTTATATAAACCCTTGATAAACCCCATTCCTTAGATCATTATCGAAAAAGAAATTTTTTTATTATTTTTTTTTGTTATGTGGAAAATATACAATTTATATCCCTCTAGCCACTTTCTATTTTCCTTTTAATGATCATCTTAATAATGAATAGATCGAGTGATGTCCATCATAATAATGAATTTATCATCTTAATAAAATATGCCGGTTAAATATTAAATATTAAAAATGAATAGACCGAGAGATGTATGAAAAAAAATTTAAAATCGTGTTTGCATGTTTGCCTTCCTCATTGGCCATTTCAACGACTGCTTGTTAGTTGTTACGAAAGGAAAGAGCCAAAAAATAAGACTTCAATTGAAACGCTGCACTTTGTTGTTTGGTTTGTCTCGTGTAAACACAACGTTCTTGGGTCTTTAAAGTGAAATGGGCGTTTCATCACATTTATAAAATTTATCAAGTACTCAGAAAATTAACGTGTCCATTTTATCAGCATTTCATGCAAAGACTTATCGCAAATCCATGTCACCTAACTTAAAATTAATTTCAATTTAACAAATTACTTACACTTAGCTCTAACAGGTCAACATCCATAAATCTTAATTATGTTTTATTCCTATTTGTATGAACTAAAATTTCATCCCCAAAAGCCAAAATCTTCAATTGTAGGGACAACACTATTGGTTGTAGAAGATTCAAGTAAAACTAAGTAGTTGTGTACTTGTGTTTGCAAGAGGCGGTGAAGATCTATGATCGACGTAGGGAAGGGAAACTCGTGTTGATCCATGTCTTCTATAGGTTTTGAAGATTCAGGGAATAAGTGATCCTTGCTGAGAACTTGATGAGAAATATGAATTTCATCTGCAGTTTTTTTGCCAACTAAGTATTTTTCATTTTTAAACAAATTTAAAACCACAAACCATTGAACTCGTGTTGATCCACAATAATTCAGTTTTTCTGCCAATGAAATATATCCACAACTATTTCCACACATTACGAAAAATATACAGTTCTAGAATAATTTTGTTTTACAAGTTTTTAACAATTCCTACATACTTATAAGATTCCTATATTTTTTTATCAAATCTTATTTTAAAAATCTTATTCATTTATTTAATATAAGTGTATATTAATAATTTAATTTTAGATCTCATTATTCTACAAAATATTTATAATTAACAGAAATTAGTAAATAATTGTACTCCGTGACTTTTTTTTACGAGTTTATGTTCTATAAAAATTTATTTTATAAGTTATATTATTATGAGACTATACAATATTGATCAAGGTCATTTTTTGTATCTAAATTATTAATGAAGACGGACAAATGCGCTACCAAGTGAAGAAAAAGAAAAAGAAGAAGAATCTAATATCCATAGTTTTAATGTGTTCGTTCTGTTTCACTAAAACTAGTTTTCTAACTTTTAATTTGTCTCATGAAGTTAAATTTTGTGAACTTTTTGTATCTTATATCAATCAAGGTCAGCAATGTAATAAACCTAATGACGAATATTGAATTACAGTATCAGTTCATAATTATTGGAAAGTATATTGCGAGGAAAATGATGGCTAAAGAAATCCGCTTTTTGATTCAGTTTGCCAAGCTAATATATATATATATATAAAATTTTGCAAACGGATGTGGTACATAAACTTTTCATGCGGCCTCTGACTCTTTAGTGCACGAGAAAGAAGGCAAAGGAAAATGATAAAATAGTGGGAAAATGCCTTTTTCTACTCGTTGAAACTCAAGTCGCAGAAAAGTCAAAAAAAAGTTTTACGTAAACTACATAAGGAATATATATGTCTGTGTCAGTCAACATCTTAAAGTCATACCAGCCTCTATGCTACTCTTGCTGGAGTTTTGAAATCAGGCCACTATGTGACAGTGATACGTTTATTTTTGTTAAGCTTTTTTATCTTCTTCTTCTTGTTTCTACTAAGTTCGCTTCATATTCTCTTTGCAAATAAAACCTCTAAACTTATTACTTATCTATATTTTTCCTTTAAGTCTGAAAGAATATTTTGATCACTTATTCTCTTGTATGCCAACCAATCAAAATGTAATATTACTTAAAAGTTATTATGTAAGACAGTAAGAGAGTTATGACGTTTTGGGTTTCATCGAGTGAAGGTAGATCCTACCATCTTTTTATATGTTTTTTGGTTGTTTGTGAGTTGGTTTATGTGTGAAATATCAACAATTACCAATTTACATCCTTGTTCACTGAATTGTAGTATTTTCTTTTTTAAAAGCAAATAGGAAAAACGAAATTGAATTATAGATTTTGATTATATATACTAATCCTTGCTGCTTTTTCGTGATATTGTGGTACTTAATTAAGTTGAATGATCGATTTTTTTAGGTGGCATATTTTTATTTTATTTTTAAGTTATGAGAAATTGTTACTTGTATTCAACATCATGAAAAAGTAAACTTGACAAAAAAAAAATAATGAAAAAATAAAGCTAAATTTTTAAAATAAAATTCCTAAATGTAAAACCATTTATGAATACAAGACATAAATGTTTATTTTTGTTGTTGATTGACAACTTTCCAAACTATTCAACACATATATATTACGTCCTTTTTTGCAAACAAGATTATTATTAACGTGCTTATAGTTATTATATATACATATATATTATATATATATATATATACGTGTACCTAATTGTTGGCATGATAACTACAATAAACATGCTCATTTGTTTTTGTTTGGGGATTAAATTATATGTACGTTATATCTTATATATCTTATATAACATGAGAAGGTTTTTCTAACTTTGCTTGCCAATACAACACTTGGCGCTCTATATTTGTGACACATGTCTTTCTTACTAATTTTGAAGTAAACAACTTTTTATATACTTCATTTTATTTATATCTTATATGGTGTTTACTATTACAAAAATAAATTTACAATGTAAATTTATTATTTTAAATAAATTTACATTGTTACAAAAATATATTTCTTCAAACTTTTAGTTTTAACATATAATATATTTCCTAATGAAAGCATATACCATATAACCTAATTAAAACAAAAAAAAAGTTTTTCTACTTTTAAAATAAAAATTGAAGCCAAATTAATTTATGATAGACTAATTTAAAAATAGAAAATATGTTCTAATATATTTAAATTATCACATTGTATTCAATAATCATACATATTGTAAAGACACAACTCAGATAAAATTAAATTATACTTAATATTCTATAAGTTACAGTTTGACTGTCTTTAAAACGCATGTACTAAAAGAAAATAAAAATAACATAATTGTTTAATCACCCCATGAAATAATAGAAAACTATAGTTTCACAAAATAATTTAATGGTATTTATATTATTTATTTTAAAGTTATTAGAAAATAGAGATAATATATAATCTAAAAAATATTAAATTTGACACACTTTTCTTTCATTAATTTTTTACAAATTTTAATGCGAGATATAGTATAAGATATTTCATAAATTTTTATGACATGAGCCATATTTTAATATGCGTTATTCCAAAAAAAATATATTAAGGGTGATTACAAGATTAGAGAGTAAATACTAGAGTATATGATAAATCGTGAATACACTTATTAGTTATTCAAAATAATCATTGGTGATTCTTCTGTTACCTTTTAAAAACATTAATATATTAAAGCTTTGGAAAAGATGTAGGGTAAGATGAAATTTATCTAGAAATATTTTGTAAACTATTTTCAATACTCAATTTTCGTTTTGAATGTCTGATAGATGGTCTCGACACAAACCTCATGTGTGCTAAGAATATCTCCAATATATATTCTATTTTTTACTCTAAAATAGAGTATAATTTTTTTCAGTGTATAGAAAATAGAGTTAGTATCAAAAAGTATTGTTGCATATAGAGTAATCCTACCATTTACTCTATTTTAGAGTAAGATATAGAGTAGGCTTAGAGCAAATGTTACTCTATAACAGAGTATTGACTTTAAAATAGAGTAGGATTGGAGATGCTCTAAGAACCTAACAATTTATCACAAAACAATAAATCCAAAACAACAAAACTTTGAGGGATTTAATTACTTCAGTCCAAAAAAATTCCGATATGTTTTGTTTATTTTATTTTGCGTCCAAACATTATGAACCAGGTATAAAGGAACACATATTAAACAATTTTTAAAAAATCATATTAAAAAATCTAATTCAAAAATATATTTATAAATTTAAGATATATCATAATTAATAAAAATAAAATTAAATATATCTCGCGCATCGCACGAGCCTATTTCTAGTTAATAATAAAAGTTGTGTACATATACGCATATAACAGGTCGTGTGTTTATGTGTATTTTTTTTGTCAACATATTAAGAAATTCTTTAACAAACAAAAAGAAACATATTAAGAGATAAATTTATTTTTAAGATTGTAATTTAACAAAATGCCGTGAATCAATCAAGTAGATAAGAGATGGTTCCCAACAAGTATGAAACACGTCAACAAAAACTTATAAATATCACTATTTTCTTCTTCTTTTCATTATTCTTTTCTGTTTCTTCTCTGCTTCTCTCCAATACTGTTAAGTCTTGGAAAAAAAAGATGAGCTTTTCCTTAACAAAGATGAAAACTTTCTTTTCTTTTCTCACTATATCAATTTTGGTGATAAATCCAACATGTGGTGGATCACAAATATCGAATGGCACCATAAGTGTCGCACTGAAAAGAATAAAAATGAATAGTGGCGGTAATAGAATCGAGGGTCTACGAAACTTTCACGACATAATATTTTATGGCGATATCAGTCTGGGAGATCCAACTCAAACATTCAAGGTCGTATTCGACACTGGAAGTTCGGACTTGTGGGTTCCCTCTAAGGAGTGGCCTAAATGTAGATATCCACGTGCCAGGTTTAATGCCAAGGCATCTAAAACATACATGGGGAGCGGTAATTCTACTACTCGCGTTTTGCTTTTCAACTCTCTTACATATACATATACTTTCATTCTAACTATAAGTCTCTTATTTTATAGGAGGAAATCTTGTATCTCTTCAATATAATGAACATGAGGTAAAAGGTACTATAGCCCGAGAAAATGTTATGGTTGGTGGTATCAAACTAGAGCGTCAAGATTTCATAGAGGCGACCAAATGTGATTCGTTTTTTAAAGATGTGGTGTTTGACGGCATTATGGGTTTAGGCTTTCCATCTCTTGCTGTCACTGGTACTGTGACCGTGTGGGAAAATATGGTGAACAAAAAGTTGATTAACAAACGTATGTTTTCTATATGGCTGAGGTCATACCATGGAGATGGAAAACATGATGATCCAAATGGTGGACAGATCGTGTTTGGCGGATTTGATCCCCAACACTTCAAGGGCAAACATACATATGTTCCAGTAGTGAAGAGTGGTGAACTGAGTTACTGGTTGATAAAAATGAGTAGGATTATAATTGGCAAAACAGAAACCAATCACTGTACCGCACAGTGCACAGTCATAGTTGACTCCGGGAATACAGATATTCTAGGTCCAGCGGTAAGAGAATTAGTAAGTTATAATTAAATTGTTTCATGTAGTTTTATGTTTTATTATATTATTATTTTTATTTTTTTGTATTTGTAATGTTTAGATAACTATCAATGCGATCAATGAAGAAATTGGAGTACACAAAACAGGAAGAATTGCTTGCTCCAAGGTCGATAAGTTGCCCACTGTCTCTTTCACTATTGGAGGAAAGCGTTTTCCTCTCAGTCCAAGAGACGTACGATCAGGTTTCTCAATCTTTTGAATTGTTCCATTTTTCACTAATTTCTTGACATGTTTTCTTTATTTTTCTTCCTTAAGTACATAGCAGAAGATAGTACGGGAGCTAGAACAGAATGCTACAGTCGTTTCATGGTATCTAGTCGCTGGTAAGTTTAAGTTTTGAGGTTCTTGGTACTACATTTTTCTAATTCTATAAACTAAAATAGTCATTGGATTTGGATGTAGGGTTTTGGGTGAAGCTTTCATGCGGCCATACCACACTGTTTTCGACTATCAAGATATGAAAAATCCAAAAGTCGGATTCGCTATAGCCGCAGCATAGAGAAGAGAAAAAAACAAAAAAGAGAAGAGCCAAGTTCAGTATAATTTGGTTTGTTGTTCCCTTGATAAAACTGGAGATGATGATTAAGTTATATATAGTTTAACAATATATAAACAATATATACTGTTGTTTTAGACACAAAATGTAAGCACTATTACCAAAATGTATCAAATAACTTGGTAGCGAAAGAAAAAAAAATATATATTTAAATTAAAGGTTGATAAACTTAATATATAATTCACCAGTATTGCTTCGTACTATACAATTCAATAAAGTATATATTTTCCGACAAACTAATGGAGAAAGAAAAAAAAAACTGTTTTCAAGGGGATGATGTTGGAAAACACGGGATCGTAATCCTATTACTCCCAAGTTGTTAGCTTACGTGCTGAGAATTGACTGCACGCGCTCCTTAGTGTTAGTTCCCCTATAAAAGAAGAGAACTTGGTTTCGTGTAGATGTGTCTCGTATTCTCTCTTCTCGCCATTGTACTCAAACTTGTTATCAGCATATAAAATCGTGGCTCACCTCCTTTCACCTGATCTTTAATATTATTGTTCTTTTGACGATATAGAGCACCCGTCATCACATCAGAAATTCAGAACCCTTACTATACATAGAATGATTGTTGGGAACACAATAAACACCAAAATGTTCATGTTCGTAACATTCTTCTTGGCTTGATACTCAAGTAATATTTATTGTTACTAATTAAAGACTTGAGTTAAGTTGGTACAGATAAACTCATCGAATTGAAGAAAATATTGTTATAACACAGAAATTATCGGTGGAAATAATCTTGAACTCGACAATATTACAAAATATTTATCACAAAAAAATTGAAAGAAAAACATAGTATTCATTTATTTAAGTAAAGAGACACAAACAAGATAAACATATACTAGATAAAAATAAATTATTCACGTTTAAAACTTGGAAAGAACCAACGTGCACTAATGAATGGAAGGGAGGAAAAAAGAAATTTATGTGGTCGTTCTACCTTCTTTGAATCGAGATTGTAGATGAAGATATTGTTTTCTTGATATTTCTCTTCAGAAAGATTACCATTAAAGTAGATGGAATTTCTAGTGATTCCTTCCAAATCCTTAGCAAGCACTGTAATACCTAAATCCAAAAGAATTGTCTCATCTTTCAAAGAAACGATTTTGTCCCATTTGGTCTTCTTGGATGAATCCATCTTGTAGATTTGAAAGGTCCATTTTTTGGACCTAAGCGGACGTTGGCTCTTAACAAATAACACATCTCCTCGTACAGTGACTACTATATTATACCTTATGGTAGGCAAATATGGGAGACCCCGTGATCCAAGAGGTCTTATGCCACCTACTGATCTTGGTAGGCATTCACGTACGCTAATTTTGAAAATTTCCAAAGGAATTTCTCCAGAGAAATCGTGAATACAGAGTTTAAAATAGTTGAAACAAAAAAGCTTGTGATCTTTGTATACCATTTTAAAACACTCGTCAATACCTAACAAATGCGGAATTATTTTCCATGAGTTATCTCCTCTCTTGAAAGAAACCGCATTTTCTTCACCAAACATTCCTATAATTAAGTAATCTTGGGTTTTCTCGTCTACCCATAATACCGGAGAGGTGATCCCATATTCAAAACTCGGTAGATTGATCCGTTCCAATGTTAAAAGATGTAAGATATAGAACTTATATTGAGGGACATCCTTGATGTAACCTCGATCGTCTAGCATGAGAAGCCAGCTTCTACAAGTCGCCACACAAAAGCTCTTCCCAAAGTCGTCGCCAAGATCTTGAGTTTTGTATTGTTTTTCTTTTTCTTCAGGATTGAACAAGATACCGTAGTTTTTGTCCTTTGGGAAGAGAATCATCCAAGGGATCTGATTATTTGGCTCAGAGATTTTCGAAGCTGATCGCCATGATGAACAAACAGTTTTGGCTCGTTCAAAATCCGCAAATCCAAGGCGTTCGAAAACCAATCGGAGGAGATCTAGTGGAAGCTGGGACCAGCAATGGAGATTTCTTTTTGAACCTGATCGAGTGGTTTCAGTAGCAGAGACGGCATGAGAGGCCATCCTCTGGATCTTATTTTTCTTTTTTCATTCTCGGAGATAGAGAGAGAGATTTTATAAAGAGACTTCTTACGAAAGAATATCTTATATAATATGAGAAAGTTTTTCTAACTTTGCTTGCCAATACGACACTTGGCGCTTTATATTTGTGACACATGTCTTTCTCTCTAATCTTAAAGTAAACATCTTTTTATATACTTCATTTTATTTATATCTTATATGGTGTTTACTTTAAAAATAATAAATTTCACAATCTTACAAAAATATATTTCTTCCAACTTTTAGTTTTAACATATAATATACTTCCTAATGAAAGCATATACCATATAACCTAATTAAAACAAAAAAAAAAGTTTTTCTACTTTTAAAATAAAAATGGAAGCCAAATTAATTTATGATAGACTAATTTAAAAATATAAAATATGTTCTAATATATTTAAATGATCACATTGTATTCAATAATCATATATATTGTATTAAAGACACAACTCAGATAAAATTAAATTATATTTAATATTCTATAAGTTACAGTTTGACTGTCTTTAAAACGCATATGTACTAAAAGAAAATAAAAATAACATAATTGCTTAATCACCCCATAAAATAATAGAAAACTATAGTTTCACAAAATAATTTAGTGATAATGCTAGATCTTAGCTACGTATTCTCTAAATTTTATACATTAGAAAAATCAATACAAACTCAATTGATCTCTCTAACGTATCGATAGCCTCAAACAGAGAGATAGAGATACCCATTAATGGTGGCTCTATGGTCTAGCGATTCTCTCTGAAAAAGGTGAAAACCTTTATTTGTCAACTCCTTTAAGGTCAGCTTTTAATAGAGTTTGAGAGCAAAGAGGTTTCGCGAAATGATTTTCTCTGTATTATTTAATCGTAACAAACTGTACATGTATGTATTATATACAGTAAACCAACCTAAACCGATTCCTAATAAACCGGAAATCAATCTAATAAACTTAACCAATATATACAATCTAATACCTTCCCTCAAGATGGAGACGAGTAGATATTGAGGACTCCCATTTTGCCAATATTTGCATTGAAGAGAGCCGGAGGTAAAGCTTTTGTTAGAATATCAGCAAGCTGGTTATCCGTGCGAACAAACATGGTCTTCAGAACACCATCTTCAATCGCCTCTCTGACCTTGTGACAATCAAATTCTATATGCTTTGTCCGTTCATGATAAACTGAGTTACTCGCTATGTGGATAGCAGCCTCGTTATCACAATACAAATAAGCTGGAAGAGAGAAAGGTAGCCTGAGTGATTTCAAGATATATGTAAACCACAACAACTCCTTGGTAATCACACTCATGGCTCGATATTCAGATTCTGCAGAGCTCATCGAGACCATGTCTTGTTTCTTGGACCTCCAAGAGACCAATGAATGACCTATGAAAATAGCAAAGCCAGTAACAGAACGCCTACTATCAGGGCAAGCTCCCCAATCTGCATCAGAGAATCCTCAAAGCGAGAAATCATCATCTTTCCCATAAAATAAGCCTTGTCCAATGGTACCCTTCAAGTAACGAAGTACCTTATGTGCAGCTTGAAGATGAAACTTCCACGGAGCAGAGGAATACTGTGCAAGCTTAGAAACTGAAAAAGTGATGTCTAGCCTGGTGATAGTCAGATACTGAAGTTTTCCAATCAATCTACGATACTGCTTTGTATCCGTTAAAAGTGCAAGTGTAGAATCAGAAGGATGGGCAGGTTCAACGTCATATTCATCATCACCTTCTTTGACTGGAGGAACCTTTTTCTTCTTTCTTCTAGAGAAACTGGTCAATGACATCTGCTGATCTGGTTTCATGGGAACATCAGATGGTTTACAATCCGAAAAACCAGTAGTCTCCAACAGGTCAAGAACGTATTTCCTCTGAGTAAGACAAATTCCTTCATCATTTCTTGCAATCTCAATGCCAAGAAAGTATTTAGGTGTACCAAGATCTCGAAGCTGGAAGACCAAACTCAGTTGATCTCGTAAAGTATAAGCTAAGGCAGAATCCATAGTTGCAATGAGGATGTCATCGACGTATACCAAGACAACTAAGAACTGACCATTGTCTTCTTTCATGAAAAGAGTATGATCACCATGGCATGTGTCGAATCCAAATCCCACAAGAGTAGTCTTGAACTTCAAAAACCACTGTCTCGACGCTTGTTTGAGACCATAGATAGATTTATGCAACCTACAAACCGCATTAGGAGAGAAAACTTCACCTTGTAACTCAGCATAGCCTGGGGGTAGTTTCATGTAGATTTCCTCATCGAGGTCACCATTCAAGAATGCATTAGAGATATCTAATTGATGTAGAAACCATTGCATCTTGGGTGCGAGAGAAAAGATCATTTTTACCGTTGCCATCTTTGCAACTGGAGAAAAAGTATCAGTGAAATCAATTCCCTCTCGTTGAGTATATCCCTTCGCCACCAGTCTAGCCTTGTGTCTCTCAATACTGCCATCTGCGTGATATTTGATCGTGAATACCCATTTGCAACCTACAGCCACCTTACCATCAGGTAAATCGCAAACACTCAAAGTCTTGGTCCTTATAAAAGCACCAATCTCCTTTCTTGCAGCATCAACCCATACCTTGTCCAGCCTAGCTTCTGAAATTTTTTTAGGTATTTTCGACTTTGCAATAGCATTAATAAAAGCACAGAAAGGCTGAGATACGTATGAATAAGAAATATAGTTTGTAAGTGGATATGGAGAAGTATTAGTTTTAGTAAGAGTATTATTATTATAACAATGAAAATCCTGCAAATGGGAAGGCAGTTTTCTCTGCCTAGTTGGTTTAAGTTCAGAAGGAACAGAAACCATGGATGATGACTCGTCAAGATGATGAGGAGCATCGGAAGATGTTTGCACTAAAGGCAATTGATCATCTGTGATTTGTGCAGGGAGAGTAATATGAGGAAAGAAATTCTTTACATCATCCGAGATATTAGATGATGCAAAAGGGAAGATATCCTCATAGAAAATGACATGTCTAGAAATTGAAACTGAGTATGTCTCTATATCTAATAGCTTGTAACCTTTAAAACCTGAGGGGTAACCTAAAAAAACACAAGCTTTAGCTCTAGGATCAAACTTAGTTCTAGACTTGGGAGATGTAGAACAGTAACACAGACAACCAAAGGCCTTAAGACTATTATAATCTGGAGTAGTGGAGGTTAAACGCTCAAAAGGTGTCTTATTGCCTATAACTGGTGAAGGTAATCTATTAATGAGAAAAACAGCAGTAAGAACACAATCCCCCCAATACTCTATAGGAACTCCTGATTGAAACATAAGGGCCCTAGCTACATTCAACAAATGTTGATGCTTTCTTTCTACTACAGAGTTTTGTTCAGGTGTTTCAGGACATGAATGAAAAGCTTTAATTCCATTTTTCAAATACAAGTCATTAAATTTCAATTCATGAGCATTATCAGATCTTACAGAACAAACTTTAGAGTTGTATTGAGTTTCAACCAATTTAAGAAAACCATGAAAAACATGTAAGACATCAGACTTTTGTTTTAACATATAAAGCCAAGTAGCATGACTGAAATCATCAACAATGGTTAAAAAATAACGAAAACCATCAACAGTTGGAACAGAAAAAGGACCCCATGTATCAATGTGAATTAATTCAAAAGGCTTTTCTTTCATATGATTCAATGATTTAAAAGGTAAATGTTTTTGTTTAGCCAAATGACAAACATGACAATGACTTTTATCTTTATTTATCTTAGATTTTGGTAACAACAGTATTTCAGATAAAGCTTCTATTTTAGCTATAGACGGATGTCCTAACCTTTTGTGCCATACATCAGAGTTATTTGTAGAAACAGAGCAAACTGACTTACCTTGAAATGCAGAACAAGACATATTAACCAGAGATTTATCCTGACTCAAGACATAAAGGTTCGCAACTTGACTACCTTTCCCAATCATTAGGTCCTGAGTAAGAGCCTGTATCATGCATTCATCGGAAGTAAAGCTTACTTTAGAATTCAGAGATTTAGTTATAACACTGACACTTAACAAATTGAATTTAAACTCAGGTATATGCAACACATTATGAAGAGACAATGAATCCGTAAGTTGAATGTAGCCAGTACCATCTATCTTAACTGTTTGACCATTAGGCAATCTAACAAAGGTTTTATCTAAGGGTTTATAATGTCTATAAAGGTTTCTCTCATGAGTGACATGATGACTAGCTCCTGAATCTATAACCCAAGCTCTAAAAGACAACTCAGTTTCATGAGGTATAGAGGAAGTTAACATGTCATAGAAAGTCAAATCATATAAAGAGAGAAATGTACCAGATATCTGTGAGATAGTTGGTACGGAAGTAGAAGTCGAAGCTATGGCTTTCTCAGGGCATGAAGTGACGCTTGAAGACTGAAGCTTAGTACTCAAATAAGAGATCATTTGTTGGAGCTGTTCTTTTGACAAGTCATCATTCACATTCTCCTTAAGTTGATCCTTACTCTCCTCTATCTGACCAGCACTAGCAAGATTCGTGCTTCCCACATAATTGTTCTTCTTTGCCCTTGGATGTCCAGGAGGATAACCATGTAATTTGTAACACGTATCCGCAACATGTCCAATGCGAGAACAGTGAGAACACTTTGGTTTCTGGAAATTACCTTGAGCTAGCAAAATTGAATTCTGATCCGGGATCACAGCTTGAGACTGGAAAGCAACAGGGTTTGAGGTTGGTCTAGAAGACACACCCACTACTCTCTGACTCTCATCTTGATCCAATATATTGTAGATCTCATTCAATCCTGGTCGAGGCTTCATGTTCAATATCTGACTCCTGATATTGTTGAAATCGTCATTTAATCCCATGAGAAACTGTATGATTCGACTAGTTTCAGCTTCTTCAAGCAACTCTTTGACCTGATCACAATCACATCTCTTCACCGTCCTGGACTTTGTGTTAGCTAACTGTTCCCACAATGTCTTCTTCTTCGTGAAATAGCTGGACAGATCGAGTTGACCTTGTCTTAGAGTCATCACTGCTTGTTCTAGCTGATACCTCCTTGGTAGATTGTTTACTTTGAACCTTGTAAACAAATTATTCCACATCTCAACAGCAACTTGATAGTAGAGAATGCTATCATATATCTCCTTACTCACAACATTAAGAATCCATGATTTCACCATACTATTGCATCTACTCCAGATCTTGAAATCAAAATCACTCTCGCTTGGTCTAGGCAAGGATCCATCGATGAAACTAAGCTTATTCTTAGCATCTAGACGAATCCTCATCGCTATAGCCCAACTATTGTAGTTCGTTCCATCTAGAGTATGAGCAACAATCATTAAACCTGGATGATCGGAGGATTGAAGACATAACGGACTATCGGAGGCTTCGGATGACCTTGACATAGATCCATGACCTCCATATCCATCGGATCGAAGAGAACGTTGTTGTTTCGCCATTTCCAGCTCTGGATCTTCGATTACAACTGATCCGCGAGAGATCCTCACAACAGATGCTTCAATCTCGGGTGTTTCACTTCGATTTCTAATTTTCCCCCTTTCTTCACCATTTTCGCAAAAATCAAAAGATCGGAAGTAGATCCGATGATGATAAAAGCGTTTCGCCGGCGAGATTATGGAGAATTTGAAGAAGAAGATGGTGAAATCACAGAGAATTGCGGAAGATACGCTCTGATACCATAATAGAGTTTGAGAGCAAAGAGGTTTCGCGAAATGATTTTCTCTGTATTATTTAATCGTAACAAACTGTACATGTATGTATTATATACAGTAAACCAACCTAAACCGATTCCTAATAAACCGGAAATCAATCTAATAAACTTAACCAATATATACAATCTAATAGCTTTTTGTCAATTTCAACTCTTTTATACTACAATTCTTGAGATTAATATTGGATTTAGGGTTTAATCGAGTTTTTCGAAATCAAGTTATAAAATTCGATAAAGTTTAGATTTTTAATTCGAAAGTTTCATTTTTTTCTAATAATTTATTTGTTCGGGAGAATCGATGGTGATTGATTTGTTGATCCAGTGACAGAGTTCGTTGCCTTGCCCCTCGTGTTGTTTAGTTTCATACCGCGTGAAGCTTTCGTCATCAATTCATCATAAAGGAGCCGTGTAAACACACGCAATCTTCAATCTCTCTCTCGACTCTCTCTCTCTGTCTCTATATATAATTGTGGCTTTTGTTTCAGCAGTTGAAGAAATTTGGGAATTTTTTTTGAGTGTTGGGTTATAATGATTTAGGATAAAGTTACATTGGGTTTTCTCCATTTCTTGCTTTAGGTGATTATGATCTTGATTGCATATCATCTGCTCTCTTGGGTCTCTTCAATGTCTTCTGGTTCTTGAGTCTTTTGGCTTAATGATTCGTTTCTCAAGCTTTACCATTTTCCCTATTTTTCTATTTAGAAGATCTATGAAGCTTGTTGTAGTATTCTACTTGTTGAATTTGGATATGATCCTATGATTTCTACCTGCATTTCTCCATTTTTGTTGTGGTTGGTTAGATGTTTAATCTTCTTACTGTAATTTGTTAACTCTGAGTTACTGATTTGATAACAGAAGGAAGCTTTTTTTGCTTTTTCTTCCTTGCGCGTGGCCCATTCTCTTCTCCATAGTTCCATATCTGTACTGAAAGCTCATCTAGTCTAAAGCTCTTAGTTTTCTGAAAGATGGAGGTCAAGTTATGGAATGATTAGCGCGAGAGAGAGAAATGTATGAGAATTTCGCTGAGCTTTATGCTATCATCAAAGCTACTGAGAAGCTTGAGAAGGCTTATATCCGTGATCTGATCTCTCCATCTGAGTATGAAACCGAGTGCCAGAAACTCATTGTCCACTTCAAGACACTCTCTGCAACGCTCAGAGACCGAATATTGAAAGATTTGTAGAGACATACAAGATGGATTGCTCAGCTGCAATTTATCGCCTTGTAACTTCCAGTGTACCAGCTACTGTGGAGCATCGAGCTGCTGCTTCGGCTTCTACGTCAAGCTCTGCTTCTGTTGTTGCTGAGTGTGTTCAGAACTTCATCACTTCCATGGATTCTCTGAAACTCAACATGGTTGCTGTTGATCAGGTGTATCCATTGTTGTCTGATCTCTCTGCTTCTCTGAATAAACTAAGTATTTTGCCACCGGATTTTGAGGGGAAGATAAAGATGAAGGAATGGCTTTTGAGGCTGTCTAAGATGGGAGCTTCAGATGAACTCACGGAGCAGCAAGCTAGGCAACTTCACTTTGACCTCGAGTCGTCCTATAATTCGTTTATGACTGCTTTGCCTAACGCTGGTAATTAACCGGTGTGCCACTAGAGACTGATGTGTGTTTCGGTTTATTTTGTATAACTTGGCTTGATGTAGTTACAATGATGGCTTTAGGACAATGATTTTAATGTATGAAAACCTATGCTCTCTAGTGTTTTTACTCTTGGGTTTATGTTGTTAGGTTGGTTTAGAACCAGGAGTTTGTTTTATGACAATTTGCACGTTACAGAGAACTGAGAAGTATGTTAACATAAACCAATTATAGGAAACCTGAAGGGAATTTTTAATTTTACCCATTGTCATTAGATGTGAGTCAGAAAAGTAATGAGCTTTCATCAGTAAGGATATTAACTGCCCATTTTATCTACAAATTGCGCAATGCCTGTGGTGTTAAAAAAAAAGATATTTTCCCAAAATATTCAGTATTCACCTTGCAGCAACAGGAGTCTGCAAAATCTATATGGAGCTTGTGGTGGTGTCTGCAGTTTCTTCTTCTTCTTTGTTAATTTGGCTATGAGCAGTTGATGAGCTTGGTGACTTGAAGCTAGACTTCACTGTGTCATCATGATGCAGAGTCTTTTTCTTGGTAGCTTTGTTAGAACCAGGGAGAGATTCTCCGTCTTTCTCTGGTTTGAAGTTTAAATCTAATTGGCCTTTCAAAGGCGAAGCAATACCCTCATGGTTCTCACTGTTGTTAGCAGATTGACGAAGTTCATTACCAGAGTTTGGTTGCTCGAGCTCCTTGTGTGCATCGTCTTCTTTTCCCATCTGCTTCTTTTCCCTCCGTAACAACAGAGAATGCCTACGGCGTTTTCCAGCTTCGCAGACCGCACAAGAACAGCATCGGTCGTGTTTAGTACCTGCCCCACTTGGGGATTGTATGCAAACGATACAAGTACAGTCATTTCTATGTCGGGGGTGCTTTTTGGCTGTTTTGGGTGACATCAAGAGTCCTTCAACATCTTCCATGGTTTCCTCATCCTGCTGTTCAGCTACAGGTTTTTGATCTGGAGTGCATGTTGATCTAAAACTAGACAAAATTTAGAAGAAAATCAGTGAGCTTTCAACATATGATTTAGTTTGTGTATATATAAATTCAAATAATATACATCTGTAATACAATTATTGTTAATTATTTTTATATTTCAAATAATTTACAATGGTAGTTTAGATTATTAGTTTCTAAAATATTCGGAACACAACTTTTTATCTCGTTAAAATTATATATGTTATAAAAGAAACGTCATTTAACTAATTGTTGATAGATCACTAATTCTAAATTTAACGATGAAATGGTTGTGAGATGAAATGGTTGTGAGGTGAGTACTACTTGTTGAATATAGTTTCTCATGGTATAGATAAAAAATAATGTTTTCCTAAATTGATTTGTGACTTTTATCTTTGACAATCTTATTTCTAGGTTTTTTTTAGTGATAATTGTTTTGCACATTGCTACCCTGACAGCAAAAAAAATATTATGAAATAATGTTTAACCTAGAAATAAGGTTGTCAAAGATAAAAGTCACAAAAAAATTAAAAGCTTAGGATTTTTAACCATTTATTTCATTAAGCATAAAATTTATACAAAATCAAAATTTAATGTTAAAAAACGGATATGAGTTCAAAAAATCTAATATTTCATTCCTCTGACGAGATCTTAGCCACTTCAATTAGTGTTTTCATCCAGTTATAAAGAATTGTGTCAAACTCTAAATAAACGTAACAAATTCTTACTAATCACTTTAAGTTAAACTAAATATGACACTACGCAGAGTAGATGGATATGTTTTTTTTGAGAAAAACTCTACTCAAATGTATAATTCTTTCATTTTTTTTGAAATTGTAATTAAAAACCATTTAGGATATATAAGAAGTTGCAATATATGGTTAATTGCATATGGCTCTGTTTCCTTTTTAACTATCTATTTTATTAAGCAAACATGTATTATATAAAAAGAAATATATAGATTCAAAAGATCTGTAATTTCATTCGTATAATAAGAACCTACACAGTTTAGGTAGTTTATACATCCAAAAAGCAGATGTCATCAAGAACTATTTCGAGCACTCAAAAAGTTCAACCAATTCTTGCCAATCTCTTTTAAACCAAATATCAAAAGTTGGAGTGAATGGTTTGTTATTTATATGTCTTTTCTTACTCAAATGTATAATTGTTTTTTTCTTCAATTTTTTTTAAAGAAAAAAAAACTTGATGTATGAAAAAATACAGACAATTCACTCCAATTTTTGATATTTGGTCTTCAAAATAACATGAATTACATGAAGAATAACATGCAGAGATAATAGCACTTATAGAACCGAGAAAAAAATAATTGTAAGAGAATGAGGTACGTTAAAATTACTGCTTTAGTTCTAGAGATGGACTATGAGAGTATGATTTGCATAAAATAGTAAAATATAGAGTATAAAATAAATCAATTAAAATAAGCTAAGCATTTTATTTTGGAAAATAAATAAATTACAACGTTAACTCACCTATCGTTTAAAACAAAACAAAAAACGCACATGTTATTATCTCTCCACCATTCTTAGAGATCATTCAATACACTTGGCTCTGGTTTTCTTCTTTATGAATGATCCTATAAACAAATTTATGCCCGTACCAGTTTTTTCCTTGGTCCTTAGTTGGTCTTGCAACTGACTCTATTTCCCATGGTCACTCATTTTTTCATATATATTCAATCGTTTAAAGTGCATTGGATGTCTCTCAATCCTCCTCTTTAGTTCAACCACATCATCTAGGTATAAGTCATGTACGTTAAAATTAATGCTTTAGTTCTAGAGAGGGACTATGAGAGTATGATTTGCCTAAAATAGTAAAATATAGAGTATAAAATAAATCAATTAAAATAAGTTAGAAGAATTTTATTTTAGAAAATAAATAAATTACAACGTTAATTCACCTATCGTTTGAAACAAAACAGAAAACACACCTGTCATTATCTCTCCACCATTCTTAGAGATCATTCAAAACACTTGGCTCTGGTTTTCTTCTTTATGAATGATCCTATAAACAAATTTATGCCCGTGCCAATTTTTTCCTTAGTCCTTGTTTGGTCTTGCAACTGACTCTATTTCCCATGGTCACTCCTTTTTTCATATATATTCAATCGTTTAAAGTGCATTGGATGTCTCTCAATCCTCCTCTTTAGTTCAACCCCATCAACTAGGTATAAGTCATATTCCACAATAGAATCTGCTTCACCTTGTGATGTGAGAAAAAACACCTTTTCGTAATATATGTTCAAAGAAAGAACAGGAAAACAAAAAAGGGACATATGCAATTGAGTCATCCTAAGAATATTTAACAATTTGAATGATTCACTAAATTAAAAAATGAAAGGTAAAACACCAATATGAGTCGAAGACGTAAGTAGACTTATACTTATATTAGCACAATATTAAAATATTGAAAGCCTTTATTTTCCATTATAAACTGAAAATAATAAAATTCAGAGTTATTGATACACTGAAATATTTGTTAGTTGATAATCAAAATTGTAAATACCAAATTTTTGTTCCTTATTGTTGGTCATTTACTCCTCTCTAATTTTTATTTGGGTCAAATATTCCTCTCTAATTTATGTGTCTTAATTTGTATTGTATAGTCATTAAATAATTTTGACTTATACATTTGACAAAAGTTAGTGGAGTAGTGTATTTACCTGTCTTAAATTACTTACAGTATTAATTGGGTGGTATTACTTACAGTATTTATGTTTCATTTAATTTGTTAACTAATGCAAGAAAAAAATAGGAAAATGAAAAATCTATACTAGTATTTTTGCAGCAGTTTTTGCTCAAAAATATGTTTATGGAAACATTTACCATTGAATGTCATTTAATGCTTATATTCATATCCAAATAAATTTAGTTAATTCTCTTTACTACCCTTATAACCAAACATAATTAAAATATTTTAAATATCCATAAATATAATATTCTATAATTAATATAGATATTTAGAAGATTTATTCCATATTAAAAAAAATTATTCTCCTATCATATTTTTTGATTTTAAAATGTAATGTAGTGAATCATCATATAATACATAAAGTTAATAAAAATGTGTATTTTTTCCTGCATATATTGTGATTTTTTTAAAAACAAACATATATTACTCAATTAATATAAAAGTGTGTGTTCAAGTTCAGCATAAATATATAGTAAATTTACCATATGTAGTAAATTATAGAATCTTAAGAAGTTTATAATTTATAACTGATATATCTAAACTTAATAAAAAAATTAAAATAATGAATATTTAAACATATTAAATTTTTAAAATACACAAACGAGTTATATTACATGTCGGGTTATGTAACATTACAAGATTGAATTGATAATACTAAAATTCAAAATATCATTAATATGATACTTCGATACGGGTTAAATCCTTATTTTACTATTTTAATAGCACCAATATAAAATATGTCGAATCAAACTGATTTAATTAAAATTGTATTAAACAAAAATTGTTGTGTGGTATACTATGAATTATATACTAAATCACTAAAATTAACAAAAGAGTATATTAACAAAATTAGTATTAAAATAGTACATTAACACAAAAAAAAGTAAAAAAAAAACTTATCCCGTGGTTTACCACGGATCATAATCTAGTCTTTACTATAAAAACAGCAAAGTTAAAATGAAAGATGACAGGTATCATCAATAAAAGATGCTAAATGTCAAAATGTTAGCAAAAGTTAGAAAAAACCTTATCATATTATATAAGATTATAAAAATAGCTTAAGATATAGATATTGGTGAATGATGAATCACCTTAAAGTAAGTACATTTTATCCGAATATTACCCTTTTCTAGATTTTTTTTTTTTTTTTTTTTTTTTTTTTTTTTTTTTTTTTTGTAAAATGCGCAGTTCAAATTGAAAAGTTATTTCAAATTGTTTTCTTCTTTATTGGCTTGGTTCTGTTTTGTCTTTTGGTGCTGGTTTAAGTCACATACTCGTAATATGCCTAATCATATCACACTTGAGCATATACCACAGCAACAAAAAAAAACACCATCTAACCATAAATGGGCCACGAACCGATCATATAACAAGTAACAAATGTATAAACTAACTCATAGGTAATATGGAAACGTAATAATTAATAGAGAATAATCACGTATGGTATAAACGTTTTTCTTATGATATGATTGTCATCTATCTTCCCTTTCTAAATCTCAAATCATCTTTGAGTTGGTTATTAAACCAGTCCCAATTAAAGTAAAATAAATAAACAAATAAAGGTTTCTGATATTAGAAAGAAAAAGAAAAAAAGCACAAATCAGAGGGATGAACTTAAAGATAGATGAATTTCTCAACATCATCCCACCCAACGATATCACAAAATTGGGTAAGATGGCGGTTTGGTGTTCCTTTGATTTCGATTGTTCTCAAATGATTCTTCTGTATGTCGAAAAGAATTATTTCTTGGGATGCCAAGATAACCTCGCCTTTTCGTGTAGTACCTTGGACCCTCAGATCAATGCTATTGACCATGTGCATTTGAGAAGGATGCAACACCAAAGTCTTACTCCCCCACATATTCTTCTCTTCATCTTCCATAACCCATAGTTCTATCACACCTTCGGTTTGAAGATTGGGATAATGTAAAAGAGCTACACTTACACCGTATTCTATAAGACCAGTATCAGGCCGAAAAATATCTTCAGGTAATTGGAGCACATTAATTTCTTCAGAATTAATATCGAAAATCACAAGAAAAAAAATCCATACGAAGCAAAGCGAGGTAATGCATAAGCCCATTGATATTCAAGACCTGTGGTAAAGGAAGATGTGGTGGACATCCGCATGTTATCTTTTTCCATCGAGATGATCCATCTCCTCCTAGTACGAAGACCCAATGCTCTGACAGAACCCTGTGCCCTCCAACTTCGTCACTTTGTCTTGCAGCTATACAAACTACTTTATATTGATTATCAACAGGAACGTGTCCCACGTGGCACATGATCCTCTTAATCTTGTGATCTTCATGTATGATGCTGGATTCTTCTATGTCGGGTAAGACTACAAGTTCCCTAGTGGTAGTGTTATATATTCGCGCACTTGGCCCATTTATAAAGCATAGCAAGCCGCGAAAAACGTTAGAGGCGTAGGAGTAGCCTCTAGTGCTGGGATGGTCAAATCTTGGTCGGCGTGGAAGGAAGTAGTACCGTCCGAGTCAGAACTAGGAGACGATGATAGTAATATATTTTTGAGGTGGCTGTTTTCAAAGAAGTCCAAACACATGTATAGACGAGGTGAGGATGATGTAACCCTTAGGAAACTGTTGGTGAAACTTCGGGAACAAATCAAGGATGACCAGAGCTTTGAGACGGATTTGAACTTCACAAGCGATTTAGCCGGCAGTCTCGTGAGAATCTCTATCACGAGATCAAAAGGAATCTCCGGCGACCGTCCGTGGCTCTTCATTCTTCTCTCCGCCGGCTTGTCAAAAGAAAAAGCCATATATTAGTGCCGTCACAATACTAGTTTGTTTGTGCATGAAAAACAAAAAAAAAACCCTTGTGGTAGCCTCGGTGTAGAAGTATCTAAATTGTGCTCTATAATATCTTTGAATGTATTTCTAATAATCATCCCCTTTATATATTTGTGAATCTTGAAGCTTCATTACCATACATAAGTTACTCTTCACAACTTTGCCAATATGAGAACATGTTTATTGGATCGTTTTCTTGCTTGTTTTTTTTTTTTCTTTTTTTGAATCCGGCCGGTTTGTTTCTTTTTAAATTCATATTTTGTTGGATAATTGTAGATCTAATATGAGTAACACTTTGCCTTTCTCTTTTATTTCATATGTTTTCTTATATATATAAAAAATGATACCAACCGAGCGTGGGAAATTAAAAAAAAAAACCAACAAGTATGACTTTCGCGATATGCCATACACGTGCTCGAAATAGTACAAATGGATTAATAAGTGTCAAAGTCACTAGGCAAATGCGATATTACAAAAACTTTGCAAAATTATTATTTAAGCTTTGATTTTGCAATTTTTTCCTTACTAGAATTGATCGTCTGCTTCTAAGATCTTGTTTGTTGATTGTTGTCTTTTAAGATTATGGGTTTCTGAAGTACATGATATTTTCCTGCTAAATTTGATTATTCTAGTCAAATTTGGGAAGCTCTAACCATATAACTGTATAAATGGTTGACTTCATTGAAAATATTTGATTATTCTCTAAAATCTTCTACAGTCTTGAACCACAAAATCTCTTGTTCATTGGAAGCTTTAAAAGCTACAAAATTAAGCAATGAGTTCCTAGAGAAATCTATCAAAAATATGTTTAACAAATTATGTTTTATAAATTATGAAGTCAACCATTTATACAAAAGAATATAAATATTTCCAAGCATTTACAAAATAATATTTTTCAAGTATTTAATAGATTCAAACAACCAACCATTTATTCTAGTGGAAGAGGCTTTTGTACATATATTGTTCTGATTTTTTTCTTGCGTTTGGTCTGATGCTTTTTGGTTGTTGTTTTTGTTGTTGTTACTTTTGCAGTTGAAAAGACTGATGATAAGGATAACGGTCCTCCTGAAGAGCTTACAAATTATCAAGCAATTTCGGCAAGGCATATCGAGGATGCTATGATTGCGATGTCGTTTCCTGTCAACCCACACTTGCAGCCTCTGCTTCGTCTACGGTTAAGAAAGCTGTTGCTTCTCCTAATTAAAGCACTGAAAAATGGTATGATCTTCTTTGTTATGATGCTTGATTTTGTTGGAATGAAGTGTTGAGGTCAATTGTTTTCTTGTTAGATTCAGATTCATGGTAAATTTAAAAGTCTGATGGAACACTGTTTTATTTAATGTTATTTTTGATGTTTGAAAGTTGAAAGAAAAATGAAGGATGTCAATACCCAAGAAGATAAAGAGGAGATGTGAAACGACCCAACCCGTTTTTTTTGGAAAAAAGATGGCTAACTACACGAAGTATAGGAGAATACATGGTCACACATACCAAGTATATTATTGTATACTCAAATACATGAAGTATATGTATTACATGACTACATGCATGAACTATATGACGTTATGTGGTCAACACTATAGACATACAATCCGGTACACCGGTCGACTGACTCCGACGAAAATTGACGTTGACTCCAGCATTGACCAAAAAAATATATTAAAAATAAAAAATATTATATATAAACATTTTTGGTTTTTCATGATTAAAAAATCTATTCAATTCAATATCTAAATATTTTTATATATCTCTAATGTATTCATTCTTATAATTAGTTAATTTTTATTTTTAAAGCTAAATTAATGATTAAATAAAAATCATTAATAATTATTTAAATACTATAAAATCAATAAAATCAAATTCAACTACATTCATTAGAAAAAATAATATGCAAAAGATTGAGTATATGACTCTTTACTCTAAAGTTTGCATGGTAAATGTTGTATAAAATTTTAGATACTTTTACTATAAAATTTACATACTCTTAATAACATGTAAACAACAAAAAAGTACATTCACAATATTTACTTCTAATATATAAAAGATAAACATACAAAAAATTCATTTTAGTAAAACAATATATTTGATTTGAGGGTATGTTTGTAAAAGGGTATAAAATAAGAGTATTTATGCAAATACCTTTATCTTACATCTTGAAAATAATTATCAATGATTTTTATTTAACTATTAGTTTAGCTTTAACAATAACAATTAACTAATTATAAAAATAAATACATTAGAGATATTTTTTTTTCAGCAAAAAATAATTTTATTAAGAATAAAATTTGTCAACATACAATGGTTCCATCATCCAACTAGGTGGATTAGTACAAGCAATATAGAAATTAGTGTTATGACATCCTAGTTGTGCTAAGACATGAGCCACTTCATTTGTCGAACGATGAGAAAATGTAAACGAGACTGATCTAAAGAAACCTGCAAGAGAGTTGATGTCTTGTAATAGACTATAGATGGAAATATCCATTTGCCGACTAGTAATATTGTAAGACCCCGACCCTAAAAACCCATACTCGGACAAAACAGGCCGATAAAAATTTTCTAGGGCCGACGAATTCTATGCGATAATTAACTAGGTACAACAGCGAATATGAATAACAGGTGAACTAACTTAAACTTGCGAATTTATTTAAAATATTAAGAGGTTCAATTCAAACGAAATAACAACTTGTCCCATGCATGGAAATATCGAAAACTAAATAAAAATAACGCCATAAATATTTCTACCCAAAGCCACCATCCTCCTTCCTCCCTTGCCTCCGTCACACGAGCTGGTCAGCCACTAAAGTCCCGATCATCGGACCTATCTTTTCCTGCGTCCATAAAAGGAGGCGTAAGCAAACAAAGTTTACTTAGTGGAGCGGTCATCCCGTCTCACTAGGCTCAGTTCAACGATCTCAATCTAACACAGGGAATATTCCAATCAAGTCACGCAAGTCAATCAAATACCATGGATAGTTGCCTAAATCTCTTAGACCAACCATCATTCATATTGCAATAGAAACCATAACCATAAGACAAGCAAATAACAAGACTAAATAAACCACGGGTCAAGAGAATCAACCATGGAACTTGGCCACAGTCACGCACTCACCTTCGGTATCGACCTAAGGTGTTGATCTCTCGGTTTCTATGCTTGGATCTGATCCCCGCTTCTACACGGACAGATCGATACCATTAGTATCTGAGATATATCCCATAACCATAACCATAACCATCGACGGATCAAGGTGGAAGAACACTTACCGTTCTTCTCGACTCTAGACTTAGGATCTCTCTCGGTTTAAGCTCGACAGAAACTCTCCTCTTTCACTCTTGCGGCGGCTCTCGGATTCTTATGCGAAACTAGGGAAATTCCTAAGGGTTTTATCCCTTATATAGGATCCATAAATTGCCCTAAGTTGCCTTAGAACGATAAGTCTCACCGCCCATAACTTCCCATAATTCTCGCATCTATCATTATCCGATCACCTTTCTATTACCGCGAGTTTCCATTTCTCTCGGGTTTCCTTTCCCGTGAGTCGGCTTAAATCTCCGCGAGATGTCGAGTCCTTTTAGTCCACTATCGGCCCATCGGCCAACCCATGCCACCTTGTCCATCGGCCCGGTCCATCGATCGCCGATGCAACTATTTCCGGATAGTGCACTTCACTATCACTATCACTTCACTATCACTATCACTATCACTATCACTATCACTAGGACTTTCCTTCCTATTTACTCGGACTGTCTCTCGGACTAAGTACCGAAACCTCCCATCCCATTTCTCAGCAAGTTACAAACCTGTTCGTCCGAACCAATTTTCATCCAGAAACTTGCAAGCCGGAATGATCTGATCACTGTAAACTTGGGATTCCATTTCCTCAGTTCAAACGTCTGCTCACTACTTCAGTAGTCTCGAACTCTCCATTTCCGTCGCCCAATCCCCATAATTTATCGATTTTTATCGTCGGACTCTATCGTCGCTGGTTACCGCATTCTATCGGCAATTCTCGATACCAAGTATCGGCAACTCTCGGCAATCCTCGATGATAATACTCGACAAAATCCTCGATAAAATCCTCGATGAAATCCTCGATAAAATCCTCGATAAAATCCTCGATGAAATCCTCGACTTTCTCGACTCGGATTCCTCGACTATCTCGACTCGGATTTCTCGACTATCTCGACTCGGATTTCTCGACTATCTCGATACTGATTCTTCGGCAACTCTCGGTAATTCCGTTATCGAGGTTCCGGGTCGTTACAAATAGCCTCAATCAGTACTTTACAATCACCCTCAAAACAAACTTCCTCAAAACCATGTTGTAATGTCTGTTGCATTGCAAAGAGTAATGCTTCGGCTTCAGCCTCCAATGGCAATTGAGCGTCTCTGAGGATAGAAGATCCCCATAATCATTCACACCCAAAAAAGTCCCAAATGACCCATCCACCCATTGTTTTATTGGATGTAGAAGAGTAACTTGCATCGAAGTTGCACTTAACAAGAGGAGACACAGGCCGCTCCCAATATGTTAGAATTGGGTGTATCCTCGTAGTAGGATCTTGTATATGAACTCCAGTAGCAACAATCCATTCTGACACATCTCCCTTAGATTGGTGGAAGCAAAACAGAGGATCTTCTCGAGTGTTATTAAAGATGAAGTTATTACGCGCTCTCCATATATTCCAAAGGAGCCAAAACGGAAGTAATTTATCTTCTTCAGAATGCAGACTGTCATTGTGTAGTTGCAGCAAGCTCGATATGTTAATCTCTGGATCAGTAGCATGGAAAGAAGACTGTTGTGGGATATTTGTCTGATTCCAGACAGATTGTGATGATGGGCATGTGAACAGAGCATGGTTGATGGATTCCTCCGAACTTTTACAACGTTGGCAAATTGTGTCAATGGGCACACCACGGGTGACTAGACGTGTAGCTGTTCCCACAGCTTTAGATAAAATGTTCCATAGGAAGTGCTTAATTTTAGGCAAAATCTTTAACTTCCAAATTTTGTTTTTCAAAACTACTGAGCCATGAGGGACTAGCAGGACCGGTGCATCATCGAAAGGATCATGAGTGGCTAGCCAATATCCAGACCGAACAGTATACTCACCTGATTTATAATAATGCCAAACAATTTTATCCTGTGGGCTTGATTGAGGTATGTAGATTCGGGTGAGCATGGAAACATCTGCAGGACTAATAATATCGTCTATAGCTTGTAAATTCCAAGATGGAGCTGGTCCATTAGAATGGATATATTGAATTCAATATATTATGATATTGAATTCAATATGTTTTTAATCATGAAAAACCATTAATAATTTAATATAAGCATAAAAAAAAAGTTTGTAATACATTTTTTAAGAAAATGCCGGAGTCAACGCCGGTCTTTGCTGGAGTCAGTCAACCGATGTACCGGATTATATGTCTATGATGTTGATCACATAAGGTCATATAGTTCATGCATGTGGTCATGTAATACATATACTTCGTGTAGTTGAGGAAACAATAGTATAGTTGGTATGTGTGACCATGTTTTCTTTTATACTTCATGTAGATAGCCATATTTTTTCCTTTTTTTTAATAATAAATAATAAATAGTAATCATAATAATATTAATAAATAAACTATAACTATTAGTCCCATAACCACTAGCCACCTAACCACAATCACAATTAACAGCGGAAATAACCAATACCAATATCCAAATAATAAAATAACCAATAACCAATAACCAATAACCAATATAACAATAATCCAATAACCAATTATCAGAAAACATGAAATCAGCAACCTAGCAATGTTTCTAATGACCCAACCCTAGCAACCTAGCAATGCCAGACAACATACAATCGAGTCCCTAGAACATCTTCCTCTTCATTGCCTTGATTCCACGATCACACTTTGCCTTTACCTGCACCACAAACACAAATTGCAATGCATGAGTATTTTATAAACACTCAGTAAGGCAATCCTCTCATCTACTGGCTATACACACAAGCAATAGAGACATCTCTAACCATCAACCAACAATCAACAATCAGCAATAACAAACCAAGACACAGCATCGACCGACACCAACATGCGTTGACCGACATCAATTGGGGATGCATCAACCGACACAAGGTTGCATCGACCGATGCTAGATACACTTGCATCGATCGACACTCGCACTGCATCGACCCACACATGCTTGATATAACACGAAAACCCTAGGTTTACGCGCCGTCCTCGCACTTGCATCGACCGACGCACAAAGTGCATCGACCAATGCAATGCCGAGCGTCGTGTTTTTCCCTGAAGCTTCTCGCCGGATCTTTGTTCCTGCAACCACAAAACTTGATCCCAAGCCACAAGAAAGCTTCCCAACGTCCCAAATAACATACTAACAAGCCTAACAACACATAAACAAGCAGATCAGAGAAATCTCTAGCTTAGATAAGCCATGGTCCTGCACTTACCTTTGCCAAGAAGATTCTGAACCTTAAGCAAGCAAAACAACGCTCCTAGGAAGCTCCTACAACGATCCCAACTACAAATCTCTACAGGAACAGCCTCACATCACCCAAAATCCTCAAGAATCCTCAAGAACACTCAAAAACCTTTTCTCTCTTTTGTTTTCTCTCCAAAACGGCCAGTCTCGTCGAATGAGACAAAACACGAGTTAAGGGTTTTCACTAACCCAAAACGCAGCGTTTCACTTAACTCTTTTGCAGAAAAACCAACCTTGCATCGACCGATGCACATAGTGCATCGATTGATGCAATCCCTAAACCGGGATTTTGGTTCGCGGATGTTACAATTCTCCCCCACCAATCTGGATTTGTCCTCGAATCTCGAATAACCATTATCCAAGGACTCTCGTGCTACCGTCTCCACGGCCCGCACTCCTCCGACCGCTTTACGGAAGGTCACCTCTAGGCGATAGACTCACGCTCTAGGCATTATTTGCTCTCGACTTTTGGACTTTCCTTTACTCACAGGCCTAAACCTTAAGTTTTTATTGGCTCCTCATCAAGCCGAAGCCTGCATGCCATAATATTGGCTCCTCATCGGACCTAAGCCCGCATGTCATAATATAAAATGAAGTCCAATATTCATCTCTCGGGTTGCCACCCTACAGCGCGCTCCCGAATCGTCATCCGAAGTCGATATACCAACCATACTCCCAAGTCACAAAGTCTCAGAATATGGCAGTACTAGGAGAACCTAAGTTCCCCAAGAGTCGCGAGCAAACAATTCTGAACACGTCTGAGTCCTATCCCTATCCAAGTTTCCTTCCTGTGGCTCGCGTAAAACATCACAATGTCCTAACAACCACATATCCCCTCTCTAGAATACCTCATGACCACACAAGGATCATATATCTGCCACAAGGGTCAAACAAATGTCCTAAACAGGATCGCCACAAAGGCCAAACAAATGTCCTAAACAGGACCGCCACCAAGGCCAAACAAATATCCTAAACAGGACCGCCACCAAAGACCACATGTCCCGAAAGACCGTCACAAAGACCATCTGTCCCAAAAGACCGTCACAAAGACCATATGTCCCGAAAGACCGTCACAAAGACCATCTGTCCCGAATGACTGTCACAAAGACCATCTGTCACGAAGGACCGCCTAAACAGGCATTCTGGCTAAACAGCCCGCCACAAAGGCCACACAATTGGCTAAACAGCCCGTCACAAAGGCCACACACGGCTAAACAGCCCGCCACAAAATGCCACACAATGGCTAAACAGCCCGCCACAAAGGCACACACGGCTAAACAGCCCGCCACAAAGGCCACACAACTGGCTAAACAGCCCGCCTTAAAGGCCACACAAGCCCCTCCAAGGCTCTCCACCAATAGAATGGACAAATTCTAACTCCCATAAAACTTTCCGTTTTTAGCACATTCTATTTTTAGCACTTTTCACTTTCACAAACTTTCCACTTATGGAAACTTCTAATTCAGGAAACTTTCCTCCAAAAACCCCGCCTCACAGAAACTTTGCACCCCGAGCACCACCTCATCTTGTTACTGAGTCGCACAACCAACCACCCCAAGCGACCGAGTGAACAAGAGAGATGGGCTGGAATACTCCATTCCCGCTCCAGCCACGAATTACAGATAGGACCAGGCTAGACAAGCTCAAGTCGCGGCTTGTTTCTCATACCACTTCTTAAACCTTGCCTTCATCCTCGCCTCTGGCTCCCAAGTCTGCTCCTCAACACCATCATAATCCCAAAGGACTCTCATCAAAGGAATCTTCTTCTTCCAAAGTTCCTTGATCCTCCTCTCGAGAACCCTCACTGGTCTCGCCTCTAAAGTCATGTTAGGCTGAAGATCTTCAGGAATCTTAGCCAACAACTGATCATCCTCACGGAGACACTTCCGCAACATAGAAATACGTAAAACCTTGTGGAACGCACGCATAACCTCAGGCAACTCCAGCCTATATGCTACCTGTCCCACTCGCTCAATCACTCTGAACGGACCCATAAACCTTGGACTCAAGTTAGCCTCTGTCAATGACCTGTTCGACCCCGCAACATGGTCATCTTGAGGTACACTCTATCTCCTACCTGAAACTCAAGATTTCTCCTCCTCCTATCAGCATAACTCCTCTGCCTATCCTGAGCCTCCTTCATGTTCAGCTTGAGAACCTGAATCTTCTCTGAGGTCTCCTGAACAAAATCTGCCCCAAACATGCTCCTTTCCCCGACCTGAGTCCAACATAACGGTGTACGGCATGGTCTCCCATACAAAGCCTTATAAGGAGTCATCTTAATACTCGCCTGATAACTGTTTTTGTAAGCAAACTCTACCAGGTTCAGGTGATCTGCCCAATGGCCACCCCAATCTAACACACACATCGTCAGCAAATCCTCCATCGTCTAAATCGTCCTCTCTGACTGTCCATCTGTCTGGGGATGATAAGTTGTACTCATATGCACCTTAGTGCCCATCTCTGCCTGAAATACCTTCCAGAACACCGAAATGAACTTAGAATCTCTATCAGACACGATACTTGCTGGCACCCCATGCAATCTGACTATCTCTCTCACATACATCTTAGCCAAGACCGCTGCTCCATCAGTCTTCTTAATGGCCAGAAAATGTGCTGACTTATTCAACCGGTCCACAATGACCCAAATAGCATCAAAAGTCCGAGACACTGGCAATCCTACCACAAAATCCATAGTGATCATTTCCCACTTCCACTCAGGAATGGGTAGACTCTTCAGTAACCCGCCAGGGACCTGATGCTCAGTTTTCACTAGCTGACACAAATTGCACCTCGCGACCCAACTAGCTACATCCTTCTTCATCCCGACCCAGTGATAGTACCTTTTGAGATCATGGTACATCTTAGTCGCTCCTGGATGAATATAAAACTTGCTCGCATGAGCCTCTCTCAGAATCTCCTGCCTCAACTCCTCATCCTTGGGCACACAAACCCGACAGTGCACCAAGATAGTACCATTGTCTGAGACCTGATACTCTGAATCAACATCCTTTGAGGCATTTACCAGCCCTAAATCACTCTCCTGAGCCAACCGCACCCTAATAAGAAGATCTGCTCTATCAACCGCCTCCAAATCCAACGGTTCCAGAGACACAGCACACAAACTCAACGCACCAATCTCTCCTACCAGAGACTCCATCTCCTGCTCCTGAGCCGAAGCCACCCTCTTCTGACTCAAAGTATATGCAACCAAGTTAGCCTTACCAGGGTGATAAGCTATCTCTAAATCATAATCTGCCACAAGCTCCATCCACCGCCTCTGTCTCAAATTCAACTCAGGCTGACTGAATATGTACTTCAGACTCTCACGATCTGTAAACACATGTACCTTTGCACCATAAAGATAAGATCTCCAAACCTTCAGGGCAAAGACTACAGCACCCATCTCCAAATCATGAGTAGGATAGTTTTCCTCATGCTTCCGCACCTACCGCGAAGCGTAGACAATCACCTTCCCATGCTGCATCAACACACAACCCAAACCAACTCTAGATGCATCCGTATAAACCACATAGGGTTCTCCCTGCTCAGGTAAAGCCAACACTGGCGTAGTAGTCAACATCTCCTTAAGGCTTGCAAAGCCCTCCTCACACTCCTGTGACCAAACAAAACATCCTTTCCTGTCAACTTAGTCAACGGACGTGCTCTGCTCGCAAAACCCCTGCACAAACCTCCTGTAGTAACCTGCCAGACCAAGAAAACTCCTGATCTCTGTGGCATTCTGTGGTCTAGGCCAATCCCTGATAGCCTGAATCTTCTCCGGATCTACAGAAACTCCATCTGCAGACACAATATGACCCAGAAAAGCCATCTCACGCTGCTAAAAACTGCACTTGCTAAACTTAGCAAACAACTTCTGCTCCCGCAACTTCTCCAGAACTGTCCTCAAATGCACTGAATGCTCCTTAGGACTCTTAGAATAAACCAGGATATCATCAATGAAAATGATGACATAAACGTCCAGAAACTCCTGAAACACGCTGTTCATCAATCTCATAAACGTTGTTGGTGCGTTAGTCAACCCAAACGGCATCACCGCAAACTCATAATGCCCATACCTCGTCCTGAATGCAGTCTTCCTCACATCTACCTCAGATATCGGTATCTGATGATAACCCGAAGCCATATCTACCTTGGAGAACCAAGTAGCACCCCTCAGCTGATCCAACAACTCATCGATCCTGGGAAAAGGGTACTTGTTCTTCACAGTGACCCGGTTCAAACCCCGGTAATCAATACACAACCGAAAACTCCGATCCTTCTTCTTGACAAATAGCACCGGCGCTCCCCACGTTGATACACTAGGACGGATGAATCCCTTACTCAACAAATCCTTTAGCTGCTTTTTCAGCTCTGCCAACTCTGCTGGAGCCATTCTGTAAGGAGCTTTGGATAACGGCGTCGTCCCCGGTTCCAGTTAAATAGTGAAAGGATCAGACCGAGATGGTGGTAATCCCTGCAATGACTGAAACACATCTTCAAATTCCTCAACAACCTGAATACCACTAGCCGTAGACTTCTCCACTGACTCTGGCATTGATATAGTAACCAAATAAGCCTCACGACACTTCTCGATCATCTTCCTAGCCTGAATGGCCGAGATCACAAGACTCCCCAAAGTCGGTCTAATAATCTGAAAAACCAACTTCCCTCCTGGACGCTCAAACTCCACTCTACCCCGATGGCAATCCAAATGCACCATATGCCGATGCAACCAATCCATCCCGAGAATAACATCATACAACTCCATTGGACTGATAAGCAAATCCGCTGGCCACGACTCTCCTGCGATCTGAATATCAACTCCTCTAGCTCGTCCAATAACTCTCAGGAACTTGCCTCCCGCAACTCTGACAACTCTTGTACGCTCCCCGGGATCCCCTATGATTCCCGCACTCTCTGCACACTCCAGAGTAATGAAGCTATGAGAAACTCCAAAATCAAACATAACGTGGGACTTAAACCCGCCCACCAACAAGGTCCCCACACAAACCTCATGTGTTGAGAACTTAACACTTTATCACAGGAAAAACAGAAAATCGGAACCTACTGAGATTCACAAAGTCTAAGTACCAAAAATTAGACATGTGATCGCTCCGGCACTGGTTCCACCAGTCTCTGCAGTCGTGCAAACTCGTGGCACCTGCTCAATCCGTACCACCTGCTGCAACGCTGCCACTGCCACCGGCTGCAACTTGGGACACAAGGGCCTGATGTGGCCTGACTCCCTGCAATGATAGCATAAACGAACCGCTGATGTTGGAGCACTCCTATTAGGACAACTAGCCATCTTGTGATCCTTGCTCCCGCACTTGAAGAAACTCGCACCACTCGAAGTCTGCATAGCGTCCCACCTCCTCTTGCTTCCCTGCACAGGCTTGCCACCCTTGCTAGAACCTCCATAATGCTGAGCCTTACTAGGCTGAACTGCTAGACAAACCGCCACTGACTGTGCTCGAATATCCTCCTCAATCTCTGCTGCAGTCTCAACCTGCTCTGCACGCGTAGCATAACTACGTCCTCTACAATGGACCTCAAGTCATCACGAAGGGCCCTCATAAACCTCCCGATCTAAGCCTCTTCAGGCTCCATAACCCGACCCCCATAACATAGAAGTCATCTGAACTCTAAGTCCAGCTCCCGCATTAACCGCGTCCCCTGAGATAACTGAAGGAACTGCACCTCCAACCGGTCCAATGCCTCCCTAGGAAAATACTTGCGGTTGAATTCCCCCACGAAGTCAGTCCAAGTCATCTCCCTCTGCACTCTCCTAGCAGCCACTGATCTCCACCACACCTGAGCATCAACAAGCAAGTGGTGGACCCCTATGTCCACCCAAAACTCCTCAGGACATCTCAGAGTATGGAAGTTACGTTCCACACTCGTCCTCCACGCATCTGCAGCAGTAGGATCCATACCACTCAAAAACCGCTCAGTCACGAGACCCTTCATATAACGTCCATGTGCTCCTTTATCCGCAGCCACTGGCTGCCGCTCTTCCGCCACCACTGGTGGTACAACCTGAGCCTGAGCCGGTACCACTGGTGGCAACCGCTCCAACAACTGTGCTAGCAAAGCCGTAAAGTCAGCACCAGGGACTCCACCCGCTGGGACTCCCACACCCGGAACCCTAGCATCACCGGCCACCGGAGCATCAACACCGCCCCCTCCGGCCACACTCATGGAATCTTCCTAGACACCCTGCGACTCGCCAACACCCTCAACTGTCACACTCTGGTCCGCAGTCTCACTCACTGTTGGGCCTCTGCCCTTACCACGACCACGTCCGCGTCCACGACCACGACCAGCAACAGCACCATCTCTAGCCATCTGCACTACCATGAACAGAAGACTAAGCAAACAATTTATTCTATAACACAGAAACATAAACTCACCGTGGAATCACACAGTAGGCTCGAAGAGGATGTTCTAGGACTCCATGCCACACACAATTGACTAACTCACATAATCAATCAAGACATGCAATCCCAAACATCACAACAGAAACCTAGTGAACCCAAACCTAGAACCGTAAAGGCTCTGATACCAAACTGAAACGACCCGACCCGTTTTTTTAATAATAACTAATAAATAGTAATAATAATATTAATAAATAAACTACAACTAGTGGTTCCATATCCACTAGCCACCTAACCACAATCACAACCAACAGCGGAAATAACCAATACCAATATCCAAATACTAAAATAACCAATAACCGAATATAACAATAATCCAATAACCAATCATCAGAAAACATGAACTCATCAACCTAGCAATGTTTATAATGACCCAACCCTAGCAACCTAGCAATGCCATACAACATACAATCGAGTCCCTAGAACATCCTCCTCTTTATTGCCTTGATTCCACGATCACACTTTGCCGTTACCTGCACCACAAACACAAATTGCAATGCATGAGTATTTATAAACACTCAGTAAGGCAATCCTCCCATATACTGGCTATACACACAAGAAATAGAGACATCTCTAACCATCAACCAACAATCAACAATCAACAATAACAAACCAGGACACAACATCGACCGACACCAACATGCATCGACCGACACAAGGTTGCATCGACCGATGCTAGATACACTTGCAACGATCGACACTCGCACTGCATCGACAGACGCATGCTCGACATAATAAAAAAACCCTAGGTTTACGCGCGGTCCTCGCACTTGCATCGACCGATGCACAAAGTGCATCGACCGATGCAATGCCGAGCGTCGTGTTTTTCCCCGAAGCTTCTCGCCAGATCTTTGTTCCTGCAACCACAAAACTCGATCCCAAGCCACAAGAAAGCTTACCAACGTCCCAAATAACATACTAACAAGCCTAACAACACATAACCAAGCAGATCAGAGAAACCTCTAGCTTAGATAAGCCATGGTCCTGCACTTACCTTTGCCATGAAGATTCTGAACCTTAAACAAGCAAAAAAACGCTCCTAGGAAGCTCCTACAACAATCCCAGCTACAGATCTCTACAGGAACAGCCTCAAATCACCCAAAATCCTTAAGATCACTCAAGAACCTTTTCTCTCTTTCGTTTTCTCTCCAAAACGGCCAGTTTCGTCGAATGAGACAAAAGCACGAGTTAAGGGTTTTCCCTAACCCAAAACGCAGCGTTTAACTTAACTCGTCTGCAGAAAAACCAACCTTGCATCGACCGATGCAATCTCTAAACCGGGATTTCGGTTTGCGGATGTTACAAGATGCCAGAGGTGATAACTAATGAGACAATATGCAAGATGATGCACATAGAGGAAAAGCACATTCGAGATAGTGTCCCTAAGAATCCTTACTGCTACCCTGACATGAACGCCAAGAACTGGACTGAAAAAAAAATCGAGAGGATTACAAAAATTGGCTGATTTACAAGAAAGGCCACCTTGGGTTGACTCGCGAAGAAGAAGAACACTTGGTAAATTTCTAAACTTTCCTTTTTTATAGTAGTTTTTAGCTTTGGTTTTTGACCCTAACCTTAGTTTCTCTACAGGTAAATTTGGAAGTGAATAAGCCAACATGCGGTAAAAGATATATGAACTGAATGAGTCCTCAGGGTATAAACCTCTCTTTTTCACATTAAAAGTCTGGACTATATTGATTGTGTGTGATGTATCTTTTTTCATTTCAAAACTTTGCACTCTCTTGATTGGTGTGATAAAATGTTGTCTCTAGTGATTGTTTAATTTATTTGATCCCTTTAGCTTACAGGCTATTAAATGCACAATAAACATCTATATGATGATATGACATTATGATTTACATCTATGAAGGATACTTATGTCTTGTTTTACTCCAAGATTTTCCATTTTAATTCATTTTTTCATATTATTTATGTTAAATTTTTTGAAAAGAATGAGTAAATACAGAGATTTTTTGTTAATCTCAGGGGTAATCCCAAGCCCACCTAGGCCCAGACTAATCTCCTGGGGAAAGGGCAACTCATGTGTAGGTTCCCTTCCAGATATTCAAATGGGCCGAAATGCAAAGGTCCATATCCATGTGGGTGTTCGAAAATTCGTGAAATAGTTCCCTCCAGCAGAGTTCGAACCCGGATTGTGTTTGCAATCAGAGCCCGTCCTTACCATTATGCCACAAAGACCCGAACAAGTAAATACAGAGTTACAATTCTTAGAAAAAATACATCCATTACTACGCTGCTTCCACCATAGAAAGGCAATGACAACTTGGTCAACAATTTCTGATTCAAGAAAGAAGAGGGATCTTGCGTTGCATGTTGGAACACGTCTATATTGGCTACATGATTTACCATATTCAGATAACATTACTTCCCGAAGGTCCAATATTTTCTGCAGTTGTATTCTTTGAAGATGTCTTATCTTAAAGAAAAAAAAAATTATCTTTAATTTTGTTTATTTATTTAGAACTATATAAAATGTTTCTTTAAGAAAAGAAAAAAAAACAAACAAACACTGAAGCTTAATGAACTTACAGATACATGAAGTTCTCAACATCGTCTAATCAAACAATATCCCAAACAATAGTTTGATATGGTGTTTCTTTGATTTCACCTTTTCTCATCATATTCTTTTGTAGATCATAGAAAAAAAAGTATAAAAGAGATGTATCTTGAGGTTCCACGATACCTTGCCGGTTTGAGTATACTTTATATTTTAAGGTACCAATATAACCTCATTGTTTCTAGTTGTATCTTCTACCCTCAAACTAATGCTATTGAGCATATCCATTTGAGAAGGATGCACCACCAAAGTCTTCTTCGATCACATATTCTTCTCTCCATCTTCCATAACCCATAGGTTCATCGTACCTTCCCTTCCAAGATCGAAATGGTCTAAAAGAGCTACTCTTCCATAGTATTTTATCGGATCAGATTTAAGCCAACGAATATCTTCAGGTGCTTGAAGCATACTGATTTCTTCAGAACTAAAGTCGAAACTCACAAGCATAGGATCAAGCACCCGTATCCAAGCGACGTAATGCATACACCCATTGGTATTTAATATTCCTGTTATAGGAAGATGAGGAGATCGACATGCAATTTTTCCCCATCGACTTGATTCATTTCCTTCAAGTATGAAGACCCAATACTCTGTCAGCCACGTTCTGAGCTCTCCATATCCCGCACCAGGTCTTGCAACAATGCAAACCACTTTATATTGATCATGAACGGGATCATGTCCGATACAATACATGATCTTTGTATTCATGTGGTCTTCAACTAAGATGTTGGATTCTTCTATGTCGGGTAAGACAACAAGTTGTCTAGTGGTGGTGTTGTATATTTGCACACCTGGCTCTTTTGCAAAGCACATCAAGCCGTGAAACAGTGAGAGAAGAATCTTGCGAATGTAATTTCAGAGCTAGGAGAAGACGACGAAGATAGTAATTGAAGACCACATGAATACAAAGTATTGCGGTGGCTATTTTCGAAGAAGCTCAAAGTCACGTATAGACGCGGTGCGGATTATGAAACCCTTATCAAACGATTGGTGAAAGTTCGGGGACAAATCAAGGATGACCAGACCTTTGAAACGGATTTGAACCTCATAAGGGATTTAGCAGGAAGTCTCGTGAGAATCTCTATCACGAGATCAAAAGGAATCTCCGGCATTAGTTTGTGGCTCTTTCACATGTCTCTTCTTCTTCTTCTTCTTCTTTTTATTACCATCGATTTCTTCTTCATTCTTCTACTCTCTCTCGCTAGATGATGACGGCCGGCTAAGTCGATAGAATATTACAGAATATTCCCCAATAAAACTTTGGTAACGTCACGCCGTCACACTTATATATCTGTATTTGTGTCCAAAACCCTTGATAAACCCCATTCCTTAGATCATTATTTAAAAGGATATTTTTCTTTTTACTTTTTATTATGTGGAAAAAAAGACAATTTATATCCCTCTAGCCACTTTCTATTTTCCTTTTGATGATCATCTTAATAATGAATAGATCGAGAGATGTCCATCTTAATAATGAATATATCATCTTAATAAAATGTGCGGGTTAAATATTGAATATTAAAAATGAATAGATTCAGAGATGTATGGAAAAAAAATTAAAAATTCTGTTAGCATATTTGCCTTCCTCATTGGCCATTTCAACATATAAAAAAAAACCCTAGCCGCCAGAGAGAGAGAAAAAGGGAGAGTCGCTGGTTCTCGTTTTGCTCCGCCTCTCTGGTCGTCCTTCCGACGCTGGAGAGGACTCCGTCCTTTAGTTTCTTTTGTAGCTTCTTTTCTGTTTTCTCCCGTCTCCTTGTCTTCCTTTCGTTGGCGGTTGGGTGCCTCTCGATGGTGGTGGTTCCGGAGATAGCGTGGTGAGTGAAGCGAAGTTTCCGTCAGGTGGTGGCTATTGGTGAGGGTTCTGGTGCGACGTTAGAGGACAGCGTCGAATCTGTGGCCAAATCTGGCGAATCTGGGTTGACGATGTCGCTTACTGGTTCCGGCTGTCTTTGGTGGTTTGTTGGCTTCGGTGAGCATTGAGAGATGAAGCTTCTCTACGACGAGCTTCTGCGTCCGGATTTGGGTTCTTATTCAGATCCTTCCTCTCATTGCAGCCATGGCGGCGTATTGCAGTAAGGAGCGGTTTTGTTTTTCAGTCCGACCAAGGTGTGTGTTCTGTAAATCGACGAAAGTGATGTAGCTCCTCATTCTCGCACTGTGAGGTGATGATATGCTATTCTGTGTTCTCAATTTTAATCTTAAAAAGCTTAGCATTCTAGTTATTAACTGGGTAGATCGGAGATGCATCATTTCGTCTGTTTTTTCTCGCAACTCTTGGTTGGTTCAGTCGGATGAAATATCCGTTTTTAGGTTTAGGTTTAAGACTGGAACAGTGAAAGCCGGAGAGACCAAGCTCTTCTGATGATGCGCCTTTGGGTATTGAAGCTATTGGGACAATTTTTACATGTCGATCCAGAGGTTCTCATAGCTGGTTTTTGATATTTTTTCAGTAGTAGTTATTGGCCTTCTTTGTGTTAGTAATTGTTTTCGAGTCGTTAAGTTAATTTAGGTGGTTTAAGGAATGACTTCACTTTCTTATTAGTGGTGTGTTGTCTATCTCGTTGTGGTTTAAAAAATACAATGGCTCTCGATTGGATAGCGTTGGAACCGCCTAGTGTTCCAGGGTTGTTGTACTTGATTAACAATTGCATTTATTTTGGTCCAAATCTTTAAAGGTGAATGTATTGTGCCTATGATTTGGTTGTAAACTCTTGGTTAATGAAAAGTTGATGAGCATTGGCCATTTCGACAGACTGCTTGTTACGAAAGAAAAGAGCCAAAAAATAAGACTTCAATTGAAACGTTACACTTTGTTGGTGTTTGGTTTGTCTTGTTGAAACGCAACGTTCTTGGGTCTTTAAAGTGAAGCGGTGCGTTTCATCACAGTTATAAAATTTATTAAGTACTCATAAAATTAACGTGTCCATTTTATCAGCATTTCATGCAAAGACTAATCGCAAATCCATGTCACCTAACTTAAAAATTAATTTCAATTTAACAAATTACTTACACTTAGCTCTAACAGGTCAACATCCATAAATCTTAATTATGTTTTATTCCTATTTGTATGAACTAAAATTTCATCCCCAAAAGCCAAAATCTTCTATTGTAGGAACAACACTATTGGTTGTAGAAGATTCAAGTAAAACTAAGTAGTTGTGTACTTGTGTTTGCAAGAGGCGGTGAAGATCTATGATCGACGTAGGGAAGGGAAACTCGTGTTGATCCATGTCTTCTATAGGTTTTGAAGATTCAGGGAATAAGTGATCCTTGCTGAGAACTTGATGAGAAATATGAATTTCATCTGCAGTTTTTTTGCCAACTAAGTATTTTTCATTTTTAAACAAATTTAAAATCACAAACCATTGAACTCGTGTTGATCCACAATAATTCAGTTTTTCTGCCAATGAAATATATCCACAACTATTTCCACAATTACGAAAAATATACAGTTCTAGAATAATTTTGTTTTACAAGTTTTAACAATTCCTACATACTTATAAGATTCCTATATTTTTTATCAAATCTTATTTTAAAAATCTTACTCATTTAATTAATATAAGTGTATATTAATAATTTAATTTTAGATTTCATTATTCTACAAAATATTTATAATTAACAGAAATTAGTAAATAATTCTACTCCGTGACTTTTTTTTACGAGTTTATGTTCTATAAAAATTTATTTTATAACTTATATTATTATGAGACTATACAATATTGATCAAGGTAATTTTTTGTATCTAAATTATTAATGAAGACGGACAAATGCGCTACCAAGTGAAGAAAAAGAAAAAGAAGAAGAATCTAATATCCATAGTTTTAATGTGTTAGTTCTGTTTCACTAAAACTAGTTTTCTAACTTTTAATTTGTCTCATGAAGTTAAATTTTGTGAACTTTCTGTATCTTATATCAATCAAGGTCAGCAATGTAATAAACCTAATGACGGATATTGAATTACAGTATCAGTTCATAATTATTGGAAAGTATTGTGATTCAGTTTGCCAAGTTAATATATATATATATATAATATAATATCGACAGTCCCAATGTTGTCCATGTGCATAATTTTGCAAACGGACGTGGTACATAAACTTTTCATGCGGCCTCTGACTCTTTAGTGCACGAGAAAGAAGGCAAAGGAAAATGATAAAATAGTGGGAAAATGCCTTTTCTACTCGTTGAAACTCAAGTCGCAGAAAAGTCAAAAAAAAGTTTTACGTAAACTACATAAGGAATATATATGTCTGTGTCAGTCAACATCTTAAAGTCATACCAGCCTCTATGTTACTCTTGCTGGAGTTTTGAAATCAGGCCACTATGTGACAGTGATACGTTTATTTTTGTTAAGCTTTTTTATCTTCTTCTTCTTGTTTCTACTAAGTTCGCTTCATATTCTCTTTGCAAATAAAACCTCTAAACTTATTACTTATCTATATTTTTCCTTTAAGTCTGAAAGAATTTTTTGATCACTTATTCTCTTGTATGCCAGCCAATAAAAATGTAATATTACTCAAAAGTTATTATGTAAGACAGTAAGAGAGGTATGACGTGTTGGGTTTCATCGAGTGAAGGTAGATCCTACCTTCTTTTTATATGTTTTTTGGTTGTTTGTGAGTTGGTTTATGTGTGAAATATCAACAATTACCAATTTACATCCTTGTTCACTGAATTGTAGTATTTTCTTTTTTAAAAGCAAATAGGAAAAACGAAATTGAATTATAGATTATTATATATACTAACCCTTGCTGCTTTTTCGTGATATTGTGGTACTTAATTAAGTTGAATGATCGATTTTTTTAGGTGGCATATTTTTATTTTATTTTTAAGTTATGGGAAATTGTTACTTGTATTCAACATCATGAAAAAGTAAACTTGACAAAAAAAAATAATGAAAAATAAAGCTCAATTTTTAAAATAAAATTCATAAATGTAAAACCATGCTAGAATACAAAACATAAATGTTTTGTTGTTGTTGATTGACAACTTTACAAACTATTCAACACATACATATTACGTCCTTTTTTGCACACAAGATAATTATTAACGTGCTTATAGTTATAATATATATATAGATATCTTTTTTTAATAAAAGGAAAGTATACAACATAGTTTTTGTAGACTTTATATTTTTAATAAATTATTACAAATGGTTACAAATAGATTATAGATATGTTATAGATTAATCAATATATTAATATTAATAGTTACATCTAAATATATTTAGGATATTCTAAGATATATTAATGGTAACAAATAAAATTATGGATATTTCAAACTGTATATTTGGAAGATTTTAGTCCTATATCATGTAGTTTCCAAAGATGTTTAAACACAATATTACAAATTTATTTTCCACAGATTTTATCAATAGATCATAATGTTAACCAAAGATAGATTACAAAATTGATAGATTAATTGGTTACAAGTTTAATATTGGGTTACAAGATAGATTACAAAATAAAATTTAACCAGTGTTATATCACATGTACTTATCTAGAATCATTAACAATATAAAACTTATAAAATCCTTTTTTTAATAAATGAGAAGTACACAAAATAGTTTTTGTAGACTTTATATTTTTAATAAATTGTTACAAATAGTTACAAATAGGTTATAGATTAATCAATATATTAATATTAATGGTTACACCTAAATATTAGGGATATTCCAAATTGATAATTGATATATTAATGGTATCAAATAAAATCATGGATATTTGAAACGGTATTTTGGAAGATTTTAGTCTTATATCATGTTGTTTCCAAAGATCTTTAAAAACAATATTACAAATTTATTTTTCATAGATTTTATCAATAGACCACAATGTTAACCAAAGATAGATTACGAAATTGATAGATTAATTGGTTACAAGTTAAATAGTGGGTTACAAGATAGATTACGAAATAAAATTTAACCAGTGTTATAGCACGGTAATTATCTAGAATCATTAACAATATAAAACTTATAAAATAGGTGTTTTTTTTTTCAAGCCTTCATATTTAGCATATGATTTTGTTGCGTAATGTTTTATCCAAAAAAAACTTTTAAAAACAATAACATAGATTATATTTTATATAAAAAATACAATATATATAAAATGAATTTCAACCCGTGTACCTAATTATTGGCATGATAACTACAATAAACATGCACATTTGTTTTTGTTTGGGGATTAAATTGTATGTATGTTATATATAATATATGTATCTGTTTCGTATCGTTGTTGCATTTGTCATACTTTAATGAGTCGTATTTGTTTGTGGAATGAATACATACGATACAAATAAATGCAATAAGCATGTGAACAATAAAGAACGTACTGTACCTCCATTTCAAAAATAACGTCAATATGAAAGGTTAGTGTTTAATGCTCTCAAGTCTCAACTACTCTAGAGTTCTCTCTCCTAGGCTTCCAACTAGTTCTATATAAGACGATGCATTGAGTTGAACTTCAACAGATAGCAAAACGCAAAAGAAAAACAAACCAGAGATGAATAGCCTGAAATTTAAAAGAGTCCTTATTGCATCTTTCTGTCTCTTCCTCCTCCAGTCGTACGCAGGTTAGCTAGATCCTTTCTCTGATAAAGTAGTCAGATCTTCAAACTGTAGTGTTGTTAGATCTTTTACATACTAGCTATATCCATTTTGTTGATACACTTTTGTATACGTAACGTAACGCTCTTTATTTTTTCAGTTCAAGGGATAGTCAGAATCGGTTTGACGTTGGGTAATACTTCATTCAACAAAAACGGAGTGGGGATTGAGACTTCTAACGGAGATATCTATTACGGAGAAATAACAATTGGTACACCGGGGCAACGTTTCACAGTCGTGTTTGACACCGGAAGCACGATCTATGGGTACCATCTGGAGACTGGCAGGGCGAGAAACCTCACAATCTTTACGAGTCGCAAAGATCAAGCACTTACAAACCAAATGGTAAATTCTCAAATCTGCCTTTTATTTTTATTTTTTAAATATAACTATATATGATAGTGTAAAATTTACTGATCTAACATATTTGTGTACATATAATAGGAAAAAAAGTAGAAATCAATTACGGGTCAAGTTCTCTCACAGGCATTCTAAGCATTGACACTGTTGATGTTGGTGGAATTACAATAACTGATCAGTACTTCACAGAGGGTCGTTCTACTCCGGAAAGGGACCGACTTCGCAAGTCAACCTTTGATGGGGTATTGGGACTAGGGAGTCCTCAAATTTCTATGACAGAAACTACTCCTGTCTGGGATTCGATGATGCAACAAGACAAGGTTGAAAAGAAAATTATCTCCATATGGTATGGGAGGTCTAACGACGCTGGAGAAGGAGGAGAGATAGTGTTCGGAGGCACAAACCCAGCTCATTATACGGGAGAGCACGTTTATGTGACCGTGAGCGGGGTTAGACACTTCTTCCAAATGAAAAACATATTCGTCGGAACCATAGACACAAAAAATGCTCTACAGGCTGCTATGTGTTTGTTGACTCGGGCACTACAAACATTCTTGGTCCACCGGTAAAACAAACAAAAAACCCTAATTTTTAAAGAGTTTATTTATTAATTGTCTCACGATCAAATATTTGTTAATTCTGTTGACGTTATTCAATTACAGAATATGATCAAGGAAATTAATGATAAAATCAATGCAAAAAAAGATTGCTCAAATTATGAGAACCTGCCTGATGTAACCTTTACAATAGAAGAAAAGAGTTACTCTGTCAGTCCACTTGATGTAAGTTGATTGAACGGATATTTTCTTTTCCTCCGTTTAGTTTCTTTTCCTCTGACTTCTGTTCTGTACTATGGATTTTCTGTATATACGTAAGGTGACCACAGAAAATGACTGCACAAGTAGATTCAAGAACAACGATTTCTGGTAAGTTTTCTTTAAAAAAAAAAAAAATCTAAATTTTGGTTTAAATAAATAAAAATATCTTTTGACGACTGATTGTTGTTTTGGTTGCGTAGGGTACTTGGCATACCATTCATACGAGCCTTTCATACGGTGTATGACTACGAGAACCTACCAACTGTGAGAATTGGCTTCGCTAAGTCGGTTCAGATTCTTACTAGAACTAAGGCCTTTATGAATGTTTCTGATATGTACTGATTGATCATATGAAAAAGATCACTAATATCAGCAAATAAATTTATTTTCACCATCAAAGTATAATATGGTCTTTTATTTTATTTTTCTTTCTCTTATTCGTTAATTAAGTACGTACACTGATCTTGAAATTCTTATATATTGCTAATAGTATCTCAATGAATATGATTTTATAAAAAACTTGAAAGCAATAAAAATAAAATGTCTATCGTAAGAGAACAAAAATTACATGGCGACTTTTGTTTATGTATTTGAGGTCAATGTAAAACAGTTAAACAGATAACTTGCATGCAATTGCAGAGCATGAGTTGGCTGGAGATCTTTCATGGTCGCATAATCTTGACATTAACATGTCGTGATCAGAAACGCAAAAACATATTAGGTCTAATAAAATCTGTCACATTGTTAGGCAAGTGTTATATAAACGCACATGTGTATTATATATACAGTATATGCATCACGCATTATTTATTTTTACAAATAATTTAAAATATTGTTTGTTCGACTGTCAAGTATTCTATTTCTCTGTTTCTTTTTGTTTTTACGTACTTTATTTTTCTCTTAATTTCAAGATCCCTCTTGACGGTGGCTGGACCTTCCTGGAGTTTTGTAAAATGCCCAATTCAAATTAAAACAGTGACTCGTTTTGTTTTTTTGTTTTTAATTGGCTGGTTCTGTTTTGTCTTTTCGTGCTGATTTAAGTCAAAGACTCGTTATCAAAATCACATTTCAGCACATACCACAGTCCACAGCAACAAAAAAAACACCATCTAACCATAAATGAGCGGAGATTTTTGATGTTTAGGGTAAAGAAAGAGTCATGATCGGAGATAGATGAGAGTGAATGAGTGATGACCGGATATTTTTTATGTTTAGGGTAAAGAAAGAGTCATCGTCGTACTAGTGGCAGTTATGTTGCCTTCTCTCACCTCTCATTCTGGTTATCATAAACAAAACCCGGTTCTATTTCCAAGAACCGAATTTGAGACAATTGGATGGAGTGAGGGTTTTGGGAGGTTTTTGGACAAGGGAAGATATATTATGTCATTCCTTCGGTTTCCCCATGTCATAAGAATGAAGCTGTTATGGCTTCTCAAGGTGTTACGTAAACATATTTTGTTCCAATTTAATTTTGTTTATCCTACTAATTTTTCAACTAGAACTGTGGAAAAAGCCTTTCAGATATTCTTATTGTGATTTACCTTGAGGGAATCAAAAGTTGTGATAGACCACCAATACTATATATTATACGGATACTTGTTAAAAATGCCACTTTTTGAAAAAATATTTTGGATAAACCATTTTTTGAAAAGTTTATGGATTTTACCACTTTTGAGAAGAAGAAAAATACGTATTTTCAGTTTTTCCAAAATACAATACGTACTTAATATTAAATACTAAATTCTAAGAACAAATAGAACCGACTAAACCCAAACATAATAAATAAAACACATGTTTAATCAAATTCTTGTAACTTAAAAAGTGGTAAAATCCACAAACTATTCCAAAAATGGTAAAATCAATAAAAACCACTCCAAAAAATGGTTTTCACATAATTGATTCATATATTATATTAAAATTCATCTTGTATGTCATTCCTATGATGTTAAGAGATGAACACAAAAATTGGAAAGCTTTTGACAACTGGATTAAATTTGAGTGTAAATACCGTCAGCTCAAATCTGAATGAAGAACAAAAACACAATATAAGTCAAAAGTCTAATGGTGTCTCTTTCCAATTTTCTTGTTCTTAATAGTTAATACCATGTATCTTTAAGCTTAATTATGGTTTTTTTGTTAGGTTTTTTTTTTAGTTAACCGTGAAGAAAAGAAAAATATGGCTTGTGCGAACGTAAGTTGAGAGATCAAGGCCACCATGCCGGTTTAATGATTTTCGAAAAGAATCTCTCATTATTAATTTAATTTTAACAATACTATGCTACCCTTAATGGAAAGTATAATCCACATTTTCTTGGCTTAATCAATTTTTTTTAATTTTTTTAAAAAAATTCGAAAATATTGTAGAATATGTTTTTAGTTTTTACCCTTTTTTTATACTGTGGGTTGCATTCAGAGGATTCTCAATTTTCTTGTTCTTAATATCATGTATTCACTATGTTATCAGTTGTAAATGCGGAACATTAATCAAATCAACAAAAAATCAGAAAATGGTTTAAAAGCCATGACGTGTTCAACAATGATTATGTTAACTCACAGACAGAGGTTGCATTCAGAGCAATATTACCGGTGCAGAAGAATTCACTATGATATCAGCTGCAAATTAAAAGAGGAAAATTAGACGATCCAAAACACCAACCAATATACGATTTAAAAGCTAAAACATGTTCAACAATGGTTATGTAGTCTCACAAACAAGGGTTGCACTCAAAGCAATATCATCCACCTGATCTGTCTCAGTCGGATCAGGCTGGTTTTAGACGGTTTCCCTCTCATCGATATCAGCTGCAAAAAAGGAGAAAAAACGAGACAAAAATTCAAAAGAGAATGTCAAAATAAGAAAATCAGGTGTGACAATGATTTAAATGTCTCACAAATGAGAGTTCTATTATGAGAATTCTCAACAATGGGTCGAGGAGCGTCCACATTGATATCAGCTACAAAAGAGGATAAAAATCAGACAAAAGCATAAAACGTAATGTCAAATAAGAAAATGAGGTTTGATAATGATTTTAAATGTCTCACAGATGAGAGTTGTAATCTGAGAATTCTCATCAATAGTTGAAGGAGAGTCCACATTGATATCAGCTAAAAAAGAGGATAAGAATAAGTTAAAAACAAAAAAAACTTTTGTTCAAAAAGATTATATATAGAGTATTATCACAATCTATACCCAGACGACTCATTAATTAAGTGAGACTTCTGACAGATTTTTCTAGTATCCGAGTAAAGGAATTTACTTTATACTTCTAACAAACTTCTCTTTATATTTTTCTTTACTTCTTCTCTCGCTCTGTCAACTAATGTCGGAAAGCGACGAGACTATTAGGATAAACAACAACGACCATGGTCATCATCTCTGACTAAGAAGAAGTGTGGAACTCATGTGAATGAAGCTCTGGCTACTTTTGTAGCATATTTCATTAACCAACGAGCGATAGTGTGAATCTCGGTGATGGTGGTGACGATTCTATTGGTGGTGATGATTCTGTTGGTGGTGGTGATGGTTCTGTTGGTGGTGTGGGCCGTGTGGCGATGATATATGTCAGTGGTGATGGTGATTACAACGGTCGGTAGGTACGACGGAAAAATTGTTTGTGTTGTGAAATTAGATGATACGGGTTGGTGGACTGATGAGATGAAGATGAGGACGGTGGAGCTGCCGCGATCAAACAGAGGAATCGTGGACGGCAAAAATTGTCACATTTTGTGGGTTCGGCTTTATCGATAACAATTTAATTAGCGATGTAATTAATATGTTAACATATAAATTAAGTTAGCTGATAAGAACAATCTTATTGGACATACAAATCAACATAATACCTTATAATATGAAGGCAGGGTGTAATAATTGAATCACGTGAGGCCTTGATTGGTCACGGTTCGGAAACGTGCTACGTGGTGCGCGACCCAAAAAAGAGGGTCCAAAGCTGTCGAGAAACACCAACACCAACAGTGTAGCCAGCTGGACTTTTTTTTTCCTTACGACCTTTTTCTTGTTGTTCATTTTCTTCCACATTTGGTCGACTTCTTCACACACACTCTCTCTCTCTCCTGTATACACTAATTTTCAATTCGGAATTAAATCGTGGCATTCATTAAATAAATTTCATTCAATATTTTGGGCTGTTGGTATCTGATTCCAGCTCATCAAGCTAATAGTGGGATATATTTAAAGTTTCTTGCTCTTTGTTTTTTGGGAAATTACCTAGAATATTACATAAAAGTGGGTTTATTACTAGACTAACACGTTGAGATTTTCGACTTACTCAAATAACACATAAAAGTTTGCAAATTACTTCTATACCTGAATTCTGTGTTTTATTACAGATAATGCCATTTACATTTAAAATTGTCTTTGATTTTCAAGAGATAGGGAACACAAAAATCTTCAAGGATTGATTTCTGATTTTTTGATTCTCTTAAATTTGGGTTGGCAAAAAACATGAGATTGATTCACTTTTTAATTTAATTCATCTTCTTTGACTAAAATCATGACAAAAGAAAGAAAATTATCAGAGGTAGACTTATTCTGTGGGTTCACTGTTCACTTTTTCTTTGAAGAACAAAGTTGTAGATCTAGTTTTTATTTTCTTTCTGGGAATAATTTTTCTTTCTGGGAATAATTTTTTTTCTTGCGCTGGGAAAATTTCAGGGAGATCTTCTTAGTCTTTTTATTTAGTATACACACAATTATACATAGTTGTCCAGTTGTACTCTCATATTCATAGTTGAACTTTTGCATTTTTTCGTATTTCCAGTTGGACATAGTTGTCCACGTATACTCTCGTATGCGTTCATATGTACGTACACGTTTATATGTACGTACACGTTCGATTTTAGGTTTAATGAACCCAAAATTACCAGAATATCCTCGTCTTCTACCTCTAACATACGACTGAAAACCCTAATTTTCCCTGCCTCACTTTATTTTTTCACGACTTATGTCTATTTTTTTGGTTTCACTTGTGGGGTTTTTACTCAACTATTATAGATTTTCATCTCAACATCTGATTTCTAAATTAAAAACCTATAAAAAATGAGTTATATAGATTTCCGAAACGATATCTTGCTCTTCCATGTATGAACCTAGAGAAAAGATTTCCGAAACTGAGTAGGAAAAAGACGTTTGCTCCGGCCGATAAACAGAACACGATTGATGAATCTGCTACAAACTTTATTACATGAACACCATTAATCGGAAGAACAGCAAACGTGTTTAGATCTATCCCCAATAAGTCTATCGCAACGCTAGACTGTCTTTGCCAGCTCAAACAAATTCGTATTATTCTGGTAAGACTTTACAGCTGTCAAAAATGCCTACTAAATCTACCACAGACTAGAAGTCTACCAATACACTACGAAAACTATTGAGAAAAACAAACAAAGTATACCAAAAATATCTGTAAAGGATGAGGTCTGTCGCATAAATCTGTCGCAACAGGCCATTAGTCTACCATAAATATCTTTTGGGTCATATTGACTGTTGAAAGTGTACGTCATATATTTTTGGTACACTTAGTTTTTGATACACATATACGTCCATCGATAAGTGTACCAACACTACAACTAAGTGTACTATCTACGTTGACCGATAAGTGTACCAAGACTACAACTAAGTGTACCAAAAATATCTGACGTACACATTTATTCAGCCACCTATATAAATGTACCATCAAAGAATCGGTAGACTTTCTCCCAGTTCCCAATATTTTTTTTTTCACTAATGACATTAGCCGTAATTACGTTTTTTTCTCAACACTAGTTTCAAGTATAGTATGGATACAAAGTTTATTCTAGTAATTACCAACAATTGTGTGTTACTTTTGTAAAAAGGAAGCTTTTATGTAATATTCTAGTAACTCACCCTTGTTTTTTTTTGGTTCAAATTTCTTTGTTTTCTTTAAAAACATACTTTTGTTACTCTTGCTTAAAATAAAAAAACATTGTAAAAAATTAAACATAGTCATGTTATCAAGAATTTTAACCTTATTGTTGTTTAAAAAAAATTATTGTTCCTTGATTTAGTAGTATTATTTAGCTACGAACGATTTTTTACAAAGATTCTGAAAGACTGAAACCTAAGTTATCTGGTAGCAAAAACAAACAAAAGTTATTTTTCAATTTATTTTTACTTTTCAAAAAAAAAAAACAAACAAACAAACAAAAGCTCAATAAATAACAAAGGGATCAAACAAAAATACAAATAATGCCTTGGCTGTAAGTTGGTAACATATCACACGCACACACACAAAAAGATTTACTGGATCCGTATTGGCTATAAGAAGCTTTACTTACTAAGTGAAATCCTCAGGCCATATGATATGCACAAGTTTCATTATGTATAAGCTCTCGTGCATATTAATTGATTCATAGTACATAAAACTTTGTTAAGCTACAGTGCATATTCATGGATAAATACGGCTTCAGCCTTTATCCGATCTTATGAGTTTCTTACATTCGGAAAAAAAAAACAGTCCTGCAAATACAGATATTTAAATATTTTTCTTAGCGATAAAAGCAAAAGAAAAAACTTGAAAAGTCCGCGTTATCACTAGTTAATGGCCTGATTGGTAACGGCTGTTGCTTTTGGCTGTAAAAATTTTGACTTTAAAATTTTAGCTGTAGAGAATTTGGCTGTAGATGCTTAGACTGTAGAAACTTTAACTGTTAAAATCTAATTGTTTACCAACAACTTTTAAAACCGTAGCTGTTATTTTTATTATTATTATTACCAACAACTTTGTGTCTATAGCCGACACAAAGCACGTAGTAAATATGTATCATCTTTTTATACTATCATTCCCTAATTTTTTAATGCTTGTGTTCACATAGTTAGATAATGCAATAAGCATGTGAACAATAACTCCATTTCAAAAAGAATAGAAGAACATTTGGGTTTATTTTCTTAACAAAAGAGGAACGTAAATATGAAAGGCCTATGAGTGTTTAATGCTCTCAACTACTCAGAGTTCTCTCTCCTTCCAACTAGTTCTATATAATAAGATGCATTGAGTTGAACTTAAACAGACAGCAAAAATTAAAAGAAAAATTAAAAAGAAAAAACAAACGAGAGATGAATAGCTTAAAATTTAAAAGAGTCCTTATTGCATCTTTCTGTCTCTTCCTCCTCCAGTCATACGCAGGTCATTAATTAGCTAGATCCTTTTTTTATAAAGTAGTTAATTCTTCACACTATAGTGTTGTTAGATCTTTACATACTATATTCCATTTTGTTGATACACTTTTTTACACCTAACTCTCTTTAATTTTTCAGTGCAAGGGATAGTCAGAATCGGTTTGACTATGGGTAATAATACTTCATTCAACAAAAACGGAGTGGGGATGATAACTTCTGACGAAGATATCTTTTACGGAGAAATAACAATTGGTACACCGGGGTAACGTTTCACAGTCGTGTTTGATACCGGAAGCAGCGATCTTTGGGTACCATCTGGAAATTGGAAGGGCAAGAAGCCTCACAATCTTTACAAGTCGCAAAAATCAAGCACTTACAAACCAAATGGTAAATTCTCAAATCTGCTTTTTAGTTTGTTTATAAATATAACCATATATTATAGTGAAAAATCTCTTGACCTAACAAATTGTGTATATATACTAGGAACAAATGTAACCCTCGAGTACGGGACAGGTTCTCTCACAGGCTTTCTAAGCATTGACAGTGTCGATGTTGGTGGAATTACAATAGCTGATCAGTAATTTACAGAGGCTCGTTTTTCTCCGGAAGGTGACCCACTTCGAAACTCATCCTTTGATGGGATATTGGGACTTGGGAGTCTTCAAATTTCTACGACAGAAACTACTCCTGTCTGGGATTCGATGATGCAACAAGACAAGATTGAAAAGAAAATTTTCTCCATATGGTATGGGAGGTCTAATGACGCTGGAGCAGGAGGAGAGATAATGTTCGGAGGCACAAACCCAGCTCATTATACGGGAGAGCACGTTTATGTCACCGTGGACGAGGTCGGACACTTCTTCCAAATGAACAACATATTCGTCGGAACCATAGACACTTATAAATGCTCTACAGGCTGCCATGTGTTTGTTGACTCTGGAACTACGAACATTCTTGGTCCACCGGTAAAACAAAAAAAAAACTAATTTTGAAAGAGTTTTTTTTTTATTAAGTGTCTCACGATCGATATTTGTTAATTCTGTTGACGTAATTTAATACAGGATATGATCAAGGACATTAATAGGAGAATCGATGCAGCACCAAATTGCTCAAATTATGAGAACCTGCCTGATGTAACCTTTACAATAGAAGGAAGGAGTTACTCAGTCAGTCCACTTGATGTAAGTTGATTGAACGAATATTTTCTTTTCCTCCGTTTAGACCTTCAGCATCAGAGAAACGCCACCTGGTTTTTCTATATAATGTATTTTAATTAGTTTTATTTTAATATTATTATATATTTAAATTAAAAATCTAAAAAAAAAATTTGACTAGTAATAGATTGACATGTGGCAAGAGAAACGATTCTCTGGTTATTCTGGGAAATAACGTTCCTCAACTGTTGTCTCTCTTTATTATTATTTTTTAATTTTTTATTAAGAGTACCCCTAAAAGAAATTACCACTAATGATGCCTTTAGTTTCTTTTCTCTGATTTCTTTACTATGGTTTCTCTGTTCTCAGTATATACGTAAGGTTACAAAAAATGTCTGCACAAGTAGATTCAAGGGATACAAGAATAATTTCTGGTAAGTTTTTTTTTTTTTAATCAAAATTTTTGGTTTTAAACAAATAAAAAATCTTCTGACTGATTGTGGTTTGGTTGCGTAGGATACTTGGGATGCCATTCATACGAGCCTTTCATACGGTGTATGACTACGAGAAACTACCAATTGTGAGAATTGGCTTTGCTAAGTCGGTTTAGATTCTTACTAGAACTAAGGGTGTATGAATGTTTCTGATATGTACTGATTAATCAATATATTTTCACCATCAAAGTATAATGGTCTCTTATTTTAATTTTCTTTCTCTTTTTCGTTAATTAAGTACGTACACTGATCTTGAAATTCTTATAGTATATTGTTAATAATATCTCAATGAATATGATTTTTATATAAAACTTGAAAGCAATAAAATGTCTATCGTATGAGAACAAAAATTACATGGCGAATTTTGTCTAGGGTTTTGACGTCAACGTAAAACAGAGAGCTTGCATGCAGTTGCAGAGCATGAGTTGGCTGGAGATCTTTCATGGTCTCACAATCTTGACATTAACATGTCGTGTGAAACGGAAAAACATATTAGGTCTAAAAAATCTTTCACATTATTAGGCAAGTGTTATATAAACGCACATGGTTTAAAATAGTCAAAAAAAAAAACCCACCATCTAACCATAAATGAACCACAAACCGATCATATTACAGGTAACAAATATGTACTGATCATATAACAGGTAACAAATATGTACTAACTCATATAGGTAGGTAATATGGAAACGTAATAATAGAATAATCACTTATGATACAAACGTTTTTCTTATGATGAATTGTTTATCTGTCTTCCCTCTCTAAATGTCAAATCATCTTTGAGATGGTTATGAAAGCAGTCCCAATTAAGATTAGTCTCCGTCTCAACTAGTACCCTTGAAATTGGAAACTATCCATATCTTCCAACTCAAATTAGCAAAAAACCTTTGATATACTATTATTCATACTAAGATAGTACCCGCGCCATGGGATTGTTTTTTGTTATATTTTTTTTTTTGTTTTTTTCTGGTTAATTTTATATGGTGTTTATCTTGAAATAAATAAAATTAGATTGCACTGGTTAGATTGCATTTACCTTATTAAAATAATTAAAACTTACTTTAGAGTTTAATTTGAAAATTTTCTCAAGCACACAAAGGAGTACCACCCTTACATTCCTTTACCCAATTATAATCAATAAAATTAACTCTTTATATTCTTCTACCGAATTATATATATATATATGTATATATATATATATATATATTATCATGTAAGATATTGTTAGATATCAAAACTGATGTTTACTTTTGCTACACAAATAAGCAAAAAACAAAAGTCTGTAATAAGACATAACTCTATACAAAAGATTGAATCTGGAGCACACAATTGAGATTTCCTAAATTGAATAGGCAGTGCCTATATTAGCTGGAATTAATGGTTAGGACATAGAACCAGTCTTGCTTGATCCAACAGTTTCGTGTTTGATCATTTTTTTGTTGATAATGCAGTTACCTGCAGTTGCTCTGCAACCATTGTTGGATGGTCGGACCAGACCTGCCAGAGAAGGAGCACATTAGTCTTGACCCTTAAGCAGTCACCGTTTAAAATGTTATTTGTACTGAAGAAATAATTTCATATGACCATCAACATAGTTGTTCAAATCATAAATGGTGGCAAACGTTTAAAGATCTTAGGAAAAGAGCCAAATTAAAATGAAAGACAAAAGGATGCTAATGAATCAGAAGAAGGAAAACAATCAAGTTTAAGAGAAATAAAGTTTACATGTGGTAAAGTGTCCACAAAACTTGATTTAGATTGAAATAAACACACGCATTCATTTTACACCATAACTAAACAACAAAAATTACGGAGACGAGTAAATGTTACAAAATAACACTGCCAAACTGAAGTACGAAATTGATTAATCGATCTACTCAAGAAGAAATTCAATGAGGTTAAGACTCTTTCTTGCAGCATCACTATTGATGTCCATATGATTCCCTAAGCTTAAGCGTAGACATCACATAAAGTCTCAAAACACTTCACTTGATTTGAATCAGGCAATGCTACTACGTTCACATTTTATTTACCATAAGAAAAAAGTGCAAGGAAATACACCATATATTCTCAACAACTAACAATGAGTTGTCGGGTTTTGGCTGGAACCAATGCTTAAGTTACAGTGTATGTTTAATGTTTTTGTATTAACGCCAAATAAAAATCAGACTGACTTGCATTAACCAAGTAAGTAAGTAAAGAAGACTCACCAGGATTAAAATGGAGGATGATCCTAATACTTTACAGCATGAGTGATTGAGAGAGACTCAGCCTACCTTGTTGTCTTGGTTGCAGTCAAGCTTAAGAAACACCATATCCTGGTACTTCTCAGATAGCTCTTCATAGTAAAAATGGAAAAAAAAATTAAAAAAAACTGTACATGAAGCCTTTTTTTTTTTTTTGGTTTAACCGTGATGTTTATTTTGTTATTAACACTATTAAGCAGAACATAAGCATATCATTGTAACTCTCACTGATGCATAATTAACACTATCAAAAGATTTGAACTTTACACAAACCTTGATTAACACGACCACTTGGTCTGCGTCTGCATTGACTCCTTTTCGGTTCCAAAACGGCATTCCGTTTTTGTGGACTTTGTGAACCATTAGAATAGCGTCTGCGTGTTTGTGTTATCTCGTTCTACCGTCCTGTTTTTGTATTCTCCTTTTTTTTTTTGGCTCTTCTTGCTGGTTTGTATAGACTCCCATTACGACTAGTGTGGTGATGAAGGTTGTGAAGAGAGCCATTAGAACCATTATGGCAAATGTCTGATCATTCAGAACCTGAGGAAAACATCAGCAGAGAGATTATTTAAAGTCATAACCTTTGGACCTTTCCTGACGCAGAAACAGAGCTCAGATACCTGTCGATGAGCTTCAGGAAGAGAAAGCCACTGGTCAAAGAGCTTCTGAGTGAATCCAGGTTTCGAAGTTAGTACAATCAAGCCATGTCTCCGGGAACGATCGCATCCACCATACTTCAGATGATCCAATCGCGTCAATAACACCAAACGGAATAGCAATTAAGATGATAAAGGATCGAGTTAACAAAGTCGAGATCTTTATTAACACATTGAACAAATCATCAGCTTCTCTTCTCCTTCTCCAATTCCCGAATACACTTCTCTTCTCCTTCTCCTTCTCTTCTCCTTCTTGTTCGATCTTCATCTTTATTTATCAATTAAGGGAACTTATCACATAGTTGAAAACTGAAGGCGTAGTTGTAACTGGTTGTTAGACTCGAGCTATGTTGATGCAGACGGCAACAGAGGAAGTGTGTGACACAAGAGTTGATACAGAATATAACAGATGGGTATGTGTAAGACAAACGTCTCTTGTGACACAAGAAACTAGTGTTGAAGAGTGGTTGCAGAGAGAAAAAGGCCATGTGGGCTTCGAGGTCATAAGAGAAGTGACATGGGCCTTGTTATCAAAGGGAAGCCCAAGCATGAGGAGCGTAGGGTTCTTGAAGAACATAAATAGAACGCAATTGGGAAAAGAAAATGTTGCGCATCTAGGGTTTATCGAGAGAGGCACACATGTGTGTGACGTTGCCCCATCAAGAAGATAGAGAGATCTTTTGATGGTTTTGTTGAAGATCTATACTTGTCGGAAAAGACAATGAGTAGTAGTTCTTCTTTTATTGTAATTCTAGAAAAGAGTGGTGGATGCTATATAGCAATTGTAGGTTGCGGACTTTTCTAGTGAATGGTTTCTGGACTAGATCCCGGGGATATAGGTTAACCGAACCCCGTTACCAAATCCCTTGTGTCTAATTTACTTTATGCACGCACATACATTCGTGAATCATACAAAACTATGACTCTAGCACACATACGTATTAACAAAAACCTCCTGCAGAAACTCTGGGATGGGGCCAACATCACCCTGGGATCTGCTCAGATTGGTCGAGAGAGTCGGTCGCATGTTAGTATCATGGCGACGAAAAAAAAACATAAATTTAGCAATGGATTAAACGCAGTGTTCCACAAAGCCCTATCGATTTGCTTTGTCCACATAAAGAAAAAAAAAAGCTTACCTGTATTAATTGTTATAATTTGATTGGATATTCATTTTAATTGATGTGTCAGTCTGTACTTCGATACAAAATCTGAGATGTCAAGCTCCGAAGAGAAACACTTCATTTTTTATTGTATTGATTAGTCTGTTGTTACTTTACATTATCAATCCTTACGAAATAAATTTTCTACTTGTCTTTTAACCGAGTGAGGGATGCTGAGACCAAGATCAGTCTGATCCAAGTGAGACAGATTTTGAGGAGCTATTACAGTTAGATGGAAAGAGTATATCGTCATGGTTGAGTGAACTAGATGCGATTTCCAAAAGACATAAGAGGCAGAATCAGTCTCACGAGCCAAGTTCTTGAAGCTGTAAATGCATTTCACATGTTCTATCAGGAGTACACTCTGTTTGCTGTCTGAACTAAGAGCATATTAAATAAATTACAGGATTTCTATATCAATATTTCTATAGTCAATCATCTTTTGTATGGTTATGGTTAAATTAAAAAACAAAAATACGATAAAAATTTGAAAGTTGTTTAGAAATTTTGCTTTCAATTAAAATATATCGAAAATGGTGTATTTTCTTCAACCAGAGTATGACTAGTTTTGAAACATGTGTTTGTTAATAATGATTATTCATTTGGAAATTTGTAACTAACGTTTATTTAAAACTAGAAGTAGGCTCGCGCAATGCGCGAGATATATTTTATTTATAGTTTTATTAATTTTTTTATATAATTTTAAAAATTTAATGTTCAAATATTTCTTAAACAAATATTTAATATGTGTTCTTCATGTTTTGACACAAAATAAAATAAATAGGACATCTCGGTAAAAAATTTTAGTTGAAGTAATTAAGTAGTTATTTCTTATTCATTATCTCATACAAAATTTATTTGATGTTTCTAAATTTTAATACATAATTAATTTTATGTATTTTATCATCATTTGTATTATGCAGATTTTTATCTAGAGAGTATATTTTAAATAATAGATAATTAATAATACTTTAATTTAGGAAAAAAAAAATTATATAATATCTTAATTTTTATGCGACAACTTTAATCATCAATTAAAATTAACAAAAGGATATAGTAAAATAAGATTTATCGTCTTAAATCACTGCTAACAACTTGTTCAGGCTTGTAATTTATACAAATCTACTTCAAGTTTGTGCACATGTCATCTTCTTTCTCTTGTTCAATACAGTCGATACTTATGCAATGTTGCTTACTTTTTTCTTAAATATTTGCAGGTTTTTAAAATTTTTGTGTCGTCACTCCAAAAATCATATTAAATACTTGACACAAATTTATATTATAATAATAAAAGATTAACATAAAATTAATATTAATTCATAGCATCAAGACTGAGGAAAATATAGTTGTTTACATATACAAAAAAAATGTAGCTGAACAGAAAAATTGTGTGCTTATTTTAACATTAGTTTATCTAGAAATCAACTATATAGGATACAAAGGAAAATGTTTTCTTACTCTCCTTATTTCCTTCAAATAAGTCAAAAACGCAGGTCTCTTTGATGTTAACACCATTTTCCCCAGTTGAGAACCATCTCTAATAAAAATCACATACACTATTGTTCTTTAATCAAACACCCTATAACCCAAATAAAACCCCCATTTTCTGCAGTTTTTCTCTCTGGTATATTTTAAGTTTCCCACAAAACACATCAATATTTTTTCCTAATATATCTCTTAATATTTGTCTGTTTTCCCCCTTTTTCATAATTTGATTACCTTAATTTATTCTCACACATTATAATTTGCTAATTTATTTCTTGAAATTTTGGCAATTTAAATTTCTGTCTAATTTAAGTTTCCTCAGTTTTTTTTTCTTCATAATTTTGTAGCTCCAGTAGTAGTGTCTCCAAATAAGTGATCCACTTCCTTATGTAGTGAAGAGAAAATCCATCAAAAATTACATATGTTTTTTAACAGAGTTTCTTCATTCATTGTTTTATCTTTTGTATTTATTAACTACATCTTTTAACTTTCAGCTGGATAAACTAAGGAAAAAACATAACACAATTATTTACCAGATACTTATGAGCCACTTAATTGGTATAAGTAATAATAAAAAGAGCAACTCTACATAGATCCAAATATATTTAAATACATACAATCAATTATGAAAAAAATACTATCGAATCAGAACCCCCGTCATTGGTCTCATAATCATGCTCATATTTAAAACAGATTAGTGAGAAATTACGAAGAACACAAGCAAATAAGAAACAAAAAATGATCATAAACCATTTTCACTTGATAAGAATAGCAGATAAATCGATCATTTGTTTGATGCATCTTCATAACGATAAAAATCTGAAATATATATTTTGCTATATATATATATATATATATATATATTTTTTTTTTCCTCAAAAGATAATTATATTGATTTAGCAAATGTCATTACATAGTGATTGCAGAAGCCAAATTGGCTTTTCAACAGAGTTAACATAATATGACATATCAGTACATCCATACTTTGCTAGAGCATTTGCTACACTATTACATTCTCTTTTTGTAAAGCTAAAAGAAACTTGTCGGAATCTTGATGTCCATAGCTTTATATCTTGTAGTATATTCCTTCAAGTTGCATTCGATATTTGTCCATTCACCAGTTTGATTAATACTTCACAGTCACCTTCAAAAGTAAGTGTATGATACCCTCGAACCCAGGCATGTTGTAGAGCTATCAAAAGACTTTTTGATTCTGCTTCCAGAGCTGAGACTGCGTAGGCTAGTTTCGTCACACCCCAAACAAGGGGCTCTCCATTATGATTCCCGTTTAGTGTTATTATCAAAGCCGCTTGATCCCCGTTTAGTGTTATTATCAAAGCTTGCATCAAAATTACATTTAATTGACGAAAATACCGGCGGTTTCCACTTCATAAGATTGTTTGTGCTTGCATCCGATGACTGCTTTGGTCGATGATTTTTGATCCAGTCATTTGTGTCTGATTTAGCCATTAGAACTGTCTTTGTCGCACTCTCCCGGTAGTTGTTGAACACTTGGTTGTTTCTTGCTTTCCAGATACGCCATAGTAGATTAAATGGCAATAATGAAGTAAAAGTATCTGTTAGCTGTGATGATTTAGATACTATTTCAGAAGTGATCTCTTTTACCGATAATGGTCGCTGATTGATGTCTATTATTGTTGAGGCTGATAAACGCCACACCATTACTGCAAAAGGACAGGAGAATAAAACATGATGATATGTTTCATCACATTGATTACATCTTGGACATCTTGAGTCAATGTTCACTCTTTTTGTTCGTAAGCGTGTGTTGACTGGTAGAGTACGTGATATCGTGCGCCATAAGAAATGTTTGATCTTTGGTATTATGTTCAGTTTCCAGATTTTGTTTTTTAAATCCACAGAGCCATACGGTCGATCAGGTACATCTCCAGGATCAAAAGGGTAATGGGTTGTAAACCAATAACCTGTTTTGACAGTGTATTCGCCTGATTGGGAATAGTTCCAGATGAGTTTATCGTGTATATGTACCTGAGATAAATGGATACGACGTATTGAACTATGCTCTGTTACTGGTATCAATGCTAATAGCTTTTCCTCATTCCACGTTCGAAAAAGTTCTGATGTAGAGATTAGACTCTGGAGAGTTAAATCATCCTGAGGTATGAGCATTTTAAATGGTCTCGGTGGGTTATCATCAATGACATTGTCGATATCGAGTCTTATAGAAGAGCCATCTCCGACAATATACCGACTCCCTTTCTTAATAAGATCCAAACCAATAAGGATTGATGACCAGCCGTAAGATTGATTTTTCCGGCATTTTGCATCGAGAATTGTGTCATCTCTGTAATATCGATTTTTCATGATTCGAGCAAACAAAGAGTTTGGATATTGTATCAGTCTCCATGCTTGTTTTGCGAGTAATGCATCGTTGAATTTGGCCAAGTCCTTAAACCCTAAACCTCCTTCCACCTTGGATATCTTAAGTTTCTTCCAAGCTATCCATGGAATACCACAATTGTGTGAAGATCTTTCCCACCAGTAGTTCATCAGTAGTGACTCTATTTCCGACGTTATTCCTACTGGTATTTTAAAACAGGACATAGCATATATAGGCATGGATAATGCTACTGGTTTGAGCATAACTTCTTTGCCAGCAGGAGATAATGTCTTCGCAGTCCATCCACTAGTTCGTTTCTTAACTCTATCAACAATGTAACTAAACATTTCTTTTTTCTTACGTCCAAACTGTTCTGGTAATCCCAAGTATTTTCCCCCTCCCCCATGGTTTGGTATGTTCAGTAATGATTTTAAACGAGCTTGTGTAGTCCCAAAAACTCTGCTTCCAAATGTGATCATAGATTTTGAAGTGTTTATTTTCTGACCTGAATAGTATTCATAGACATCAAAGACATCCTTCAAAGCTTGGCAATTTTTCTTATTGGCTTTACAGAAGAATAAGCAATCGTCTGCAAACTGTAGATGTGTAACGCTTGGAGCTCCATTACCAATACGAATCCCTCGTATATCACCTTCCTGCTCTCTAGATTTAATCAAGTGACTCAATATATCTGAACAGAGGATGAATAGATAGGGGGATAAAGGATCCCCTTGTCTAATCCCTCTTGTTGGTGTAATATAGCCATATGATGCCCCATTAACTAAAACAGAGTAATTGACTGATGTTACTACTGCCATGATCAACCTGATCCACTCGTCGCAGAGCCCAAAGTCCTTCAGAGTTGTTTCAATGAAGTTCCATTCAATCTGGTCGTATGCTTTACTAACATCAGTCTTCACAGCCATGTAACTTTGAGAGACTTGTTTTCGGACCTTCAGAGCATGCATAAGCTCTTGAGCGATCATTACGTTATCTTGGATTAGGCGACCCGGTATGAAAGCTGCCTGTGAGTCTGATACTATATTATTTAGATGTGGTTTTAGTCGTTGGACTAAACACTTGGAGACTATTTTATAAAGAACATTGCAGAGTGCTATTGGTCTATAATCAGTCAGTGTTTGTGGATTTTCAATCTTTGGAATCATGCAAATATTGGTATGATTGATACTTGGTTTCATATGAGCTGTTTCAAAGAAATTTTTGACTTCTTGGATGACCTGGGGACCAACTGTTTCCCAACAACTCTTGTAAAATCTCGCTGTTAATCCATCTGGGCCTGGTGCTCTATCATCTCCAATCGGGCAAATAGCGGAGTAGATTTCTTCATTTGTAAAGTCTTTAGTTAGAGATTCATTCGCTTCATTAGTAACTTTTGGTGTGAAATCCGCAAAAACAGAGGGAGAGACGTGGTGGCCTGATGTAGAATAGATGTTTTTGAAAAAAAGTTCAGCATGGTCGCCTATCTCTTTGTCTCCTTGGTGAATAAGTCCTTGATCATCCTTAATAGAGGTTATCCAATTTCGAGCGAAACGTGATTTCGCACAAGCATGGAAAAAGCTAGTGTTACGATCACCTGAAGTCATCCATTGGTTTCTGCTCAGTTGCTGCCAATGTTTTTCTTCATCATTGTAAGCCTTGGATAGCTCATCTTGAAGAATTGGGATTGTCCTTCGTATGTCAGGAATGAGACTTTCCATTGCATAATTTAGTTTAGCTTGTATATCCACTATTCGTTGCTCTGAATTTAACTGGTTCGTACGTTTCAGGTTTGCCATGGCTTGTCTGCAGTTCCTAATACGTTGATTGATTGGTAGGTCGTTTGAAACTGAGCTAGAGAGCCAACCTTCTTTAACTGTGTCCTGGAACTGTGGGATATCTAGAAGCCGTTTGTCAAACTGGAAAGACCACTTTTTATGTCGTGTGAGATCTTTGAGGTCTAGCATTATAGGTTTGTGGTCAGAACCTGCAAACTCTAGAAAGTGTAGTTCCGCATTGGGAAAACTCGCAGCACCAGCCGAATTAAACATGGCTCGATCAAGACAGAACTGAATGGTATGCGAATGTCTTTCTCCAACCCATGAGAATGGGTTCCCTTTAGATCGAATATCTTGTAAATCACAAACAGAAATCATATGTCGAAAATCTCTAAAGGCCCATTCATCTCGCAAAGATCCGCCTAGCTTATCTTTGTTTGAGGTAATTTCATTAAAATCGCCTATGAGTACCCAAGGGTTGTTACGAGTGTGAGAGAGAGTCTCTAAACGATCCCATAGTTCATATCTTTCACTTGAAATGGGGTGTCCATACACACAACACAAATAAAACACAACTTTATTATAGGTTATTGAAACATCAATGAGTCTTTCATCCTTAGAAATCAAGGAGAGAGACACATTGTCATTCCAAAACAGAGCTAAGCCACCACTCCTACCTTGAGGGTGCTGTACAATAACGTTTGCAAATCCTAGATCAGACTTAAGTTTAGTTATTACATCACACTGGTTTAGAGTTTCAGAAAGGAAAAGAACATCGCACTTAGTAGTAATACATAGTTTTTTAAACGAGATTGAGTTAATTGTGGACCAACACCTTGACAATTCCATGAGATGATCTTCATATTGGATCTATTGGGGGTACCGGGCCCCCCGCACCTCCGTCGAATCAATTCTTAACCGAACAAGAGCCAATGGAGATCGTACGTTGATTCTTCTGTCGGAGTTGATTCAGGACCATCAACTCGTCCGCCGCTTCTGCATTGTTAAAAGTGATCTCAAACTCCACCCTCTTCCGCTTCAAGAAGCCCTGGTCAGTAGATGCATTCCTCTGTTTCTCTACACCATAGAGGCTTTGTTTAGTTGTCGCAGTGTTTTTCCTGGCTGCTTTGGCCTTGAGATAGGTTAACCTTTCCACTGTCAGATCCTTGTCTTCAAACAGACACGGTAGATCATTGTTTAGAACCGGGTGTGGGACATAACGTTGAACTGCATCAGTTGCTGGTGTTGGTCGTTGTAACCCCGGGATCAGGCTCGCTGGGTCCATTGATGGGAGGGTATTCGCTTCAGACATGTTCTTGTCTCCATCGTTGTTATCATCTCCATCCTCATCATTGTCATTATCAGATTGGTTGGAGCCAGGATCCTCAAAACCAAGTGCACATTCTTTGGCATCATGCTTAAGAGAGCCACATTTGGTACAAAAGTTTCGGAGTCTTTCATAACGAAACTTAATGATAGTATTCTCTTCAGCAATAAAGCATATGTTCTTTTGAAAACGCAACGGGTCATCTACGTTCCAGTCTATTCTAACACCAACAGCCCCAGTCTGGTTTACGTTCTCATCATAATCAACTTCAGATACATAGCCTAACTTATTGCCTACCCATCTAGCCATAGCGTTAGTTAAGCATAGTGTCGGAATACCTTGGATTTGAACCCAAAAGGGAATGATTTTCATGTTGTTGTCGGAGATGTTCGGATACCACCGGTGAGTTGTGACCATCCAATCATTGAAGGACCATGTTCCTCGACGCAGAACAAGATTAAGTGAATCCTCCGATTGGAAACGGAATTGTACACGTCCGCCTTCCAGGATTCGTCCGACACATTCCTCTGCCAGTCCCCAAACTCTTGGCATTTGACGAATCAAAGCACGCAGATTTTGCTCCCTTGGATTAACCGGAGTGACGACCAATGTGTGGCGATTCACAGCAATTGCCCGATTGAGAAATTCAGAGGGGAGAGTGATTGGGGCATCTTCAATGCCCAAATCCAAGTCTTGACAGACTTTCGAAGATTATCGCTCATACTGTATAGAATCGTGTTGATTAGGGGAAAAGGATGAGTGATTGATGAAAAATAAGGAGGGAAAGAAGGGGATTTATAAGCGTTCCATGGCGGTTTCCGTTGACGGTTAATTGAAATCGACAGAAAGAAACCACCGCAGTGGATCCCTAACACAAAGGAGAAGGAATTAACGGTCGTAAAATTACTCCTAAACGGAGACAAGATCGATAATCGAAAGATCAGAAACGGTTGAGAACGATCGCGAAAAAAGTCGCCCAGAGAGAGAGACATCTCTCCGGCACGTCCTTTGGTTTCACCTATATTTATGTATATATATATTTATATATTTATTTTTGTGCAAAACTGAAAATATCTATATAAGAAGGAAATGTAGGAATTTTTTTTTTTTTTGGTTTTGTGGGTATGTAGTTACTAATGTCCAAACTACAAATAATTTAATTTAATTAGGTCCAAACAACAAATGAATACATGTGTCAGATATACGAAACGATGTGAAATGTATGGCGCATATGTATACGTCGTCACCACTACAACAAACACCAAAAATGTTGCACAGTTACAGACTTACAAACAGTAGAACGAATCTGAAAAAAAAAAAAAAAACAAAACCAATACCTTTCTAAAATGCAAGTCAGTATTAATTGGAAGTTGTATTTGAAGGGTGGTTCTGATCTTTGTTTTCAAATGTTCGAGACAAGGATATTTGGCCAACAACATCTGGTGAGTGGGTAAATGTAGATATAAATCATATACTGAAGAACAAAGTGGAAGCTAAGAGACCAGAAATACGAACAATGCAAAATAGGTTTTTATCTGGAAGCTCCTCACCCTTGTCTACCATATCAAGCAAATCTGAAAAAGTAGAGAACCTAAAATAATCAAAACCAATAGAGCATTGTCATTTTTTAACAGTCTCCAAAGACGTTTTCTCTGTGAAAACAATTCTCCACTTGTGGTTGGTGCGAAAATAACGGTTGGAGGATGCAACAACATCGAAATCATTAATGTTGTACAACTAGCCTTTAACCAATTGATCTTGAAACTTAGGCACACGATTAGGAATGACTGAAGCTTGTATAGCACAATCCTGAAACAAAAGCGAAATGAATGTGTTAAAATGGAGGTAAATCAGGGGTCAAGAGGAACAATAATGGAGATAATATACATTTTTATCAGGAAGGATATATTTTTACCAGGAACAATAAGTAAGATATTGTTTCTTCGAAAGTCTCGAACTTCCCAAATATGGATGACCCAAACAACAATCCTATTGATACCAGTGTTGTGTGTCTTGTTGGAGGTTGAATCAAGAGTAGAGTATTGTGTTAGGTTTACCCATGGTGTGAGAGAGAGAAGGTGAGTGTCATCAAAGGTTGTTATTTAAGGAGAAAACTTAATGCAATGGTTGAGGGAGAGTAATCTGGGATTGGAATGAAATGTTAATGACCATAAAATCATAGGTGTTTGGTATTATTTTGATTACGTTATAATTGGGTGGTAAATGTAAAGATGAAAATGAAGGATATACTTCAATGGAATTCTTTAATTACCTTAAAGATTGTAATAAGTAATACAAATAACATAATCATAATAATGGTTCATATGATTCTAATTGGTAGTGTATATCTAAACCCCTTTTTAAATTTTAAATTTGATTCCAAACAATTTGAAAACGATTTTGGACAGGATTAATGTTACATACAGTTCAGAACTTCAAATAGGTGTTTGGGATCTTGACACAGACATTAAACTGAATATGATTTAGAATTTGGTGGTGGAGTAGGAGAATTAAACCAAAGAAACCCAAGGATTAGGAGATTTTTGTGAAGGTACATCGGAGATGGTTGTGAGAAGGTGAGTACAGGTGAATTCGATAGCGTTTGGTTCGTAACCTCTTGATGGGTGTAAGGGCTGTCAATTATATTTGTTGGGACTGTAATTGGTATTATTTTGTTAGGCTCAATATGAAAATGTAAAAACAATGGCCTTTAAGAATAATAGAGGACATGTGTCAGTTAGATAATAAGCCAGATGTTATGCTCTAAGCAGAAGTTGAGAAAAATCTTTCTTGTTATATAAGATTACCATTTTTGAAAATAGTGTATTTTCTTGGAACAGAGTAGTTTGACAAATAAATCGTTTCGAAAACAGCAGTGTCTTTAAATCAATTTCAAAATAACTGTTATATAAATTTGACTGTTCGTAGTACTATTTTGGGGAAAAGTTGAGAAATCCCTTATAAATACAATGGCGATGCAAGCACGACCGCTAGTAAGCGACGGATTCATTAGGAATGTGGCAAGAGCCTTAAGGGACGAAGGGTTCAACGTTTTCATAGACAGTGACGAGCGAAGAGGAAGAGGCATGGAACACATTTTCAGAGCGATCGATAACTCAAAGGTTGCACTAGTGATCTTCTCAGGCAGGTACGCAGCGTCAGAGTTGTGCTTGCACGAAGCGGTGAGGATCTATGACCGACGTAGGGAAGGGAAACTGGTGTTGATCCCTGTCTTCTATAGGGTTTCGACCGACGACGTGAATTTGTTTAACGGACGATTTGGGGAGTCTTTTCTGGAAACTTTGAAGATTCAGGGCATAAGGGATCATCCATTTGCTGAGCATTGGATGAGAAATGTGAATTTCATCTGCACAGACACTGGTTTCACCTCAGAAGATTACAGGTAACGATTTACTTCTAAGTACATGTAGACGAAGATTTGGAAAAGTTTTGGTTCTGATTGGTTTAGTTTACTGTCACTTTACTTGCATTTGCAGCAATGATACTTCTCTTGTAGCGGAGATTGTTAGGACCATTAAGAGACGTCTACAGGGCAAAAATATATCGAGACGGCCGCAAGGTGAAGTTCTATGGAGCAATTTTGATATGTCCTAGTTCATGCCAAAACAACCGGAAGCTCAAGAAGGATTGGGGAAAGAGTTGCTCTATGTTTCTATTGCTTCTTTGATATGTTATTTCATGATACCTTTGGTTTTCACCGATTTGGATGTCTTCAGTATCCGTCAGTGGTTTGTAGTGTGCTGATTTTGTTCGTCATCAGGAAGGCTTTTCGCTTGATTCTGAGCTGATTGAAACAAAGGCAACTGCGAGAATAATCTCTGTCTATCAGACAGAGTTAGTTACGTAGGCAAGAGATGAATCTTTGTTGTTTATTAGGTTACATGTGCCTGATTTCTTTTCAGTTTTTCTTGCTATCTAGCTAGTTTCTTTAATTTTCCGTCAGTATGAAGATTTGGTGAGACAATATTAATGTTTATTGAATAAAAGAATCATGAACCGAGTTTCAACGTAAATAATGGAATCGAAAAGAAAAGAAAAAAATATCATTTTTGTTTTACGTATCAAATAAAATTAAGTTTTATAATTGTTTTAAATATTTTGTTATTATTTCTTAATATTTCTGAAACAATAAATATAACCTGTTAGCTAATTTTATTAAATAATTTCAAAAATATTTATTTTTTTATTTTTTTTGTTTTCAACCAAATATTAAATAACTAGAAAATCACTCCACGATTGATAGCCCAAACAGGAGGATAAGAGTTCACAAAAGAAGTTTCAAAAAGTAAAAATCTTGAAGACCGGGCAAGGCAATCTGCTCTGACGTTGACATCACGGGATATCCTATTCAAAGAGAAGGAGGGGAAGGAGGATCAGAGCAAGGAGAATTCGTCCAGCAAGTTTGGGAAGGCCGGCCAATCCTCGGGCAACTGCACCGTCGCTATTAATTCTGCACAATCCGTCTCAAAGGTTTGACAATCATACCCAGCCGCCCGCAGCGATTCCATAGCCCACATCAGGGCTTGTAACTCCGCATGTAATGGGCACGGACCCCGTCGAAGACTTCGAGCACCCAAAAGAAGCGTCGAGCCCTCACCATTACAAAACCGCCAACCCAGACCTTGGAGGGGTTCCGACCCCTTCCAGGAACCATCAACCTGACAGCGTAGAGAGAGCTCCCGCACCTCTAGGGGAGGTGGCGGAGGCCGAAATCTCCCTGATAAGGAGTTGGCCTCCTCCCACAGCAGCCTTTCATTATTCGCCTAGTTCAAGATGTCACTTGGTTCACCCTCCGTTCCCTGAAAGACTTTCTTATTCCTATCATTCCAAATCGACCAAAGAATCCACGGGAGACGGAGAGAAATATCCGAAACTCCCGATTGGGATGAGGCCCGCCAGAAAATAAAATCCAAATTCGCATAGATTGAAGCATATGGAAACCCATCCGGAAGTAAAGAAACTTGAGCCAATTCCAAAACACCTTGCGAACAAGGACACTCAAAAAATACGTGATTTATAGACTCTAACGCGGAATCACACCGTTTGCAGGTCATGTTGTGAACCCCACGGTATGCTAACCGTTCCATCACGGGAAGGGTACCGGAGGCAATCTGCCAAAAGAAGTGTTGGACCTTCGGGGGCACCTGGAGTTTCCATGATTGAGCACGTAGAGCCATACAGGAAGGCCCGTATTCCGCCTCCACGATCAAATCTCGGGCCAACCGATAACCTGATTTCACCGAGTACTTCCACGATTTGGTAAAATGCCATACTAAGCGATCCGGTTTATAATTTTTACTGACTGACATACTTCGAATAATCAAGATATCCACCGGATCAAAATACTCTTCTAAGATGGGCAAGTGCCAATCTTTCGTGATTGGATTAACTAAGTGATTAACCATTAAACTCGGAAGCCCCTGTCTTCCCCAAACATTAGCTGGTCGAGGCCGGGCATCCGGTAACCACGGATCCCGCCAAACTGAAATAGAGCAACCAGAACCCACCGCCCATCTCGCTCCTTGCCCCACCAAATCCTTAGTAGAGTAAATGCTCCTCCATGCGAAGGAAGGATTTTTTGGTTTCGTTGCCAACAGGGGATGTTTATTCCTAAAGTAACGCCCTCTCATTACCCGCGCCATCAAGGAATTCGGGTAATGAATCAGCCGCCAATACTGTTTTGCCAACATAGCATCATTAAACTGTTCTAGAGCACGAAACCCTAAACCCCCTTCTAACTTATCCTTACATAATTTATCCCAAGCAACCCAGTGCATACCACGAGCCTTATTGTTAGACTTCCACCAAAAGGTAGAGATAGCACTCGTTAATTTAGATGTCAATTCCTGTGGCAATTTGTAACATGAAATAACATGAGAAGGTAGTGCCAACGCTACCGATTTTATCATGATTTCCTTTCCCCCTTTCGATAATAACTTCGCAGACCAGCCATTAACCTGATCATCCATCCGATCCTTCACATAACTAAATACCTTCGTCTTCGAACCCTGAAGACTTTCAGAATACCCAGATAAGAGCCCATACCACCCTCCTTAGAAATACCCATCACTGATTTTATTTGTGATCTTGTTGCAGGGGATACCTTCTTACCGAACATAATCGAAGATTTCTCTAAATTAACCTCTTGCCCGGAGGCTTTACCATAATCGCCGATGATGTCCATCACCGTCCGACATTCAGACACTTCTGCCTTACAAAAAAAAAGCTTTTAACCATTCTCGATACACAAGCTTTTATTGGACAACAATTGGTATTTATGTCTTTTATTTATGGTGATCCTATTCCCCAACATCGGGGAAAAGTTTGGGATAAGTTAACAGATATTGGCTCTTTTCGTATTGATCCTTGTTCTTGATTGGCGATTTCAACGAACTAGTTGGAAACCATGAGAAACAGGGTGGAGCTTTGCGCCCTGCCTCTTCTTTTTTGCCTTTTTCGTCAATGCTTCGACATTGCGGGATGCTCGAATTTCCTTGTTACGGGGAACAATTATCCTGGCGAGGTAATCGTTGTAATAACCAGGTAGTCCGTTGTCGGCTAGATCTTTCCTTGGGTAATGAGGATTGGCACGGGTTTTACCCAAACTCGAGGGTAGATTATTTGGAAATGATTGGGTCGGACCATAGTCCTATTTTGGCTACATGTCTTAAGATGGACCGGAGGCGGCATAGACAATTCTGTTTCAATAAGCGTTGGTTGGGTAAAGAGGGCATTAGAGATGCGGTCGAGTCAGGGTGGAATCGATCACGAAATTTTCGGACCCCAGTTTTTGTGGATCAGATTCGGAATTGTCGGAATTCGATTTCCTGGTGGCGTAAGAACAACTTTAATTTTGGCCCCTCGGCGATCTCTTCGTTAAAGGAGGCTTTACAAGTGGCAAAAATGGATGATTCGATCTCTCAGGAAGAAATTAGGGGAATTGAGAGGAAATTAAAAGAGGCATATCGAGATGAGGAAATCTTTTGGCAACAAAAAAGCAGAAAATTCTGGTTGAGGGTTGGGGATAAGAATACTCACTTTTTTCACGCCTCTACTAAACAGAGACGGGTGCGCAACAGGATTCTTGGCTTATTTGATACGAATAATGTATGGAACGAATCTCCTTCGGGAATGGAGCATATTGCCACCAAATATTTTGAGAACCTCTTCAAGAAGTCGGATGGCAGGGGCATTACCGAGATGCTCCAAGAAATCCACCCTCTGATCACGAATAGGATGAACAGGGAGCTTATCAAGGATATTTCCAAAGGGGAAGTTCGTAAGGCATTATTTGCTATGCATCCGGAAAAGGCTCCGGGTCCTGATGGGATGACGGCCTTGTTCTTTCAGCGATTTTGGTCCTCTTTAAAACGGGATTTGTTGGCTCTGATACGAGAATTTTTTCGAACGGGTTGTTTCGATCCTCGTTTAAATGAGACTAACAATTGTCTTATCCCTAAAGTGGATAGACCACAGCGAATGATGGAGTTTAGGCCGATTAGTCTTTGTAATGTAAGTTACAAAATTATTTTTAAAGTTCTGTGTTTCCGACTTCGTCGAGTTCTGCCTACTTTGGTTTCAGAGACTCAGTCGGCATTTGTTTCTGGTCGCTTTATTACGGATAATATTCTTGTGGCCCAGGAAATGTTTTATGGGCTGAATACTAACCGACGATGTAGGTCGGAATTCCTGGCTTTCAAAACAGACATGAGCAAGGCTTATGATCGAGTTGAATGAGATGTTTTGGAGGCAGTGTTGCTAAAATTGGGATTTGATCGGAAATGGATTGGGTGGATTATGTGGTGTGTTTCTTCTATGTCGTACCAAGTGCTTATGAATGGTCAGCCTAGGGGCTCTATTCTTCCACAAAGGGGGTTACGACAAGGGGATCCTTTGTCGCCGTACTTATTTATTCTTTGCACCGAGGTGCTGATCGCAAATATTAAAAAAGCTGAAAGAGAGAAGAAGCTGACGGGCATCACAATTGCTCGGGACAGTCCCACCATATCTCATATGTTATTTGCTGATAATAGCCTGTTTTTTTTGCAAAAATATTATTTTATAAATCAATATAAGCTTTTTTTTGTTAGTTATTAAATTAACTAAAATAGCATTTTTTGTAATATGCCACGTGATAGTAGGGTTAAATTTTAACAACATTGCTTAAATTAGTATATGGAAATTATGTGTTGACCATATGTACCAAATATTGCATACAGTGCACTTTTTTAGGAATCTAATTTTTGTTTCACCATAGTGGTCATCCTTCATATGAATTATTGTGGAAATAGTTTTCTGCCAACTAACTATTTTGACTCTTTTTGCAATAGGTATATATGTTGCCCAAAAGGAGTTATTTTCTATGTTTCTCATATCCTTATCACTTATATAACGATATATGAAGACATCCTTTCTCTATATATCTCATCTTTCAATATCAAAGGAGTCTCCAAACAAAAACAATTGGTGGACTAACGTAATCTTCTAATTGTGTCAGAAGTGATGGCAAAACTACTGTATTCGTATATGTTCTGCATGTTTGTTCTGTCAGGTAAAATTTCGTATATCCCTTGTTACAGAACATTATGTTACAAAAATTTAAATTTTGGTTTTTAGTTGATGTGTCTAGTAAACTGAACAATTTTAATTGCATTAATACCAAAATTTTAATTTTTGTAACATAATATTAATTAAGTTATTAAGAATTTTGGTTTCTTCATTTACGTGGTAAAAAATGCGATAACATATGCTATATCAATTACTTCATATATATTACTTTAAAATTGCAAGTATTAACACAATTTATTTTTGTTTTAGGCTTCTTGGCCTTTTCAAGTGCAAAGCTAGAAACATGTACTTCTGCCTTTCCGCTTGGCCACCCATGCGATCTTGAATCATGCATAAATGAGTGCTTTCGACTATTCAAGACCGGATTTGCAAGTTGTAGCAGAAACAAAGTTCTTTGCTTTTGTGATTACAATTGCAAAGCTTAATTGGACATATATACTCCTCATGTATATGATGTTCTTAACTAGAGCAAAAAACTTTAATGTTAAGTACCTTAATTACTTTGATTCCATGTAACTGAAGGATATATTGTCCTATGAATAAAAAAGTTCTTAAATATTTCCATTTTACTATACAATAAAATTAAATTTCATGTAATTGACCTAGCCGTGGCATTCAGGTTTTCAGATTTAGACATATAGAACCTGTTCGGGTTTTTTATACTATTGGGTCGAGTTAGGTATTACCCGTTCAAGTTTGGGTATTACCCGTTTAGATTTGGGTATACCCAAACTCAAACAAACCATATATGAAAAAAAAAAAAAAAAATTTATCTTTCTAGAAATTTTAGAACACATGTATATATATAAATATTTAACGTTTCACATTAGAATAAATAAACTAAGATGGTAAAATGGTTTAAGATGCACCCTTAAATGTTTAAGGTATTAGGTTCAAATTCCTTCAGATGCATTTTTACATTTAGTTCGGTTCTTTCTTCAGATTTGGACATCATCCGAAGAACCCGATTTGGTTTTACACACTACTCGAAACCAAAAATGTGACGAGTAACGAAGGAGTAATTAATTTTTGCTACAACACTCTTTTTAAAATTTTTCTTCTACTTGATCTATCCACGTAAGATGTTCAAAGTTTTCTAGAAGGATTTGGTTTTATGGAGCGAAATCAGGATTTCTACAACATGAAATTGATGAATAAGTTGGTTCTAAAGTTATATTCGTTGTACCTTGATGTGATCGCTGATCGAGAGTAAGGTAAGAAGTGATGGAGGGAAGTGGAGAGGCATATTCTCATTGAGAAATAAACACTACAAACCAGTTTCTCTTTCCATATTTGGGTAAAGTCGTATAGTCGTAGCTTTCTCTAGATGACAAAAATTAATGTCATCATCAAAGCAGCCACAAGCATACAAGTATGATGATGTTGCCTTTAGCCATTTTTCTTCTCGTAAACTTTTATGTTCATTTACAAACAGCTCATTGGGTGAGATCAGGTTCAAACTGTTTTTGCGTTTCCGAAGATTATTGCGTTGAACCGTAAAACTCTTGCTGCATTTGGACGGTTGGGCCTGCTACAAGACACAAGAAATATTGAATATGGTTTCCTCGTTTGCTATTGTATCATAGAATCCTAGATCATCTTTGTTTGTTTATTTTTCAATCGAAAAAACTTTGTTTAACAAACAATGAAGTCAACCGTTTAAAAATAAATGTTTTCAAATTAACATTTACAAAGGAATATTTCAAGTACTTAACAGATGCAAACAACCAACCATTTATTTGAGTCGAAGAGGGTTTTATACATATATTGTCCAATCTATTTAGAACCAACAACGTGCATACGAGTAGTATTTTCCTCTACTCGTATACTTTTCTTAAGTTTTGAAATCATAAGTTTTGACTACTTTGTTTATTTCGTGATGTATTTTTTAAAAATTTTATTTTTATTTGTAGGTCAGCTAAAATGATACATTATAATGTTGATACATCATACATAACAAATAATGATAATTTACTGCGGATGATTATAAAATGTATATCAAGTGAATTTTAATATCTTTGAATTAGCTAGTACGAATGGAATATCGTCAATATATTGATCATCAAGAAGATATCATACATACAATGAAGACTAACCAAATATATGATGGATCAAAAAAGAAATTAGACTTTAGAATAATTATCTTTAGATACTCTACTTTTCTTTTTTCAGTTATTGTAAATTATATCTTAGTCTGAACCAAATAAACGATTACATAGAGTTAACATGACATAACTTGATATATCTAAATTGAAATTTAGTATTCCACTTTCAATCAATTATATTAAACGAGAAGTGAAAACGTCCCACATTCAATCTCAGCAAAATTTTACCATTATACCATTAATGAAATTGCCCTTGACGTTGAAATATTTTGTCCCTGAACGTAAATTTACCTATTTTCGCATTAAAAATAAATCAAAAATCAATTTAAAAATAATCTAATTGCATAAAAAGTTATTTGCAAAACTAGAATTTGCTAATTTAATCCCTAAATTTCCTGGAAAACACCCCTTTTACAACTATAGTTCTGTTTTATACTATAAATTCTACAGATTTGAGATAATTAATGGGCTTAGATTGTTCATAGATTAACGGGCTTCTGCAGGAAAAAAAAAATCCGACGACAATACACCTCCTTACTGGAAACCCTAAAAAGATATATCATTTACAACTATAAATACAATGCTATCGTTTGCTTTCACCATAACTCAACAAAGAAAAAAAGAAAAAAACTCTCTTCTCTTGAATTTATAGTTTTATCAATTTCAATAATTCTTTAATCATGTTCTCAAATTTATATTTGTATTCCAATCTTGATGTTTTTAATGATTCATCAACTGATACTGTTTATTTTCCTGTTCATATAGTGGTTTCTTGGAAAGCAAGATCTAATAATCATAACGCTTTGGTTGTTGTTGGTTCACCTTACAAAAAGGTATAATATTGTGCTTTTTTGGTAGAGGTTTTACGTTTAATTTTTTAATCATGTTCTCAAAAAAAACTCTCTTCTATTGAATTTATAGTTTTATCAATTTCAATAATTCTTTCATCATGTTCTCAAATTTATATTTGTATTCCGATCTTGTTGTTTTTTATGATTATCGATTGATCCTATTTATTTTCCTGTTCATATAGTGGTTTCTTGGAAAGCAAGATCCAAAAATCATAACGCTTTGGTTGTTGTTGGTTCACCTAACAAAAAATGTATAATATTGTGCTTTTTTGTTGAGGTTTTACGTTTAATTCTTTAATCATGTTCACAAAAAAATTTATTTGTATTCCGAATTTCTATTTTTATGATTAATCGACTGATTCTTTTTATTTTTATGTTCGTATAGTGGTTTCTTGGAAAGCAAGATTAATAAATCATAAAGATTTGGTTGTTGTTGGTTCACCTTACAAAACTGTTCAACATTTTTTATTAGTATTCCGATTTTCTGTTTTTATGATTAATCGACTCATTCTTTTATTTTTTTGTTCGTATAGTGGTTTCTTGGAAAGCAAGTCCATAAATCATAAAGCTTTAGTTGTTGTTGGTTCACCTTTCGAAAAAGGTATAATATTATGCTTTTTTGATGAGGTTATAAATTTAATTCTTTTATTATGTTCTCAAAATTATAATAACACTAAAAACAAAAAAAATTTTCCAATTATTTATAATATATTCTTATATTTATCTTCCATCTTTTTAAAGAAATATATTGCATATGGATCTTATTATTCTTTTATTTTTCTGTTAATGTAAAAGATAATATCGATCAATAAATTTGTTTCTAATTAATATCAGATATTATTTTATATAATCAGAATGATTAACGTGTTAAATTATTTCTATTATATATAATTTCTTTTCATAAGTTGATTACACTTGGATTGCCATATTTGCAGGATAACTATGATCGTTAATAGCCATGTATATTTTTGGGAATATAGAAACAAAATTGTTTAATTTTTATCTTTAGTTTACATTCATGTAGATTATTTAAACAATGATGTTATATGAGAATTGATAATAATTCTATGTTTTAATTATTACTTTTCATTATAAAAAAAATATTGAACAGGTTAAACCTAAAGAATACTACAATGAGGATGGTCCTGAGGATGATGTTATGATTCCTTCAACGACTACAACAACTAAATTTTCAGATTGGATTATATTCAATACACAAGCTACTCAAGCCAAAGAAATCGCTTATGCTGAAATTTCAAACCCATCTGTTTGGTATCATAAAGACATGATGTGGAAGCCAAGATAAAAAAGAAGACAATTTTTTCACCCTGCAATATTCCTATAATATTTGTTTCTTTAATTTAATCTAATTTTTTAATTGTACCATTAAAGGTTATTTAATTTATTAACAATAGAATTATTTATTTTATGACTTTTGTATAATAGAATCTTAAATTTTAAGAAAGCTTGGATTTATGAAAATATTTATTTATAAAGGTTTCTGAAAAAGTTCTAATTTATTCTATAATAGATTAATAAATTATACATAAATGAATGACGAAATAATCGTGTATATCTTCAAATTTTTGAAATTTGGTAAATTTAAGACGATAAATATGTAAGAAAGTTTTATAATAGAAAAACTTACTCTTCGTTTTTTATTTCGAAAAAAAGTTCAGTATGCACGTTGTTAGCCGAAAGATATCCGGAGCTTTCAACAAGCACCAGACGTCCAATTAAATCAAAAGATCAGAATTAATATAGTTTGGTCAGTTACACATATTTAATAGAAAATATACATATTAGACAACTCAAATAACTGTTATATACCTTTATTTGTAAAAATCATACTGGCAAAGGATAAAATTTACGATTCAAATAAAATTTACAAATTTGAAATGATAAAGATGGAAATAACTATTGTTGAAAAAGAAAATTAACATATCTCAGAAAATATATATATATATATATATATATATATATATATATATATATTATATATAATTACTTTAAATGGATGATTATTTGTATTTATTATAAACTTAAAGTGATAAAGATGGAAATAAATATATTTTGGTTAGTCTTTTATTTAGATTTTATATTATCGATAGATTAGGATGTAAGTAAGTATTGTTTAAATCAGTAAATTAACATATAGAAGAGATATATATGTTATATATTTACACATATCTATTATTCTAAATACACAAATTTTATATTATTAAATAATTTTATATATTTAGGAATATATAGCAATCTCTTAGGTTATATATATAGACGTCGGTCAGAGTTTATGATTGATATCAAATCTCAAATATTTCCCAAGGTTCTTAAAAAAAAATTTTCATTCAATGCGTTTGAAAATCTAAATTTGCTTATAATTACTGGTTTCGCTTAGTGCAGGTTATATTATGGTCTGTATTCTCTGACTGATCGTGTTTCACGTTTGAATCCTTCAAAATAAGAATGGAAAAATCTTATTGTGATGATTACTTGGTCGGTAAGTTACCTTTGCTCCATAATTTAAAATCTCCCGTAATTAACTTCTAATGTACTATGCACTATTTTGATATGAGTTTACGTCTTAAATTTTAAGATGTCATTGGAAAAGTAATCAATGTTGGGTAATTCAATACTTGGGATCATATAAAAGACTCCATGGTTCTGAATAACGGAAATAAATATGAGCTTAGATCACAAACTGATCATATTTGTCAGTTGGTAAAGATGTGTACAAGGAATTTAAAGATGCATGCTTTGCATTGGGATTATTGGATGACGACAAAGAATATATTTTAGCTATAAAGGAGGTAAGTACATGGTGTTTTGGGCCGTTACTAAGGAAGTTGTTTGTCATACTATTGCTTTCGAAAGGTGATTCAGTGTCTCTCGATCTCTGGGTCACTACAAAAGATATATTGTTCAAAGATATTTTGTATTTCCAAAGGAACCGTACGAACAACCAAAGTACATATATAGTTATTTTTATAAATATATATAATAAAATTTTAAGATATGTTGGTCTACACAGACGTTTACGATTATTATTCTGATCATAAATATGTCAACTAAAATCAAAATACTCTATAATGCAGGTCTAATGTTAAGTCAGGATCAGATAACAAACCAATGTTTAGCTGAGATTGAAATGATTATGCGATCTAATGGAAGCTCTCTGTCAACTATTGTGAATCCTAAACCAGACCAATCTATGATGGATAATAATGAGAATAGGCTTCTCATAGATGAGAGGAACTATAAACGTGTTGACCAAAGAGAGGATTGCGACAGGTTGTTACGTATGTCAACCGATGAGCAAAAAAGTGTCATCCTAGAAATTATTGATGATGTGAATTGAAACAATAGAGGTATATTTTTTGTTCATGGATTTGGTGGTACTAGAAAAATATTCTTGTGGAGTATTCTTGGCGCTGATATACGATCTAGGGATGATATTGTTCTTAATGTTGCATCAAGTGGTATACCTACTTTACTTATGAAAGGTGGTAGGACAGCTCATTCTAGATTTGGTATATCCATCAATGTGGACGAATATACAACATGTTCGATAGATGGTCAATCCTATATTGCCGAGTTGATTAGAGAAGCAAAACTCATTATATGGGATGAGTCTCCAATGATGAACATATTTTGTTTTGAAACGTTGGATAGGAGTTTGCGAGATATTATGAAGTATGATCGAGTTTGCAAAGCTCATACAATTGTCATCAGATTTTCAATTTTTTCCCCTTAATAATATTACCTTTTTCATATTAATATCAAAGTGTAAGTTTTAAAACATGAAAACGTGAAAACATCTTCAATATGTTAACATAAATTGTATTTTGTACATGCAAGTGTGACAAACCTTATATTAAAACTGTATTTATTTATATAATATTAGAATTTTTAATAATCAGACTAAAGGTGAGAAACTAAAAAGATTAAGACGCAACGTTTAGTTGTGACTCTTTGTATTCTTACAAATCAAAAATCTCCTTTTTGTTTTCGATAACAGAGAAGATTCAAGAAAAAACATAATTTGAGAAAATCATGAGGTTCGATTATATTGTTGATCTGCTACACAGAAGAACTAATTGGTGTATCAACGCCAAAGTCTTACATTCTTGGAGAGTCAGAGAGTTCTTTACCAAACGAGTTATGCTTCTTGTGGATGTAAAGGTTAGGGTTGTTAGTTGAATGATTTTTACTTAAATTTCAAGTTCTAACAGTTATTGTATATAAGACTTCTTACACAATTGTTGTTAAACTGTGAAGGTGACACAATTGAAGCTCCTTATTTACCCGATACACTCGCTAAACTCCCAAAATATATCGACGATGGTGAGTGGTACAGTATTAGAAATTTCAAAGGATCAATCCAACCATGGAGGAGAGGAATACTCATCATCCTTATCAGATTAAATTTACGGATGATACCAATATGACGCTGCTCGAATCATTGAGTCCTAAGAATTACTTTCGGTTCGAGGATTTGGATGACATATATCGTGGAAGAATAGATCATCCCATCTCTTTCGGTAAGTATTTCTTTAATTGATTTTATATTATTTTGGTACAATCCGTCAATATAGTTAATTGGTATCTTTGTATTCTAAAAACTAGATTCTTTTTAGGATTTATGAAACTTTGTGTATTGGTCATTCTCATAGAAAAGTACGACTTAAACTTTACCAAAAATAGATTAGCTACATTTTGGAAACCTAAATTCTGTCTTTTTCCCAAACTAGATGTTTGTGTGTGTATAATGGATGTTGAAGATAGAAGAAAGCCTGCGAGTGTCATTGATATTAATAAAGTTGTTCTCATGTTGTTGAATGGCAAGTAAAAAGATATTTACTCTACCTTTAAGACAGTTACGTTTTAGAGTTGTCTCTGTTAAGATTTTTATTTATTTGATAAACATGTACGTGTGAGACTGTGGAGTGTCGTCTCAAAGACAACTACGCTTCTCAATTCCTGACCATATGGCAATCAAGCGGGTGCCATCTCATATACAAATCCGAACATGTGTTATGTGTAATGCGGTTTATGAGGGTGGGAGAATATGAAGGTATGTAACATAAATTAGTTCTGATATAATCATCATAAGGTAACCAATATATTCACTTAAAATTATAAATGTCTGTAGGTGCACCGTGTCTTGAAAACACCTTGGCTTCTTCGAAGATCTTCATAAAACCAGAGTTTGAAGGACTGGAGCATCACCAGGGTATGTAAGATGTAATTATGTATATTAAAACAAGTTTTGTATGATGTTAAAGTAAAATTTCTTAAAACACTTTATAATTTACAGGTCTGAATTTGTTGGACGTTATTATATAAACCATGTGATGAAGCAACAAGGTGAAAGCTCAGGCACTCACATGTAAAGAATGGGGTGTTGGCCGTTTATTTTTTCCTTATTTTGAATGTCTATAAAATTTAGTATCTTTGTATTAACCGCTACTTGAAATCCAACTTTGCATTACTCTCATCTTTATTTTGTAATTGAGATAATACATTATAATATTGAACTATTGGAAATTGCTTACGCTTTTAAAAATTTAGAATTTACTTATTGAATTTCAATATCTGTTTACTACAACTTAGTTGTTTATTTAAAAGACTCAATTAATATTTCACATTGAGAGTATTATTTATCTTTAGTAAGATAAACCTTTATGTATATATGCAAACACAAAAAGTACTTAATAATCTAATAAAACATTTTAAACTTTTTCAAAAGATAAAATACTATGTTTAAATATATTAATTATTACATATTAAATCAGAAAAGTAAATATCATGAAGTAATAAAACTATTGTTGTTAAAATCTTATTACCGCGCTTAAAGCGCGGGTACTTCCCTAGTTATAATTTATCCATAACTCACTTAGGATGATATGCTGGCCAACGTTTTCCTTAAGTACAAATTTGTATATATTAAATAAAGACTTAGGTCATATGTTAACTCCGGTGCCTTTACGTTGATTGGTGCAAAATCCAAATAATACATATCATAATGGTTTGGTATTATTACCACGTAGCAACTCAGATGTTGAGTTTGGTCTTATGTTTATCTTTTGTTTGTTTGTTTGTTCGTTCATAGGCTTGATTGATAGGCTAAAATTAGTGTAGTTGGATGCAATGCATTTTTTTGCTTTTTTTTTTGGAAGCAATGCATTACTTTTTTATCAGCAGAGTGTTCAACGCTATTGGCACTTCCAAAATCTATTTATTTATCAATTCGTTTTTAATTACAAAATTATCATAATACTCACACCGATGAAATGTCAGTTGGTGATACATATTTTCTAAATCACATCAGCAATAGTATGCATTTTAAAATAAAATTATGAAGGTGTTATAGAAAACTAATTACGACTTTGGAGGCTCACAATCCTTCTTCAAACAATCTCGCAGAAACACACCAAACCCTAGCTGTGTCAAGACCCCATGGAGAGGCAGGTTGGACCATTAGCGTTCTTGAATCAGTTCAGACGCAAACCACTCCCTCTACTTTTTATCAGTTTTAGGGGGGAAGAATTACGGAACAGCTTTGTCAGCCATGTGGTGAGGGCCTTAAAAGAGGCAGGGATCAACGTTTTCATAGATAGCCATGAGGTGAGAGGGAGAAACATCCGATTCCTCTTAAGGAGAATTGAAAACTCAAAGGTGGCACTTGTGATCTTCTCTGAAAGGTTTGCAGAATCAGAGTGGTGCTTGCGCGAGGTGACGAAGATAGCTGAGCAAGTAAGGGCAGGGTGTCTCGTAGCGATCCCTGTCTTCTATAGGGTGAGCACCAATGACGTGAAAATGATCCAGGGAAAATTTGGTGACTGTTTTGTCGAAACTTTGGAGAAAAGAGGGGGCGAGGATCATCCATTAGGTCCCCGTTGGATGAACTCCGTTATGTTCATTGCGGGTATGATCGGCTTCACCTCAGAAGTTCATAAGTACTATTTATCGTTCTTTTTTTTTTTTTTTTTTTCTAAATCTCTACAAGCTCCGATTTAATTATATTTATGCTTTCGTAAAGCTCCTACGATCCTTCATGTTAGTAGTAGTTAGTGGAACTTTTGATTTTTTTTAAAAAGAATTTAAATGCTTTGCGCACATATATAGATGACCAGTTGAGCTACCATCACATTGGTTTTACAAAAATAAGAGTGATTTGGACCATTTGGTTCTTTCGATTGCAGTATTGATGACGATCTTGTGGAGGAGATTGTTAAGGCAATAAAGAGACAGCTACCATATCAGTCTCCAGCAAGCAAAGCACTTGAGAGAGAGTTTACAAGAGAGCTTCTTTGTGCTTTAATTGTTTCTTGCATCTGTTATTTTCTAATACCTTCTCTTTTCACTGATTTGAATTTCTTTGTCAGTCCGGAGTGGTTTTTACTTGTCCTGATGTTGTTTGTCACCAGGAAGATTATCTTGTATTTGGAGAGCTGATGTGCAAACAGCATAAAACACTAAAACAGTCCCGAGTACTCAATATCTCTTCCTCTCTATGTGTGTTTGCTTTAGTCTCTCTCTCTGCTTTTATGTTCCATATGCATCGCCCCTGTAAATTGTATGATTTTCATTGAAATATGAACACTTCTTTCTGTTTTTTGGTTGTTATTTTTCTATATATAATATATAATTAGCAACCAGCTCCATTGATGAGTATAGATAAGATGCATTGTTCCAGTATCAGCGTTTCTGATACATCTATATACTCTTTAGTCTTTAGGTTTGTTTATATTGTTTTTCATCTTATAGGTTCTTTTTTTTTTCCAATTTCATATGCAAAAGTTAATTTGTTTTGAAATTTTTTGATCCCATGATTTTTCATTATTGTGATTTTCACGTTAATTGGTTAGTAAAGGAATAAGGATGGTTACTGAGTCATTTAACAAAAATAAAATAAATATGCGCACATTTAACTTTCGTAATATATTTAACAAAAAATGTTTTTAAATTCTTCGTAACTGTTTATCAAAATGTCGACTGAATGATATATTTTGTAAACTTTTAACGCAAAGTTCATGTAGTTTAAACTGTTCCATGGTTGTTGGCTTGTTGCCTTCTGACTTCATGTAAATTAAAACTTTTAATTCGTAACGAACAAATTCGACATATCATCAACATATTTTACCATATATACATGCACTAATACGAACGAAATAGAAGGATATGCAAACATATTGTACTGTTGTACATATTATATATATATATATATATGTTAGATTTCCCGGATATATATTCACTGAGAAAATGTTATAATGATGGCTGTCGGTGAAACTATGGTTTTGCAAACACTTGGTGAAGGATTCGCTCCTTCAACCATTTTCCGAATGTTGTTTTCCGAAAAGAAAAATCAGAATATGTTAATTAGGTGACGACGGAGAACCGATATTACCGGAGGAGAACTATATCGGTTACGATTTGGGTTTGGTCAAACAATGATCTGAAAACCAGACGTGAGATAACGCTACGTGGATTGATCCAAAATTTTCTAATGGTTTTATTGTTACCAACTGCGATATTGATTATGATGTTCTAACCTCTAAGATGTTATATTACCTTTGCCTTTATTTTATTTTTGGTTTATGTATGACCTTCTTTATGGGATTTAATTGAAGAATCTCCAACCACTGTTTATAGTTGGACTATCGATTAAAAGATATGAGTGAGGTTATACGAAAAGGAAATTGGCGCTGTTTGGTAATAAATATGTATATTTTCTTTAATTAAATTATCACCTTTCTTTTTAAGAATATATTGATTCCAGCGTTATAATGGCAAGAGCAAGACTGCAAGAGGATCCATCTTACATGTTTTAGTAAACGGTTTCTTCACAAGACTAACATATTCCCACCTGCTCAATAAATTTTGATAGTATGAATGACATTTCGTATTTAATTATGTTTTAACATGTCCTTGTTATATAGTGAAGTCACTTTTTTGAATTATGAACATTTTGTAATATTCTGGATCGTAAAGAGAAAATGGAATTCCACTTCAAAATATGAAAGCATAAATAAAAAACAGAAAAAAAAGAAAAGAAAAATAAGAAGTTTCGTCCATTATCAAAGTCAGCATGAACGTACGCATGCATGCATAACAAAAACAAAAAAAAAATAATAATAATGGAAGTCTTGTTTTTTTTTTAATGAAACCTATGACCCTACTATAAGGCTATACAATCCCAGAGGTTGCCAATAAATTTAGTCACCAATCATTTTATAAAATTTAGCTGTCCTCTTTTTGACGTACCAAACTCCGTTTACGTACGTCCCATGACGATGCCAGCTTTCCGACGCCGACCACGCCCTCAGATATTTATCAGTTTCCAAGGAAACGACGACGACCTGCGCAAAGGATTTGTCAGCCATGTCGTGAAGGCCTTAAAAGACGCACGGGTCAACGTTTTCTTAGATAGCGATGATCGATGGGAAAGGAGAGGCCCTCATCATCATGACCACCTTTTATTCAGGAGGATAGAAAAATCGGAACTCGCTCTTGTGATCTTCTTTGACAAATACGCAGAGTCAAAACAGTGCTTGAATGAGCTGAACAAGATCCATGAGCGCGTGACCGAAGAGGAACTCATGGTGATCCCCATCTTCTACAAAGTGAACATCGAAGAAGTTAACAATTTGGAGGGAAGATTCGGGAAATGTTTTGAGGAAACGATGATGACACAAGGGAGGCAGAATCATCAATTGACCCATCACATCGTGGGATGTCTAAGGTCTATTGCTAGAAAGCCTGGCTTCACTTCAGGATACTATAGGTAATATAATAGTAAATTAAAGTCGTCTTGTTCAGTTTCATAGATAACTCAAAACTAATTTAAAATGAAAGGATTGGTCCATGTCTTTTGTATATATCAGCCAAGATACCATCTCACTTCCATTATGAAATATCTCTAACTGGCTCTACTCTTCGTTGACAGCAACGATAGCGATCTTCTGGAAGCGATCCTTCAGGGCATTAGGAAAAAAGTACCTTATATATCGGCAAAACAAACAATCGGAGAAGAAGTTTTGGCAGAGCTTCTCTCCGCTTCAGTGGTTGCGGCTTTGTGTTTTTACTTTATCCCTATATCTGTTTTCTCGGATTTGGGTTTCTTAAATAGCCCACGTTGGTATCTAGCTGTTCTCTTGTTGTTTGTCGTTCGGCATAGTCTCCGATTGATTCAGAGCTGATGGGTTAAAGTGGAACAGATGACACTTGACTCTCAATGTACGTATGCCATAATGCATACGATCAATGAGCTCTTTTTATATTTTTTATTTTTTTTTTGTTAAAAACGATCAATGAGCTCTTGGGTTTTTTTTTTTATGCTTTTATGTTGTGTATATATATATCTCAATGTTTTTTTCGTTCAGTCTCTCGCTCATATGTTCATTTTAATAACTAAAGCTTTACCAGCTAATGCCGTTGATGACGAGATTAATTCCATTTTACTGAAAGAACTAACTAATAGTAGTGCTATATATAGATGCAAAAAATATATATATATATATATATATAGCTGCATGTACATGCATCTTGACAAAAAAACACTACCGTATCCGTATTTAACTACTTCAACTCAGTTAACTACTACTTGTACTCATTAGTACAATTATGTAAAAACGTAGATTACTGGCGGATCTACAGTATTACAAATTTTCATCATGTTTAAACGCAGGCTCGGCCCGTAGCTGAAGCCCAACAAGCAATGGCTTTAAGCAGCAGACTTTATAAATTTTTTTGGAACATCAATTTGTAATTGCCATGTGGTGTAGTGGTTAGGTGATATGTTCCTTGTGGTCAAGGTAAAGGGTTCGAAACTATGATAAAATTCAGTTTCTTCTCCACCTAAGTTTCTAAGACTCTAACACCAGCTTTCTTCTATCTATTCTTTACTGATTTCTCTTTTTGACTCGTGTATGGCTGCAGATGAAGACATTTTCTGTAGGATTAGTTTATTTTTTCAATTTTTTGAGTTGAATGGGCTGAATAGTTTTTTCCAACCTCTTCAACCTTTACAATGCAAATGATGAAAATTGGTTGAATAATTTTTTTCAACCTATTCAATCTCTTCAACCTTGCAACCATTTACACCCTATGTCTTCTTCTCTCAATGTCGCCAGGAGGAAGAAGTCAACCAAGTGGATGTGATAATAGGAAGAAAAAGGACAGACGGGATGAACTGATGAAATCTCAAATTGGCAATATGTTCAGGTGTGTTACAAGAACTCCAATTCCTAGAACTGATGAGACTGCTAGACCTGAGGCGGCTGAGATAGGTAAAGAAGATGAAGAGCTTAATAATATGGAAGAGAATGCAGATGAGAAGAGTATGAATGAGAACAAGGATAAAAGAGAGCTTAATAATGTAGTGGAGGATGATGCAGATCATATGAATGAGAACAGGGATTAAACGTTTCAGAGTGAAAACCAGAAAGAAGATGATAGAGTTGATGAGAAAGTTGATGAGAAAGTTGATGAGATTAGAGTGTTTTATGAGAATGTGGATATGACTGATCCTGCAAATTGGGAGAATATTGATAAAAAAATGAGAGATTATTTGGTTGAGAAAGGACCACCTCCAAAACCAAGAGCAGATTACCGTTTTCCTAGAGATAATGTTGATAGATGTTTCACTTATTCATCTTATATAAGAAGAATGACTAATGGAGAGAAACAAGTTAGAAGATGGTTAGTTTACTCAAAAGTTCAAGATAAGGTCTTTTGCTTTTGCTGTAAATTATTTGATCAAGAAACAAATCCTACTCTATTAGCAAGTAATGGGTTTAATGATTGGAGAAATGCTTCTCAAAAACTGAAACACGACATGAAACAACTCATCGTCATATTATTTGCATGAACTCGTTGGATGGAGCTAGAAGAGAGATTTCAAAAGAATAAAACTATTGACAATCATATGCAAGAGGCAATTAAGAAGGAGAAAAAACATTGGAGAGATGTATTGTTGAGAATAATTGTAGTGGTAAAGACTCTAGCTGAAAGAAATCTAGCATTTCGTGGAACTAATGATAAGATTGATGATCCAAACAGTGGGAATTTTTTGGCATTTATTAGGATGATTGGAGGTTTTGATTCAATAATGAAGGAACACATACGACGTGCTAAGAAAGGTGAAATTCAGAGCCATTTTCTCAGTCATCAGATTCAAAATGAGTTGATAGAATTAATTGCTAATGAGATCAAGCTCATGATCTTACTTTAGATTCAGAATGCAAAGTAGTTTTCTGTCATGCTTGATTCCACTCCGGATGTTAGTCGTAAAGAACAGATGACCTTTTTAATTCGATGTATCGATGTTTCAACGAATTCACCTAAGATTGAGGAGTTCTTCTTGACGTTTTTGGAAATCAAAGGTAAGACGGGTGAGGGACTTTTTAAGACTCTTCAAGATGCATTGATTGATCTGAAGTTGGATATCAATGATGTAAGAGGACAAGGATATGACAATGGACAAAATATGAAGGGAAAACATAGAGGAGTTCAGAAAAGGTTGCTTGATATAAATCCAAGGGCATTTTACACTCCGTGTGGATGCCATAGTCTTAATCTTGCACTTTGTGATATGGCTAAATCATCTAGAAAGCTGTTTCTTTTTTTGGCATTGTTCAGCGAATATATTGTCTATTTGCAGCTTCAACCAACAATTGGGAAGTGTTCAGAGAAATAGTGAATGGTATTACACTTAAATCGCTGTCTCAGACGCGTTGGGAAAGTCGGATTGACAGTCTTAAACCAATAAGATTTCAAGCTTCAAAGATAAGAGATGCACTATTTTATTTGGCAGAACATAGTGATAATCCAGGACACCGAAGTGAGGCTGCGTCTCTTGGAGAGAGTGAAAAACATGGAATTGGAGGGTTTGAAATTTTATTTGGAATGGTAATTTGGTATGATTTGCTTTTTGCTGTGAATATAGTAAGCAAATCCTTACAGTTAGAGGATATGGATCTTGTGGCTGCTATTTCTCAGTTACGGGGGCTTATTGCTTATTTGAAAGACTACATGGAAACAGGTTTCGAGAAAGCTAAAGGTGAAGCTACACAAATTGCCATTGAGATGGAGATTGAGCCTGTCTTCCCTACAAAAGTAAAGCGCTTGGTGAAAAAGAAAAGGAAATTTGGTGAGGATGTTGAGAATGTTGATGAAAGTAAGACTGCAGAGGAGAGTTTTAGAATTGATTACTTCATCAACATAATGGATCAAGCTATTACGTCTCTTGAGGTAAGATTTGAGCAATTCCAATGTTATGAAAAAATCTTTGGATTTTTGTTTGGTGTACAGAGACAAAAGTTAGCAAAAGATGATGAGTTAAAGACATCATGTATGATGGTTGGAAGCTTCCTTGAAGCATGATATGCATTCAGATATAGATGGAGAAGATCTGTTTATGGAGCTGAAACTTTTAAGGGATGTGTTGCCAAAAGAGATTACAAAACCGGTTGAAGTGTTGGAATTTTTGAAAAGAATGGATGGTTGTTATTCAAACACATGGATTGCCTATCGTATATTACTCACCATTCCGGTTTCGGTTGCTTCCGCGGAGAGAAGTTTTTCAAAATTAAAGCTCATAAAAAATTATCTACGCTCGACTATGTCTCAAGATCGATTGAATGGTTTGGCATTGATATCCATAGAGCAAGAACAAGTTGAGAAGCTCGATTACCAAACACATGGATTGCCTATCGTATATTACTCACCATTCCGGTTTCGGTTGCTTCCGCGGAGAGAAGTTTTTCAAAATTAAAGCTCATAAAAAATTATCTACGCTCGACTATGTCTCAAGATCGATTGAATGGTTTGGCATTGATATCCATAGAGCAAGAACAAGTTGAGAAGCTCGATTACCAAAAAATTGATGAATGAATTTGCAGGAATGAAGGCAAGGAGAATTATCTTTCGCGATAAACAAAACTGATGTTTTTGTCTTTTTTTGCTTATTAACATTTTTCGGTAAAACTCTTATAAACTAGTTAAGTTTCAATTTATTTTGTGACGCGAACAAAAAAATTTTGGGGCATAAATTTTTTATTTGCTTTAAGCATCGAATATCTCCGAGCCGGCACTGTTTAAACGGTAGACTGATGAGTTTATGTTGTAAAAGTTGACGCCGGAGATCTAAGCCAATCATATTTCGCATACTACTGTATTAATTTTTTTTTAAGCTGTAGGATTTAACAATTTTGCTTCCGAAATTTATAAACTACTAGAAGTAGACTCGCGCATCGCGCGAGATAACTTTATAATAATTTTAACATATTTTAGATTTATTCAAATATTTAAAATTTTATATTTTGTGTTTCGATAAATTATATATCTTATTTTTGTTATTTGTTTTGTTTTTAAATAAATATTCTCAGTCCCTTAAAATGAATGACTATAGATTCGTTAAGCATTAAATTGAAATTTTTTGTTAATATGAAAGGTTACTTTAAAATATTTAGTCTGTATCCCATAATATATAGAGCTCTTCATGTTTTGATGCACAAGAAAGACGTACAAACAATTTTTACGTTAAGAAAAAAATATTGATTACGTATAAATAAAATACGGCTTAGCATGGACATTATTTGTTAGTTTGTCCGCTGTTAACATAATCTACAAAACATCAATATCTTCTAAAACCAGACACCTCCAAGAAGGACAAGATAGTAGCTTGAATTTCTTGAATAACCTCTTCTTGAGCCGAAACTCATGCTCTTCCTTCATTCTCTGTGTAGTTAATTTCATTAATTAGATAACTAAATGTAGCATAAATAATTTTGATATTTATATATTACCAGCATGCTTCACACATGCTTAAAAGTTTTATTATTATAATTTGAATGTTTTAGCAATAAAATATTTTAATCTTAATGAATTATACAAATGACTTCAAATGCATTTGTGTTCTAGAAGTAGAATTCTTTGTGTTTCTTGATTAATTGCATTTGGAAAAAGAAGTTCTCTGTTAGATTTTTCTATATTTTTATCACGTACTTTATATCTATTGAACATACTAAATGCAAACTAAATTTTAGTTTAGAATTGAGTAAAAAAAATGTTATTAATATATAATGATATATTATTATATCAAATAAAAACTGCTTTTTTGTGTTATACTTTTCTATTTAAAAATAATATATATATATATGTGTGTTGTATCATACTCAAAATGACCAACGAAAAAGAGTAAAAACATATCATCATATTATCGAGTTACTTTATTAGTGTTAACTGCATAGCCTAAGAGAACATAAAATAATTGTTCACCAGATAATCTTTTTTTTCTTCTATGTTTTTTATTTCTAAACCCATGTGATGGATGGAAAAAGAGATAACTCAAATCTTCCTACTTCTCCAAAACATTGTTTTTTCTCTCTCTTTCCCTCCGCCTCTCTCTCTAGAATGCAATTGGGATTAGCTTAGGGTGATCTTTGGATCTTTCCACTTGATAAACATATGGTAGAGGTGAGTCTTGTTAAATGTGTATTGATGAAACTTGCACACATGGTCAAATTCCATTGCCTTGCTCTGCTTGCGGGTAAGCACTATCTTCACATCATCAACAATTGATCATGGATAGAAAAAATAATGGAACATATGAGAAGAGAAAATAAGTGCATACATAGTATAACCCAAAAAATAATGTTGTGAAAATAAATCAATTAGATGTTAATTATATTTTAAGAAAACTATTAATACTAAATTGTGTAAGAAAATAAAAAATGAATTTGGAAGAATCACATGGCTTTGGAAACCCATATCATGAGATATATATCACCTAGACGTCCAAATCATCCTCGACCCTAAATCCTAAATCATCACAAAACTTTTCTCATCAGAAGCTATAACCTATAAATAAAACAAAGGACAATAAAAATGGTTATCAGAAAGAAAGTTAATAAATACATACAAACACAGTTGTAACAACATTTCAAATGGATCAAAAGAAAAAAAATTACAATATTAATATACAAAATAAGCATTCGAAACAACATTTACAAATGAGAATGTGTTATGTGCCTAAGACCTTCTTCATCTAACTCTTTCTAATGAATAATCGCATTTCACATGTTCACTTCTATATATGCTCCAAAATTTGGACTCAACTTATTTATTTCAAAACCTACAAATGTCACATAAAGGAAAAATTTAAATACTATAAAATTTAGAAAATTATGTGAGAGGTAGAATATAATGTTTGATGAAGACTTTTTCTAGCTATTATAGATAAATTTGTAGTAGTATGAGAGGTTTTTCAGTTTTTTTTTGGTCAAACATCATGGGAGTTATGATTACATTTCAAAAAATAAATTTACCATAGGTTTTGTCTGTGTGTGTGTTTTTTTTTTTTTGGGGAAAACACAAATTGTATTGGAATTAATGCATTAAAGTGTATTCATATGATGAAAGATTTGTTTTTAATTTTTTTTCAAACATCATGGGAGTTACATTTTAAAGAATTAATATGCAATAAATTGTGTTAATGATTACTATTAAAGAAAAATAAAATGTCATATTGTTTTATATCTTCAAATTATTTTAGAATAAATTGACTTGATCCTTTGGCACAAAAACTGTAGAACAAATATTATAATTTATTTGTCAACAAATAATTATTATAATATTTTTACAGCTTGAAATTAGTAAAGAATTTAATAACCATCACATTATATTTTGTCAAAAATTATAATATTAATATTTAATTCTTTCTTATTTGCAAAATTATAATGTTATGGTAATTATATAAAATATTGATAAATGATAAGAAATTATAATGTTATGGTAGTTATTTAAAATATTGATAATTGATATCCATTTATAATTACTAAAAAGATATTGCATAAGTATAAACATTTTTTTTAGTACAGAAATATCATTTAAATTTAATGAATATGAAAAATAATGTATGTAATTTTGAGAAAAATAAATTAATAGAATTTAATAATTGAAAAGTAGGGACAGGTGTCGAAAATATATGCTGCCAAATATCGTCGTGTTAAGCAGTTAGGAGAAAACCTTCTTATTTATGTCTCAAGAAAAACATATATTGTTACAAGCTATGTGTAAGCGTAATATTCATATGATCCGATTCATTCTCTTTCGTTCCTGGTATCTAGTGGAAATGATGGTTAAACAAGCATCTTCAATTGATCCATGTCGCATTAAGGTGAAATGCTGGCTACAATGACGTATTCCTGATCGATAAATGGTAAAGAAAGACTTAGGCGGCTGCTAAACTCCCGAGGATTGATCCAAAGAATTGATTTTCTCTATGGTTTGGTGGTAATAACTATGATATTGATAAAGATATTCTAATTTTTTTATTTCTCTCTTAATGATTTAAATAAAATTAAGGGTTTCTTTTCTGGTTAACATGATTTTCGGGGTTAATATGAAAAAGAACACAGAGCTGGCAATTCGTAGTTAACAAAATGAAATTCATGGCGAAGGTTAAAAGATAATTTGTGAAAGGGGTGTCTATCGGAATGGCCCGACCCGTTTCAGCCCGAAACCTGTAAAGTCCGCATATATTTGAGTTTGGCCTAGTTCGATCCGAAATATTTTCGAATCTATAATTTAAAGTCTGAGTCCGGTCCTAACAGAGTTACAAGGCTTTTTGGGCTTTTCCGAGCTTATCTTAGATATCAAAAATTCAAACTTATAAGCATTAAAAAGCAGATCAAACAAAATTTTTAATAACTCATCTATATTTACTACAACCAACTTAATTTAAAAGAAAAAGTTTAAAACTAAATAAAATTTTAATACTTTAACCAAATAAAACAATATATAATTCATATAAAATATCATGATAAAAATTTTTAAAGTATTAAGTAAGGTTATTAAAAATTTTAAATTATTAAGTAAGGTTTTTAAGTAAATATAAAAATTAGGATTAGAGTTTTAAACTACAATAATAATTAATCAAATAGTGCAATTAAACAAAAAAGTAAACAAAAAAGTACAAATATATTTGTTAAAAGGCTTCTCGGACTGTCCCGAAGCCAGTCGGGCTAAGCCTGAACCCACGTGGGCTAAGCCCGAAAAACTCGACAGCTCAAACAGAATGAAACCGAAAGACCTGATTATTTCTGGACATATATATTTAAATTTGAGTCCGGTGTTTTTCGAAACTGGACAAGACCAGCCAGCAAAGTTTGGTACTAATTGACATGCCAATGTGAATATATGTCACGAAAAATAATTTTATTATATCATTTCCAAAGAGAAACAAATGGAAATAAATGATTTGTTGACTGGTCAGCGTTCAAATTAGTTGTTATGGAAACAGTTTTTTCTTTTCCAAATATGTATTTTGACTAATTTTCACTTTAGTTTTAAATATGATGCCCAAATAGTATATAAAGACATCATTTCACTATCTCATCTTTCAATATCAAAACTCAAAAATATCTCCAAAACAAAAAAAATTGTTAGCCCATACTAATATAATCTTCTAATTGTTTCACAAGTCATGGCAAAACTACTGTATTCGTGTATGTTCATCTGTATGTTTGTTCTTTCAGGTAAAAATTCATATATACCTTAAAAATATGTTACAAAACTCAAAATATAGCTTTCAAGATCGATATGTCTAGTACTTGTATCAAGTAAGGTTGGGTAATGTTTTGACCCCCAAAAAAACAACCTAGCAAAATATGTGATTTATTTGATTATTGACTCATTTTAATTATTGCTATTTATTTAATGTTTATTTTCAAATGCCATAAAAAGACTCCTCATTTTTACATTAGGTGATTTATATAATGTTTTAGAAAATATTAATACAATTAATTTGTTTTTAGGCTTTTTGGTTTCTTAATTTACTTAGTATAAAATGTGATAAAATATGCTTATCATTCACAAATGCTAATACAACTAATACATTTTGCTTTTGTTTTAGGTTTTTTGGCCTTTTCAAGTGCAAAGCAAAAAACATGTACTTCGGGCATATACCTTAGCCACCCATGCGATCTTGAACAATGCATAAATGCGTGCTTTCGAATTTTCTACACCCAAATTGCAATTTGTAGCGCAAACAAAGTAAACCTTTGCACTTGTGAGTACGATTGCAAATCTTAATTAAACATACTCCTCATGTACGCTGTTATAAACTAGAGCAACAAGCTTTATGTCACGTATCTTAATTACTTTGATTCCATGTAAGATATATATATGGTCATATGAATAAAACTTTTTAAAAAAGAAGTTCTATCTGAGTACAATAAAAAGGCAAATTTCATGTGATTGACCCTGTTTATTCTTAGCCGATGAAATTACGATATTTTTATAACTTGACGAGAAACAGTTTCTTTTGTTTCTTCTACTTCAGCTATCCATGTAAGAAGTTAAGAGTTTCCTAAAATAATTTGACTTTATGGAGCGAAAAAAACATGATTTTCTAAATCAATCATCACTTAGAGCGTGTATTCAACTTGACATTTTAAGTAATTTGTCTGAAATTTACAAATTCTATGTTATTCAATCATGGATTTTAAAAAGTCTATTAAAATCCACTGTTATTGAACTGATGATTTAAAAATCTACTTTAAAATCCATTAAAATCTCTTTTTATTGAACAGATGTTTAAAAATCTACTTTAAAATCCACTGTTATTCAAAACAGTTTTGTGGATTAGGATTCTGGAGGATTTGTTTAGTTAAAAATATAGAAATCCAAATCTCATGGTTTTAGGTGGGATTTGAAAGAATTTTACAGAAAATCATATGAACTTCCCTAAAATCTATCAAAATTCTAAATTTCCTAAATCCCATCAAATTCTCCAAAATCATGGTTTGAATACACCCCCCTTATATGGTTTTAGATTCTATGGCACTATTTACCGCGACATTATTTCATTGGCTAAAAACAAAATGAGTGAATAAAAAGGTTCATCTCGGGTGAATCCAAGTATACTCCAAAATAGAGTACCATTTATTTGCCCGCAAAATACTGAGGGGAAACACAATTTTAAACTTATTTAGACAGTGTTTGGTTTAAAAATTGAAACAAAATCAACATTTAATATAATTTATTAATATGTGTGAAAAAATCTAGAAAATAGATAAATTGAAAACAAAGAAAATATGTTTTAAGATAAAATATAGGGAATATGCACTAGATACCACAATTTTCAAAAGTATTTAAGAAACTACCATAGGACCCACAGTGCATTCTCTCTCCTCATATACAATTACTTTTATACCCATTACATATATTACATGTTATTTGTTTAAATATCATGTAAATTTTGTTTTGTGAACGAAATTATATATCGATTTGGGTTCACAAATGAAATGATTAGGATTTAAATTTTACAATTAGAACGAAATTATATGTCGGTTTGGGTTCATAAATGAGATGATTAGTGTTTAGATTTTACAATTAGAACGAAATTATATGTCGGTTTGGGTCCACAAATGAAATGGTTAGGGTTTATATTTTACAATTAGAACGAAATTATATGTCGGTTTGGGTTCACAAATAAGATGGTTAGGGTTTAGATTTTACAATTAGAACGAAATTATATGTCGGTTTGGGTTCACAAATAAGATGGTTAGGGTTTAGATTTTACAATTAAAACGAAATTATATGTCGGTTTGGATTCACAAATAAGATGGTTAGGGTTTAGATTTTACAATTAAAACAAAATTATATGTCGGTTTGGGTTCACAAATAAGATGGTTAGGGTTTAGATTTTACAATTAAAACGAAATTATATGTCGGTTTGGGTTCACAAATGAGATGGTTAGGGTTTAGATTTTACAATTAAAACGAAATTAGATGGTTATGATTTAGATTTTACAATTAAAACGAGATTATTTGTCGGTTTGGGTTTACAATTAAACGTTATTTAGTTCAATATAACATGTAAAATATAAATATTACATGCTATTTTAAAAAATCACACCAAATATTTCACTCTTTCTATCTAACACTAAAACAGAAAAGGGTGATTAAGTCTTTTCACTCCAAAAAAACGTGGGCCCTATGGTATTTTCCAATGAAAAAATGTTGTTGTGGTATTCTCTGAAATAACTTTCAAAATTGTGGTATTCTCCTAATTAACCCTAAAATATATTATTGTCTTCGGTTTACTATTTTTTTTTTTTGGTACTCGGATGCATATGGTATATCAAATACATCGATAATTTAGGATATCAAAACCGGTGCCATATCTTACCGGTTCGATGTAGTTGTTTCTTAGAAATGAGTACAACAATCCCTTCAATTAAACAAATGTGCTTTCAAATTTGTAAATTAGTCGAGTGTCGTCAGATTCGTAAACCTTTTAATGTATGAAAATAGTATTCAAATCTGTCCAAAACAAGAGGAACAACAATAAAATTAAAAGTTAAAAAGTTGAATCTACCACGGTTAAATTTTGGAATCACGGTTCACTTTGTATATTTGGACACAAAAAAAGTATGTCGGAAAATGTAAAATAAAGAGGGTTAAACACTTTCTCTTTCTAAACGGGAACGCCGGTTAGATTCCGACGGGGGAGGTTTTTAGGGAAGATGTTGAGATCACGGCGTTCACGTTCCCGTCACGGCGCACAAGCTTGCGCCGTTATGTCTGCCGTTCTTCTTCTCGCTTCCGTCTCACTTCTCTACATTCGTCTCTCACTCTTCTCATCTCAGTCGCCGAATCACCTCCGCTCCAGCTCCGGCGAAGATGCGGTTTTGTTCCCGGAATCTCTCCTCGTCTCAGATTCCGACGTCGTGGAAACCACCGCCGGAGGAGGAAGAGGATCTACTACCTCAACCGAAGATAGAATCGACGAGCACGACGACGCGATCGAAGACGACGGCGTTTCGAATGAAGAAGATGAGAATCAGGACGCGGAGCAAGAGCAAGAAGTGGATCTTAATCGGAACAAGGGCTCTTCTTCTTCTTCTTCTTCTTCATCGTCGTCATCTTCTGGGTTTTACTTTGATCACGTTAATGGAGTGATCAGAAGAGCTTCCAATAAAAGATCGATCGATGAGTGGGATTACGATTACGCAGGTTTTAGTATTGATTCGGATAATTCAGGAGATAAGAGTAGAGCTGCGTTTGGATCTGATGATGTTCCTTTAGACGAATCGATTCGTAGGAAGATCGTTGAGGTTTCGAGTGTTGAAGATGCGTTGTTGTTGAAATCAGGGAAGAAGGTGTCGCCGTTGAGAGAAGGTTGGGGAGATTGGTTTGATAAGAAAGGTGATTTCTTGAGGAGAGATAGGATGTTTAAGTCGAATATAGAGACGTTGAATCCTTTGAATAATCCAATGTTGCAAGATCCTGATGGTGTTGGGATCACTGGATTGACTAGAGGTGATAAGGTTGTGCAGAAGTGGAGGTTGAATCAGGTAAAGAGAAACCCTTTTATGGCTAAGAAGCCATTGAGTGTTGTTGTTTCAGAGAAGAATGAAGTTAGAGAGAGTAGAGAAAGGGTTAGGTTGGAGAGTAGTGTTGGTGAGATTAAGAGAGGTGAGCGTAAGACATTAGATGATAATGATAAGAAGAAGGAAGAGACTAAGGAACAGGGGATTGTGGAATCTGAGGGGAAGCTTGATGAGGTTACAGAACATATGTATGCAGATGGAACAAAATGGGGATATTATCCTGGTATAGAACTGAGTTTGTCGTTTTCGGATTTTATGGATTCGTTTTTCAGAAAGGAGAAGTGCTATATGAGAGTGTTTATGGTGTGGAATTCACCTGGTTGGATGTTTAGCGTTAGGCATCAAAGAGGGCTTGAGAGCTTACTTTCTCAGCATCGAGATGCTTGTGTTGTGGTTTTCTCAGAGACTGTTGAGCTTGATTTCTTCCGAAACAGTTTTGTGAAAGACGGGTTAGTGAGTAACACAGAATGCAGCCTGCATACTCCTCTATTTAGTTATAGTTTGATTGATTCGTTTCTCTGTTTTTCTTTTGCAGTTATAAAGTTGCTGTTGCAATGCCGAACCTCGACGAGTTGCTGCAGGATACTCCTACTCACGTATTTGCTTCTATATGGTTTGATTGGAGAAAAACAAAGTTTTATCCTACTCACTACAGTGAACTCGTTCGGCTTGCCGCTCTTTACAAGTAAAGCTTGATCACTCTCTAATCTTTTATTGAATGATTGAGCATTCTCTTATCACTTAGTGATTTTGCACATATATGCAGATATGGTGGGGTTTATCTCGATTCTGATGTGATAGTTTTGGGTTCATTGTCATCCCTGAGAAACACTCTCGGCTTGGAAGATCAGGCAGCGGGTGAATCGCTAAACGGTGCAGTCATGTCATTCGAAAAGAAAAGGTTCATAAACACACATCAATCCTTTGCAACATTAGAAACATCAATTCTACCTTAGTAACCCTTCAATGTTATAACTGCTATCCTCTCTTTGCAGCCCGTTCTTACTTGAATGCTTGAACGAGTACTACTTAACTTATGATGATAAGTGTTTGCGATGCAACGGAGCTGATCTCTTGACTCGAGTATCTAAACGGTTTTTAAACGGGAAGCTTAATATTCGACCTTCCTCTGCATTCTTCCCTATCAGCCCACAACAGATAACAAAGTAAAACCTCTCTCTACTGGCTTTTGCTCAAGACCCTTTGGTCCATCTTTGATTAAGGAAGCTTCTAACTTTTTTGGTTTTTGGTGGAGCAGCTATTTTACATATCCTACAACAGAAGATGAGAAATCGCAGCAAGACGTATTGTTCAAGAAGATCATCAATGAGTCATTAACGTTCCATTTTTGGAACAGCGCAACTTCATCTCTGATCCCTGAACCAGAGAGCCTTGTCTCTAAGCTTCTTGACCATAGTTGTATCCGTTGCTCCGATGTATTATAAAACTATTTTTATTCTTTTGACAAAACCATTTATATAAAGAGAAGATTTTTGCAAGTCTCTTCTCTCTCTCTATGGGCAAGCCATTAAAGCTTCAATGGCGTCTCTTCTCACTAAATCGAATCGATTCCTTCTTAGACCTTCTGAGATACCAAATTCTCTCTGCTCTCTTCTCTTCTTCAGATTGATCTCTTCCGAGAACGAATCCAATGATATGTATCTTCTTCCTTCTTCTCCATCATCGTCACCTTCTCAATCTCTCGTTAAATCGGTCTGTTCATTGGTCTGTAACTCCTATCTTCGTCAAAGCCATGTCATATCATCATCCCCACACCGCGTCAATCTCGATTTCGATGCTAATTCTCTTACCCATGAACAAGCCATCACTGTGGTGGCTTCACTCGCGAGCGAAACTGGTTCAATGGTGGCTCTTAGTTTCTTCTACTGGGCAGTGGGTTTCGAAAAGTTTCGACATTTCATGAGATTGTATCTCGTAACCGCTGATTCTTTGCTTGCGAATGGGAATTTGCAGAAAGCTCATGAGGTGATGCGATGTATGCTTAGAAATTTCTCGGAGATTGGGAGATTGAATGAGGCTGTTGGTATGGTTATGGATATGCAGAATCAGGGGTTGACACCTAGTGCGATAACTATGAATTGTGTTCTTGAGATTGCGATTGAGTCGGGGTTGATTGAGTATGCAGAGAACGTGTTCGACGAAATGTCTGTGAGAGGAGTGTCTCCGGATTCTAGTTCTTATAAGCTTATGGTTATTGGTTGTTTTAGAGATGGTAAGATTCAGGAAGCTGATAGGTGGTTAAGTGGGACGATCCAAAGAGGTTTTATTCCTGATAACGCTACTTGTACTTTGATTCTCACTGCTCTGTGTGAGAATGGTTTAGTAAATAGAGCGATTTGGTATTTTCGTAAGATGATTGATTTAGGGTTTAAGCCAAACTTGATAAACTTTACGTCTTTGATTGATGGATTATGCAAGAAGGGAAGTATCAAGCAGGCTTTTGAGATGTTAGAGGAGATGGTTAGAAATGGTTGGAAGCCAAATGTGTATACACACACGGCTTTAATTGATGGGCTATGTAAAAGGGGATGGACTGAGAAGGCGTTCAGGTTGTTCCTCAAACTTGTTCGTAGTGATCATTACAAACCCAATGTACATACTTATACTTCGATGATTGGTGGGTATTGCAAAGAAGATAAGTTGAACCGTGCAGAGATGTTGTTTAGCAGAATGAAAGAGCAGGGTTTGTTTCCTAACGTTAACACATATACAACGCTCATCAATGGTCACTGTAAAGGTGGGAATTTTGATAGAGCGTACGAGTTGATGAATTTGATGGGTGATGAAGGTTTTAGGCCAAATATTTATACGTATAACGCGGTTGTAGATAGTCTCTGTAAGAAATCAAGGGCACCTGAGGCATATGAGTTGCTGAATAAAGCATTTTCTCGTGGATTGGAAGCTGATGGGGTTACGTACACTATTCTTATTCAAGAACAGTGTAAGCAAAGTGACAATAAGCAAGCTCTTGCTTTCTTTTGTCGGATGAGTAAGACTGGTTTTGAAGCTGATATGCGCTTGAACAACATACTGATAGCTGCATTTTGTAGGCAAAAGCAAATGAAGGAAAGTGAGAGGCTTTTTCAATTAGTGGCGAGTCTTGGCTTGGTTCCAACGAAGGAGACATATACGTCTATGGTTAGCGGGTATTGTAAGGAAGGTGACATCGATCTGGCTTTGAGATATTTTCACAACATGAAGAGGCATGGTTGTGTTCCTGATAGCTTCACTTATGGTTCACTAATATGCGGTCTCTGCAAGAAGTCCATGGTAGATGAAGCTTGTAAGCTTTATGAAGCGATGATTGACAGAGGCTTGTCTCCTCCTGAGGTAACTCGGGTCACATTAGCATATGAGTATTGTAAGAGGAATGATTCAGCCAACGCAATGATCCTGCTTGAACCTTTAGATAAGAAACTGTGGATTAGAACTGTTAGGACACTTGTGAGAAAGTTGTGTAGCGAGAAGAAAGTCGGCGTGGCAGCCCTGTTCTTCCAGAAATTGTTGGAGAAAGATGGTTGTGTTGATCGTGTCACTTTAGCTGCTTTCAAAACAGCTTGTTCTGAATCTGGTAAAAACAACCTTGTTGCTGATTTGACCGAGAGAATCTCCAGAGGAGTAGGCTAGAGAAGTGTTTCAATAGCTAATCCAAATTGTGGATCAAGAAACCGTGTTGAGGGAAGTACATGGAATGCTGTTGTTACATTCCGAATCAATACATATCGTCTGGTAGTTGATTCAAAAGACTAGAGGATGGGATTTTGATTATTATCACCAAGACATGAGTGTGAAACTATCTGTCAAGATATTGAACACCACATACTTTCTAAGGGTGATTCGAGTATAAAATTGTCGAAAATTAAACCATTCTTCATGAAATGTTTGATTGTGTTAGTTGATGATTAAGTTTTTATTAATGTAAAAGTACCAATCATTTGAGAAAGAAGTGGGTTTTCTAAAAGTTTTAAACAGGGACCTAGACACTAATGAGTAGCAAGATGTGAGCCTTATCTTTTCTATTACAGCAATTATGTAACGGTGTGTACTTTTTAAGAATTGAATTTTCCACTCTAAAGCATCCAAATGATCAAAGGTGAGTCGGTTTAGTTGGGCGTGACAGAAGCAGTGACATAATTGATAATCCGTCGCCATAATTGACTCTGTAGCCTTTGGGACTATCTAGTATATAAACTGATCACGTAACTCTTTTATGTATGTAGCTCCTGGACTGGTTGATGTCTTATTCCACGATCATTAGCAACAACTGCTTGCTCTCTCTCGCTACAAGGTTCAGTACTCGTGGATCTCGTCTTCAGGTACACTTTTTTTTCGAATTCCTAATTCCAATTTCTCTCTGTGCATATTCTCGTATTGGATACAGGTTTTTCTGGGTTTGTATTTGATCTGCGTATTGTTTCGATGATGCATCAAACTCTTGAGAATTTCGAAAAAGTTTCGAACTTTTGATCTGTTAGGGTCCATATGCTATGAAGCGTATGATGCTCTGTTTTTTTTTCATGAACCTGTTTTCCTCAAACTGATATGTGATCCTCTGCTTTTGATTTGTCAGAAGTGTACACTATCAATGGCTCGATCTGCGGTTGATGAGACATCAGATTCAGGAGCTTTTCAAAGAACTGCATCAACATTCCGAAACTTCGTTTCAAGAGACTCAAATTCTCAGTTTCCAGCTGAGTCTGGTAGATACCATCTTTACATATCTTATGCTTGTCCATGGGCTTCTAGATGCATTTCATACTTGAAGATCAAAGGACTTGACGATGCAATAAGCTTCTCGGTGCGTAGACTCGACCCTTTAACACTGCTAATTGTTATGTAGAATCATACCATTTCCTGAGCGTATTGTTATCTGTCTGATTTGCATCAGTCTGTAAAACCCATTTGGGGAAGAACCAAAGAAACCGATGAGCATATGGGATGGGTCTTTCCGGGTTCAGATACCGAGGTTCAAGGAGCTGATCCTGACCATCTTAATGGTGCTAAGAGTGTAAGAGAACTCTATGAGATTGCTAGCCCGAACTACACCGGAAAGTATACTGTTCCTGTAAGTCTTTTTTGGCTTCTCAATGTCTTTTAAGTCTCTTTTAGTTGGAACTAGATGGAGTGAGTTTTGGTTTTTATGTCAGGTTCTGTGGGATAAGAAGCTCAAAACTGTTGTAAACAACGAGAGTGCAGAAATAATCCGGATGTTCAACACCGAGTTCAATCATATTGCAGGAAATCCTGATCTCGACCTCTACCCTTCTCATCTCCAAGCAAAAATCGATGAAACTAATGAATGGATCTACAATGGGATAAATAACGGTGTCTATAGATGCGGGTTTGCAAAGAAACAAGAACCTTATGAGGAGGTACGTAAGTGTGGAAGCCATGAATTGCTATCAGCCTATCACCGTACATGCTAATTGGTCTCATGAGAATGTAAACTTTATGTTTCCTATATGCAGGCAGTTGAGCAAGTGTATGAAGCATTAGATAGATGCGAGGAGATTCTTGGAAAACATCGGTACATCTGTGGTAACACTTTGACTGAAGCAGATATCAGATTGTTTGTCACCCTTATAAGATTTGACGAGGTAATTGATCCGAGTTCTCTGCTTTCAAACCAAGAAAAACAAACACACAAATATTCAAACGAGTCTGTAAATGTTGAAAACATTGATGCAGGTTTATGCGGTCCACTTCAAATGCAACAAGAAACTCATAAGGGAGTATCCGAATCTGTTCAACTACACGAAAGACATTTTCCAGATCCCCGGAATGAGTAGCACGGTGAACATGAATCACATCAAGCAGCATTATTATGGAAGCCACCCGTCGATAAACCCTTTTGGGATCGTCCCTCGTGGACCAAACATCGATTACACTTCACCACATGATCGACACAGATTCTCCAAATGAAAAAACAACATCTCATCATAATCATCTTTGACATGTGAGTTGAGTTCTGCTTTCGGAAAGTTCAAAACCATCTTTACCAAGTGATGTAAAGTTCTATGTTTTGTGATAAAATAAAAAGCTTTCTGTTTTATATGTTACATTTTGGGTGAAATAATGTTTTTTGAAGTCTCAACAAAATCTTCATCGGATCCAATATTGTCTCAACAGCTGCAACCGGATTAGGGGCTTCGGTGATCGAAAACAAACGTAGAGGGCACTGGTAAAAAATCCAAAATTGGCCTGTAGCCAACTTAGAGTTCTCTCCTAAATATTTTGGGGTCTTTTAAAAACTAATCATAATTAAGGGGCTGTTTCGCTATTAAATAAACCGAACCCTATTTATATAGTTTCACTAGTTTAATCGCAGCTTTCACAAAATCATTACTATGAACATTCAAGTCGAACAACCGGAGAAGAATAAGAGGAAGAAGAAAACTAAGAACTCGTATCCTCCTTCTTCTTCTTCACCTCCATCGTCGTCGTCATCTCCGTCTTTATCTTCACTCCCAGATGAAATCATTGTGGATTGCTTAGCAAGGATCTCGAGGTCGTACTACCCGACACTCTCTCTAGTTTCCAAAAGCTTCCGTTCAATTCTCTCTTCGACCGAGCTCGACGCAGCTCGATCTCACCTCGGAATCACCGAGAAGTGTCTCTATATATGTGCATCAGATTATGGTTGTGACTATACCGAATGGTTTAGACTTTGGATTAACCCTAATCGAACCCTACCTGACTCCATGACTAAGAATAGGAGGAAGAAGAAGAAAACAGTCGGACACTCGTTTGTTTCGATTCCGTTTCCATATCTTTCTTCTTTATCTTTCGATTCTGTTGGTTCAGAGATTTATTTCATCGGCGGACGAGTCGAAAATGGAGGACAGTGGTCACCGTCTAGAGCTGTGCGGGTCCTCGAGTCACACTTGGCGTGATGCCCCTAGCATGATCGTACCCCGGATGTTTGCCAATACATGTGTCTACGATGGAAAAATCTATGTAATGGGAGGTCCCCAAGTATTAGAGAATGAATCATGGGCGGAAGTATTTGATACAAAGACTCAGACTTGGGCATGCCTCCCCGATCCGGGTACTGAGGCACGCAAGTGGTACACTTTTAGAATCACAGAGATCGACGGAAAGCTTTACTTAGGTAGTAGAGTAAATTCGTTTGCTTATGACACAAAGCAAGGTAAATGGGAATGCGGTAAAAGCTTGATTGCAACGTATCCGATGTCAGAATGTGTGATAGAGAATGTATCCTACTCCTATGGTCTACAAGGTCACGCGTGCTGCTGGTATGACATTAAGTCTGATGAGTGGAAAGAAGTGAAAGGGTTAGAATCACTAAATGACAAGTACAAGATTGATGGTGGCGAAAATGGTCGTATAACTGAAGTAGTTAGCTTTGGTGGGAAACTCTTGCTTCTTTGGGAAGAATGTACGAACATTCATAGGAAGAAGATTTGGTGTGCGGAAATTGGATTGGAAAAGCGTGATGGAGGTAAGGTTTGGGGAAATGTTGAGTGGGTTGATGTTGTGCATAGTGTCCCCACATCATATCACCTCTTGCGTTGTCTTGTTGTCACGGTTTGACTTGTATCCAAGGTATGTTCAGTCGTTTTGATTTTTTTTTTGGAATTCAACATCAGTTTGCAAGTTCGAATTAAAAAAATATATATATATATATATAGTGTAGTATCTGCATACATATATAGGGACAAGACATAGTGTAGTTCATGCGTCTTTTGCCAAAGTTGGAGCTAAGAAAGTGTGTTTTCTATATATATAATTATATGTTTGTGCGTATAATATGAATGTACCAGTTGGAGAAGGGAGAGAAGGAAGCAGAGGCAAAAGGAGGACAACATGATGATATGACTGCCGAGTTAAATATGTTTTGAGGAAAGAAAAAGCTATTTGTAAAAATTGAAACTTGTTATCTTTATTTCAGTGACATTGAAACTTGGAAGCTCATGTGAGAAATTAGCAAAAAAAAATTATAATGTTAGAGTTTTTCACTGCGGAGTTGAGCGTCCATAACCGTAATAGGGGTTTCTGTGATCAAAAACAAAAGTAGAGAACAAAATAGTAAAAAAGCAAAATTGGATGTATAGCCATCTTGGAAACTCTCCTAAATACATCAGGGTCTTTAGGGGGTTGTCTTGCTATTAAATAAACCAAAACCTATATATATAGTTTCTCTAATCTGAGTAGAACTACCAGAAAAGAAGAGGAAGGGGACGAAGAAGACTAAGAATTTGTCTCCTTTAATTACTCTTCTAACCTTCCATCAGTATCAAAATCCACCATTGCTGTTGGTTCAGAAATTTATGTAATTGGCGGACCAGTGGACTATGCACCATCCTCCGTCGTGCGGGTGCTTGATTGTTGCACACACACTTGGCGCGATGCACCTAGCATGAATATAGTCCGGATGAATGCCTTGGCAAGTTTACACAAAATATATGTAATTGGAGGGTGCCTTGGGGTGGAATCATGTGATGAGGTATTCGACACAAAGTCTCAGACTTGGGAATGTCTCCCCTGACCCGTCGGGTAGTGAGTTACGTAACTGGTAAATTCCTTATAGACTCGCAGATATCGAAAGGAAGATCACCTTTCACATTGGAAGTGGAATCCATATGTATGCTTATTACAAGAAGAGGCAAAGTAGGTGGGAAGGATGTGGTGGTATCGAGAGATCAGAATGTGTGATGGAGAATGTATTGTATTGCTATGGAGTCTCTAATTGTCGGCGCGGGTGCTTTTGGTATGACAGAAAGTTTGGGTGGAAAAATGCGAAAGGGTTGGACTCACTAAGGGAAAAGTATTATTGGAACGGTAGTACAACTAAATTAGTTAGCTCTGGTGGGAAACTCTTTCGTATTTGGCAAGGGTGTGGGAACCGTAGTCCCGATAATAAGAAGATTTGAGGCGCATTGATCGTGCTGGAAAAGCGTGTAGGAGGTGGGGTTTGGGGAGTGGGTTAATGTTTTGTATACCCCAAATTACATCAGAAGCTCTTGCATTGTCTAGCCGTCTCGGTTTGAGTGACTTGTATAAAGTCATATCCAAGTTACATCAATTTCTAAGTTCCAGTTATAAAAGCACAATGGACCCATATTTGGTCAATGTCCTGAGTCAGGTCTTCGTCTTTTTTTCTTAGGCATATATATATATATATATACATTTGGATACAGTTTGGCTAAGTCAACAGAAAGATTGAGTTTCTTACGTTGCTAAATGAAAATGCTCATGCTTCTTTTATACGATTTGCCAAAGTTGGAGATAACAAATTAAAGTGTTTTTTCCCGTTACATATGAGACAGAGGAGACACTATCTTACATAAACAAAGAGACACTAGCTGTCTCCTCTGAGATAAGAGAGCAATAAGAAAGAAGGAAAACGAAGAAGAAAGAAGAGGCAGCCGAAAAAAAAAAAAAATTAGGGTATCGATATAAGCTTTGATACCATGTAAGATATGCGTATTGATATGTTAATAACATTGTACATCGAGATATATATATACATGTGAGACAGAGGAGACACTAGGTTAAGCTAGTTATAAACATTTCCTAAAACATGATCAATCAAATATTGTGACGTTAATGAGAATCGTGTCATATCTCTAACATCCCCCCTCAAGATGAAGGTGCTCTAGCAATGCCAATCTTGTCTCGCAAATGAAGAAACTGTGCACGTGGTAGATGTTTAGTCAGTGCATCAGCTACTTGATTTTGGGTATTCACATGAGCAACTCGTAATGCACCACTTTGTACCTGGCCCCTAAAGAAATGATAATCGATCGGAATGTGTTTCATACGCGAGTGAAACACCGGATTGGCACAGAGAAACGTAGCTCCGACATTATCACAGTATACAACCGGTGGTCGAGGAAGAGGAAGACCAAGCTCGACAAGAAGATTGCAAATCCAACTGAGTTCAGATGCCACATTCGCGACTGCCCGATACTCTGCTTCAGTAGACGATCTTGCTACACCTTTTTGCTTATTTTCCGAGGTAGATGATGTAAGCGTTTGTGGAGACATAGTCAACCGTGTCACCAGCCCAATCAGCATCCAAAAAAGCGTGAAGACTTAGAGTGTTCTTCGCGGAGAAGAAAATGCCATGTGTTGGTGTTCCAGCGAGGTAGCGAAGGATTCTTTTAGCTGCTTGCCAGTGTGCATCAGTTGGTTGATGCATGAATTGCGACAACGTGTTAACCGCAAACGCAATATCCAGTCTTGTGAAAGCAAGGTACTGAAGACTGCCTACCAGTTTACGATATTTGGTCGGGTCGGAGAGAGGAACACAAGTGTGAATGTTGATTTTGGGTGAGGACGCCATCGGTGTTGTTACTGGTTTGGCATTGGACATATCGTACCGATGTAGAAGGTTGAGAATGTACTTCCGCTGTGAGAGATGAAGGCATACTGAGGTGCGATGTGCTTCGATGCCAAGGAAATAGTTGACGTCCTCTGCATCTTTTACAGAAAAACGATCAGCAAGAAGGTTTAGCGTCTGTTGAATACCTTGCTTACTGTTACCAGTTACGAGAATATCATCCACATATACTAAGAGGTAGACAAATGTCATGCCAGTTCGTAACACAAATAGAGAAGTGTCTGCAAGAGAGTTCTTAAAACCGATTTGAATGAGAAAGTTGCGAAGTTCTGTGTACCACGCCCTTGGTGCTTGCTTCAAGCCATATATCGCTTTGTGTAGGCGACATACATGTGTGGGATTGTCCTGATCGATGAAGCCCGGGGGTTCTCCATGTAGACCTCATCCTTGAGAGTGCCTTGAAGGAAGGCGTTATTCACATCAAGCTGTTGAATCGGCCATGAGTTGGAGACAGCTACATCGAGAACCAGGCGAAGAGTGGTTGACTTGATTACCGGACTGAAGGTGTCGGTGTAATCTGCTCCATATTGTTGGTTGTAGCCCTTGACGACAAGTCTAGCTTTACACCTGTCTAGAGAGCCATTAGACTGAAATTTGTTTTTAAAAATCCACTTACAGCCTACAACATTGAAACGTTGTTGTGGAGGAACCAGAGTCATCGTTTGATTCCGTGCAAAGGCGTCTATCTCCTTAGACATTGCTCCTCGCCACCGTTTGTCTTTGAGGGCTTGTTTAACGGTTTGAGGCTCAGCTTGAATGATGCGAGAGAGACCAGCAGTGTAATTATATTTGGGATTCGGCTTGCTTATATTGTTTCGCCGGCGAGTTAACATGGGATGATTGAGCGGTGGTGGAACAGGTTGAGGAGCCGGCGGAGCTGGTAGTGGAACCGATGGAGCCGGTGGTGGAACCGGTGGAGATGACGATGATCGTCGTATCGAGGAGTCGGAGGTAGAAACGTCTGCAGACAAGAGTTCAGTGTGTGGACTGGATTGTGTTGACGGGCATGGAGATGGAGTTGGATCATGGGCCGGAGTTGGGCTTGATGAAGGGGAATACAAGTTGGGTCCATTTGTATCATGTGAACCAGTCGAGGGATTGTTTCGCGATGGAGACGGTGTGACCGACGCGATGGAGACTTCGTCACGGTGAGAATCAGAGACCAGAGATCCTGGCAGAGGGACAATACGAGTGGCGAGGAGGAAGGATTTCGGGATGGTGAAGGCGTGGGTATGATAGGTATTGGAGTGGCTGAGGGATATGGTGGTAAGTTTAGGGAATCGGATTTGTTAGGAGAGGAAGAGGGTTGAGATTGGGTTTTGTTGAAGGGGAACACATGCTCATCAAAGCGAACATGCCTAGATGTGTAAATGCGGCCTGAATTTGGTTGGAGGCAGAAGTATGCACTTTGTGTAGGGGAGTATCCGAGAAAGACACATGGTGTTGACCGATCTTCAAGCTTGTTGGTGTTGTAAGGTCGAAGCCAAGGAAAACACAGGCATCCAAAGACTCTTAATTTGTTGTAATTTGGAGTTGTGCCGAATAGCTTTTGAAAGGGAGACATCATCACTATGAAAGGTGTAGGGAGACGGTTTATGAGATAGGTTGCAGCAGCTAGAGCGTAAGACCAATATTGTTTCGGCATGCCAGCAGGAGTGAGTAAGGTGAGACCTGTTTCAATGACTTGTCTGTGCTTCCGCTCAGAAATACCATTGTGCTCCAGCGTGTGAGGAGGTGAAGTGAAATGAGAGATACCGGCATCGGAGAGGAAGGAACGAAGAGCCACAAACTCGCCACCGTTATCAGAGTATAACGTTCCAATTCTTGTGGAGAAACGGTTTTCAACAAGGGCTTTGAACGCGACAAAGGTGTTGCGAACGTCAGATTTTTGCTTGAGAGGGTAGAGCCAGGTGTATCGAGAGTAATGATCTACAAGAACTAGATAATACTTGTAGTTATCAATGGAGGGAATTGGAGAACTCCATAAGTCTGTGAATATGTATTCTAGAGGTCGAGTGGAGACAATGGAGGTTTGAGAGAAAGGGAGTTTATGTGTTTTATTAATAGCACAATCGGAACATAAAGTGTGTGAGGGTACAGATTTATTGCAAGGTAATGAAAAATGAGAAACAAGATGTTTGGTTATTGGTATAGCAGGGTGGCCAAGACGATGATGCCAGTCGTTTATTGTAGGTTGAGGGGTGGTGGATGCAAAGAAAGAGGTGAGGATGGAGGGTGAGGCTGGCCACTCGTATAAGTCATCTCTAGTCCTGCCTTGAAGTAATGGGACCCCCGATCTGAGATCCTTCACCTGAAAGAAAGCCAGAAAAAAGTGAACTGAGACTTGATTATCGTTACAGAGACGATACACAGAAATCAGGTTTTTCTTAATATGCGAAACACACAAAACGTTATGTAAAGATAAGTTTTGGAGGTTGCAAGGGAGAGAAACTGAACCAGTGTGAGCGATGGATAGACCAGATCCATCACCAATAAGAACATCATCATCACCAGTATACGGTTGATGCATCGAGGGATTGTTAAGATCACTAGTAAGATGATGGGTTGCTCCGCTATCCATGACCCAAGGATTTGTGGAAGAGGAAGCAGCAAAGTTTGCACGAGGTTGCCATGGACGAAATGGGGATGGAAGAAGACCATGAGACGACCCAACTTGATGGTGTTAGAGTTGATTACAACGTTTAGCACTGTGGCCAAACACACCACAAAGCTGACACTTACCCTGGTAACCTCGAGAAGGCCTGCTGTCACCGCGGGAGGACTGGTATTGAGATTGATTGTTGTGCCATGGTTGGTTGTTACGTGGAGTTTGTTTGTGAGAGTTGTTGCGTGGGCGTGAGGTGGCAACGTTGGCGGAAGCAGGAACAGGGGATGGAGCAGAGGACGCAGTCAGGAGGAGTTTGCCTTCTCTTGTGATTAGTTTCTCATGGACCTCAGTAAGAGAAGGAGGAGTCTCACGACCTTCGATCTGTTCGATAACAGATTTGTAATCTTCAGACAAATCCGTGAGAATAAACTCGAGCTGTTCTTCATGTTCCAACGGTTTCCCTAGAAGTGCAAGCTGATCGAAACGAGTAACAAGCCCTTGCATATATTCATCCACAGTTTTGGTACCTTTTGAGTATTGTTTGAGTTGAAGACGAAGCTGTTAAATGTGTCCCCAACTCGGATTTGCATAAGTTGCAGCGAGCTTCTTCCACATCTCAGCAGCAGTGGTGGTTTTGGAGACAATAGATTGAATAGAAGGAGACAGAGTACCAAGAAGACCACTGTATATCAGTTTATCTTGGCGACGCCAGATCGCAAAGGCTGGATTCGGGCGAGACGCACCATCAGTGGTGAGAGTAGAAGGGGGAGCAGGTTTGGTGCCATCCACATGACCAGCAAGATCATGACCATCAAGGAGAGAGTGGACCTGGAGACTCCATGTGAGAAAGTTAAGAGAGGTTAGCTTCGTAACATTCACCATGTTGATGTTGAGGAGGGGTTGAGTGGTGTCGACAACGTCAAGGGAAGCCATGAATGGTGATGCGGCTGAGATAAGAGAGCAATAAGAAAGAAGGAAAACGAAGAAGAAAGAAGAGGCAGCCGAAAAAAAAAAATTTAGGGTATCGATATAAGCTCTAATACCATGTAAGATATGTGTATTGATATGTTAATAACATTGTACATCGAGATATATATATACATGTGAGACAGAGGAGACACTAGGTTAAGCTAGTTATAGACATTTCCTAAAACATGATCAATCAAATATTGTGACGTTAATGAGAATCGTGTCATATCTCTAACAGTTTACACTCTGGATAAACCCTAATCGAACCCTACACAACAAGAGGAGGAAGAAGAAGAAGAAGAAGACAATAGGACGTTGTTGGTTCCTATTAAGTTTCCTTATGTCACAAAATCCGCCATAGTTGTTGGTTCTGAAATCTATTTTATCGGAAATCCAATCGGAGGTCCGCGGTGCGGGTGCTCAATTGTTGCAATCACACTTGGCGTGATGCTCCCAGCATGAATGTTGCCAGGAACAATGCCAAGACATGTTTCCACGATGGGAAAATATATGTAACTGGAGGGCGCCCAGGGGTGGAACCATTTGCTGAGGCGTTTAACATAAAAACTCAGACTTGGGAAGGTCTCCCTGAACCGGTTCCAGGTATTGAGTTAGGTAACAAGTCCTTTCCTTACATATTCGAAGATTTAGAAGAAAGGTTGTTGTCTGGTTACCGCATAAGGGAACGTAAGTGGGATCTCCGTGAAATCTCTTTTTCCTACGTTTCGCAAGTCAGAATGTGTGATGATGGAGAATATACGGTATCACTATGGATATCGTAATGGTTTCTATGGGTGTTGGTGGTATGACGTAAAGTATGGTGACTGGAAAGAGGTGGAAGGGTTAAGGTCACTAGGAGATAAGTACAAGGGGAATGGTGGCTCGAGTTATTCTCAGACTAAACTAGTTAGCTGTGGTGGTAAACTCTTGATTATTTGGCTAGGGTGTAGTAGGAAGATTTGGGGCGCGCAAATCGCGGTGGAAATGCGTGATGGAAATGAGGTTTGGGGAAAAGCTGAGTGGGTTGATGTTGTGTATACCAACCCTGGATCATGGGTGCAGCTCTTGCATTGTCTACCCGGGTCGGTTTGATTAACTTGTCTCATAGTATCCAAGGTATGGATATATCGTTTTGAATTCTACATCGATTTGCAAGTTCTATTTAAAATCATAATGGACCCATGTTTGGTTAATGGATAGATTTTGACTTAAGAAAACAGAAAGTTTGATTTACATTGTTAAATAAAAATGTTCATGCTTCTTATCCTTTAATCAGTTGGAGGAAAGAGAAGGAAGGAATCAGAGGCATGAAGGAGAGTAACAAGAGAGATTATTTATCTAATTAGGTCAGTCATGTTTGTGAACGTGAAACTTCAATTTGTCAAACTAGCTACTACGACAGATTAGTATTTTATTTATCTTTGGAAAATATTTATTTAATAAATCTCTCTTGCTGATTAACAAATATGGTTCCATATTTTATGCTACCATATTGCTGGTGAATTGTGATGGAGTCTTTCTTTTCTAAAAGCTAGGAATCTCATGGAAAACCAAAAATCTTGTCAGTTCACAAACCAAAAATCTTGTCAGTTCACAAACCAAACATCAGTTACTGTTAGCCTCATGATCTGACAGAGATTCTTCTCATGAAGAAAATTTTACCAAAGATTAACAATACTTGAGTTGAATTTTGTTTTTCAGAAAGTTAGAACCAACTTCATCAATAAATCATGAGTAGTATTTGTCTTTAACAAATAAACCTGAGTTCTATGTTTTGAGAACAGCTTTCAGTTAAAAGATGTTAGAATTTGCAATCTCAACGGTTGATAACATTTTTTTGTTCTAACATAAATGTTCTTCGGCTCCTAGTTTTTTTTTGGGTCGATAGAAAAACACCACTGGGTTTAGCGCTTCCGTGATCGAAAACAAAAGTATAGAACAAATTGGTGAAAAAAGTAATTGGTGTTGTAGATAATAATGCAAATATAGATGATTATTATATATATATATATATGTGTGTATGTATATATTTATGTTTATGCAATTGTGTAATTGCACAAAGAAACTAGATAAGAAACGTGATGGTGAGGGAGAGGGTGAGGAACACTAACACATCTCTTTACTTCTCTTATATTGTCTATATCTCACATTCATCACATATTTATAGTACAAAACAAGTGATGAGTCAATTAATTAAAAGAGAGAAACATGACAAGTGTTAAAACATGTGTCATGTTTAGTGATGAATAATCACTTCTTTATAACACTCCCCCTTGAATATTCATCACTAGAGAATTACGTACTGCCTCGTTAAAAACCTTATCATGGAAAAACCCATTGGGATAAAAACCATGACAAGGGAAAAAGAGTACAGTGACGTAATCTCCCCCTAGAAAAGATATGAGTGGTCTTTTCTTCAAAGATCTCGTAGATGATGCATCCCGATGCTATGAATATGCTTTCTGAATATGGTAGCCGGAAGTGATTTTGTGAATAGATCTGCTGCATTGTCACTTGAGCGGATGTGTTGAATATCAACTTCCTTCTTTTGCTCGAGTTCTTGAGTGTAGGAGAAAAATCTTGGAGGTATATGCTTTATCCTGTCGCTCTTGATGTAACCTTCTTTGATTTGAGCGACACAAGCAGCATTGTCTTCGAATAATGTTGTTGGCTCTTTCTTGGTGACTATTCCACTTGATTCTTGTATGTGGTTAGTCACTGATCTGAGCCATACACATTCCCTCGATGCTTCATGAAGAGCAATTATTTCTGCATGATTTGAGGAAGTGGCGACCAAAGTCTGTTTCTATGAGCGCCATGAGATTGCAGTTCCTCCAATTGTGAAAACATATCCAGTTTGGGATCGGGATTTATGTGGATCTGATAAATATCCTGCATCTGCAAAACCAACTAGACCAAACGCAGAGTTTCTACGATACAACAATCCCAAGTCAATCGTACCTTGAAGATAGCGGAATATGTGCTTAATTCCATTCCAGTGCCTGCGGGTAGGAGCTGAGTTGTATCTTGCAAGTAAATTAGTTGCAAATGCAATGTCTGGTCGGGTACAATTTGCAAGATACATAAGTCCACCGATAGCACTCATATAAGGTACTTCGGGACCAAGTATTTCTTCATTCTCTTCACAAGGTCTGAATGGATCTGTATCAACATTCAGAGACCTACCGACCATTGGAGTACTCAAAGGAGTCGCTTTATCCATATAAAAGCGCTTTAAAATCTTTTTCGTATAATTTGACTGATGCACAAATACTCCATCTTGGAGATGTTCTATTTGAAGACCGAGACAAAATTTTGTCTTTCCAAGATCTTTCATTTCGAACTCTTCTTTCATATGAGTTCTAGCATCATCAATCTCCTTTTGAGTTCCAATTATATTGAGATCATCAACATATACAGCAATGATCACAAATCCCGATGAGGATTTCTTTATAAAGACGCAAAGGCATATTTCATTATTTACATACCCTTTCTTCAATAAGTAATCGCTTAAGCGATTATACCACATGCGTCCGGATTGTTTTAATCCGTAAAGTGATCGCTGTAATTTTACCGCATATATCTCATTAGGATTTTCCTTTAAAGTCTCAGGAACCTTAAATTCTTCTGGAATTTTCATGTGTATTTCATTATCCAATGATCCATATAAATATGCTGTCACTACATCCATAAGGTACATTTCTAAATTATTAGAAGCTGTTAGACTCATTAAGTACCTTAATGTAATTGCATCCATGACCGGAGAATATGTTTCCTCATAATCAATTCCCGGCCTTTGAGAAAAACCTTGTGCAACGAGTCGGGCTTTATATCGTGTTATCTCATCTTTCTCATTTCTTTTTCTCACGAAAACCCACTTGCACCCAACAGGTTTTATATCATTAGATGCAGTGACAATATGTCTTTTATTAAGGGAGAACAATTCAGTTTGCATTGCACTTTTCCATTTCTCCCAGTCAGGCCTTTGTTGGCACTCTGACACAGACCTTGGATCAGGATCATCATTTTCATAATCAATCTCTTTAGATACAGAAAAAGAAAATATTCCATTATCATCATCGATTTCATCTCTAGCCCATAATTTTCCATCTTGGGCATAGTTAATAGATATCTCATAATTTTCTGTATCGTCTTCCTGATGACTTTTTTCTTCACTTGGTTCCTCTTGAACCTTTTCATTTTCGTCTCCTATTTTCTTTTTCTTTCGGAGATTTTTATCTTTAGAACCTATTGGCCTCCCCCGTTTCAATTGAACTTTAGGCTCATTAACCTTTTTCCCATCGATTTCCTCTCTAGGAATTTCAACTCTTGATGGTGCATTTGCAGCGGGAATATGTGATTTTGTCACCCTTTTTGTATCTGTGAATGCATCTGGTAATTGATTTGCCAAATTTTGTAAATGTACAATTTTCTGAACTTCCAGCTCACGTTGATTCGTAGGGGGATCAAGATGTACCAAAGATGGTGTATTCCATGTAATCTCTTTTGGTACCTGTTTAATTCCTCCCCCTAACGCTGGAAATTCATCTTCATTAAAATGGCAATCAGCAAAACGTGCTGTAAACATATCACCAGTTTGTGGTTCAAGATAATTTATGATACTCGGTGATGCATAACCGACATATATTTCCAATCTCCTTTGTGGCCCTATTTTTGTTCTTTGCGGTGGGGCTATAGGAACATAAACTGCACATCCAAAAACACGGAGATGAGAAATGTTTGGTTGTTGACCAGATGTTAATTATAAAGGGGAATATGTATTGTATGTACTTGGTCGTATTTGGACTAACGCTGCAGCATGCAATATAGCATGACCCCATATAGAAATTGGGAGTTTTGTTCTCAATATCAACGGTCTAGCAATGAGTTGTAACCGTTTAATCAAAGATTCAGCCATGCCATTTTGTGTAGGAACATGAGGGACCGGATGTTCAACATCAATTCCCATTGACATACAATATTCATTAAAAGCTTGTGAAGTGAATTCACCAGCGTTATCAAGCCTTACTTTCTTTATGGCATAATCAGGGAATTGTGCTTTTAACCTGATTATTTGGGAAATGAATTTTGCGAAAGCCGTATTTCGTGTTGTCAAAAGACACACATATGACCATCTACAAGATGCGTCAATCATTACCATAAAATAACGAAATGGCCCGCATGAAGGGTGGATAGGTCCACATATATCACCATGTATTCTCTCTAAGAATATTGGCAATTCATTCCCGACTTTGGTTGGCGATGGCCTAATTATGAGTTTTCCTTGAGAACATGCATCACATGAAAACTCACCAGAACAATAAATTTTCTGGTTTTTTAACGGGTGGCCATTAGAATTTTGCACAATTTTTCGCATCATGATTGAACCAGGATGTCCAAGTCTCTCATGCCAAATCTTAAACGTATTAGTAAACTTTGAGTTTACTGTACATACGATGCAAATACATGTATTTTTGTGCAATATAATCCAGAGGATAACATTGGTAACTCTTCCAATATATGTTTTTCCTCGGATTTGATGCAAAGATATTTAATGCCATTCTTATTCATAGTCTTTATATGATATCCATTTCTTCGGATATCTCTGAAACTTATCAAGTTTCGTTGAGACTTAGGGGAATATAATGCATCTTTTATTTCAAATTTTGTTCCCCTTGGCATTGAAAAATTGGCTTCACCAAAGCCCATTATAATCTTTGCATTTCCAGATATAGTGCTCACGCCTTTAGCGGAGTCATTCATTTTGAGAGAGGAGAAATATTTTTTATCTCTAAATATTGAGTGCGTAGTAGCACTATCTGCTAGACACATTTCTTCGTCCTCAATCTCAAAAGTTGACATTTTCTGGAGATAAAACATTCATAAAATATGCATTAATATATAACAAAGTCTTAGGAGATTTAAAATATATTACAAAAGGACTTTAAACACCAAAAGTTTTACAAGCATATTTTACATAAAGATTTTAATCGCATGATTTTCCACTCTCTTGATTGACGAGAAAATCTGTGATATCCAGATGAGTTTCATCATTGAGACCATGGTAGGAAGGTCCAGCTTCATTTGAGATGAGATTGGTCTCAACGTCTCTTTCTTTTTCCTTTTGAGACGCTTGATATAGATCGGCCAAATGCTTTGGTATACGACAAGTTTGGTACCAATGACCTTTCATGTCGCATTTGTAACAAATACTCTCATCTTTTTTCTTTATAATGCGGCTGGCATCATTTACATGAAGATCGTTGTTGGCTTTGCCAGCGTTGAAGCTATTAGAATAGTGACCTCTTCCTCTACCTCGGCCACGACCTCCTCCACGCCCACGACCACGGCCACGGCCTCGACCGCGTCCGCGTCCTCGTCCTTGCCAATTATAACTGGATGAAGGAACATTCACTTCTGGAAGTGGAGCTGATCCAGTTGGGCGAGTTTCATGATTCAGCATCACGAGTTGATTATTTTGTTCAGCAACAAGAAGAGCGTGCATTAACTCAGAAAATCGAGTGTATCCTTTGGTCCGGTATTGTTCTTGCAGGATTATATTTCCAGGATGAAAAGTTGAGAGCGTTTTTTCGATCATATCATAATCGCTCACTTCTTCGCCACACAAAGCCATCCTGGAGGTAATTCCGAACATAGCGGAATTAAATTCACCAACACTTTTGTAATCCAAGAACCGGAGATTTAACCACTCATGTCTAGCCTTTGGTAAGATCACATATTTCTGGTGATCAAACCTATCCTTGAGTGATTGCCAAAGATCTACAGGATCTTCTTTCGTGATGTACTCGTTTTTCAGATTATCGTGGAGGTGGTGGCGTAAAAACACCATGGCCTTGGCCTTATCCTCATCTGACGTCGTTTTTGACGGATCGATGGTGCTTAAAAGCCCATCCGATCTCAGATGCATTCGTGCATCCGATGCCCATGTCATATAATTTTTCCAGATACATCAAGGGCAAGGATTTCGAGTCTGGCGAGATTTGACATAATTATCTACATGAATAACAAGTCCATTATTAATTTATTCATGAGATTTTGAGGAGGCATAGCCTTCCATAATATAATATAAATCTTAACATATGATCGAGAAGGCAGAGCCTATCTTTCTGATCAAGAATGTAGATTTATATAATCAAGGAGGCAGAGCCTACCATTATGATCAAGGAGAAGACATAGTCTTTTTACTCCGTAAATATCTCATATATATATTCTTGAATTTAAAGGAATTTAAAGAAATTTTAAATAAACAAAATCGACATAAATTAGATGTTACCTCAAAAGAGTGATATTGTATAGAAACGGTTGGATCGGTTGGAGCAGAGAGACGATCGTGCTGATAACATGTTGTAGATAATAACGCAAATATAGATGATTATTATTATATATATATATATATGTGTGTATGTATATATTTATGTTTATGCAATTGTGTAATTGCACAAAGAAACTAGATAAGAAACTTGATGGTGAGGGAGAGGGTGAGGAACACTAACACATCTCTTTACTTCTCTTATATTGTCTATATCTCACATTCATCACATATTTATAGTACAAAACAAGTGATGAGTCAATTAATCAAAAGAGAGAAACATGACAAGTGTTAAAACATGTGTCATGTTTAGTGATGAATAATCACTTCTTTATAACAATTGGGTCATTTAAATAAATTAATTATAACTAGGGGGCTTGGTTTGCTATTAATAAACCAAAATATATATAATCTTTATATTAGATATAATAATATGAATGTATCCTTGAGAAATGAGAAGGAAGCAAAGGCAAAAAGGAGTGCAAAAAGAGCGAACGAGATTTTAGTTAGGTAAGGTCTAAAAGTGACGCAAGTGAACATGAAACTTCATTTTGTCAAATTAGTTATGGCAAATTAGTCTTTGACTTATGGATATATTTATGATTTATCTAATCCATTGTTACAGTATTTGCAAATCTAATTCGTCGTTTTAATTTGTGTTACTAAACGCTCTGGTGATTGAGTCTTTCTTTACCAACAAGTAAGAAGTAGGTGTCATGGTAAACCAAAATTCCACGAACCAAACATCGATTAACTCTTCATATCATGATCGACACATCTGTATACTTCAGTCACTTCTGACCTCAGTTAGAACCATTCTCATCAATATAAAGCATGTGTAGTGTCTTTAACATTGTAAGGTAATGTTGAGTACTTCTTTGTTTTGAGAAAAATAAAAGCTTAAAGAAGTTACAATATGCAATCTCCACGGTTGAAAGTAACAATGTCTGTTCGAACATAATCTTCCGACATTGTCTTTTACCACAACAATCACATTGAAACTTCAAAACTCATGTGAAAAATTAGCAAAACGTTAACTTCTCCTCAAAACATTTGGGTTCTTTTATTTAACTAATTTAAAATTTAGTGGCTATTTTTGTTATTCATAAATACAAAAAGGTCCAAAACCAAAAAAAAGCTCTTAATTAATAATTAATACGAAACTTAAACTTGTTTATCACATTTCACCCCGCTATGAACGCCCGAGTAGAACCACCGGAGGAGAAGAAGAAGAAGAAGAAGAGAAAAACAAAGGATTCGTCACCACCTCCGCCGTCGTCATCATCTGCGTCGTTTTCTTTACTCCCAGACGAAATCGCCGAGAATTACCTAGCTCGGATCTCGAGATCGTACTACCCAACACTCTCGATCGTTTCCACAACCTTCCGCTCAATTCTCTCTTCCACCGAGCTCTACGAAGCCAGAGCTCACCTTGAAAGCACCGAACAGTGTCTCTATGTCTGTCTATCTGATCGCAGTTATCAATTTCCCCAATGGTTCACACTCTGGATTAACCCTAATCGAACCTTACCCAACAAGAGGAGGAAGAAGAAGAAGAGACAGTTGTTGGTTCCGATAACCTCTTCTAATTTCAATTCTCAATCAGTCTCCGTCGCAGTTGGTTCAGAAATTTATGTAATCGGTGGACCAGTCGATAGAGCACCGTCTTCCGCCGTGAGGGTTCTCGATTGTCGCAGTCACACTTGGCGTGATGCTCCTAGTATGATCGTAGCTCGGAACTATGCATCAGCTTGTGTCTACGATGAGAAGATATATGTAATGGGAGGGTGTGAAAGATTAGAGGACGAATCATGGGGTGAGGTGTTCGACACAAAGACTCAGACTTGGGAACTTCTCCCTGATCCGGGTACTGAGGTACGTAAAGGTTACGCTCATACACGGAGAATCTCAGAGTGCAAAGGAAAGATCCAATTGGAGAATGGAATGAATGTGTATGCTTACGACACAAAGTCAGGTAAATGGGAATACTGTGATGATATCAAGAGTGAGATGTTTCCGGGTTCAACATGTGTGATAGATGATGTTTCTTATCGCTATTGGCGTTACGTGTTCTTGTGGTTTGACATAGAAAAGGGTGTTTGGAAAGAGGTGAAAGGGTTAGAGTTACTAGGAGTTAAGCACCAGAGGAATGGTGGCGCTACTTATAATACGACTAAACTAGTTAGCTGTGGAGGGAAACTCTTACTTATTTGGGAAGGGTTTTTGAGGTATTGTTCCAATTATAAGAAGAAGATTTGGTGCGCCGAGATTGTGCTGGAAAAGCGTGGTGGAGGTGAGGTTTGGGGAATGGCTGAGTGGGTTGATGTTGTGCATACGGTTCCTTCATCATGTAAGCTCTGGGATACTCTAGTCGTCTCGGTCTGATTGACTTTTTATTCAAGGTATGAATGATCTACCATTTTGAATTCAACATCAATATGCAGGCTCTAATAAAAAGCATAGGGTTATGTGTTCATCTTCTTCCTCTGCATGCACATATACATGGGTCCATTTTGGTTAAGTCAAGTTGTTTTGATCATCGGTTTATACGATTGGCCAAAGATGGAGATTAGAAAGTACATTTTCCCTAATCATATGTATTCTTGACCAGTTGGGGAAAGGAGATAGAAGCAGAGGCAAAAGGAGAGCAATAAGAGTAGATGAGATTAATTAGTTAAGGTTATTAAAGTCATGTTTGTGAACATGAAACTTCATTTTGTCAAACTAGGTACAGTAAATTAGTATTTGTTGTTGGATATATTATCTATCTAATCCATTGGTGATATACAAATCTGATTCCATTACTTTGTATTACCATCTATGCTTTATAAATTGTGATTGAGTCATTCGTTTCTAAAAAGTAGGGATGTCATGGAAAACCAACAAATCCGTAGGGATATGATATTTTTGATTAACCCTTTTGGGATCATCTTTGACTTTCACGATCCGAACATCGATTACTCTTCGCCTCATGATCGACACAGATTCTTCTCATGAAGAACTAACCATCTTTAAAACTATGTTCCTTGGGTTCTGTCTTCATTTAGTTAGAACCATCTATCACATTGTAAGTGATGTTGATGTGTTTATTATCACATTGTAATTGATGTTGAGTTCTTTGTTTTGAGGAGAAAAAGAAAAAGAAAAAAAGCATTCTTGTTATAAATAACTAGGAAAGCGACCCGTGCGGTGCGGGGAGGTGAAATCCTAAATTGAAATTTAACATTTGTAATTCATCCTAAATTCTGTTTTTTCTCAATCAATTGATCATTTTCACTTCTTGCTATTGCTTTCTGTTGATTAAAAAGCCAAAGATTCATTTCAATGTTATTATATTTTATGTTGTCACACACAAAAGTGAGTCTTTTTTAGAGCTTGATTTACTATGAACACTATTTTTAACCATATATAAAATTTCACTTATGTTTGTCTCCGACCATATGGTGCTATATATTGGTATCCTTTCTTAATTCGCTATTAGAAATTGTCTTTGTTGTTGATCATTATCAATCGAAATACATACGAGGCTGCTTCTCTCTTGGTTTATTTACTGTATCGAGAAAATACTAAATGCCACTTGTCGAAGGAAGGTCGAAGATTGGGATCGGAGTAGATGGCTAGATTGAGTTTAGTTTCCCCTTCACTTTGATATGCGATTTCTATTTCCATAGATTACTGATTCACAAATCTCCGATGTTGTAAGCAAGTGGAGTTTGTATACAAATGATTTACTATGAACATTACTTTCTAAGAGATGCATCCAAGCTGATAGCCAATAAAAAGTGTGTGAAGGGGGGACTTAATAGATGTTATATGTTGCATATAAGACTAAATAACAGCAGGGTCACTTCCACTCCTTCACTGAAATTGTATCAATTTCATGTATTTGTGTACAACGGTTGTAGGAATGTTTCTGTATTTTGTAAACACTTTTTGATATCAATATAATTGATTTGTGAAAAAAAAAAAAATCAAATGTTGTTATATCTCATATGTGTTGTAAGAGTTTGATTCTATATTTTAATATAGAAAGTATTACATATATATATATATATATATTTAACATTGTTTTCCATTTTTATTTTATTTATATAAGAATAAAATATTTCTTTTATATTTCTTGTCTTTCGAATCTTTTCATATTTATTTTTTTAATTTCCATAGTTAAATTTAAATTCACATATGTTGGTTTTAACAAAAAAAATTAAGTTTATTTGAGAATTGATGTTCTTATTCCTTTTAAACGATCAATGTGTAAAAATGAGTCTAGCCACATAAATAATTCACTTTAATAGATATATATAACTATTATAATAGAATTATTAAATCAAAATTTTTAACTCTCTCTTACCTCCAAATTTTTTTTGAGAATTTGTATACTCATCAATCATCATTATATTTAGTTCTTGTGATTTAAAAAATAATTATATAAAGATCATTATAATGTTTCTTTAATTAAAAATTTTGTAAAAATCTTGATATTCCATTTCCAAAATTTTACTACAAAGAGGAAATCATTAGAACTTAACCTACCAATATAGCTTAAATTAAGGTGGATATAAAAGAGATTAAAAATTAAATTAATATTGGGGCATTCTCAAAAATACCCCTTTTTCCATACGCCTTTTTAAAAATACCCTTTCATGTTGACCATTTTTAAAACTACCCCTCTTTATATACAAAATGACCAAATTACCCTTTTTGAGTGACAGCAAGAATGTACAGTCATCAAAATTGAAAATATTTTCCCGCCAAAAAAATTTCCCGCCAAAATTTTTTTTCCCGCCAAAATCGAAAAATTTTCCCGAAAAAATATTTTTTCCCGCCAAAAAAAAAATTCCCGCCAAATCGAAAATTTTTCCCGCCAAAAATATTGAAATTTATACCTTTTAAAAACATTGTAAACGCTTTTAAAAAACTTTTAAAAGCGTTTACAAGGTTTTTAAAAAGTTTTTAAACACATTGTAAACGCTTTTAAAAACCTTGTAAATGCTTTTAAAAAGCTTGTAAATGCTTTTAAAAGGTTTTTAAACACCTTGTAAACGCTTTTAAAAACCTTTTAAAAGCATTTACAAGGTGTTTAAAAACCTTTTAAAATCCTTTTAAAAATCTTATAAAAACTTTTACAAGGTTTTTAAAAACATTGTAAAAGCGTTTACAAGGTGTTTAAAAACCTTTTAAAAATCTTTTTAAAAACTATTTGAGAACCTTTTAAAAATCTTGTAAAAGCGTTTACAAGTTGTTTAGAAAACCTTTTAAAACTCTTTAAAATATCTTGTAAAAGCCTTTACAAGGTGTTTATAAGGCTTTTATAAGGTAGAAACCTTATAAAACCTTTTTAAAACCTTGTAAATTTTTTTTGGCGGGAAAATTTTTTTTGTCGAAATTTTTTATCAAATTTTTTTGACAAAAAAAATTTTGGCGGGAAAATTTTTTCGAAAATTTTTTGGCGGGAAAATATGTCGAAAATTTTTTGGCGGAAATATTTTGTTTTTCTTTTTATTGAATAAAATAATTTTCATCTAAGGGTAAAATGGTCATTAAAAATTAAAAGAGGGCAAAAATAAAAATGGCCAGAAAAGAGGGTATTTTTGAAAAGGGGTATATCAAAAGGGATATTTTTAACAAATTCTCATTAATATTTGGGATTTTTAATTGCATTTCATATGATTTTATAAGAAATATATTTAATTGATACTTCAAAAGTAATTTTGCAATTTAATTATTAAATGTTTTAGGTAAATTTTGAATATCATAGTAAATTATTATGATTTGAACAAATAAAATGTATTATTGACATTTAGGAAATTTGTTTGTTATATATGTACTTTTAACGAGAATTTCAAAAATACATCTTTTTCAATACCACTTTCAGAAATACCATTTTAAAAAAATTTATTAAAAAAATTTTCTCAGAAAATTCTCATGGTTTTATGAGTATTACATAAACTAAGATAAATTAACGTAAGTAATACAAACAACCTGCGTATATGTGCGGGATATTACCTAGTAACATATGAAGAAACATATGTTCATGAAGTTTCCTCTGCATTAGAGAAAAGAAAGGGGGGGAAGCTACCTCCAAGAAAGAAGGTTAGAACTGAAACTGATGCACTTAACTCAAACAAGGCTGTTGATGAACTGAATACAGTGCAAGATTTTGGTCAGCAGATTTTTGGCATGATGCAAAGAAGATGGGAAAAGGAAAATGAAGAAAAAGAAGTTGAGGACAAAGCTAATAACGTGTGAGATGCTATCAAAGAAATTCATATAAAGAAAAAGAAGCTGAGGACAAAGCAAATGAGTTGTTTAATCATCGACACTCTAGCTTACAAAACGTAATAGAGAGGATTTTTGGCATCTTCAAGTCAAGGTTTCTCATCTTCAAATATGCACCACCCTTTCCATATAAGACGCAAGTAGAGTTAGTAATTGCTTGTGTTGTTTTACATAATTATCTTCATAGAGAATGTCGTTCAGACTTGTTTGAAGATGTGAATAATGATGAGAATCATGAAGAATCATATTTGTAGGGGGTCAATAAACATATTTGTAACTAGTTTATGAGGATCATTATGCATACTAGATGAATACCCGCACTACGTGCGAGTTTGTTTATATCTACATATATACACTTATTGCAATACCTTTTTTGTTTCTTATATCTTCATATTTAAAAACTAAAAAATATATATTACCAAACAAAAATAAGATTTTTTTGTGAGGAGGCAAAGAATACTAAATTTTGTTTAAACCTAAATCTTATTCTAAAGTGATTTTTGTAGATAAAAACTATTAGCATATTTTTTTAGGAAGTAAAATAATCATACCATTTGCACATTTGATTGGTAGATAAAAACATTTAAACATCTTACAATTCTTGTCTAAAACTTAGGTATTCAAATATATTTGTATTTAAGCTTCTCAATTAAATAGCATGAGACTCTCAAATTCTCTTTTATCAAAAATATTTTCATACAGCTTAGTTAACTCTTCAATGATTATAATGAAGATAGACAACTTCCCTTCCTGGTAGCTATTCAAATTCTTGAATATAACTCTAGAATGTAATTTAATTTCTTTCTTTTCTTTTCTCTCTGAATTTTCCTCAACCAACATTATATCATTGATTTAACTTTCTTTCATTCGATAGTGAACAAAACTCTGATCTTTTTTATATATAAAATAATTACTTCTCTAAGGACACACTTTCATCAATTTTTATACAATAGTAACCAAATTCCCAGTCACTGCTACAATCTTTCAAATTGTTGAGAAAATTCTAGCGCCTAAACCGTATGTTCATATCTTCATGGTTTACCCTAAGAGGACGAAGCAAATCTTTGGTTTTACTCTCGATACATTTTGTTTCTTTTGGTGATGCATCTACTTATTTAAAGTATATATCAACATGTTCTAAGCCTTTATAGATTTTTTATACAAATATTAAAATTGTTTGTGATATGAAAAAGAATAAAAGACATGGAAGATGTTTCAAATTCTTCTTTAATTTTAAATATGTTTGCTTTTAATTTGGATTGACAGGTGTCATTCTCTCCACTACTGACGTGTCACTCATATGGAGAGAGTTGAGCAACTTTCATAATATAGATTTTCATGATTTTTTTCAGATTTTTCTTCTAAAAGTACAAGTAATTTTTTTTTTTGTAAATCCATAGGGGTCAATTGACCCCCATGCTAACACACTGCCTCCGCCTCTGCTGGAGAGCAACTATAGAGGGAAACATATGGACAGACGCTATGAATATGGGATCATGATGCAGTACTAGTGTGCTTTATATTAGATTGTTTTCATTCTTACCGTTGCTTTTTTTTTAATATCAATACTGAGACGCTGAAATTTCCAGCAATTATCAGAGCTCTACTTCATTTGATTTTTTCTGTCGCTGCAACAGTGACAGCTCTTTATTTTTCCGAGATGCATATCATCTTGGGCTTTTTATTTGTGTTGCAGTCGCTCTACCTGCGATTGCAAAAAGAATATGGTCAATATCTATTTTTCTTCTTAAACTAATCAAAGTATGAAAGAAGCTTAGGTAATTTAATCAACGACATTCCAAGTTGCTTTTTTTTTTTCTTTTTAAATATACCTATGAAACGACCGACCTTTTTTTTTTTAATAAATAATAATAATAAATATAATATAATAAATAGAACTACAACTAGTGGTCCCATATCCACTAGCCACCTAACCACAATCACAATCATCAGCGGAAATAACAACACCAACATAATATCCAATAATACTCCAATAAAAACCAATAACCATAATCATCAACAATAATCAATCCAAACAACAAGAAACAAGGATCCAGCAACCTAGCAATGTTTCTAATGACCCAACTCTAGCAACCTAGCAATGCCAGACAACATCCAATCGAGTCCCTAGAACATCCTCCTCTTCATTGCCTTGATTCCACGATCACACTTTGCCTTTACCTGCACCACAAACACAAATTGAGATGCATGAGTATTTGATAAACACTCAGTGAGGCAATCCTCCCATCTACTGGGCTATACACACAAGCAACAATGATTCCAAAGTTCCAAGACAAGCAACAAACAAACACACAAACCAGGAAATCAAACATCGACCAACTGGAAGGGAGGTGTCGACCGACACCAGCCTAGTGTCGATCGACACTGGCTCAGTGGTGTCGACCGACACTACCCCACAGTGTCGATCGATGCCCAATTTTCTGGTGTCGACCGACACCAAGTGGTATCGATCGACACTCCCTCTGCAACTGCGATCCGCACGAAAACGAGAGTCGAATCTCACTTCCGAAACTCCTCCAAATCGCCCAATACTCACGACCCAAGCCCTAAACCTCCGTAGGAACCTGTTTCAACCAATCCCAAGCAAGAAAAACACACAAACAAGCAAGAACAAGCAAGAACAAAGGAATCAAAGGCTTAGATAAGCCATGGTCATGCACTCACCTCTTGGAAGGAAGATTTAGACCAACAGAAACGAACCCAACTCTCCTAGCAACCTTCCAACACGTTCCTAGCCTTGGATCTTCAATCCCACAGCAAGATCTCACCAAAAACGCCTTGAAATCTCACAAACTCTCTCTAGAACCTCAAGAACAATTTTCTCTCTTTGTTTCTCTGAAAAACGGCGACACAACAACTAAACACGACCCTAGGTCGTTTTCTCCCTTTTAAGACCCGGTTCAATGGTTTTCCCTAACCAAACCGGTCCAAATCGGCGATTGAAACAAACCCGACGAACCCAGAATAAGTGGTGTCGATCGATGCTACAAGGGTATCGATCGACACCCCTACCCAAAACGCATATTTTGGTTCGCGGATGTTACAATTCTCCCCCACCAATCTAGATTCGTCCTCGAATCTCAAACAACCATCAGTCAAGGACTCCCGTGCAACCGTCTCCACGGCCCGCACTCCTCCGACTGATCTACAGAAGGTCACCTCTAGGCGATAGACTCATGCTCCAGGCGTCATTTGCTCTTGACTTTTTGGACTTTCCTTTACTCATAGGCCTAGACCTTGAGTTTCATCGGCTCATCATCAGACCTAAGTCTGCATGCCAATGTTGGCTCCTCATCAGGCCTAAGCCCGCATGCCATAATATATAAGGAAAAGCCCAAACTCGTCTCTCGGGTTGCCACCCTACAGCGCGCCCCCGGATCGTCATCCAAAGTCGATATACCGACCATACCCCCGAGCCACAAAGTCTCTGAATATAGCAGTACTAGGAGAACCTAAGTCCCCCAAGAGTCGCGAGCAAACGATTCTGAACACGTCTGAGTCCTATCCCTACCCAGGTTTCCTTCCCATGGCTCGCGTAGAAACATCTCAATGTCCTACCAACCACATATCCCCTCACCGGGATACCTCATGACCACACAAGGATCATACACACGCCACAAGGGCCGCCACAAAGGCCAACAAAATGTCCTAACGAGGACCGCCACCAAGGCCAAAACAAATGTCCTAAAGAGGACCGCCACCAAGGCCACTCGTCCCGAAGGACCGTCACAAAGACCATCTGTCCCGAAGGACCGTCACAAAGACCATCTGTCCCGAAGGACCGTCACAAAGACACTCTGGCTAAACAGCCCGCCACAAAGGCCAACAATTGGCTAAAAGCCCGCCACAAAGGCCACACAATTGGCTAAAAGCCCGCCACTAAGGCCACACACACTGTCTAAAAAGACCGCCACACACATGCACCCTGACTCGAAAGTCCGCCACAAAGGCCACAAAGCCCCTCCGAGGCTTCCCACCGCTAAAATGGACAATTTCTAACTCCCGTAAAACTTTCCATATTTAGCACTTTCCACTTTTGGAAACTTCCCACTTTTGGAAACTCCTTTTCAGGAAACTTAACTTCGCAACCCCGCCTCGCGAAAACTTTGTACCCCAACACCACCTCATCTTGTTACTGAGTCGCACAACCAACCACCCCAAGCGACCGAGTAACAAGAGAGATGGGCTGGAATACTCCATTCCCGCTCCAGCCACGGATTACAGATGGGACCAGGCTAAACAAGCTCAAGTCGCGGCTTGCTTCTCATACCACTTCTTGAACCTTGCCTTCATCCTTGCCTCAGGCTCCCAAGTCTGCTCCTCAACACCATCACAGTCCCACAGGACTCTCATCAAAGGAATCTTCTTCTTCCGAAGTTCCTTGATCCTCCTCTCGAGAACCCTCACTGGTCTCGCCTCCAAAGTCATGTTAGGCTGAAGATCCTCAGGAATCTTAGCCAACACCTCCTCTCCCTCACGGAGACACTTCCGCAACATAGACACATGGAAAACCTTATGGAATGCACGCATCACCTCAGGTAACTCCAATCTATATGCCACTGGTCCAACCCGCTCAATCACTCTGAATGGACCCATATTCCTCGGACTCAACTTAGTCTCTGACAATGACCTGTTCGGACCCCGCAACATGGCCATCTTGAGGTACACTCTGTCTCCTACCTGAAACTCAAGATCTCTCCTCCTCTTGTCAGCATAACTCCTCTGCCTATCCTGAGCCTCCTTCATGTTCAGCTTGAGAACTCGAATCTTCTCTGAGGTCTCCTGAACAAAACTAGCACCAAACATGCTCCTCTCCCCCACCTGAGTCCAGCATAATGGTGTACGACATGGTCTCCCATACAAAGCCTCATAAGGAGCCATCTTAATACTCCCCTGATAACTGTTGTTGTAAGCAAACTCTACCAGGTTCAGGTGATCTGCCCAATGGCCACCCCAATCCAACACACACATCCTCAGCAAATCCTCCAGCGTCTGGATCGTCCTCTCAGACTGTCCATCTGTCTGGGGATGATAAGCTGCACTCATATGCACCTTAGTGCCCATCTCTGCCTGAAATGCCTTCCAGAACACCGAAGTGAACTTAGAATCCCTATCAGACACAATGCTCGCTGGCACCCCATGCAACCTGACAATCTCCCTCACATACTTCTTAGCCAAGACCGCTGCTCCATCAGTCTTCTTAATGGCCAGAAAATGTGCTGACTTAGTCAACCGGTCCACAATGACCCAAATAGCATCAAAGGTCCGTGACTCTGGCAAACCCACCACAAAATCCATGGTGATAATATCCCACTTCCACTCAGGAATGGGTAAACTCTTCAGTAACCCGCCAGGAACCTGATGCTCAGCCTTCACTAGCTGACACACATCACACCTCGAAACCCAACTAGCCACATCCTTCTTCATCCCGACCCAATGATAGTACCTCTTGAGGTCACGGTACATCTTAGTCGCTCCTCGATGAATGGATAACTTGCTCGCATGAGCCTCTCTCAGAATCTCCTGTCTCAACTCCTCATCCTTGGGCACACACACACGACCGTGCACCAAGATAGTACCATTATCTGAGACCTGATACTCTGAATCCACATCCTTAGAGGCATTCACCAGCCCCAAATCCTTCTCTTGAGCCAACCGCACTCTACTCAGAAGATCTGCTCTATCTACTGCTTCCAAACCCAACGGTTCCTGTGAAACAGCACACAAGCTCAAAGCACTGATCTCCCCTACCAGTGACTCCATCTCCTGCTCCTGAGCCGAAGCTACCCTCTTCCGACTCAGAGCATCTGCAACCGTGTTAGCCTTACCAGGATGATAGGCTATCTCCAAATCATAATCCGCCACAAGCTCCATCCACCGCCTCTGCCTCAAATTCAACTCAGGCTGAGTGAATATATACTTCAGGCTCTTATGATCTGTGAACACCTGCACCTTTGCACCACAAAGATAAGATCTCCAAATCTTCAGGGCAAAAACTACAGCACCCATCTCCAAATCATGAGTAGGATAGTTGCCTTCATGCACCCGCAACTGCCGCGAAGCATAGGCAATCACCTTCCCATGCTGCATCAGAACACAACCCAACCCAACTCTAGATGCATCTGTATAAACCACATAGGGTTCTCCCTGCTCAGGCAAAGCCAACACTGGCGCAGTAGTCAACATCTCCTTCAGGCTTGCAAAGCCTTCCTCACACTCTTCTGACCAGACAAAAGGAACATCCTTCCCTGTCAACTTAGTCATAGGACGTGCTCTGCTTGCAAACCCCTGCACAAATCTCCTGTAATAACCTGCCAACCCAAGAAAACTTCTGATCTCTGTGGCATTCTGCGGTCTAGGCCAATCTCTGATAGCCTGAATCTTCTCTGGATCTACGGAAACCCCCTCTGCAGAAACAATGTGACCCAGAAAGCCCATCTCATGCTGTCAGAAACTACACTTGCTCAACTTGGCAAACAACTTCTGCTCCCGCAGCTTCTCCATAACCGCCCTAAAATGCACTGCATGCTCTTCAGGACTCTTAGAATAAACCAGGATATCGTCGATGAAAATGATGACAGATACATCCAGAAACTCCTGAAACACACTGTTCATCAATCTCATAAACGCTGCTGGCGCGTTAGTCAATCCGAAAGGCATCACCACAAACTCATAGTGCCCATATCTCGTCCTGAAAGCAGTCTTCCTCACATCTGCCTCATCTATCGGTATCTGATGATAACCCGACGCTAGATCTACCTTGGAGAACCAAGTAGCACCCCTCAACTGATCCAACAACTCATCGATCCTAGGAAGAGGATACTTGTTCTTCACAGTGACCCGGTTCAAACCCCGATAATCAATACACAACCTGAAACTCCCATCCTTCTTCTTCACAAACAATACCGGCGCTCCCCACGGTGATACACTAGGACGGATGAATCCCTTACTCAGCAAATCCTCTAGCTGCTTCTTCAGCTCTGCCATCTCAACTCATCACGTAGAGCTCTCATAAACCTCCTAACCTGAGCCTCCTCAGGCTCCATAGCTCGACCCCCATAACACAGGAGTCGACTGAACTCCAAGTCCAGCTCCCGCACTGACCGTGTCCCCTGAGACAACTGAAGGAACTGCACCTCCAACCGATCCAATGCCTCTCTCGGAAAATACTTGCGGTTGAACTCCAAAACGAAGTCAGCCCAAGTCATCTCCCGCTGCACTCTCCTAGCAGCCACAGATCTCCACCACAACTCAGCATCTCCAGTCAAAAAGTAGACCCCTATGTCCACCCAGAACTCCTCAGGACATCTCAAGGTATGGAAGTTGCGTTCCACCCTCGTCCTCCACGCATCCGCAGCAGTAGGATCCACACCTCCCGGAAACTGCTCGGTACGTAACTTACCCATCTCTGACAACATGCTGAGATAACGAGCATGAACTTCCACATCCGCAGCCACTGGCTGCCGCTCCTCCGCCACCACTGGTGGCACTACCTGAGCCTGAGCCGGCACCACAGGTGGTAACCGCTCCAACAACTGTGCTAGCATAGCCACAACGTCAGTACCAAGGACTCCACCCGCTGGGACTCCCACACCCGGGACCCTAGCATCACCGGCCACTGGAGCATCAACACCGCCCCCTCCTGCCACACTCACGGAATCCCCTGGAACATCCTGTGACTCGCCAACACCCTCAGCTGTCACGCTCTGGTCTTCGGTCTCACTAACCACTGGGGCTCTGCCCCTACCACGACCACGTCCGCGACCACGTCCGCGTCCACGACCTCGACCAGTCACAGCATCCTCTCTAACCATCTGCACTACCATGAACAGAAGGCTAAGCAAACAATTTCTAATATAACACAGAAACATAAACTCACCGTGGAATCACACACTCGGCTCAAAGAGGATGTTCTAGGACTCCATGCCACACACAATTGACTAACTCACATAATCAATCAAGACATGCAATCCCAAACATCTACAACAGAAACCTAGTGAACCCAAACCTAGAACCGTAAGGGCTCTGATACCAAAATGAAACGACCGACCTTTTTTTTTTTTAATAAATAATAATAATAAATATAATATAATAAATAGAACTACAACTAGTGGTCCCATACCCACTAGCCACCTAACCACAATCACAATCATCAGCGAAAATAACAACACCAACATAATATCCAATAATACTCCAATAAAAACCAATAACCATAATCATCAACAATAATCAATCCAAACAACAAGAAACAAGGATCCAGCAACCTAGCAATGTTTCTAATGACCCAACTCTAGCAACCTAGCAATGCCAGACAACATCCAATCGAGTCCCTAGAACATCCTCCTCTTCATTGCCTTGATTCCACGATCACACTTTGCCTTTACCTGCACCACAAACACAAATTGAGATGCATGAGTATTTGATAAACACTCAGTGAGGCAATCCTCCCATCTACTGGGCTATACACACAAGCAACAATGATTCCAAAGTTCCAAGACAAGCAACAAACAAACACACAAACCAGGAAATCAAACATCGACCAACTGGAAGGGAGGTGTCGACCGACACCAGCCTAGTGTCGATCGACACTGGCTCAGTGGTGTCGACCGACACTACCCCACAGTGTCGATCGATGCCCAATTTTCTGGTGTCGACCGACACCAAGTGGTATCGATCGACACTCCCTCTGCAACTGCGATCCGCACGAAAACGAGAGTCGAATCTCACTTCCGAAACTCCTCCAAATCGCCCAATACTCACGACCCAAGCCCTAAACCTCCGTAGGAACCTGTTTCAACCAATCCCAAGCAAGAAAAACACACAAACAAACAAGAACAAGCAAGAACAAAGGAATCAAAGGCTTAGATAAGCCATGGTCATGCACTCACCTCTTGGAAGGAAGATTTAGACCAACAGAAACGAACCCAACTCTCCAAGCAACCTTCCAACACGTTCCTAGCCTTGGATCTTCAATCCCACAGCAAGATCTCACCAAAAACGCCTTGAAATCTCACAAACTCTCTCTAGAACCTCAAGAACAATTTTCTCTCTTTGTTTCTCTGAAAAACGGCGACACAACAACTAAACACGACCCTAGGTCGTTTTCTCCCTTTTAAGACCCGGTTCAATGGTTTTCCCTAACCAAACCGGTCCAAATCGGCGATTGAAACAAACCCGACGAACCCAGAATAAGTGGTGTCGATCGATGCTACAAGGGTATCGATCGACACCCCTACCCAAAACGCATATTTTGGTTCGCGGATGTTACAACCTAAAATTCAATAATCAAATCTCAAAACTCAAATCTCACCAAATCCTAAAATCCCACATTTAATAACCAAATCTCCTAAAAATTACACTCAAATCTCTCAAAATTCAAAAATATTAAAATCCGAGTTAATCTCCTAAAATATCAAGTTAAATACACCTCCTAATAGTTGAATGAGTTATTTGAACATCCAAAATCAAAGTCATCCTTTACTCTTTTAAAAGTTAAAATTAAAAATATAGCAAATACTATTATTTAAAGATAAAATCACATAAACACATTATTGAATTGGGGTATATGTCCATAAAAATGTAATTATTGAATTTCTATCACAAGTATATTATTTTTGTTTGTTAGTAGACAAATAAATTTTAGCACAGCGATTCTCATAGTATTTTACAAAAGTAAATATTATTTTTAAACATTTTTTGTTTTTGGAAAACGTAAAAGAGTATTACATCAACAAATTTAACAAATCACCTCTTAAACAATACAAAAAATATAGGAATGTATTTTAGTTACATAAATAGTAGATTATACAGTTATATTATCCACGTCATGAATATAATTCATGAAAATTTCTTAAGTTCAAATTATCTTCACCTTAATTCATGTAAACAAATAATATATTTTTTTCAATTCTAACCGAAAATATTATTGCAAAAGATATTTGTTGCACATGTACAAATAACATAGTTGTATAACATTCAAATTAAGCTTGATTTTACGGTAAAAATGTATAAAGCAAAGAACGTTGAGTAATGTGAACCAAAAGAAATAATCAAAATGCATTTTTTTTTACGTATGCATAATTCGATTAAAAGTCTTTTCGTCTTGCTGAACACAAAAAAATTATTAAATTATAGTATAATTTTGTTTTAATACATGAACTTTCAAATTTAAACCAAAAAATCATAAATTTTTTGGAAGGCTATTTAATACATCATTTTTTACTGACTAACTATTTAAAACATTAAATATTTTTGATAATGCCGAAAACAACATGTCGTTAAATAACAAAAATAACAGTTGTTAGTTGCTTAGTAATCTTAATTTAATTATATGTGTATTTTAGCTTGGTCAATGATATTTGATGTCTTAAATGGTTAGTCAACAAAACTTGATCACAAAGTTCATGAATTTTGGACTAAATTTGAAAGTTAATCACAAAATTTATGGTTTGTTTGACTAAATTTGAAAGTTAATCCACAAAGTTCAAGGTTTTTTTTGACTAAATTTGAAAGTAAATATATTAAATGATATGTTTCCCAAAATGAAAAGGTGCGACAGGCTGTTTTTTCTCCTTCGTTACATGTAAATGTGACATTTCACGTTTTTCTCAATCTCTCCCTCCACCATTCACGTTTTCTCTCAGTTCTTTCCCAGAGAGATAGAAACATAGCCCACCGGGGATTCTGAGTCACGTCCTCAATCACAGTTACTGTGAAAACAAAACATATATAAAAAATTCGAATTATTCATTTTCTTGGGAATAAAGAGTAGGATTATTTTAGTGGTGGGGTTTTCGAGGCAAGAGAGAGAGAGAGAGAGAGATACAAAAGGATGAGTTTTAAGGATTTAGAGGCAGAAAGAAAAACATCATTTGCTTCTTTAATGAGCTTCAAAAGTGGTGTTGGTGGTGGTCGACAGGATAAGATTCAAGATGTTGCTGCAGGTGTCTTTAAGATCAATTCAGTTGTTTCTATGTTCCATCATCTTGTCAACACTCTTGGTACTTCTAAAGACACCCCTGAGCTTCGTGACAAGCTGTAAGTACTAAGTAGTTGTCAAAGTTTTCTCCTTTTTCTGGGTTTATAAGGTTCTTGGAATGTAAATGGTTCGATTTGCTTGGTTTGTGATTTGTGTGTGTGTGTGTTTTTTTAGGCGCAAGACGATATTACATATCGAACAACTTGTGAAAGATACGTCGACTAAACTTAAAGAAGTTAGTGAAACTGATCAGCAGAGAGGTGTTGATGTTAGTGTTTTTGATTTAAGGAATGATTCTTTGTTCTTCTCTTCATTTAATAGAATAGGGAATTTGATGGTTTTGTTTAATAAATATGTATTGGTGGTGGGTCTAGCAAAGGAAGAAGATTCTGGAAGTTGCAAAAGACTTTCAAGCTGTATTGAATGAGTTTGAAAAGGCTCAGCGTCTAGCTGCTGAAAAAGAAATTGTGTATGCTCCTCTTGTCCGCAAGCCATCTCTTTTCGCAAGGTCTGATAATGCTCATTCAAGAGTTTGAAAATGTTTTAACGTTTATTTTGTGGTTTTGGTGTATTGATTACTTGGCCTTGGTAAGATTAGGTATACAGCCAGTGAGGCAGATGTGAATGCAGAGAAGGATCTGGAGCAGCAGGCTCTTCTTTTGGAATCAAAAAGGTAAGTTTCGTACAGACAAAAGTCCCCATCTTTGTTCGGATTCCTGACGCACTACTAAATTGGTTTCTTGTTCCTCTTGTTGCAGAAAAGAACTTGCACTTTTGGACAATGAGATTGCGTTTAATGAGGCTTTTATTGAGAAAAGAGAGCAAAAGATACAAGAAATGCAGCAGAAAATTGGCGAGGTGCATGATTTCTTCAAAGACATGGGAGTGTTGGTACACAAAGAAGAAGCCGTGATTGGTAAAACTGATTCTAAATCCTGTCATACCAAAACGCATACTTATGTCTTCGTATCCTCGTTCTAACACTTTCTTTTCATAGATGTGAATGCTGAGAAGGATCCGAAGCAGCAGGCTCTTCTTTTGGAATCAAAAAGGTAAGTTTTGTACAGACAAAAGTCTCCATCTTTGTTCGGATTCATGATGCATCTACTAATTGGTTTGTTGTTGCTCTTGTTACAGAAAAGAACTTGCACTTTTGGACAATGAGATTGCGTATAATGACGCTTTTATTGAGAAAAGAGAGCAAACAATACAAGAAATGCAGCAGGAAATTGACGAGGTGCACGAAATCTTCAAAGACATGGCAGTGTTGGTACACGATGAAGAAGCCGTGATTGGTAAAACTGATTCTAAATCCTGTCATCCCAAAACACTTACTTATGTCCTCGTTCTAACACTTTCTTTTCATAGATGAGATTAATACTCGCATCCATAACTTTCATGCTGCAACTGCACAAGGAAAATCCTAGCTCGCTAGAGCCTTTATGACTCAACGATCATATTCTTCACTGGTATAATATTCAAACTTTTCTTACATATCATGAATGGGTTTTTGGAGAATCAGATCAACCTATAAACTTCTTATTTCCATTATTTCTTTCATGCAGGCTTGCTTGCTCTTGGTAATTTTTGGTATCCTGCTCATGATTGTCATTAGAGCATGGCCATTGCACATCCTCAAATGAGTGTCTCTATCTTTTAATAATATGAAAAATAATACTAATCTCTTCACATCCTTGTTTTTAATTTTGTCTTCCCATTAGTCATCTTTGAGTGTCTAAAATTTTTTTAATTAAAAATGTGTTTAAAGTATATTTTATAATGTTATAAATTATGTTGGTTATATAATGTAGGCCAAACACATGTTTTCCATAGTTAGATGATGAACATGGTTGATTAAGAAAGCTGAGGCAATATAAATCTATATAATAATAACAATCTGAAAAAATGCCAACAACAGTTGCGATTTTTTGTCGTACCTTTTCGTTATATATATATATATATATATATTTATTTTATTTTGATAGAAAATTCAACAATTGCGTCTTTCTAAAAATTTGCATCTGTTAAATGTAGAGTTGTGTCTCTTACAAACAGTTGTGTCTATTCAAATGTTCACATCTATAGAAAATTTGCATCTGTTAAATGTAGAGTTGTATCTCTTACAAACAATTATGTTTATTCAAATGTTCGCATCTTTACAAATTTATATATAAGTGACTTCTCATCATTGTATACAAATTTTCTTTATTTAATATTTTTGACAGAAATTTTTTACAGTTGCGTATCTCTAAAAATTTGCGTCTCCTGAATATAGAGTTATGTCTTTTACAAACAGTTGTGTCTATTCAAATGTTCACATCTTTATAAATCTATATATAATAATTTCTCATCATTGTATTCAAATATAATAATAACAATCTGAAAAAATGACAACAACAGTTGCGATTTTTCGTCGTACATTTTCGTAATATATATATATATATATTTTACAGAAAATTTCAACGGTTGCATCTCTCTAAAAGTTTGCGTCTGTTAAAGGTAGAGTTGTGTCTTTTACAAACAGTTGTGTCTATTCAAATGTTCACATCTTTATAAATTTATATATAAATGACTTCTCATCATTGTATTCAAATTTTCTTTATTTTATATTGTTGACAGAAATTTTTTACAGTTACGTCTCTCTAAAAATTTTCGTCTGTTGAATATAGAGTTGTGTCTTTTACAAACAATTGTGTCTATTCAAATGTTCACATCTTTATAAATCTATATATAAATAAATTCTCATTATTGTATTCAAATTTTTTTTATGTTTATATTAGTTAAAAGAGAATTTGTTAGAAATGACGTCTCATCACTGTGAGAAATTTATTGCAGTTTGATATATTTTGTTAATTGTTGTAATATTTAATTATATTCAGTCTCTAGGTATACAACCATCTATTAATCGAAGGTCATCAGAAATTTTTGTTTTTAGCTGTTAAAAAATATGGTTCAAGTTGGTTTTTTTCAGAAAATGAGAGCATATTGGCTCTTATGTGTTTGTTTTTTTTTTTTTTCGTCACAAGTATATCTGTCTACTCCATGCTTTTTGATTAGAAAACTAATTGTATTATAGAAAACAATATGGATTTCTATATTTCTTTTTAAATATATATATATATATATATTTATATATATATATATGATTATGAAATATCAAGGTAAAAATAAAAACAAAATATCACAGTTTGTTCTATTATTTTTTCTACAGTTGGGAATATTCAGTTTATTGGGAGATGGAAAGCTGGTGATGAACAGAAAGATTGACGGTTGAGATGATTGTCCAATACACTATCTTGATGACAAAGACTTATCTATAACTTCATATAGGTTAAGGAAATTTGTATATTTAGTTCTAGTCATAGTACACTCAAATTGAAATCTTAATAACAAAAGATACTGAATATGAAATATTTTAAAAGTTTGAAAAGGTTTTGGATTCTGACTGCCAAAAAAAAGAGGAGCATGTGAGAGCAATGAACCCGACCGATATTATTGTTATAAGTTCTAACTCTTATTGTTCTCCTCTCATATTTATTATATTATATATTTATGTGTGACTCGGGATAATTAACCAGCATCTTACGCGGAGAAAAATTAGTAATAAGTACATTCAATATTGGATTAACCATGTATATATAATCTATTATAATTGACAAAATGTTTAATGACTATATGTTGTTTTTCATCTATAAAACGATAGTTGTTTGTATTACATATACATTTACAATACTGCCTTTATGAATATAGATGTATTATTTTTTATATGAATATATAACTGAGTTTTGATTCAAATAAATAAAATATGTGATAATTTTCTGTTTAGTTATATTCAAATTTGAGAGGACTGGTAATTTTCTTACTGATTAACTGAATAGTAATATTTACATTTATATTTTATGAAGTAAAAATTGATTTTGGAAACAGAAATATGTTTGAGTTATGCTAAAAAGGATTAAAATAATTAATAGAAATGAATTTAAACAAATCATCATGTCAATTTATGAATGGTCCTCAATTAATATTTTTAATAGTTGTAATTTGTTATATGATTATTAAAGAAATTAGTATCTTATACAATGTATTCATAATTTTATCATTTAAAACAAAACAAAAAAAAAAGAAATTTAAAAATATAATCATTTACATTTGAAAACAAGAGAATAAGTTGTAACGGTTCATAAAATATACAAAAATATGACTGTAAGGTTAATAAGAGAAGACATGCATGTAGATTGCATTTATTCATTTTTCAGAAATTAATAAATATTTTACGAAAATTATGACGAAAATACATATATAAAATGTTACATTGAAAAGACGCGAACGAAATGTTAAGATGAATAAAAGCGAACGAAATAACACGACTGCAATGATATCTCATGGCAGTTAATCGTAAAAATTTCTTTAATTTGATGTGTGTAGCATTGATAATTATTTATTTAATCATATGTGAAGGTAAGATTGGTTAGCGGTCCAGGATCGCCTTTCAACTGGGGCTAGAATGGTTTTATGGAACACTGGGGCTGTAGGGACTTGTGGTTTCTGCAACTCTGCACTTGAAACAAGGGACCATCTTTTTTTCTCCTGCAGTTTTGTCTCGGTTATTTGGTCTGCACTGGCTAAAGGTTTGTTCAAGGCTAGCTACACAACGGATTGGGTTTCGTTACTAGCTCATATATCTCAGTCCCACCTTCCCCGGGTTGAGAGTTTTCTTCTTCGCTATGTGTTTCAAGTCGTGGTGTATACGATCTGGAGGGAGAGAAACGGGCGACAACATGGAGATGCACCGAAGTCTGCTGATCTTCTGATCGGTTGGGTGGAGAGACAAATACGTGACCAGCTTCTAGCAATTGGTCGTCTGGGGGATCGTCGTTATGCGGAGGGACTGCAACTTTGGTTCCAGTCTCGTATTTAAATCTCAGCTAATGTTGTTTTTTGCTTTCTAGCTCCACTTTAAATTCAGAACAAACGATGCACAAGTTGTAACACAGTAACTTTTTTCTTTTGAATATAATTTAACATTAAATTCAAAATAAAAAAGAAGGTAAGATTGTTTTTTTAAGAATATTTTTCAATAAAGATATAAAGAATGTTTCAAAAAATTTGTATGTTTTTTAAATTTTTATTAAATAGTTTAGGAATACCAATAGTTTAATAAATAAATTTAATTAAAGAATTTTTGTAATAAATATTTTAGTCAAATGAGTTCTCCCGCGATATCGCGGGGGCTCCATACCTAGTAACAAATAATAGAAAACCATGTAAACTTAAGCATCTAGGATAGATTCAAAGACAAAACATGTAAGGAATATATAGTTGTGAAAACCAGCAAGGAGATGCACATATGAACGAAACTTACAATCATGTAGAGAGAGCTAGCAGCCAAGGCAAGAGGAATAGCAACGGAGGTGATCTTGTCCATTGGTCCTTTCAAGTAAGTGTGCCTTTGAATGACTGCTCTGGAACAATCTCTGCTTCTCAAGAAGCTTCTCTCGTGGCGTAAATGGAGTTTCAGTCAACATGTTCTACAAATATCCATAGATAGCCACACAAAAATACCATGACCTTCAAGACAGCAATCTTTTTTGTAACTTGAGGCATCTCCCACAATTTTGTAACTCCACTTAGAGAACTAGACAAAGAAAAAACAAATTACTAATCAGAAGAGAATTACACAAGTCATGAACCTCGAGAATGTGTAATCCCTAGCAATTTCAAAACTTCAATCGAATTCAACACCCAAACTAAACACAATGATTAGTATCCATACAGAGAAAACCTCACAAAGCAGACAATCAAGTAATCAATCTCAACACCAAAGTCGAAACACAATTCTTGTTCGACTGTTGATACGAAAAAAAATACAGAAACAAATAAAACACAATGTACATGCTTCTTGACTTCATTTAGCTCTCTTCACAGCTCGTGCTCTTTGAGTATCTGAAAGTCAAATCACAGGTCGTTGCTTCTTGACTCATTATCGAACTCTGGGTGGAGACGAAGCTGCGGCGCGACGATTGTGTCACCAAAAATTTCTTACCTAGAAGAAGTAAGCGGAATCGGAGAAGAAGTAGTTGTCGATTTTGATAAATCGATATTTGCTTTCGTCGTTGAGCAAATGAAAAAAAAAAGAAGTAAAAACCAAAACAAAACGTATGAAAATAATTATAGTGCTCGCGGTTTGATTATCTAAACGGGAACGGGTTATTCAAACGATAAAAATAGTTATCTAAACTATTCCTAATTAACAAAACACAAGATGAGATAATGAAATTTAATTTTAACTTTTAAATATAAAAAATGGATAGGATATTGGAACATGTTGTATGCCGAGATAACATTTATAAAACATTAAGAGTCGAAAAAAACTTAGGTTCACTCCTAGGGGTGAATCTCTCCATTCACCTCCTTGTAAAATAAGGAAATAAAATTTGTATACATTATTATTAAATTAAAAACTTAAGCCACTCCTTTATAAAACCAAACCGACATATAATTTTGTTCTTATTGTAAAATCTAAAACCTAACCATCTCATTTGTAAACCCAAACCAACATATAATTTCGTTCTAATTGTAAAATCTAAATCCTAACCATTTTATTCGTAAACCCAAACCGACATATAATTTCGTTCTAATTGTAAAATATAAACCCTAACCACCTCATTTGTAAACCGAAACTGACATATAAATTTGTTTTAATTATAAAATCTAAACCCTAAAAAAATATTTGTAAACCCAAACCAACATATAATTTCGTTTTGATTGTAAAATCTAAACCTTAAACAATTTATTTGTAAACCCAAACCGACACATAATTTTGTTATAATTGTAAAATCTAAACCAAACCAATATTTAACTTTCCTTAATTAAAAATATACAGAATTTGTTTCCTTAATTGGTTTTTCTTTTTTAATTTAATTTTAATTTATTTTTAAAATTGGATAATGTATAGAAGATTTTGATTGGTTGAAAAGGAGGAGGTGAATGGAGAGGTTCACTTCTAGGGGTGAACCTAAGTATTTTTCTTAAGAGTCTCAGTTAGTCCTGGGCTTTCGCCCAGACCCGAACAAACCGACCCGAGTAAACCAAAACATTCGGTTTTCGGGACCGAGATTGAAGGGTGAGGAAAACCAATCGAGAAAATTAATTTGTGGATTCGGTTTTGGGTAATTTCGGTTCGGGGGGTCAACTCCGATCGGTTTTACTAAACCAAGATATATATATTTTTGTCATTAACCCTAAACCTAATAATCACTTTCATCCTCGAGAGAAAACCTTCTAACCCTAAGACGACTGCGAAGGCGATTCTCCGAGAAACCCAAACTCCGTCTCAGTCTTCTCTTGGTATCTTAATCTCTTCTTATGTTATTATTCTTCGTCTTTTACAAGTAGATAGGCGTTGGAAGATTCTCGAAATCGAAAGATTTTGTGAACCCTAATCCCCAAATTGAGAAGGTAAACTCTTATTCCTTTCAATCTTTGTTCTTATAATTAAGATGGTTTTAAATCCTTGGGGTTTCTATTAATTTGTAGTACCCGAATCTCGTTAATGTCATATTTCAATAACAACCCTAACCCTAATTTTTTAAATCGATTTATTTTTCAAAATTTGTTATAGTTTATTATAGATTATTATAGATTCGTCTTCTGGGTTGTTAAATTTAGTCGTAATTTTGTTAATCTGGGATTTAAACACAGAGACAACATTTTACAATATGTTAATCGATTGTTTTAAGTAGAGTATACCTTTTTTTTATGGTTTACTTGTTTGAACTCGTCTAATGCTAAGCGTTTGTGATGCTTTGTAGATGGATGCTCATGACCCGAACGACCCTAACATCGAGAAGGATGCTGAAGAACCTGTTATCATTGAAAGAACTGGGACTGCTGAGGCCGGGAAGAAAAGGACTGCTGACTCTGCTCTACCACTTAAGCCAAAGAGGAAGTATCCTAAAAGGGCTGAGGTATGGCAACACTCATTCCGAGGAATGAGGATGATAAGTTCAGTTTATGTAAGTATTGTGGGATAGAAGTAGGGTGTGATACGGTTCTAGCAGGGACTAGTTCGATGAGGGGTCACAGTCGTATCTGCAAACTGTACAAGGATTTCACTGAGAGGGAGAGTCATAAGGCATTAGATACTGATAATCAAGGGAATATGAGGGTCAGTAGGTATGATCCTCAGCTGTTTAGGCAAGCTGTTAATGAATTGGTTGTGGTGAATGAGTTGCCATTCTCCTTTGTTGAATCTGAAGGGTGGAAGCGGTTTTGTTTCAACATTCTGCCATTATATCAGACTTTCTCTAGAAAGACTTGTTCTAAGGACATTGCTGGGAGGTATTTGCAAGAAAAATCAGAGCTAAAACACTTGTTTAGTGTTGAGAAACAAAGAGTCTCTCTAACCACTGATATATGGGTTTCACAAACCACCTCTGTCAACTACATGGTTGTGACTGCTCACTGGATTGATGAGAATTGCGCAATGCAGAAAAGGATACTTAGCTTCAAGGTAGTGACAGATCACAAAGGAGAGACAATTGCAGGACATCTTCTTTATTGCTTAGAGAATTGGGGGATTGAGAAAGTCTTCACAGTTACAGTTGATAATGCTAAGGGGAATGACAAGGCTCTTAAGGTTTTTAGAGAAGCGTTGATGCTCAAAGGAGGTGAAGCTTTAGTAAGCAATGGTGAATTCATGCATATGAGGTGTTGTTCTCACATCCTCAATCTAATTGTGGAAGATGGTCTGAAAAAGGCAAATGATAGCATTGTTTTTATCCGGAATGCCATCAAATATGTGAGATCCTCTTTTACAAGATTGAAGTCCTTTCAATTGAGGTGATCACTTTAAGTATTTAACCATTTGATTCTAATTTGTATTTAACTATTTATATTACTTTGGATTGTTTGCTTCGGATTTGGCTTTAATCTTCTACAGGTGTGACACATGAATGGGTTGTAGAGGCAGCTTGCCTCTGGATGTGGTTACAAGGTGGAATTCAACATACCTTATGCTCACCTCAGCTTTGAAGTTAAGAGTAGCCTTTGAGAAGATGCTGAGTGAGGACAAGCTGTACGATGATTACTTCATAGAAAAGGATGAGACTAAGCAGAAATGTGTTGGACCACCAATGTTTTCTGATTGGGAAGAGGCCGAGAGGTTAGTGAAGTTTTTCAAGGTCTTTTACAAATCCACTTTGGCATTCTCTGCTTCCACATCTGTGACCTCGACTGTTTCTTACAAGGAGATTGTAAACATTGAAAGACATTTAATTACTAAGTGTGGAAACGGTGATGAGGAGGTTAGAAAGCAGGCTCATATTATGAGGGATAAATTTGAGAAGTATTGGGATGGGTTAATGAATATGAATCCGCTAATCATTGTTGGTAGTGTCTTTGATCCCAGGAATAAGATGCAGTTTGCTAGTCTATGCTTTGAACAACTTTATGGTAAGGATACAATAGAGAGTAGGAAGCTTACTAAATTAGTCACAAGTGTGATGAAAAAACTGTATGAGAAATACAGTTTCAGACTTAGCAGACCTGTTGAGGTTGAGCAACCAGAAGCATTACATGCAGCAAATACTATGGCTGCCTTATCTGATGATGATGATGAGGATGGCTGTGTGGGGGTAGAGACTTTATACGACAGGATGATTTAGAAAGAAAAAAATGAGAAGTTCAGAGAATTTTAGTATGTAACTGAGAGTCATTGGTCGATAATGCACGATTGTCCATCATAGAAATTAGTGGGTAAGAATCTAAATATGATATTTTGTGATAATATTTGTCTTGGTCAAGTCTTTATGGGTTTGTTAAAGTGGGAATCGAAAAGATCAGGACACATAGTTTGAGCCAAAAATAAAAAACAGGACGCTGCAGAGGCAATATAAAAATGTTTTATTGATATTTTCGTGCATACTAAGAAGAAGATGTTGTCTTTGTTATAAAATAAAAACATATATATATATATATACTAGCTTCTTTGTTTCATTCCATAATGAACAAGAAACCAAAGTGGAGAAATAAAAGAGTCGATGCGAAGAGTGACGACGTCATTGTGAATGCTAAAACCCTTCATTGTATTGTATGCATAGAGACACATATCCGGAAATGAGATAGAGACCTTATCCGCAGTTCCTAAAATAGTCATTCTAAAGCATAAAATTAGGGAATGACAAGGATGATGATTTAATCAGTAGAAGGGGAAAGAAAGATCTAACCATCTTTAAAACTATGTTCCTTGGGTTCTGTCTTCATTTAGTTAGAACCATCTATCACATTGTAAGTGATGTTGATGTGTTTATTATCACATTGTAATTGATGTTGAGTTTTTTGTTTTGAGGAGAAAAAGAAAGAGAAAAAGAAAAAAAGCATTCTTGTTATAAGTAACTAGGAAAGCGACCCGTGCGTTACGGCACGGGGAGGTGAAATCCTAAATTGAAATTTAACATTTGTAATTCATCCTAAATTCTTTTTTTTCTCAATCAATTTAATCATTTTCACTTCTTGCTATTGCTTTCTGTTGATTAAAAAGCCAAAGATTCATTTCAATGTTATTATATTTTATGTTGTCACACACAAAAGTGAGCCTTTTTTAGAGCTTGATTTACTATGAACATTACTTTTAACCATATATAAAATTTCACTTATGTTTGTCTCCGACCATATGGTGCTATATATTGGTATCCTTTCTTAATTCGCTATTAGAAATTGTCTTTGTTGTTGATCATTATCAATCGAAATACATACGAGGCTGCTTCTCTCTTGGTTTATTTACTGTATCGAAAAAATACTAAATGCCACTTGTCGAAGGAAGGTCGAAGATTGGCAGTGCCGGCCCGTCCATAAGGCAGCCAAAGCATTTGCTTTAGGCCACATCTTATATTCTAATTTTTTGGATAAGCTTTTAAAGAATTTCTCTTAGCAAGATGGTTATGTAGCCTCAAAATACATCCAAGTTAGTGGTTTGAACCCCAAATAGGCATTATTTTTATTTTTCTTTTGTTATTAACTTTTAATATTATATTATTGATAGTTCATAAATTTAGAAAACACTACATATTAAAATTGCTTTAGGCCACTATTTTCCTAGGACCGGCCCTGAAGATTGGGATCGGAGTAGATGGCTGGATTGAGTTTCGTTTCCCCTTCACTTTGATACGCGATTTCTATTTCCATAGATTACTGATTCACAAATCACAATCAATATTCCGATGCTGTAAGCAAGTGGAATTTGTATACAAATGACTATGAACATTACTTTTAACCATATATAAAATTTCACTTATGCTTGTGGATGTTTTTTTCTCTGACTTATGTACAATACCGAGTTTTATATGACCGATCAATCAAACTTAATTGGTTAGTATAGAGTAACTCACATTCTTCAGCTACAACTTTTAGATATATATATTTGGTTATAATGCTTTCCAACGTTACATGCATGTTGGTCTCACGTTTTCCCTCAGAAGACCCCCTTCTTTCCTCCCATTTAATGGGTTAATCTTGATTGCCTTATTTCCTACTAACACATTTGATACATGGATTTGTAATATTTGCTTCAAATCACATAACAGACTAAGAATGCATATAGACAAAAACTTGTACACTCATCAACTATTCAATCAAAGCAATTCCATTAAACTACAAAAGTTCAGAAAATTAATAAAATATAGAACAGAGGATTTTTTGTTGGTCTCTCCCAATCCATCTCATTCCACCGTGTCGGCTGCTCTCCTTCCAGGCTGCATCCCCCTCTATTTGATTTCCCACTTATGTCTATGAATCGGTACCATCATGTTCTTCAATAAACGACAGCGAAAACGAAGTCGATTTGGTGAAACAGGTGATAATAATATCTCACCTTTTGATGTTCTCTTCTTTAGGTTAAACACTAATTTTATAAATTTCTTGCATTTTCTTTTTTTTGGCAAATTCTAGATCACTCTAAAAGTGACTGTTATACATTATGTTTTTAAAAAGTTGTATATAAAGATTAGAAAGTCATCAAAGACTAAATAAGTTACCTTTAGTAGATATTGTCTTTCTAACTTGACTTGTTATTTGGTCGTGCTTACGCTTTCTAGAATTTGATTTTGTGTTGTCACAAGTATGTCTGGCTTTTTCTTTGGCACTCTCTATTTCCATGCTCATTTGTAATATTTCTATATATTATCAAATGTTTGATACCCAGAAAGTATAAGAAATTATAATTCAACTAAAATTTTTAAAAACTTTATTTACAAAAAATGTAAACTAACCTGGATCATGAACATCTAATGGACATCCTACAAAAAAAAAAATAATAATAATAAAATAATAACATTTATACCATGTTTGTTAGAAAAAATAAATAGGTTAAAACAAGAACATATATAAAATTATAATTATACCATGTTCGTTAAAAAAATTTGGCTTATCCGTAGCTCTAGCATCACTACATATCATCATGCCTCTCTTATATTGATTTTGGTTTTTCCAGAAAGTCAAAAAAAAAAATCTGCACATTGAGAATCAAAAACATTAGCCATGCAAAAAATATGGCACACGTACTTAATAACAATAGCCATGCAAAAACATGAAAACCGGAAAGGTTATAAATTTTGAAGAGACTAAAAGTTAACAAAACTAAGATTAATGTATAAACTTAATAGTGTCAACTAACAGTAATTATAATCTAACCGAGAAACACTACAGGTCATTCACAACAAAAATATTAAATTACCTTGAATTAGAGATTGATGCTTGAAAGTTAAAAAACACTTCAATAATACAATTCTTTAGTATTCAAAAAACAATTTTTTGAAACTTGTTTATGTAGTCAAGAAAAGTTTATATATAATAAACAAAGAGGTGTAAGATATAGATGTGTGAAATGTAAAGGTGTAAAAATTAATAGATGTGAAACATAGAGGTACAACAAAGAGGTGTAACACATAGAGGTGTGAAATTAAAAGGTGTAAAAATTAATGGATGTGATTTTTGAAACCAGGAGGTACAACAAAGAGATGCAAAAACTAAGGAAGTGTGATTTAAAAGGTGTAAAAGTTAATGGATGTGATTTTTGAAACCAGGAGGTACAACAAAGATATGCAAAGACTAAGAGGTGTGATTTAAAAGGTGTAAAAATTAATGGATGTGATTTTTGAAACCATAAGGTACAACAAAGAGATACAAAGACTTTAGGTGTGATTTTTGAAAAATGGGGGTGCGACGAAAATATACATGTTCGTTTGAAATTCTACATAAATTTTCTTTTGTTTTTTTTTTCTGCAATCACGTTGAAACTAACTACATGCGCAATTTACCAATCTTGTTTGACCGACCTCTCGGAAAAAGATTTAGTCATCAATTACATTTGTTGTTCCCAGTTACATTTGTGCTGGGGTCCTTTAAATAACTAATTATAGTTAGGGGGCTGTTTTGTTATAAAAAAAAACCAAAAAAGTGATGAAAAAAAATGAAAATGAAAAGTCTTTCTAGTTGTTTCTCATTTTACACCAAAAAAAAGAGAGAAGTGAAAATGAAAAGTCAGTGCCGCTAATTGCAATCACTGTTCGCTACTCGCTATGAACCTCCAAGTGGAGCCACGACAAGAGAAGAAGAAGAAGAAGAGGAAGAAGAAGATTAAGAACTCGTCGCCACCACATTCGCTACCGTCGTTTTCTCTACTTCCGGACGAAATCGTCGTGAACTGTTTAGCCCGGATCTCGCGGTCGTACTACCCAACGCTCTCAGTCGTTTCCAAAAGCTTCCGCTCGATTCTCTCTTCCACAGAGCTCTACGCAGCCAGATCTCATCTCGGAACCACCGAGCAGTGTCTCTATGTCTGTCTATCGGATCACAAAAGTTCTCGATTTCCCCAATGGTTTACACTCTGGATTAACCCTAATCGAACCTCGCCCGACTCCATGATTAGGACGAAGAGGAAGAAGAAGAAGAAGACAATTGGACAGTTGTTGGTTCCGATTACCTCTTCTAATTTCAATTCTCTGGCACATTCCACCGTCGTCGGCTCAGAACTTTATATAATCGGCGGACAAGTGGATACATCACCGTCCTCTGCTGTGAGGGTCCTCAACTGTGGCAGTCACACTTGGCGCGATGCCCCTAGCATGAATGTAGCCCGGAGAAATGCATCCACTTGTGTCTACAATGGGAAAATCTATGTAATGGGAGGATGCCAAGGATCAGAAGAGAAATGATATTAAGATGTTGATTGTTATTTCATAAGGAAAACCTAAACAGTGGTTCCTTCTTTAAATACAACTTCCTTAATAGGGCTACTAATAAAACGATTGTGCATTGGTAAAGACACAACAATGCTTCATTTATTTAACCTTCTACTCCATTCAGTGACTTTCCTCTCCTTAGCCACTTTTAACTTGATTCTGCTTGATCCATTTCCTTGCATTTCTTCCCTTGGTTCTAGTCTTCTTCTTCATAAAGGCAACCGGTACTCTTAATCTATCAATACTCCTCCGCAGAAGACTGATCTTGTCCTCAAGATCAAAATCCGGAAACTGTTCCATCAGAACTGTAAGTGGTTCCCAAGTAGACTCGGTGGACGGGAGCCCTTTCCACTGCACCAATACCTCTGTTTCAGTTCCTTTAACCGACCTGCGGATATCTGTCAAGGTTTCTGGCTCCGTTGCCCATTCCAAACTAGGTGTGAGAATTGGAGGGAGCTCTTGCGGCTGGTATGGTGCAGGAACAGCCCTCTTCAGTTGGGAGACATGAAAAACCGGGTGAATGTTGCTATGTGATGGTAAGTCAAGCTTGTAGGCAACACGACCAATCTTCTGCAATATTTTGTAAGGACCAAAGAACCTCTGCGACAGTTTCTCATTCCTCCTCTGCACCAATGAACTCTGTCTATAGGGACGCAGCTTCAGATAAACCCATTCTCCCACCTCCATGTCAACTTGACGCCCGTGTTTATTTGCCTCTTTCTGCATTCTGTTTTGTGCCAACTCCATGTTTTCTCGCAACTCAACCAGGAGACTATCTCTGTCCTGTAAGAGCTCCTCCACCTTCGCATTTGGAGTTGGTGTATCTCCATAACGAACCAACTTGGGTGGTGTTCGCCCATACACAGCAAAAAACGGAGTGTTCTGGATAGAGGAGTGAAATGAGGTGTTATACCAGTATTCTGCCCATGGTAGCCACTGCACCCAACCCGCCGGACGTCGACTGGTGAAACATCGCAAGTAGGTCTCCAAACACCTGTTTACCACTTCAGTTTGACCATCTGATTGAGGGTGATAAGCAGTGCTTCGGTTCAAGGATGTACCCTGAAGTGTGAACAGCTCCGACCAGAAATTACTGAGAATGATCCTGTCTCGATCAGACACCACACTCTCTGGAAACCCATGAAGCTTAACCACTTCTCTGATGAACGCTTCAGCCACAACCTTCGCCGTGTACGGGTGTTTTAAAGCAATGAAATGCCCGTATTTACTCAGTCGGTCCACTACCACCAAGATCGAGTTAAACCCTTTAGATTTGGGCAATCCCTCCACAAAGTCCATGCTAATGTCTGTCCATATCTGTGTTGGAATGGGTAGTGGAGACAAAAGTCCTGCTGGTGACAGTGTTGAGTACTTGTTCTCTTGACAAATCTGGCACTACATGATAAAGTTGACCACATCTTTGCGCATACCACGCCAGTTCACCTCTGATGATAAACGTTTGTAAGTTTTCAAAGCCCCTTCATGACCTCCCACGACAGTGGAGTGGAATTGCTCCAAAAGCTTTGGAATGAAGGGAGATCGCCTCGGGATAACCAAGCAACCATTCTTATACAGCATGCCTTTCTCCAAACTGTACCCAGGTTGAGTAGGAGATTTGTTCTCCAGAGCATTCAAGATCGCACCCAACCCTTCATCCTTCTTCACTTCTTCCAACAACTGATCCTTATCCAAGTTCAAAGGTGCAGTAAAGGTGAGTTGGCACAGTTCTTCTCCTCCTGGTTTCCTGGATAAAGCATCCGCCACTCTATTTTCAACCCCAGGCTTATATTCAATACGGTAGTTCAGACCAATCAACTTGGCTGCCCATCGTTGCTACTTGAGATAGCCTTCTGTTCCAGTAAATGCCTGAGGCTCCTTTGGTCTGTCTTAATCACAAACTCCGGACCTGTCAAATAGTGTTTCCATTTAACCACCGCCATTACAATTGCAAGTAATTCCCTCTCATAAACTGACTTGACTCTCCCTTTTGAAGAGAAAGCTTGGCTAAGGAAGGATATAGGTCTCTTATTCTGTGACAGAACCGCTCCAATGCCCGTTCCTGAGGCGTCTGTCTCTATGGTGAACTCCTGATTAAAGTCAGGCAGTGCCAGCACTGGTAAACTGGTAACAGCTCGCTTGAGATGGTGAAAAGCGGTAGTAGCTTCAGCGGACCACACAAACCCATTTTTCTTGAGAAGCTCCGTTAGTGGCCTAGCTATCTGACCATAATTCCTGACAAAGCGACGGTAGTAGCCTGTTAATCCCAAGAATCCCCTCAACTCCGTTATGTTCTTAGGAATAGGTCATTGGAGCATAGCTTCTACCTTCTCGGGATCTGCTGCGACTCCTTCTGCAGATATCTTGTGACCTAGATACGACACCTCAGCGTTCCCAAACGTGCACTTCTTTGCATTGGCATAGAATTTGTATTGTTGCATCAAACTGAGTATTGTTCTCAAGTGTTGCAAGTGGTCTTCCAAATTAGCACTGTAGATTAAGATATCGTCAAAGAAAACAAGGACGAACCGTCTGAGAATTGGCCTGAATAGATCGTTCATGATACTCTGGAATGTGGAGGGTGCATTTGTCAATCCAAAAGGCATTACGAGGAATTCGTAATGACCTTGATGTGTTTTGAAGGCTGTCTTCTCAATATCAGTGCTCTTCATTCGTATTTGGTGGTAGCCTGACTTTAAATCCAGCTTCGAGAATACGGTAGCTCCTTTAAGTTCATCCAATAACTCCTCTATTACTGGAATTGGGTACCTATCGGGGACTGTCGCCTTGTTCAGTGCACGATAATCCACACAGAACCGCCACCCTCCATCCTTCTTCTTAACTAGTAGCACTGGACTGGAGTAAGGGCTAACACTGGGTCTTATTATCTGAGCATCCAACATCTCTTGTACCAGCTTCTCAATCTCATTCTTCTGAGTGAACGAGTAACGATATGGCCTGAGATTGATTGGCGTAGTTCCATCTTGCAAGTTAATTGCATGCTCACGGTTCCTTGTTGGCGGTAGGCATTGAGGCATCTCGAACACAGACCTGAAAGAGTTGACCAACTTCTGAATCTTCGCGACTTCTGGAATTTTCTTATCAGGTTGTTGCTTCCCTTCAAACAGCGTAGTCAGCTCCAAAAGGTATGCTTCCCCTTTATAATGAATGACCCTTTCCATAGAATGGAGCGAAACTGGTCCTTTACTTAGTGAGGGATCTCCCACTATTGTAACCCACTTGTTACCAATTTTCCAGCTTAGTGTCCTGTTTAGCCAATTAATTCTGGTGTCACCCAGAGTAGCTAACCATGAGTATCCCAGAACCACATCAGTGCTATTTAACTCAATCACTAACAACTCCTCCATTATTTCCACCCCTTGTATCCCGAGTAGTGTTCCTGATACTCTGCCTTTTCCCTTTAGGATCCTTCCTCCACCTACACGAACTCCAAACGGACGGGTAGTAGATATGGTCAATCCTAACTCAGTTATCAGCCCAAAATCAACAAAACTTCTAGTAGCTCCTGAGTCAATCAACACCACAACATCTCTATTTCCCAACTGCCCCATCATTCGCATAGACTTCTCATCAGTCAACCCAGAAATAGAGCTAAGAGATAAGACTTCATATTCTTGTATCTCCTCTGTCTCAGCTTCCTGATTTTCTTGAGGCTGCACTTCATCCACGGCATCCCAGTACTGCTCTTCTTCTTCTGCTACCTCAAGACTCTTCAACTTTTGTTGAGTTCTGCAGCGGTGACCTGGGAACCATTTATCTCCATAGTTTTTACACGGGTTGTTGTTGCGAGGTTCAGTGCCCCCTGTAGGTTTATTGAAATCTCTGTTAGGTTCCTGAGGCCGTTTACCTTGAGATTGATCAACATGTCTCACAGAGCTTGTTCCTTGACCGTGAGAAGATGAGTAAAAAGACCTAACCGATGTCCTTGGTTGCAGGCTGGTATTCTCACTCTCTTGATGCTCTATCATCTTAGCGGTGTCTACTATCTCTGCCAAATCAAACGGTCTACAACGTACCACCTGATCCCTTATACTCTTGTGTAACCCTCGGAGGAAGGCTGACTCGAGTACGTCATCAGAGACGTGAGGCAGTTCCACTGCTATCTCCTCAAACTGCTCACGGTATTCCTCCACACTACCCCTCTGGTGAATACTCATAAGTTGGTCCAACGCCAACAACCCTCTACTCGGCTTGAATCTTACCTTGAACTTTTCCATAAAATCCTTCCAGCTACCAATTCGTTCTCTACCATACGTCATCCTCCACCAGGTAACGGCAGAGCCGGTAAGACAAGAAATCGCCAGGTCTATCTTAGCATACTCCGGTGTTCCCCTACTCGCAAAACATTTCTCTAATCGAAAAAGCCAATCTTCAGGGCTCTTACCTTCGAAAATGGGTAACTCCATAGGGCGGTTTGGGTATTCCTGAGCATAACCCTGAGGAAACGCTTGCTGCTCTGGCGGAGGAGCTGAGAATCGCAAGGTCGCGGGTCTGAGGTGAGATTCCGGTTCTGGGTTTGGTAAGATCCCCACGGTAGGCTGACTGCTCGACCCATTCATCGGCGTCGTCGTCGTTGGCTGATAGTGAGCCACCGGAGCTGGGCTGTTAAACCCTGGAGGGACCGAAGACTCGGTGATGACCCCAAGAGTTTGGTTGCGCAGGATCTTGTGGAGCATATCCTTGATGAACGTGATGTCAGCATCGTGACGGTTCACACGCTGTTCCAACGAGGGAGACGGCGGTGACGTCTGGGAGGATAACTCGAGTTCGCTTGTTTCAGTTTGAATGGCTTTTCCCGTGTCCACTTGTTGAGGAGCCATTATCACTCTCAACGAAAGCACCACTTGTTAGGTTTGGAGCCTAACTAGAATAGATGAGAAGAGAATAAGGTAATAATGCGCCTGTCGGCGGAGAATATAAGGTAAGAAGAGAAATGATATTAAGATGTTGATTGTTATTTCATAAGGAAAACCTAAACAGTGGTTCCTTCTTTAAATACAACTTCCTTAATAGGGCTACTAATAAAACGACTGTGCATTGGTAAAGACACAACAATGCTTCATTTATTTAACCTTCTACTCCATTCAGTGACTTTCCTCTCCTTAGCCACTTTTAACTTGATTCTGCTTGATCCATTTCCTTGCCTTTCTTCCCTTGGTTCTAGTCTTCTTCTTCATAAAGGCAACTGGTACTCTTAATCTATCACAGTCACACTTGGCGCGATGCCCCTAGCATGAATGTAGCCCGGAGAAATGCATCCACTTGTGTCTACAATGGGAAAATCTATGTAATGGGAGGATGCCAAGGATCAGAGGACGAATCATGGGCTGAGGTGTTCGATACAAAGACTCAAACTTGGGAATGCCTCCCTGATCCGGGTACTGTGATACGTAAGTGTTCCATTAACATAATCGCAGAGGTTGAAGGAAAAATTAACTTTGGCAATAATAAGGAGATGTATGCTTATGACACGAAGCTATACAAATGGGAAAGCTGTGTACACAAATTTGCAACTGTTTGGAGGTTAGATTGTATGATTGAGAATGTATCCTATTTGTTTGATACTGATGGTCTATATTTTCACTGCGGCGAGTTCCATTGGCATGACGAAGAAAAGGGTTACTGGGAAGGGATGAATGGGTTAAACTCACTAGTAGAGAAGTACATGAAGACTGGTGGTTCAATTCCTGGTACGACTGAACTAGTTAGCTGTGGTGGGAAACTCATACTTTTATGGGAAGGTAATATGAATCGTAATCCTAATAATAGGAAGAAGATTTGGTGCGCGGTGATCGTGGTAGAAAAGCGTGATGGAGATGAGGTTTGGGGAAATGTTGAGTGGGTTGATGTTGTGCATATTGTCCCTGATTCATGTCGACTCCGGGAATGTGCCGTTGTTTCGGTTTGATTGACTTTGCATCCAAGGTATGATCAATCGTTCTGAATTCAATATCAGTAGTTTGTAGAATCTAAAACTGTAGTATCCGAAAATAGTTGTTTTAATCTGTGACTTTAGCAAAACAGAGCCATCTTTGGTCAATATCCCTGAGTTTGGCCTTCATCATCTTTCTCTTTACTTATAATATATACATGGAACCCTTTTGGCTAAGTCACTGGAGAGTTTGAGCTTATTTTGTTTGATAAAAATGTTCATTCTTCCTTTTTACACTTTGCCAAAATTGGAGACTATTAAGTATTTTTTTCCCCTGTATGTAGGACTTAGCATGAATGGACTGTTGGTCAGTTTGGAAAGATGAGATGGAAGAGGCGGCAAAAGGAGAGCAATAAAGAGTGAAGGAGATGATCAATTTGTTATAGTTAATAGTAGCCACATTTTGTTTAAGTAGCTATTTCGGCAAATTAGTATTTCGACTTTGGATATAATTTATCTAAACCCTTGTATTGACGAATCTGATTAGTTGTTTTGTGCTATCCATCTTTATTGACACAGATTCTTCTCATGAAGAAACCATCTTTCACACTTTGTCTTTGGGTTTCTGTGACTTTTGTCTTCAATTAGTTAGAACCATCTGTGAGAACTGAGATCAATTCTCTCCTTCCGAAGTGATTTAAATGCGGAGGAGCTTAGCACCGTTTAAGAGTTCCGAACTGAATTGAGAGTGTTTGAATAACTGAATTGTATTGTATTTCTTGAGAGAAAAATTGTTCGATCCCCTGAAATGACTCCCCCCCTTTACATATTTATACAGACAAATTAATTACCAAATTAATGCGCAATTAATTTTACGTGATTTTTGCGTCCTAATTAATACACTTGAATGCAGGAATCTTTGACTGAGCTCGAGCTGCGAGCTAACTTGATATGTTACTACTCCGCTCTCTTCCTTTCTATGGGCCTAACGGGCCGTTCCGAGCTGCATCCTCAGCCCGTTTAATGTGTCCGGCCCTGGCCTTTTGCCTGTTTATCCGAGATGATGAATCGTGGGTACAACACCATCCTCGTCAATTAAAATCATGAGTTGTGTGTTTTAACATTATAAATATGAAAGTGATGTTGAGTTCTTTGTTTTAAGAAAAACAAAAGCATTCTGTCTAATATGTTACAGTTTGCAATCTCATCGGCTGTTTGTAAGAGGAGGGGCTTTAGTGATCTAATACAAAAGTAGAGAACAAATTGGTAAAATATAACATCTGGGTTGGATTTTTTGTAGTTACCATTACAAAACATCTTGGAGTTAAGGGTGTTGTTTTGGGTTCTTTTCAAATAACTAATTTTAGATAAGGGGCTGTTATGTTATAAAAACGGACAATTCTTGGGTTCACTCCTAAGGTGAACCCTTTTGTTCAGTTCTCCTTATTTTAGCCAATGAGAATCTGACATATCATAATATATTTAAGAATCTATTTATTCATCTTCTTATAAAATAAGAAAACAAAATCTGTATACATTATTATAAAATTTAAAACTTAAACCGCTTATTTATAAACTCAAACCGATATATAATTTCATTCTAATTGTAAAATCTAAACCCTAACCATCTTATTTGTAAACCCAAACCGACATATAATTTTGTTCTAATTGTAAAATCTAAACCATAACCATCTCATTTGTAAACCCAAACCGACATATAATTTTATTCTAATTGTAAAATCCAAACCATAACCATCTCATTTGTAAACCTAAACCGACATATAATTTTGTTTTAATTGTAAAATCTAAACCCTAACCACTTCATTTGTAAACCGAAATCGACATATAATTTCGTTTTAATTGTAAAATCTGAACTCTAACCACTTCATTTGTAAACCCAAACCAATACATCATTTCATTCTAATTGTAAAATTTAAACGAATCCAATATTTAACTTTCCTTAAAAAAAATTATACAGAATTTGTTTCCTTAATATGTATTGCTTTTTAATTTAATTTTGATTTATTTTTTTAAACAAAATAATGTATGGAAGATTCTGATTGGTTGATAAGGAAGAAGTGAACAAGAAGATTCACTCTAGGTGTAAACCTAAGTATTTTTCTATAAAAACATCTTCATAGTTAAGCGGCTCTTGCATTTTTTGGGTTCACCATGGGGTGAACCTATCTTATTCACCCCTTTAAATTAAGGAAATAAATCTTAATTAAGGAAATAAATTATGTAGATCAATCAATTTTAAAATTGTTAATTTTAATATTATATTACAATTTTTAATTGTCACATCTAAATCCTAACCATTTTTTATAAATCCAAACTAACATATAATTTTATTTAATTGTAAAATCTAAACTCTAGTCACTCTTTTATAACCCAAACCGACATATATATATTTTTTTAATTATTAAATCTAAACCCTAACTATTCTTTTGTAAACTCACACCGACATATAATTTTGTTTAATTAGAAAATCTAAATCCTAACCATTTTTTAATAAATACAAACCGACATATAATTTTTAAAGTTATAAATTTAAACCCTAGTCCTCTTTTATAAACTCAAACCGATATAGTTTCCTAAATAAAATATCTACATAATTTATTTCTTTAATTTGTTTTGTCTTTTTATGTTAATTTTAATTTATTTTTAAAAATATAATATAACATGATATATTGTTGTATTCTGATTGACTAATTAAAAGGGGATAAATGAGACTTATTCAGTGTAGGAGTGAACCCAAGAATTTTTATTGTATAAATTGAGACCCGTAGGTCAAGTAAAGGATTAAGCAATACAATATATTTATTCATCATTCTATTTGACAATTACAATCACTTATGAACCTACAAGTGGAACCACCAGAGATGAAGATTAATAACTCGTCGCCACCGTCGTTTTCTCTACTTCCGGACGAAATCGTCGTTAACTGTTTAGCCCGGATCTCGCGGTCGTACTACCCGACGCTCTCAGGCGTTTCAAAAAGCTTCCGCTCGATTCTCTCTTCCACCGAGCTCTACGCAGCCAGATCTCATCTCGGAAACACCGAGCAGTGTCTCTATGTCGGTCTACGGGATCTCGAAAGTTCTCAATGGTTTACACTCTCGGTTAACCCTAATGGAACCTTGCCAGACTCCATTGTTAAGACGAGGAGAAAGAAGAAGAAGAAGAAGACAACTGAACAGTTGTTGGTTCCGATTACCTCTTCTAATCTTCCTTCTCGGTCAGGTTCCACCGTCGTCGGCTCAGAGCTTTATATCATCGGCGGACTAGTGGATAAAGGACCGTCCTCTGCTGTGAGGGTCCTCAACTGTGGTAGTCACACTTGGCGCGATGCACCTAGCATGAATGTAGCCCGGAGAAATGCATCCACTTATGTCTACAATGGGAAAATCTATGTAATGGGAGGGTGCCAAGGACTAGAGGACGAATCATGGGCTGAGGTGTTCGATACAAAGACTCAAGTTTGGGAACGCCTCCCTGATCCGGGTTCTGAGATTCGCAAGTGTTTCATTTACAAAATTGCAGAGATCCAAGGAAAAATTAACTTTGGCAATTACGAGGAGATGTATGCTTATGACACGAAGCTATGCAAATGGGAAAGCTGTGTACGTGACAAATTTGCAACTGTTTTGAGGTTAGATTGTATAATTGAGAATGTATCCTACTCCTTTGGATCCAATTATCGATTTGGATTCGGTGATTTTTTTCTTCACCGCGCGTTCCAGTGGTTTGATGAAAAAGAGGGTTCTTGGAGAAAGATGAAAGGGTTAAAATCACTAGTAAGGAAGTACTTGACGAATGGTGGCTCAAGTGGTAATACGTTTAAACTAGTTAGCTGTGGTGGGAAACTCATATTTTTATGGGAAGGTTATATGGAGTTTAATCTTAATAATAGGAAGATTTGGGGGGCGGTAATCGTGGTAGAAAAGCGTGATGGAGGTGACGTTTGGGGAAATGTTGAGTGGGTTGATGTTGTGCACACCGTCCCTATATCATGTTATCTCTCTGAGTGTCTCGTTGTTTCGGTTTGATTGATTTTGCATCCAAGGTATGATCAATCGTTCTGAATTCAAACTCATTTTGTAGGATCTTACTGTAGTATCTGAAAATAGTTGTTTTAATCTGTGACTTTAGCAAAACAGATCCATCTTTGGTCAATATCCCTGAGTTAGGCCCTTCATCATCTTTCTCTTTACTTATAATATGTACACGGAACCCTTTTGGCTAAGTCACTGGAGAGTTTGAGCCTATTTTGTTTGATACAAAAGTTCATTCTTGCTTTTTACACTTTGTCAAAATTGGACTTAACATGAATCATGAATGGACTGTTTGATCAGTTTGGAAAGAGGAGATGGAAGAGGCAAAAGGAGAGCATTGAGCAACAAAGAGTGAAGTAGAACCATCTTCATCAATATAAATCAGGAGTAGTGACTGTCTATCACATTGTAAGTGATGTTGATGTGTCTATCACATTGTAAGTAATACTGAGTTCTTTGTTTTGAGGGAAATAAAAAGCATTATGTCAGTTTGTAATCTCCACTGTTTGAAAGTGGAAACAATGTTCGTATGAAATTTCTACATAAATCTCTGTTTTTTTTTTCCTTTCCCTGCAATGATTGCAGTGCAATCACGTTGGAAGTTGAAACTACGAAGCGCATGCGAAATTACCAATCTTGATTGACTGACCTCTCGGAAAAAGATTTTGTCATCAATTACATTTGTTGTTCCCAATTACATTTGTTCTCATAAAAATTGAAAAGTCACTGCCGCTTATCACTATTACGGATAAACTTGATCTCTAAGTAAATGGGAACTTGTGTATTTTATTAGATGTTACTTCCTTCTTCTATAAATAGAGACCCATAGGTCATGTAAAGATTAAGCAAGTATAATATATTCATCTTTCTATATATTTGACAATTACAGTCACTTGTTCGCTATGAACATACAAGTGGAACCACCAGAGAAGAAGAAGAAGAGGAAGAAGAAGATTAAGAACTCGTGGCCACCGTTGTTTTCTCTACTTCCGGACGAAATCGTCGTGAATTGTTTAGCCCGGATCTCGCGGTCGTACTACCCAACGCTCTCAGTCGTTTCCAAAAGCTTCCACTCGATTATCTCTTCCACCGAGCTCTACGCAGCCAGATCTCATCTCGGAACCACCGAGAAGTGTCTCTATGTCTGTCTATCGGATCACAAAAGTTCTCGATTTCCCCAATGGTTTACACTCTGGATTAACCCTAATCGAACGAGGAGGAGGAAAAAGAAGAAGACAATTGGACAGTTGTTGGTTCCGATTAGCTCTTCTAATTTCAATTCTCTGTCAGATTCCACCGTCGTCGGCTCAGAGCTTTATATCATCGGCGGACCAGTGGATAAAGCACCGTCCTCTGCTGTGAGGACCCTCAACTGTGGTAGTCACACTTGGCGCGATGCCCCTAGCATGAATGTAGCCCGGAGAAATGCATCCACTTGTGTCTACAATGGGAAGATCTATGTAATGGGAGGGTGCCGAGGATCAGAGGACGAATCATGGGCTGAGGTGTTCGATACAAAGACTCAAGTTTGGGAACGCCTCCCTGATCCGGGTTCTGAGATTCGCAATTGTTGCATTTACAGCATCACAGAGATTGAAGGAAAACTTAACTTTGGCAGTTATGAGGAGATGTATGCTTATGACACGAAGCTATGCAAATGGGAAAGCTCTGTACACAAATTTGGAACTGTTGCGAGGTTAGAATGTATGATTGAGAATGTATCCTACTCCTTTGGATCCGCTTATCTTCCATATGGATTCGGTGATTTTTTTGTTCGCCGCGAGTTCCAGTGGTCTGACGAAAAAGTGGGTTATTGGAAAAAGATGCAAGGGTTAGACTCACTAGTAGAGAAGTACTTGAAGAATGGTGGCTCAAGTCTTAATAGGACTAAACTAGTTAGCTGTGATGGGAAACTCATACTTTTATGGGAAGGTTATATGAAGCATAATCCCAGTAATAGGAAGAAGATTTGGTGCGCTGTAATCGTGGTAGAAAAGCGTGATGGAGATGAGGTTTGGGGAAATGTTGAGTGGGTTGATGTTGTGCATACCGTCCCCATATCATGTGAGCTCTGGGAATGTGCCGTTGTTTCGGTTTGATTGACTTTGCATCCAAGGTATGATCAATCGTTCTAAATTCAAAATCAGTTTGTAGTATCTGAAAATAGTTGTTTTAATCTGTGACTTTAGCAAAACAGAGCCATCTTTGTACACGGAACCCTTTTGGCTAAAGTTTAAGCTTATATTGTTTGATAAATTAAGTTCATTCTTCCTTTTTACTATTTGCCAAAATAGGAGATTATTAAGTATTTTTTCCCCTTGTATGTAGGACTTAACATGAATGGACTGTTGATCAGTTTGGGAAGAGGAGGCAAAAGGAGAGCAACAAAGAGTGAAGTAGATGATCAATTAGTTAGGGTTAATAGTAGCCACATTTTGTTAAAGTAGCTACTTCGGCAAATTAGTATTTCGACTTTATATATAATTTATCTAAGTAAGGAGTTATGTTTTTAACATTATAAATATGAAAGTGATGTTGAGTTCTTTGTTTTTAGAAAAACAAAAGCATTTCTGTCTAATATGTTACAGTTTGCAATCTCATTGGCTGTTTGTTTGTTTGAAGTTTCTACCTTCCTTTTTATTTTTCTGCTATCACATTGAAACTTCGAAGCTCATCGTGAAATTACAAATCTTGCTTGATCTCTCGGCATATCCCGGTGGCTATCTTTGAGCACGAGCTGGAGAGAGGGGATTCTGTGATCGAAAACAAAAGTGGAGAACAAATTGGTAAAAATCAACATCTGAGTTGCAGTTCCCATTACAAAACATCTTGGGAGTTAGAGCATTTCGATCCCAAATTGGGGTCCTTTAAAATAACTAATTTTAGTTATGGGGCTGTTTTGTTATAAAAAACGTCTTCATAGTTTATTTCCTTTCTTTCTTCATTTGACTTATTTGACACAAAAGAAAAAAGTCCAACACTGTCGTCACTATGAACCTCCAAGAGGAACCACCGGAGAAGAAGAAGACCAAGAACTCGTCGCCACCACATTCACCTCCATCGTCTTCATCTCCATCGCTTTCCCTAATTCCCGACGAAATCCTTGTGAACTGCTTAGCCCGGGTCTCGAGGTCGAACTACCCAACACTCTCACTCGTTTCGAAAACCTTCCGTTCAATCCTCTCTTCCACAGAGCTCTACGCAGCAAGAGCTCACCTACGAACCACCGAGCAGTGTCTCTACCTCTGTCTATGGGATTGTGGAAGTTATAGATTTCCCCATTGGTTCACACTTTGGACTAACCCTAACCGAACCCTACCCGACTCCATGATTAGGAAGAGGAAGAAGAAGAAGAAGAAGAAGACAGCTGGACAGTTGTTGGTTCCGATTAACTCTTCTAATTCTCCATCTTTTACAACGGCCACTGCTGTTGTTGGTTCTGAAATTTATTTATTCGGCGGCGGACTAGTCGGTTATGAACCGTCCTCTGAAGTGCAGGTGCTTGATTGTCGCAGCAACACGTGGCGTGATGCCCCTAGTATGAATGTAGCCCGGAAATTTTTACCCACTTGTGTCTACGATGAGAAGATATATGTAATGGGAGGGTGTGAAAGATTAGAGGACGAATCGTGGGCTGAGGTGTTCGACACAAAGACTCAGACTTGGGAACTTCTCCCTGATCCGGGTGATGAGATACGTAACTGTCGCATTAACAGAATCAGAGAGATCGAAGGTAAAATTAAGTTCGGCAATGTAGAAAGAAAGATGTATGGTTATGACACGAAGCAATGTGAATGGGAGAACTGTGTAAACGAAAGCGTGATATATGCGAGGTGGGAATGTATAATGGAGAATGTTTCATATGGCTTTTGGAACAAGCGATTGTTGTGGTATGACATTGTAAATGGTTATTGGAAAGCGGTGAGAGGGTTAGAGTCATTACTAGGGATGTACATGAGGAATGGTGGCTCAAGGGGTAATAAGACTAAACTAGTTAGCTGTGGTAGGAAGAAGATTTGGTGTGCGGAAATCGTGATAGAAGAGCGTGATGATGGAGTTGAGCGTTGGGGAATTGTTGAGAAGGTTGAGGTTTTGCGTACCGTCCATAGAGTATGTCAGCTCTTGCATTGCCTCGTTGTCTCGGTTTGATTGACTTGTAAACCAGGTATGATGTTCGAACTGTAGGATCTAACTGTAGTATCTGGAAATAGTTGTTTTACAGATCCATCTTTGGTCAATATCACTGAGTTAGGCCTTCATTGTCTTTCTCTACATTTATATATACACGGATCCCTTTTGGCTAAGAGCTTGACTGGTTCTCCCGCTAGCTCCCGCAAATGCTGCGTTTGCGTTTGCGGGCGGTTGCTAGCGTTTGGGGCCAATCACACAAATCGCTCCCAATCGCTCCCAGTCGCTCCCAATCGTTCCCAACTGTTAAATTCCAAAAGCTGATTCCCGCAAGCGTTTGCGGTTGCGGGCGTTTGCGTTTCAAATTTTTTTTTTTTTTTTTAGAAAAAATTTGAAACAAATCAATGATAATGAAATATATTTTATATATATTTTTTACCTAACTATTTTATTCATTAAGGATGAGAGAAAATGAAGTACGGATAAGATTAAAAATATTAAAAAAATAAATAATTGGAAGAAAATAATATTTCAATTAACAATAACCCGGAAAACTTGATGTAAATTTAATGGCACATCGCACATAAGTTCAAAAAAATCTAAATAAATGTAACGTTTCATCAGAAATTTAAGAAAATAAGATTATTTGTGAAAAATAAAAACAAATCACGAGTGACTCTTTTCAACTCTCATTTGATCATTACTACCGATGCAAATACTGCCCCACAAAACTTATTGAGTGTGTGAGATTTAAGAAAGAAGATCTACGATCTAAAACATATGTTTTAGTCATTTATCAAATTACTTAATTAAAGTTTTGGTAAAAATCCAAATGCATAAAGTAATAAGTATTTCATTATGAAATTTATTTATTTTTTAATAATTATTTTAGTATTTTTAATGAATTTTAATTATAAATCAAGTTTAATAAAGTTTTTGATATTTTAAAACATTTATATAATTATATATCACATTTATTATGTTCCAACCGCTATTGCACCCGTTGGTCAACCAGTCGTAAACCTCCCGCAAATGCACCAATTTTAAACCGCTAAACCAGTCGTTCAAAACGCTTAATAACGCTTGAAACCGCAATCGTCCGCTTCCGCAATCTCCTGCAACCGCAACCGCAACCGCAGCGTTTGAACCAGTCAGGCCCAAGTCACTGGAGTGTTTGAGCTTATTTTTGTTTGATAAAAAGGTCGATTCTTTCTTTATACACTTTGCCAAAACTGTAGATTATAAAATTCTTTTTCCCTGTGTGTAAGAGGACTTAATATGAATGGATTGTTGATCAGTTTGGAAAGAGGAGATGGAAGAGGCAAGAGGAGAGCAACAAAGAGTGAAGGAGATGATCAATAGTAGCTACGGCTAATTTAGTATGTCGATATAATTTGTCTAAACTCTTGTAATTAACGAATCTGATTCGTTGTGTTGTGCTATATCATCCTGGTAACTGAGCCTTTCTCTTTACTAACAAGTAGGGATCATCCTTCACCGACCAAACATAGATTACTCTTTGACTCTTGATCAACACATATTCTCCTCTTCTAAAAATCTCACCAAATGATCTTCCACACCTGATTTGAGTTTGGCTTTAGAAAGTTAAAACTATCTTCGTCAATCAATCATGAGTAGTGTCTTTAACATTTTAATTGATGCTTCTATGTTCTGAATAGAGGCTTCTGTGAACAAAAAACAAAAGTAGAAAACAACAACTAATGTGCCCTTGTTCATATTAACTTATCTTTCCTTGGGGCTTGCTTAGTATTGAAGTAAAGAAAAAATAAATTATTAAAGATCTCAAGAACTCTGTAGAAGAGTTATTTTTAATATTATTACTGATTTTTATTTTATTTTCGCAAACTATTATTGATTTTTATGTCTCAAATATTCAATATTCAATATTCAATCTTGCATTATCCATTTGGGATATACTCTTTATATATCTTATGATTGATCCATGATCTATAACAATAGTTTCGTCCCCCCACCTTAACTTGTACGGCTTATATTCCAAACTCTTGTTTTTATTTTTGTTCACCTCTTCAAATTTCTCACCAACCCTAATTTCCCCAAATTGGGTAAACCACGAATTCGTCATCCTCGCCTTGAATTCGCCACGCCATCGATTCAATTAAACTATGTCTCTGTTACTGGAAGAGATCATTCGATCAGTAGAGGCTTTGCTGAGGCTTAGAAATCGGAATCAGGAACCCTATGTCGACCCGAATCTAGACCCGGTTCTTCTGGTTCCGGGTATCGCTGGCTCGATTCTCAACGCTGTTGATCATGACAACGGGAAAGAAGAACGTGTTTGGGTTAGGATCTTTGGTGCTGATCATGAGTTTCGAACTAAGATGTGGTCTCGTTTTGATCCTTCAACTGGTAAAACAAAACAAAAAAAAAGTGTTTCCTTTTTTTTTTTCATAACACTTTATAGACTTTGATTTCTCTGTGTTTTGTTTTTAGAAAGTCATCAGCTTTTGCTTTGTTAATCTCTTATTTTTATCTGGAAACAGGTAAAACGATCTCTCTTGATCCAAAAACGAGTATTGTGGTTCCTCAAGATAGAGCTGGACTTCATGCAATTGATGTCTTAGACCCTGATATGGTATGATTAAGCTCTTCCTGTTTGTTCTTTAATTGTTGTTTTTAGAGCTTTCTTATTTCATTTGGGATGATTTAAAACTTTCTGTAGATTGTTGGACGTGAGTCTGTGTTTTATTTCCATGAGATGATTGTTGAGATGCTTGGATGGGGATTCGAAGAAGGGAAAACCCTTTTTGGTTTTGGTTATGATTTCCGGCAAAGCAACAGGTTTTTTAAAAAACATATCTCTTTTGAGTTTGATTGGTTTGGCGTAAACATTGAGTGATCCGTGTATTGACTTTTTTTTTGTGTGTGTGTTGCAATGGGTTTTAGACTGCAGGAAACGTTGGACCAGTTTGCTAAAAAGTTGGAAACAGTTTACAAAGCTTCAGGAGAGAAGAAGATTAATGTTATAAGTCATTCTATGGGAGGACTGTTGGTGAAATGTTTCATGGGTCTGCATAGTGATGTGTGTAAAATCCTCTTTCTTTATTCGTTTTAAGTATTTTCGAATATTTTATCTTTTTATCTCAGTCTGACATTTTTGGTCATCAGATATTCGAGAAGTATGTAAAGAATTGGATTGCTATTGCTGCTCCATTTCGAGGTGAGTTCTCAAACTTGTAGTACTTCTGATTGTAGTCCATACAAGTACTTGACTGATTGGTTTTCGCATTATCGATTCAGGTGCTCCTGGATATATCACATCGACTTTACTGAATGGAATGTCATTTGTCAATGGTTGGGAGCAGAACTTTTTCGTCTCTAAATGGAGCATGCATCAGTTGGTAATGATCAATTAGCAATAGTCCTATTTGGTCATATGTTTGACTGATCTCTTATAGTGATTCATTGATATTATTTTTCCCTTGTTTCTTCTGCTGTTTCAGCTTATTGAGTGTCCATCCATATATGAGTTGATGTGTTGCCCGTATTTCAAATGGGAAATCTCTCCCGTTTTAGAGCTGTGGAGAGAGAAACAGAGCAATGATGGAGTTGGGAGCTCTGATGTTGTTCTTGAGTCTTACCGTAGCCTGGAAAGCCTTGAAGTTTTCACGAAATCACTTTCGAGTAATACGGTAAGTTACACGTGACAACCATCGTTTTATTTAATGACATAGTTGTAAATGGCACATACGTTGCATTGACTGATCCTATACTTCACTCAATTGTTCAGGCTAATTATTGTGGAGAATCTATCGATCTTCCTTTTAACTGGAAGATCATGGAGTGGGCACACAAAACCAAGAACGTATTGGCCTCTGCTAAGCTTCCTTCTCAAGTCAAATTCTATAACATATATGGCACCAATTTAGAAACCCCTCATAGTGTCTGGTAATAGTTCTTATTTTGAGGTCTTCGTTTTATGTATATTCTTGCAAATTGTTTTGCCTTTTCTAAATCTGATATATATACACTTCCCTGCAGTTATGGGAATGAGAAGATGCCTGTCAAAGATCTAACACATCTAAGATACTTCCAGGTAACACAATTTTCATCCTTTTTCAGGTATCAAATATCATTGTAACAGAAAGAAATCACCTTCTTTTTCAAATTACGATCCTAGATAATCTTTCTTTTGATTTCAGCCGACGTATATATGTGTTGACGGTGATGGCACAGTCCCGGTAGAATCTGCCATGGTATGTTGCATGATTGTGTTTCTCAAAAGCTTATCACAAGTATGAAAATCGTGAATATTGATTGGTAAGGTTGATCATTTCTCTTTGCAACGGTTCCTTTGGTTATTTATTTTCCTAGGCTGATGGGCTTGAAGCAGTAGCAAGAGTTGGAGTCCCGGGTGAACACCGTGGAATTCTCAACGATCACCGTGTCTTCCGAATGCTCAAAAAATGGCTAAATGTAGGCGAACCTGACCCGTTCTACAACCCAATAAACGACTATGTCATCCTTCCCACCACATTTGAAATGAAGAAATACCACGAGAACGGACTCGAGGTTGCTTCAGTGAAAGAATCATGGGACATCATGTCGGATGACAACAATATTGGCACAGCCGGGTCAACCATGAGCTCCATATCGGTCTCTGAACCTGGAAATGATCAAAACCCTCAAGCTGAAGCTCGTGCAACCTTGACCGTCCAACCACAAAACGATGGTAGACAACATGTAGAGCTCAATGCTGTAAGTGTCTCGGTTGATGCATAAAACTGCTTCTTACCTTTGTAATGTGTCGTTAAGTGCGTCTATGTGTCTGTATATAGCTAATAAATCTCATGCCTCGTGTACATAAATCATAACAATTCATTTCGTGTTCTTTTAATTGTTTTAAGCTTACAAGTCTGGAATTTTCAATTCTTGGGTTTGATAGCAACACCTTGCACAATCAAACCAGACTTCCACTGTCCACTTTGAACCTCAAACATCGAAAACTCAATCTTTCCGGAGAGATGTTCTGGCGATGTCCTGAACTCACCGGCCGGAATCTCCACTCACCGGTTCCTCTCTAACATATTCAAATTTTCTCGCCTCTCTTTGGTTTCTCCGGTAGGCAGAACCAGTTTGAAGTTAACCCGATATCCCCATCCTTTTGCAGAATCTATTAGCTTAACCACAAACACAACCTCGTACAAACTGTTGGGAGTTAGTTTCTCAGTCTCGAATTTTCCGACCACTTCTAACCAAGCTACTCGTTCCGTTTTTGCGACCTCAATTCTTACATCACTGTAAACAAATATGTAGGTTTCAATGAAATCAAAAAAGAAAAACCAAATTTGATTCTATTATATAACTCAAAACCTTGATGTTTGGTCAGGATCAGAGAACCAACTCCAAAATTTATTTGACTGAGGCCCTGCCCATGTTATTGAGAGATCTCTCGCGTACAACATGAAACTGTTTTTCTTTGATTTGCCCTCATCGTCCTCTATCAAGTTCTTCTGAATAAGAAATTCCATAATTATAACTAATGCACTCATCGTCCTCAGTTTCTACAATCATTATCATTTTATTATATATAACAAGAAGGGAATCTAAAAAATGAAACCCAAGAAAAAAGATTTACTACCTCTGTCTTGTGATTCAAGGAAACATCATCTTTTAGCTGAGGAGATGACGTCGTATCAAGTGAAAGAGGAGGAGAGTTTGCATCTTTTAGTATTGCTTCGTTGTTCTGTGGCTTTGGCTTTGAGAAGATCGAACATTTTATTCCCATTTCTTGATTACTTGTGTGTGTTTCCGTATATGTTTTTCTGTTCTTCTTTTATACTCTAGCTATTATCTTCAGGTCTTTATAGAGGTCGTTTTGGGTAGGATTGCATGATACACCTTACCCAACCTGAATGTTCTGTACGTATAACTAAATTACTCGTTCGATGAAGACTCTTCATTAGTGTATGCGTATATGTGTAGAAGGATCAACGTTAAGGATTTGAACTATATATAGTCTCTATAGTATACATCGCAAAGCAAGTTTTGATTGGTATATATTCCATTTTCTTTTGTTTATGTCCTGTTAAACATGCATGTTTGATTCTTTATTCTTTTTAGCTTTATTCTTCAATCTTCTTCACGAAAATGGAATTTCGAACAACTCTTAAGAGAATGTGAACCTGATCCACTTGAGTTCTTTCTACCTCATGTTTGAGCTTTTATTTGTTTCTATCTAATAATGTTCCATGTGGGAATGTGGGACGTGTTGTACTTGTACTCCTAGATGGCTAGATAGGTTTATTCTCTGAAGTTGCCGACACTGAAAATTTTAAAAGTATCATTTTAAACAAAAATTTCAAGATACATCACAGCTTTTTTACTTTTCAGTTTTCAAAAATAGATTCATCTCAACTCGTTAAGAAGTTGTTGATGAATTGTTTTTTCCCTTTACTGATTACTAGGATATATCCCGTGCTTAAAGCACGGGTCAACATTTTAAAAAAAAATTATAATATAATAATTAAAATTATTGTTTTTTTAAGTTATTTTGTTTGAGATAATATTTATTTAAAATTGTTATGTAAATCTATTAGTCTATTTGAATACTAATTATTTTAGAATATTATAGTATTTTATTTTTGATGTATTATTACAGTTTTATATTGTTTGTTGTTATATTTGCATCATTATTATGTGAAATATAAAATAGTAATTTTAATATTATAATTGTGAGTAAATAAAAATTATTAATTTATTATTTATATAAATTTAGTTTTACCAACCTACCAATGTAGAAATTAAAACACACATTTCATACAATGAATAATATATCTTCGTTTTTAAAAAAATCAAATCACAACATATGCAAAAAAAAAATATACATTTTAAATTATAAGTATTATATGAAAATTCCAAACAATTTGTAAATAAAATAAAATAAAGATGATAGGAGAATCATAATTTGAAAACTTAACAAAATCTTCGAATTTAGTTATTAAAAATAATTGTATTGTATACTTGGATATAAATTCTTAGATTTTAAAATTCTGATTGGTTTATATATTTTTTTTAAAAAATAATTAGTAATTTCGTCCATAATTTATTAAAGAGAGAAAATTATTATTTAGATTTTTTAATATTTGATCCGTAAGTGTTTTTTATTTTTAATTAATTATATTATTTAAATTAGTTAATTAAACTTAATTATTTTTTTCTAATGGCAATTGAATGTAATTTTTTACACATTTTAAGGTTAGTTTTATATTTGTACTTCTCAATTAATATAGTAGGATTTATAAACAAACTTTATACTAGTTCGTACAAAGGAAGCTATTAGATTACTTAAAATTTTTCTTTTTAAATTTAGCACTTCACTCTGGATGCTAATACAAGAGATAAGTCAGATAGTGATTGAGGACAAAAAAACAAAATCTTATTTTTCGCCGTTAACGAAGATGCATCGTAAGTTGTAAAGTAATATAGGCTATCGAGATCATAAATTACTTACGGACACTCAAATCATAAAACTCGAATTTAGACTTAAAACGTTACAAACTCTCGGTTTTGCTTTTCATATATTCAACATCAATAGCAAAGTGGTTATTCAGACTAGTGTCTTATCATACAAACACACACATGACATGATGTGAATGATATATATACATAGAATGTCCACTGGTGTATATGGAATTTTATGTTTTCTTTATATGCCATATTAATTATTAATGTTTAGGACGAATTGTAACACCTTTGAGGAATAGTCCTTTCTTCCAAACGCCAGCTTCATGCTCATACATAGAGAAAGTGATCTCTCCGGCTGCGGATTTCCCAGTTACAAACTCTCCGACTCTGATATCGACCCATTTATACCTTGGAAGTTCCCTCAAACTCACCTTTTGCTCCTGTGGTTTCTCCTTACCGTAAGGCAAGACTAGCTTTAGGTTCACCGGCATGTCCCATCCATAGGCAGGATCCTCTAGCTTCACCTTAAAGACCACCTCGTAAACAATCCCTGGAGTGAGGTTCCTCGTGTCGAATTTTCCCACGATGTCGAGCCAACAAACATTTTCCAATTCCGCAGCTTCCACAGCTGTCTCGCTTTTAAAATCATTATAAGAAGAAAAAGTTTGTCAATTTGTGCTAATAATTGTAGGTCGATCGACCTCTCGAATTTTTGGTACCAAAAGAACTTTGATTCATACTCCTTTTATAATAATCAATAAATTCAAATTTAATTTATAATAAACAATTCATTTTATAGTAGTAATCATAGTGTGGGATTTGAATGAAATGGGTCTTACTTTGGTGACTCTCTGTCGGTAAACCAAGTCCAATAGTTGGGGTCATCAGACCAAGTTATAGAGAGGTTCTTTGCAAAGAGCATGAAGCAGTTGCTGTTTCTTTCGTCCACCCAATATTTGATCTGATCAATATAATATACACATATCAACCAAAACAAATGAATTTATGGTCCATCTTAATATATATTAAGGTTCATTTTCCTAACAAAACTAACCATATGGACATTTTTTACTTTAGTCCATTATTTCTGTGTTATTTTATTTTTCGAAGCATTTGAATATGGGGAAGCAACAATCATTATTAGTACACGTTGTGCTTTTGTTGTTTTCCGGAAGTAGAAAACACAAGTGAGCTAATTCCTTTTGAGGGGAAAAAATTTTAACCTGTTTCGTGGGCTTCAAGAAAACACCAGACCTTAGCTGTTCAAAGAGATTAACAGAAGAAACAGAGACCGGAGGATCTGCGTCTCTGAGAATGGCCTCACAGTTATGTGGAGATTTCACCGGTGGAGCTTTCTTTTTTGAAGTTGATATCACTGGCGAAGCTTCATTCTTCACCGGAACAAAGTATTCCGATTCCTTGTTGCCAAACATCTTCTTTGTTAATAACTCTGAGCAATCTTTCTTGCGTTTACTCTTTGAAATGTGCTTATTTTTGAATATCTTGTATATAGATCAGTATATATATTCAACTTGACAAAGAAACTATACCAAGTGCCTAAATATATAGCCATAGGTACGTAAAAGGGGGATTTAAAGAACTTATTCTTATCATGTCATGTTTTATTCCTTGCTTTATTCTCTTCTACATTTTTTACATTTATCTTATTTAACCGGGTAAATCATGAATAGAAAATCAGATTATTCCAAAACTATGTAGATATAGGTCTTTCTTAACACTTGGTTCATGATAATAATAGCCAATGTAATTAAATGAAACTTAATTAATAATACAGCAACTAGCAGATTACCATTAAAAATCTAAAACGTAATCCAAAAATATCACTATGTTTAATTTGGAAGGGTCCCTAAAGTTTGTTGTATTTTGTACAAGTTTTTGTTTCTCAAAGTTATGTGTTTCTTAAAAAACAAATTAAACCTTTTTGTAATACTTCTGACTTTCCTTAATCTAATTGGTTAAAGATATACATCAACATCACTATATTGTATCCCAAAAATTGCATTTTTGGTTTAAATAGATCCATCTCATCCAAGGTTGTAATGTTATTTGTTAAAAATAAGAGAGAATTACACAACTTTGTCTTCCCCTTGTTTCCACTATAGTTTTTGGCAGCCAGCACCTATCGTAATCCCAACCCAATCAAATTCCAGCCACATCCACTTCTTCACTTCTCTTCCCCAACCAAAAGCTAGAATATATGTACCTCTTCACTTTTAGAAGACTTTCTCGTTAAAAAAATAAAAAAATAGAGAAAAAAGTGAGACGATGATTCGGTGTGTCGCGTGGACACCACTAATAGGTGCACCTTTCATCACCACCGTCCATTTCACATCTCCACCATCTATCAGAATCTTCGCATCTCGTTCTTCCCCATCATCCATCGTGGCAGCATCTAGAAGATCAATATCTCTGTCAATTATCGCCGTCACGTCTTCCGTCGTCTCCTCCGTTTGCTTCTCTTCTCCGGCACTAGCTGAATTCTCTGAAATCCCTGATTCAGGTGGAGTTAAGAGTCTCGACCTCCGAATCGGCGACGGTGAAGTCCCCATTGAAGGAGATCAGGTTCTGTGTTTTTTGTAAACTGTAGATTTCAGAATATGAACGAACCCTTTAACTCAATTTTGCAAAGTTTTGACTTTTTTTTTTTTTCTTTTTCAGATTGAAATACATTATTATGGGAGGTTGGCTGCTAAGCAAGGATGGAGATTTGATTCAACATATGATCATAAAGACAGTAATGGTGAAGCTGTTCCTTTCACATTCGTCCTTGGTTCTAGCAAAGTATGCTTCTTTATCTCTCTTTCTGCTTCTATCCCGATCATGAGTTCAAGTTTTTCTGAAATGGGTCTTGAAAAAGCATCTCAATTTGATTCAAAGGTGTGACCTTTGAAACATTTCCTCATTGGCTATATGTGTGTTGTTCTTACAAACCAAGAGGTTTTTGAAGCTTATAATAATATATCGTCTCCCCTGTTTTCTGTTATGGTGTTTTCATCTCTGTTACATTCATTGAACAAAAGCTGGTTTAAGTCTGATGACTGAAAGAAGAAGCATTGTGATGTGCAGGTAATTAGGGGGATTGAAACAGCTGTAAGGTCTATGAAAGTAGGCGGGATTCGTCGCGTGGTTATACCTCCATCTCAAGGATACCAAAATACATCACAAGAACCTCTTCCACCAAACGTATGTGCCTACACACTTTTTACTACCCTGACCTCTCCTCCCCTTGAACTTTTCATATATTGTGTCAATATGAAAGTCAGATGTTATTTTAGAGTCCCACATAGATTAGCTATGGGCCTGGCTAGTGAGTGCCTTAGTGCTCCACGCGCTCAAGATTGGTAGGTTTGGTTTAAGGCCTAGTATTGGTTAGGTTCTTATCAAAGTAGTATCAGAACCATTTGATACGATGGGCTAGAGAGGAGCAAGTGATATAATCCCAGCGAGGCAGTATTTTTGTGATAAGAACAGAAGTAGAAACTCAAATATTATGAAACAATGACTCAAGTTGGAAAGGATCTGGTTTCTTGAGAGTTCCGTCCCCAAGATACCACTCATAAATCCAATTTCACAAACACACCTCCTTCACTCTCCTAACAGACCACACTAACATCATTCTTGCAGCCACTTGTTGTCCCCCATTCATCTATAGATAACACATTTGACTCAAAAGAACCATCCACTTGTTGCCACATAGTATGTGCATAGTGACTGGGATCAAAATAGATGGGAGAAGGTATCAAGTGATAAAGGGATTGGGATTATGCATGAGAGAGTTTGGCATGCTATAGAATTCACCATAGGATTATGTACTTAGTTATTTGGTTAGTTTCTTCTTTGATTCTCTATTTTGTATTATTCAGGGTGAAATAAAGCTGTTTACAATTTCGTATCTTACAAATCTCTTAAACTACGGGGGTATTCAACTTACATTTTAAGCATAATTCTTCAGAAACAATATATGTCAAGATCACAATATATGTGTGCAGAGACAAATATTTTCAAGATTGGTTTCATGAGTCATTCTTGTGGAGTGTGTTTTGCAGTTCTTTGACAGACAGAGACTCTTCACGACTATCTTTAACCCAACACGTCTTGCCAATGGAGAAGGTTCAACTCTTGGAACTCTTGTATTCGACATCGAACTCGTCAGCACCAGAAAGAAGACGCCTTAATCGATGAGTCATATTCTCTCAATTAGTACTATCTGGTTTCTTCTCAGTCAAGAAAGCATATAATATTCGGTATATTGTAATCATTTTAGAAATTTTATAGGTTACGTGAGTAGAACATTCAGTTTTATATAAGTGACGTACTTGTGTGTTGACAAAAATGCAAATCTTATCCCAACTTAGACTTTTCGCTTTCGTAAAATATTGTTCATAGATTTCTCATTTCCCAAACTTGAATTACGTAGGAATTTTATGTATACTTTTTCAATTTATAGGCAACGAATAAAAAAAATGTGTAGATCTAAATAATAATAAATTAATAAGTAACTAAGATTTGTGCTAAATGTAAAAGCACATAACAATCCAAGAAAAAACATTTTACATCCTTTCATTTTTCATCTATTTTTTGAATAATCATTTTATATTAGATGTATTGTAGTTATTTTTCTCAACATATATTTTTCGTGATCCGAATAATACGAAACAAGACATACATGTTACATATATATAAAACATGCCATTTAAAAGAACAAATATAAAAAATCATTCAGCATAATGCATGTACTCACCTAGTAGCAAATAAATTAGTATAATTAAAAATAGATCAAACATATGCAATTTGTTTATAAATAAAACCAAGGCTGAAAATCTCCATAATAATAAGTTTGTGCTAACTTGCATTGTTAGCATTTATATTAACTATGAGATGGAGACATCTTGATCTTACAAGTAAGTGTGAGTTCTGGTTTATGAACCTGAGTTCCATTTTTCTAATCGAGACGGAAATTGAGTTACAACAGTTTCAATCTAAATAACTGCAAAATAAGATTTCTTTAACTGAGTTTAAATAGATTCAAGTTGTTTTATTTATCCCCAAACGAGAAGGAATTTTTACAAAAGTTGTACGTTTAATTAGTCCCTTAAATACCGTGTATGAGAAAGGTAGCTACAGAAGGTGATGGTAACCTAGTATAGACATGACTCCTATACATCATGGTGATGGTAATCCCTTAAATAGACACGACTCCTATACAACGATTGGATAAAACCTAGTATCGTATGCAGAAGGTGATGGTAACCACCATGATTTTAATTTAAAGTCCCACATAGATTAGCTTTGTGCCTGGCTAGTGAGTGCCTTAGTACTCCAAAGCGCTCAAGATAGTTTTGGTAGGTTTGGTTTAAGGCCTAGTGTTGGTTAGGTTCTTATCATAGTAGTATCAGAGCCATTTAATACGATGGGCTAGTGAGGAGTAAGTGATATAATAAGGCCAACGATGCAGTATTACTGTGATAAGAGCATAAGATTAAGAAACAAACACTCATTGGAAAGGATTTGGGTTTCGATAGTGCCGTCCCCAAAATGTCACTCATAAATCCAATTGCAGCCACTTGTTGTCTCCCATTCATCTATAGATAACACATTTGACTCAATAGAATTATCCACTTGTTGCCAAGTAAGTATGTGCATAATGATTGTGATCAAAATAGATAGGAGAAGGTATCAAGTGATATAGGGATTGGTTTACACATGAGAGAGTTTGGCATGCTATATAGAATTCAATTCACCCTAGGACTCTATACTTGGTTATTTGGTGACTTTCCTCTTTGATTCTCTGTTTTGTACTATTTAGAGTGAAATAAAGTAGTTTAGAATTTCTGATCTTGAAAAATCTCATAAACTAGTTTCATAGACTTTAATTTCTATAAGGTCCGAGATCACGTTAATTGCAGTGGGCCAGTGGCCAGTGGGACTGGTACTAGTATTAATTTGTTTAGTGGGAAAGATTCAGAGAACCAATGATATAACCGATGCTAGAAGATGGGTTTGTGAATTTTCAGACACTAAATAGATGTCAAGCGATCACAATATTGTTTGAAATATTATAAAAAATATTGGTTTCCGTTTCAGTATGTTTGATTCTTTCCTGTTATGTGTGTTTTCTAGTTCTTTGACAGACAGAGACTCATCACGACCATCTTCAACCCAACACGTCTCACCAATGGCGAAGGTTCAACTCTTGGAACTCTTGTATTCGACATCGAACTCGTCAGCACCAGACCGACGACGCCTCAATCAGATGAGTCATACTCTCAATAGTACTAATTGATTTTCTTGTTAGTCAAGAAATCATATTATATTCGGTAATACATTGAATTAAAACAAAATCTTTCGTAAGCATTTTGGATATTCTATTAGGATACGTGAGTAGAATATTCAACTTTGGTGTACATGAATGAAGTTTGATTAGGTGTCTCTTCTTCCTTGCTTTCGCAATCATACTACACTTGTGTGTTGACAAAAAATACAAATCTTGCCCCAATTTAGACTTTTCGCTTTCGTAAGATATTGTTCATACATCTCTCATTTTTCAAAGTTGAATTACGTAAGAAGTTAAATAAAACTTTTTCAATAAATAGACAACGAAACCCACATCTCTGTTTTTCACAGCAACTCGAAAATGTCTTCCACGAAACTCATCTCGCTCATTGTCACCATAACCTTCTTCTTATCTCTCCCGTCCTCCTCGGCGCAAACTGTCGTAAAAGCTACGTATTGGTTCCCGGCGAGTGAGTTTCCGGTCACCGACATTGACTCATCTCTCTTCACTCACCTCTTCTGCGCTTTTGCTGATCTCAACTCTCAAACCAATCAAGTCACTGTCTCCTCCGCGAACCAACCTAAGTTCTCCACTTTTACACAAACTGTCCAACGTAGAAACCCTTCCGTGAAGACCCTTTTGTCTATCGGAGGTGGAATCGCAGATAAAGCCGCGTATGCGTCCATGGCAAGTAACCCCACTTCTCGAAAATCGTTCATTGATTCTTCGATAAGACTCGCTAGGTTGTACGGGTTCCACGGTCTTGATCTAGACTGGGAGTATCCGAGCAGTGCTACGGAGATGAGCAACTTCGGGACGCTACTTCGAGAATGGCGATCTGCGATTGTAGCAGAAGCTAGCAGCAGCGGTAGACAGCGTTTGCTATTGGCAGCTGCGGTTTTTTACTCTAACAACTACTACTCTGTTCTGTACCCGGTTCAAGCCGTTGCTAGCAGCTTGGATTGGGTTAATCTTATGGCCTATGATTTTTACGGACCGGGTTGGTCTAAAGTAACCGGTCCACCAGCTGCTCTCTATGATCCCTCAAACGCAGGTACAATAATATCTGAACTAAACCGATTAATGAAGTTATATATATATAATCAATATTAGTATAGTTAGTGTAGTTCAATCAAATGTTAATATATATACTTATCAAAAATTTTAAACTAAAATTTTTAGGTTCTTTTCTGTGAGGTTTTTGTTTGGTTTAATTGCACTTTATTTGGTTTAGATTCAGCATATTACCCAGTTTAGCATTTAGCATCTTTGGTTCAATTTCGGTATGAAAATGTTGGTTCGGTTTATATATATTTCAACCGGATATATTATATATCCCACTATGTTTAGTTATTAAAACATTTGTGTTATTAGGTCCAAGCGGTGACGCGGGAGCAAGGTCATGGATTCAAGCTGGACTTCCGGCTAAGAAAGCAGTTTTGGGATTCCCATACTACGGCTATGCGTGGCGTCTCACAAACGCCAACAGTCATAGCTATTACGCGCCTACCACCGGAGCGGCTATATCACCGGATGGTTCCATCGGTTATGGTCAGATAAGGAAGTTCATAGTGGATAACGGAGCAACGACAGTTTATAACTCAACGGTGGTAGGAGATTATTGTTACTCTGGCACGACTTGGATTGGTTACGATGATAATCAGAGTATTGTGACGAAAGTTAGATACGCTAAGCAGAGAGGTCTCCTTGGTTACTTCTCGTGGCACGTTGGTGCTGACGATAATTCTGGTCTATCTCGTGCAGGTTTAATATTTGTTCCCAAATTCTAAGTAACCGCTCTTTTTTTATGTGCATAGAAAATATTATGTATTTACGAATTATTTTTGGGATTTTGCAGCGTCACGGGCATGGGATGCTACAGCGGCAAGCTTCAGAACTATACAGAAGGTTTAAGCTTTCCAATGTTCCGACAACTGCAAGTGAAGAAGTGTTCTCTTTTGTAACTTATACGAAAAATAAACGCCATTTGCTTATATATTGTCAAAGGAAAAGGGAATAATAAGATATTGATATTATAAAAGCAATAACCATTAGTTTATCAAGAATTATGCTTCTTTCTTAGAATATAACAAATCATTTTAATTGGTAAGAATCAACAATTCAAATAAAATCCAGAACTCCTTGATATTGTAAAGCTAGTCGTTTATGAGTAGGAGTTCCCATCGGTCCAGAACTAAACAGCTATGTACGTTTTCGATTTTTTATTTACTCATGATCTGGCCTGGTTGACTTTCGCTTCTGAAAGCGTCCTTCCTTCTCAATGCCCGGGCATCCATCCAATGCATTCTTTTCGATCTTGTACTCAGGGTACACTGAACACAAATCCAATATTATTTCTAAGCAAGACCAATAAATCCTTTTCTCAAATCGTTCTATTTCATCTGGTAGTCTCTAGGGGTAAGTAGTACATGAATATGAGAATATCTATATATCTAGTTTTTTCTATTTTTTCTTTCTCGTGGGAATCGTATTTGTTTTGGCAGATATGCTCTTCAAAATCTCTAAAGTTGAAAAAGGGAATATAAATGCCAACATTGCATTCCAATTCCAAGTCCCAGTGTGGCTGATCATCCTCTCGGACCAGCTACTAATCATTCAAACCTGCTCCCATTTCGAGTCAAGAGATAGATAAATAGACACGTCCCTTTGCACTGATCGGGGGCGAACATCTGGGCAAGGGAAAGCGCAGTGCGCTTGGTCCTTTCGAACGAGAATTCAAATCTTTCTTGTATACGTTATTAGTCCGATCCTTTGCAGGAACTACCCGTAATAACAAACTTGCAAAATGGATTTTCGGTTTATGGGGGGTAGTATGGGATCCGTAGTAGGCGAAAAAATTACATGCTTTCATAAAACGTGCAGCTATGAACTAAGCAAAGTCGATGGTTTGTCGTCGCTGCCTTTTGCTTATAAAGGACAACTAGAAATATGAAACTCTGGAAATTGTTGGACTGATGAAACCAGATGGATCAAGTCAGATTTCAAAACACTTCGCTTAAATGTTATAACCGCATTAGGACAAAATCACAAGCTATAAAATATTGAGAAATATCCTAAATAGCACTAAAACAACTTTTATAGAAAATTATAGCACACTCCACAAATTTTAAAATATTACTAATTGACAAATTTACAATATTTTAAATTAATTTTGGAATTTGTTGTTTTATGTTTGGATTTTCTAATTTACATTTAATTTATAGTTTTTAGGGAATATGGTTTAGTGTCCAAAATTTAAGGTTTAATTTTGAAACATGATACTAATTTTAAAACTTTAGAAATGATGTGCTAAATTGATACAAAACATATTTTTGTACTATTTGTAAGAATTACCCATATATATATATATATATTGTAGTGTGTTTAAGTTGCTCTATGATCTCCAGTTGCTTTGAGTTCGTCATCTTCAAGGCTCCCACAGTCTGCGACGCCTATCTATATGACTATATGTATTGTTTCTCCATTAATTATTTCTCAGCCAAAGTCCTAGTCATCAAGTACAATGGCTAGCATGACCAAATTCTACCCCAACAACCAGCTTCTCCAACATAACCAAATATTGATCAAGTAGAGGATTCAAAAAGCAGTTCTTGAAACTTGAGAGCTAGTCATCATGTGTATAATAGCAGTTTCGCGATATAGGTTGAGGAACAAGGCATCATTGCGATGTCATGTCATTAATGTAGATCCAAGTCATCCAAAATAGTTACACATTTTTATCGTAGCAAATATATTCAAAGTATTAATTGGTTTTGTTTGATCATTGATTTTTCTTAGGTAGGAAGCAAAACTAGATTTATTGTTCTAGTTGTTGGATTCTTGTTTGAGTTTATTATCGTTGTGTCATTAATTGCAAGGCATTTTATTGAGTCAACTCCCAAGTCTTAACTTTTCGGTTTTTTTATTAACCGAGTCAACTCTTAACTTTCTCGGACACTTCATTGTTCTTCTTCAACAAGTACCCAAGGCAAATAGTGTTTTTGTCTTATTAAAGCAATTGTATAATTCCTGGCTACTGCTCCGTGTTTTCGTAACCTTTTTCCTTTTCATTTCCCTATCAACACAAACTGAAGGAATGAACCTTCTCAATTTCTATTTATAGACTTGATTTTTACTCTTTTTCTAAGTTCATTTCATTCTGATATATTCCAGTAAAAAAATGGTGCAACAACAGTCAGAGTCCAAGGATGAGCTTCTGTTTCAGCAAGTGAGTTACAATGACGTCGAAGCTATCAAATTGCTTCGTCGTGAAGGTGCAGGATTCGAGGTATTTCTTCTTCCTCTACTCCATCGTTTTTGTGTGTAAATTTAAGTTATTGATAACCTCATAACCAAATCGTTTTTGACATTTAATAACCCACAACATAGGACGTTGGCTTTACCAAAGATGTCTTTATTTTAGGAGTATGTAAATATTAAGACTGAAATATTTCATGAAAAATCCCCCTGATAAATTGAATTGATGATAGTATACAATTATTTGCAAACGTGTATATTTTTTATTTATAATACGATGACTTTTTCCATAATATTAAATTGAAGTGAGAGTAGTAACGTTAAGTTTAATAATTATAATGCTTTCATTATTAAATTGCAATCGTTTTTTAGTAAGGATAAAAAAAAAAATTCAACTCAAATTAAGACTACATGGTATTGCATTTTACATCTTTCCATCGAACAGTTGCTATTATAAAAGAAAATAGTTACATCTACGTGTACTTAAATTAAACCAATTCGATAACTTGTACATGCAAACTCCAACTAGTTTAGTGGTTTTAGAGACGATATTACTTATTGATATAAATCTTGGGGACTAGATATCAAGCCATTGAAGATGGAAACTTTAAGATAATCAAGGGATCCCGATCAAATGTCTCCGTCCACCGTTAAAGCTTTTTACTGGTTCTCGCCTCTTAACATTGACGTACTCATGCATCATCTATGATTCAGGATGTAGCGTACATTGTTCCAATTCCGGAAGAAGACTCTACAGGAACAACGAGCATGGTAGAAGATACAACCGGCAACATGGCCTTTGCGGTTCAGACCAGACTGAGAAACTTATGCCTAATTCGTGAGGACAGAGATAAGATGCTATGTGCAAGTTGTGGACGCACTGGTCATTTGGCTGAGAACTGTTCATATGTCCGATCAAGAGGACAAGCGCAGGATAAAACCAAAGGTTAGGATTACAAAAATAAAATAAGAAGGCATTCGATGGTTGTTTTATGATAGTGGTATTTTTAGGGTCAACAAATTTATCTTGTTGATTCTATAAGATACTAACTGTTTAGAAAATACTGCCATTTGCATTGGATCGACCCTCACTGCACCCCGTCCTTTGCTTATCTTCCATCCCTTGGTTAACTTCCGTGGTAGTGAGACCTTCCGCAGAACAAGCTCTCTCAATCTTGGGGTCGTGGAGTTTCTCTTGATTTTTTTTCTCTTCGTAAGGTCGTGCTCGGACTGAAGAACATGCTCGTGGAACCTGCTCTGGTACCACGGGTGTCTGCCTCAGTCAATGTCATGGTCAGTGACAATGATTGTGTTGGGCTCAGCGGACTTAGTGACACCAATGACTACTATATATTTCATCTAATATATATATTTTTTTTTTGGGAAATACGCTTGTTTATCATGTGTTTATCTTAAGTTCACACTAAAACAGACAATACATCTAGAACAAGAAAAGGTTGACAAAAAAAGAAGATTAAAGTTAAAAATGTCTTATAAATGACAGAGCTAGTATTATCACTATTATGTAGACCACGACTGTCTGACTCATCCTTGTAGGACATACTCGCCCAACATTGTCATTGGAATTTTCAACCAATGGCACATTCGGTGAACACTTTGAATTTTGTGTTGCTACCGAAGTCGGTGGCCAAAATCGTGACCATGGAAAAGTCAGTGGTAATTACTGGCCATTTGCTATTAAACTTCAAACTGATCATGGTCAAATATGTATATCTTAGCTTGAAAACCCCATCAAAACTAGTAATTAATTATACTAGGAGATAAAACTGTATAATATTAATAAAATATACCCTCTAAATTCTTAGATCAATACTTGGTTGACAAAATGTTTTTGGCCATGGACTAGTTTAAATATAGACAAATTGTTTCCTATTATGTTCCATAGTTCTCTGAATAGTCAAGTGATCAAAGTTACTAACTTGAACAATGATTTTTTTTTTTTTTAAATAGCATATCGATCTTTCATAATTTTAAACGATTAGATTAATTTAGGCGCATGTTCATTTTCTCTCGTGAGTCCACCTACAAGAAACGTGAAAAACTTCACGAGTTTGAGCTCTATTGAAATTGGAATATTCATCTATAATCTCTTATATCTTTACTTAACATATTCATCTACAATTGGTTATAGATCATTAATTTTCATTTACATATTTGATCATTGCAATGGCCAATGGAACTTTTATTTCGATAAAATTCAACAAAATTTAAAGGGGACAGACAGTCTTCGGTCACATTCCATAAGTCGCTTTCAAAGAAGACGTAGAATTTAAAGAGTTAGGGAGAGAAAAATCGCCAAAGGAACGGTTCTTTAACAACACTAAGTCACTAAATCACTATAAATAGACAACGAAACCATCCTCAGTTTCATCACAATAACTCAAACAATGTCGTCAACAAAACTCATCATCTACTACATCACTTTCTTCTTATCTCTCCTCCTCCGATCCTCCTCGGCCCAAAACATCGTAAAAGCTACCTATTGGTTCCCCGGGAGTGAATTTCCTGTCGCTGACATTGACTCTTCTCTTTTCACTCACCTTTTTTGCGCTTTCGCTGATCTCAATCCTCAAACCAATGAAGTCACTATCTCCTCCACGAACCAACCAAAATTCTCCACCTTTACACAAACCGTCCGGCGAAAAAACCCTTCCGTGAAAACTCTTTTGTCTATCGGTGGTGGTGGAAATGAGAGTATATCAGCCGCGTTTGCTTCCATGGCAAGTAACCCTAACTCTCGGAAAACGTTCATTGATTCTTCGATTACGCTGGCAAGATCGAATGGGTTCAATGGTCTCGATCTAGATTGGGAATACCCGAAGACTGAAACGGAGATGAACAATTTCGGGACGCTACTTCAAGAGTTGCGATCCGCGGCTACGGCAGAGGCCAGTAGCAGCGGTAACCCGCCTTTGTTATTGACAGCTGCGGTTTTCTACTCGTCGGATCACTATTCAGCAATATACCCGGTTCAAGTCGTTGCCAACAGTTTGGATTGGGTTAATCTTATGGCTTACGATTTTTTTTATAGATCGGATTCATCAAATATAACTGGTCCACCGGCCGCTTTGTATGGCCCTTCAAATACAGGTACTACTCTAATCGAGCTAAAGCAAAGACAGTCACATTAGTCTTTATTTTCATTAAATAATTAAGAATACTTATATACAAAGGGTGACTATAAATTTAGTGAGTGGAATTGTTATATAGTTAGGTTTTTGCTATGTTACATAAACTTTCATTTTGGTTTAGTGAGATTCTCTTCGGTTTTATTATCAATATACTGAATAAAAAAATCAAATTTAGTTAAGATTTTATATAGTTTAGTTACAAAAACCGGTTAATTGTCTAATAGGTCCAAGCGGAGACGCGGGAGTAAGGGCGTGGACTCAAGCTGGACTTCCCGCGAAGAAAGCAGTGTTGGGGTTTCCATTTTACGGCTACGCGTGGAGTCTCTCAAACGCCAACGCTAACAGCTACTACGCTGCAACCACTGGACCAGCGATACTACCGGGAATGCCAGAGGCCGGTGCGATAACTTACGGTCAGATAAAGAAGTTTATTATGGATAACGGGGTAACACCAGTTAATAACTCGACGGTTGTCGGAGATTACTGTTACGCTGGTACTACTTGGATTGGTTATGACGATAGTCAGAGCATTGTGACGAAAGTTATATACGCTAAGGAAAAAGGTTTGCTTGGTTACTTCTCGTGGCATGTTGGAGCTGACGATAATTCAGAACTAGCTCGAGCAGGTTCGTTTTTCCTCATTTTTTTCTGTATTTGCATTGCATCACAACAATATAGAGAAGATGATATATTTTTAAAATGCTATACGTTTTGTTCCTAAACATTAAACCAAATGGGTTCAAACATGTTTTGGATAATTTTACCTCTCTAACTACACATGTTGTTATTTATAACGTGATAAATCATTTATGGTTATTATTCTTTTGATAGATTGTTTTCTAGCTCATGTGGAAATATATAAAATATACTCTAATTGCAAATGTCATTTATATTAATTTTAGATTCATTATTATTATTTAACGTGTTAAATACTTATATATATATATATATATATATATATATATATATTAATTTAAGAGAATACTTATAAAATAATGCACTGAAATTTTATCTAAATATGAGCTGCATCTTTTGATTGATGAGAATTTGTTATATAGATTTATATAGATTTATTTACACAACTGCTATACATTATTATTTTTTATATGAATCCAAATCAGTAATATTTATGTGTTTTTGTGGAATTTTGGGTTTCACAGCGTCACAGGCATGAGATGTGTCGGCAACCACCAGAATTATAAGGATATTGCAAGTAAAGAAGTAATGGCCTTTTATTATACAAAATAAAAAGCTTGCTTAAAAAAGTTGTTTACGAATATGGCCCTACTCTATGTAAAACTTGAGTTCATATTTATTTTTATTTGCCCCAAAAAAAAAAAATGTTCATATTTATTTTTATGTCATCGATCGACAACAAAGGCACCGACTACAAAATACATTTGTCCAACTAATTGCAACGCGTGGAACTAATTTTTTTTTTTAATACACATAACTTCTTTATTAATAAAAGAATCATAGCTATTAGTGTACAGTGTAACTGAGATACAGCCAGGAATATACGAATATATAGTAATTAAAGTTTGAATTGAAACAGCAGCTCGTTGATTCTTGGCAAGTTGATCTGCGGGCTGGTATGTGTTCCCCGGTGTCCAAGTATATTCAATGGTTTCAAAGTTCTCTTCCCATCGCTTGATCTCATAAATCCAATTGAGATCGTCATATCTCATATTGCATCCTTGTAAAATATGCACCAATTATTGATTATCTCCTTCAAAAATCACTTTTGTAAAATATGCAGCCATAAGTGCTTCATAGCACCAACATGGATTAGCATGACCCCTGCGTGGAAGTAAATTATTAGTATTTTACAAACACGTTTGAATTACAACGTACAAATATGTATTAATTCAATTTTAACCCAATTGTAAAAACTAAACTCACGTATTAACTTATGATCTTGATCTATACGAAATGAGATATTATTTATATGAATCCAATTTTTGAGCATAAATGGCTCCACACGCATAGCTTAATAAAGTTCCCATATGTTGAGTCATGTGTGCATTTTTTTTTTGTTGAGTCAAGCATAGACTGTTGCAACTATATGAATTACTTGGCATCCAGAAGGAATACGTTGTAGACTCTCCTAGGCAGTAAAATGATGCACACTTGGGAACAAACACAATAAGACTTTCCTAGGCAGTAAACTTTGTTCGTTAAATTGGTTGAAAAAATCAGAGCAACAATAAACACAAATATACAAAGACTAGTTAGGTGCTTCACAATTATTATCTTTCCTTCATATTTTTTTTTTTGTGTGACCAAGACCGTTATTTTGTAATTGCGTTGTCTGTTCAAGTAAATTTGTAAAAAATAAAGAGTATGGTGTATGTCACTAACTTCCAAAATAAGGAGTATATATTTTGTTTCCAAGAATCTCATTTCTTCTAACATACATCAGTTCTGCAGTAAGTAGAAAACTTAGTGCCTTTATTGGCACCGATGAAACACATAAACATAGTTTTTAATCATACAAATAAGGCTCTAGATCAGTACAAATAAGTAAAAAGGCTTCTTGAAAGTTGGAACTTCCCTTCTGACCTAACATATTAGAATTAGTCCCGAGCTGTGAGTTGGAGCAAGACCATTACGTTTGATTTTATCAAAATTTGTAAGTACTACCTTTTGAATCTAAATACAGTGTTGCTAGTACAACGATGTGAAGAGACGTGGCAGGTTAGCAAACTATGGTACTTTAGTCAATAACGAAACTGATACAAGATACAATCACAAAATAGTGAAAACTATGCGAATAGTGAAGTCCAATATGTTGAGTCCTAAGCCTAGTCTTTTGCTGATGCTCATAATGAAACTGCATTTGTTTATTTTTAGTGTCTTTTTTTTTTTTTTTTTTCCATCAAGTCGAGAGAAAATGAACCAAAAACATGTTCAAAAGCTTTGATAAATTTGGAAACCTACAGCTGCGGAAAGTGTTTTTACGCTAGGATGAACTACTATAAATATTTGTGTTGTTGTTTTCTCGTTAATGGTTTATAAATTATTGGATTAGATCCAAATCCAAACAAAATCCAAGAAAGAAACATAAGGGTTAAGGAATGGAATGACTATCGATTAATCTGTGTTTCCGTGAGATACAGTTCATATTATAATAATAATAGTAACTATGATAACCGCGCAGCGACATTTCATGATCTGGCCATGATCCGGCGGTGATCGGATATTATTGCTATGTCGGGAAGACGGGAACACGTTACACGTGGATTGTTTACGATGATAATCAGTGAACTGTGTTCAAAGTGACATACGCTAAGCAAAAATCTGCTTGGTTATTGCGGTCTCTCTCGTGCAGGTTCGTTATTAATGTAACTTATAATCAATAAACTATATATATATTTTTTACCATACGGTTCAATTTGAATGACAACAACTGGAAATTTTACTATGCTGCAAATTTTGGTGATATTGTATATCTTATTCTTTTACTTTGAATATCAATAACGATTAGAATCTTTGGGTTGATCAGAATCTACAATACAATACATTCTTGAATTAAGAACGTTAAACTTTGGCGTCAAACTTTTTTATTTTTTTGGTATGTAACATCAAATTTCTAGTGTTGAATCTTAGATTCTTAGATAGTCCATAGTGTTCCAAAAGATGGCAGACATAACTCATATATACACAGGGCACATGCAGTTAGATCGAGATAGCTAGGGTTAGATACAAGTAGTTTCTAGTTTTTAAAATTTTCATTTTCTTGTTTACTTTGATTTCACGTAAACAAGAATAATAATTAAGCAGACAGAAAATGAAACAAATAAACAGAAATGAATAAGTGATGTTAAGCTACTTGGATACAACATATGATGTCACACCATACCTGAAGACTTTTAAAACTTAAGCATAAACACGTAATACAATATATTTATATATATATATCTTATATAATATGAGAAGGTTTTTCTCAACTTTTGCTAAGAAGATGACACTTGGCTTAATATATTTCTGACACCTGTATTTTTTTTTTTTGGACCTAATTAACTATATTTTGGACATAATTAACTACAGGCCCATAAAACCAAAAAAAAAAAAAAACCATCAACATTTCATTCCTCCCTTTTTTGATCAGAAACATATGCAGCCTCCAAAAATCTAGAACCACCTTATATCAGTGTGTGGTTGGTTTCATCTCGGAACTAAACCAACAATTTATTAAATTTATAGGTTTGAATTCTTGGATTTAATTTCTGTGTTTGAATCTTATATAATTTTCATGGACACAAGCGGAATCAAATTTAATTAAGATGGTGGGATGATATTGTTTAAGTAAATTAGTTTTGTTTATATAAAATTAAATTTTTGAGCTTACTTTCTGGAAAATTACGTAAGATTGTGAGATGTTTTTAATCTAATTCTATAATTATTATGTTCGATTCACACTTATTATTTCAAACGTCATGGTATTTTTGAATTACATAAAATTTATTAGTTTTCATATTAGGAATTTCAGAATAAATTATGAACATAATCAGTTATGTTTTGATTTGAAATAATATCATCATTTTATGCATTGCCTTATATCTACCCACAATTTTCCTCAATTTTCATTTTTGTTTATATTACTTCTCATTTTTAACTTATTATTTTGAAACACTTGCCAATTTATGATCATTAATATTTTATTGCAATCTCTTCTCTCTCTTAAAGGCTCAAACATTCTATAAAGTTTGGTTTTTTAAAAACAACCTATTACCATACAAACACATCCTCTTTCATACTATTGTGAAAACAAAAACATTTACTTTCTATTCTATCCTCGATTCAATCTCCAACAAACAACAAAACACCGATAACAATAGTATTGTTGTTCGGATCATCCGTTTTTGGGAAGTTCCTAACTTCAAAAGAAATATTATCTACTAAGTCTTGAATATTTTTTTCCAAAAATGTAAATGATTTTTATTATTGTTCATCTTTTGATGATTTATGCAATCATTTTAAAATATTTATAAAAGAAAATAAATAATTGTATGTGTATTTGATTTTAAAAGAATTTTAATATATAGTAATGATGGACGTCACATTCTTAGAGTAAGAGTTGAAAGAAACCTTACTATATTATATAATCTAATAATAAAGTAAACTTTTCTTTTGACAAGCTCCAAAAGATTGTCATTTGATGCTCTCTTCTTTCACAAGTGTCATTTTGTTTCTTAAAATTTTTAGTATAACAAATTTATTCAATTGAATTTACATAACAAAATTTTCTCTTAACAAATAGTTTGATGATTAAATAGTTTAAGGACATAAGATTATAATATATATATTTAGTTGTATAGGATAATCTCGAGTAATAATTTGCTGTTTTATTTCCACACTTTAATCTAAATAATTCACATGATCTTGATATTACATTATTTCATTCCATTTTTAAAATAAACTAAAGTATATTTAATACATAATTTCTAAATAACTAAATGAGAATTGAATATATTTTTTGTGATAAAGAGATAACTGTATATATGTCTGTTTAAAGACATGAGAAGTGAATATATATTTAAATTCATGATTTGATTAGCTAAGATGTCCTTTCATAGATCTATATTAATAATTTATAACTCTTGGATATATATTTAAAACAATAGACAATTTTAGTTATTAATTCACAATAATGTATTTTTATAAACCTGACACATTTTTTATTAACTTTTTTATTCCATCTCATCAATCCCATATTTTGTACTCTCATTTTTGTAACTTTCATAATATTTATAGTAATGCAATGACTGATTAATAACAACATTTAGAAATATTACATATCTAAGAAAATATATTAATATGTAATGATTGCATATCTATAACTCTCACATAGTTATAATAATAAATATTCCAGTTTTAACTTAGTTGTCTTTTAGATTTTCATGAAAATATTTGGTGAATATTCCAGTTTTATCCCTCCTGTTTTAAAGTTTCGACCAATAAAATATTTTATGAAGGGTAAAACAAACAATTTAATAGTTCGTTTTTAAATTTGTGTGAGAAAACATTAAACGACAAGTAAAAGACCAGAGGAAGTATAAACTACATTTATCTAATAGATAGAAATTGATATAAAAAATTTTTCCATATGCTCTTAGCTACAATTTTTCTTATAAATAGAAAGAAAAACATTTTACTAACCCTCATATCTCAAATCTCACACAATATTTTTATTTAATCAATATTGTCGTAACTAACAATCTCTAAAATCACAAAAATATTTTAAAATAATGTAAACTAAATCCGTGCGTAGCACGGAGTGACTACTAGTATATATATATTATAATCAATGTAGCCGGTTTGGTACATAATCTAGTCACGGTAAATGTTATAGATATGTAGACGATGACGAAAAATAATAATTAAGATATTATCATTTTTATGGACTATAATCAAGTCTTTTGTTATCATTCTTTTATTTTTTCCGCCTCCATAGATGTTGTTATTAGAGCATATTCTAAACAACTACAATAAACATAATCACACAGGTTCATCATGTATTTGACATATTCAATGATAGATATATTATTTAATAGCTTCTTCTTCTTTTTTTTTTTTCAGCAAAAGATTAGCTCAGATGAAACAATGCGAAGGGAAATTGTTTACATACAAAACCTTATGCGGAGATGTGCGCGCATAGCGTGCCAGAAGATCCGCTTTTATATGTGCGTCATATTTTAGCCAATGGTGTGATCAAGATTACATACTCTATGTAACCCATCTGAGAAGTAATTCATCATTGTTGCTATGGCTTTGCTTTAATTCTCTAAGAATCATGGTATTAGTATCCCGTTTGGCTTTGTTGTTTGAACCATCTTACTGGAAGTCTATGGCTTATGGATCCCGACTCCAAGATGTATGTTATGTGTTTACGGCTCTGGTCTGTCCAAGAACCTTTCTCACCCTACGACATCTCCAGCAATTATCCGTAAGATGTTGAGGCCTCTAATACTTGCTCAAAATTTTGTCAAGCTACTTCTCCATCCGACAAGAAGCTCAGCTCTGACACCTTCTTTAACGCCAACTCGTCTTATGACAGTGGCTATCTCCTCATCCATTGACTTGTTCATGGAAGAGCGGATCGACAATCTTGATCTCACATATACCAAGCTCTTCCAAGAATTTGGCTCAAAGCTCTCAAGAACCTATTGTCGATTGATCTTACCTTTGCTTTATCTTCTTTTTATTTTGGCATTGGGGAATGCCCTTTTATGAACCTTACAATGCTTGTCTGAACCTTAACTCTTTTTGAGTAATGAAATGCAAGTGTTTTGACAAAAAAAAAAGATAAGGAAAAAGAAGAAAACTCCTCCATGTCCATCTTTATATCATCAAGATACGTCGAGAACGCCGGCCAGTCGTGTGGCGAAGACACCATCTTCACCAAATCAGCGCAATCTGAGTAGAACGCCACATCACGGTAGTCATGTCCGATCATGCAACGCATCGCCCAAATGAAAGCTTCCACTTCAGCATGTAAGGGGGAAAGACTTCGCCGAAAGTTAGTTGCTCCCCTGCTTGGCTTCAGATCCTTAGAATGGGTACAAAACCATCCGGCTCCTGCGAAACGATCTCCTGACTTCCAAGAGCCATCAACGAAACAACGATAGCCTGAGAAGAACATGGGAAGGGAAGTGTTTGGCCCCCGTAAACGAGAGTCCGCAACTGTTGTCTGGACAGTTGGAACCACATCTTCACCCTCCTCCTGAGCCTTGATCCAGGACAAAGCCTCACCTATTGTAATAACTTTTGTTTACATATTTCAATTAACTTGACTTTACATGTCTAATACTCTAATAGTAAGTTTAATTTTCAAAGTTTTTTTAATAGCAAATATATCAATAATATATATATATATAATTTTTAAAATCTAAATTTTTCTGTATCTGATATAATTAAATTGTTCAACTAAAGAATCAAACTAAACTGGATATACATGCAAACTTATAAAGTTGTGATGCTTCTTAAGTTAAGCTTTATTTTTGTTTTATTTTTAATAGGTTTCTCTTGTTCAAAAATTTTCGCCGATTTAAAACGATAAATACATACCTTTTCTGTTATTAATTGAGTAATATAGTCCATCTTTTTTGGGTGCCTAGATGTCTGTTTTTTAAAATTCGAATTACTACATATGCAAAAAAATGTTTTAGATTTTAAAAATTTTAGTATTAAAATCGTTTTCCCAAAAAAAAACATATATTAAAATCTATTTATTGTATTTGGTTATTTAGATAGTACGGAATCAATTGTAAATGTTATTTGGATACATTATAAATATTTCTCTATTCCATATTTATCCTTAATGAGCTTTAATTCTGCTTTGTTTTATAAAACAATGAAACTTTATGTAATAACTTACAATACTCAATGTTTTGTATAAAATGTATTTCATAAATGTTAATATAGATACAATAGGATCATATAGTATAAAAATTAGAAAAAAATAATTTTTCTATTGAGTATTGACACAGTTAAGATAATAAAATAAATTTTAGTTTTCCTTTCTTAATTTTAGAGATACTTGTCATACCCTAATTAGCGCATTTATAAACATTCCCAATAAGATAATATATAGTAATGATTATGTCCAATTAATATATGTAAAAAAAAAAATCTACTCTCCAATCTAATCACTATTATTGAAATGCATGTGAAGTTGTTAACCAATTTACCAATATATTGTTAGACAAATAGAAAAATCCTAAGCTGAAAGTCTAATACCACACTAATCGGGTGTGTATGTGTAAAATCATGTATTCATGACAGCCATAGTATGCATACATAATTAAAGTTACCGTGGAGTCGTCCCCTTTTTTTGAAAGGCCAGCAAAGACGTTACTACCATAAATTAGGTTTTATACGTTACAAGAAATGTTTTACATTAAAAAGAAAAAAAACGTTACCAAAAGTGTTAATATCATTAAGGGAATGTTGGCGATTTAGTATGTTTTAGAAACTTAATTAGAAAAATAATACGTGTACTATTCACAATTGGAAAGAAAGACCGTGTGAGAGAGAGCTCGACAGAGATAGCAAATTTGGTGGGTCAGGATGTTCTGGGTAACTTTTACTAATTAACCCTGCTCCAATTGTTTTGCCGAGGAAAAAGTTTTTTTTTTTATTATGAGGAGGAGAGAAAAGTAGTTTTTTTCTTCTTTTTTTTTACGCTCAGATTTTTTTTTTGTTTGTTCTTTTTCTATTTTTTTTGTATTCTCCTTCCATCTAAAAACTAAAATATTAGTCAATAATTTTTTTTTTTAAAACCAAATTCCAGATATAAAAAAAAACTATGTTTTTTTCTCCATTATTTGATATGCATTTTCTCTATTATTTGAAATACTAATAAACCTTAATGTTAAATACATTCCAGCAATATTTGTGGATGGTTCACACTTTCCAGCAATATTTGTGTACGGTTTAACCCATCCAGTATATTAGATAGATTCAACCGTCCAATAATATTTGTGTACGGTTTAAATATCCAACATGTTGGATAGATTCACAAGTTTCAGCAATATTTGTGTACGGTTTAAACCATCCAACATATTGAATAGATTCACACCTTCCAACAATATTTGTGTACGGTTTAAACCATCCAGTATGTTGACTAGATTCACACCTTCTAGCAATATTTGTGTACGGTTTAAACCATCCAGCATATTGAATAGATTCACACCTTCCAACAATATTTGTGTACGGTTTAAACCATCCAATATATTAGATAGATTCACACTTTCCAGCAATATTTGTGTACGGTTTAACCCATCCAGTATATTAGATAGATTCAACCGTCCAACAATATTTGTGTACGGTTTAAATATCCAGCAAGTTGGATAGATTCACAAGTTTCAGCAATATTTGTGTACGGTTTAAACCATCCAGTATGTTGAATAGATTCACACATTCCAGCAATATTTGTGTACGGTTTAAACCATCCAGTATGTTGAATAGATTCACACCTTCCAGCAATATTTGTGTACGGTTTAAACCATCCAGCATGTTGAATAGATTCACACATTCCAACAATATTTGTGTACGGTTTAAACCATCCAACATATTAGATAGATTCACACTTTCCAGCAATATTTGTGTACGGTTTAACCCATCCAGTATATTAGATAGATTCAATCGTCCAACAATATTTGTGTACGGTTTAAATATCCAGCATGTTGGATAGATTCACAAGTTTCAGCAATATTTGTGTACGGTTTAAACCATCCAGTATGTTGAATAGATTCACACATTCCAGCAATATTTGAAACGAAAAATATATTAATAAATATTTGAATAATTAGGTTATATTATTTTCAATGTAAATAGGTTTTATAATATTAAAATTACTACCAATCAATGAAAGTTATAGTAGCCAGTGGTTAAAGCTAAACGACTTAGTATATTAATCTGGGTTTGAATTATGCTAGATTCATATTAAATTTTTTGTTTAAATTAAAGGGATAAAATTGTAATTACAGGCTTCTTCTTCTCCAACAAAACCCTAATGTCGTCGCCGATTCCTGTATTTTTTTTTTAAACAGTTTTTCCTTTAAACTTAACCAAAATTTATAGATCTATCATTAACTTAGAAATTTAACCAAAATTCGATGTTTAACGTGGTTTGTCTTTAGATATCATTCATTTTTAAGGAGGAATGAAAGAAAAAAGATTGAATTATTTAAGAAAAAATTAGGAGATGAAGTTAGTTTGGTGGGGAAGGTGATGGACTAAGAGATAGAAGAAGAACAGAGTTTGCTATTTGGGATTTAAATGAGGAATCTTTAATCTTTCTCAATTGAACTTTTGTGATCCACCATTTGGGCAATTGTGTAATTATGAACGAATCAGAGAAATCATGACCTTTGGCTTGTGTCTCGTAGAAGACAATGGAAAAAAGGGTAATGGAAAGAAAATTTATTATTTTATGGAAATTATTAATAAAATACTCAATGGCATTAAATCGTAAATAAGCTATATTGGTGAGGGGTTGTAAGTCAAAGAAATAGTAGAGCACAGTGATTTATGTGGGTTTTCCTAATTATAAATAGTAAATGTACTACTTTTCAAATTATGTTTCGAAAACGTACTAAAATGCATAATATCCCTATCATTAAACAAGAATACATCAATTAAGATATGAATGAGCTTCGTAATTAGTGTCACAACATTTAACAAAGACTTTTTGTTTTCCAAGTCAATTAATTCAATAATTGAATTTGTCTGAATTCTTTTGACTATTTCAAATATGTCTTCCCAAAATCACTATAAAGAGAGAAGAGAAGCACCCTCTTAGTTTGTATAGCACTACTACAAAGCACTACAAACAAAGAAACACAGAAAAATCATTTTATCAAAAGACTTTGAGACCACGATGAATTCTAATGAGATTTCCTCCTCCGTGGTAAAAGCTTCGTACTGGTTCCCAGATGGAGAGAACCAGGAACAGGATCCCAGAACTTCGGCCCAAACTATTCCCTCAGATCTCTTCACTCACCTTTTCTGCGCCTTCGCCGATCTCGACGCTACCACCCACGAAGTTTTTGTCTCCGGAGCGCATGAGTTCATATTTTCCACCTTCACTGAAACCGTCAAGAATCGAAATAAATACGTGCAGACCCTCTTGTCGATCGGCGGAATAAGTGCAAACAATTCTGCGTTTGCGTCCATGGCAAGTAAACAAGAGTCTCGGAAATTGTTCATTGATTCTTGGATTTCGATCGCTAGAGCAAAGGGATTCCATGGTCTCGATCTAGCCTGGGAGTACCCAAGCAATAAGCATGAGATGAAAGACTTTGGGCACCTAGTTAGAGATTTGCGATCAGCGGTTGATGCCGAGAGCATACTCACCTGCAAACCGACTTTGCTGTTGACGGCTGCCGTTTACTACTCATCGGTTTACAAGAAGTATACATACCCAGTTAAAGTGATGGAAAAAAGCTTGGATTGGGTTAATATCATAGCCTATGATTTTTACGAGCCGCTGTCGTACTCCCTATTTACCGCTCCAACCGCCGGTCTCCACGTTTCTTCTAACAACGAAGGTATAATGAAGCGTTGTATATATTTCCCAACCATTCAAATAATTAGTTTTCTATTTTTTTTTTTTTTTTGGCATAACTGGAATAGAATTTGGTAATTTGGTTGATAGGTCCTACTCCAAGCGGCGATTCTGGTTTGAAACAGTGGATTAAGGATGGACTTTCGGAGAACAAAGCAGTCTTGGGATTCACATACGTTGGATGGGGTTGGACTCTCGAAAACGAAAATGATACCGGTTATCATGCGCCCGCCGCCGGAGTAGCCAAACATGAGGGCGTATCTGAGGACGGTTCTATAAACTATGCTCAGATAATTAAGTTTATAGGGGATGAGGAAGCAACATACGCTTATGACTCCAAGGTTGTCGGACATTATTGCTTCGCCGAAAAGACTTGGATTGGGTACGAAGATAAGCAGAGCGTGGTGACGAAAGTGAAATACGCTGAGCAGAATGGTCTGCTTGGTTACTTTGCCTGGAACGTTGGAGCTGACGATAACAGTCTTCTATCCACCGCAGGTTCGTCTCCCTCTAGTTAATTTCTTATCGGATAAATTAACCAGTACCGACTCTCTTATATATGTATTTTAAAATATTTCAGCATCCAAAGCATGGGGTATTATCGGAGGAGTTTCCACAACGAAATGTGAATAAAGAAAGAAATAAATAATAAGAGGTGAAACTCGCCGCGTTAGTATTCCACTCTTGTTACTCGTTTTTTTTTGGTTTGTTCTCAATATTTTCTATTCTGGTTCAAATTTCTGAATCTCTTCATGAACTTTATCTCCCTTAAAAGTATTGTCGGAACACAATCTGAGCTACATAGGACGACGGTGGTGTTTGGTGACTACCCTTCCACTTTTCCCTCTGATTGTTTTATATTTGCCGCAACCGCCTATCTTTTCCAGATCCGGATTTGCTCAGACCCCTTTAGAAGAATCTTCACACTAGGTCTAGGTATGTTGCATCTTTAGATGCTCTTATCTTTGAGTTTTAAGCTCCAAAATTGTAGTACTACCAAGCTTTGTAACATATTTGATATGAATGAGAAACAACTTTTTGTTACACGATTTGGGGACACCGAGGCTTCAGCAAAAAAAAAAAGGATAATCTGCAAAGCATATATGGGAGAGTTTTGATCCTCCACGAGATAGACTAATGGGTTTCCACTTTCTTATCCTAAATGGTTTATCAATCTGATGACACAAACTTTCCATATAAAGCAAAAATAGGTAAAGAGGCAATGGATCCTCCTGTCAGCGATTTCTTAATGGTTTAAAAGATTTAGTCCTCTCTCCATTCCACAAAACTGTCATTGAAGAACTTGTGATACATTGCATAATCCACCTTATCCACGTGTCTGGAAGCTTGACTGCTTGAAGAATATCTTCAACGAAGTCCCATCTTATACAACTATATGCTTTTTCCATAAAGTTTCAAAAACATCCACCCTTTTCTGCCATTTTTTTGCGTCTCATTCAATGAACCATTTCTTACACCACCACAATATTGTCAACACTCAATCATTATGGAATGAAGCTAGATTATATCGGTCCAATTAGCTTAGGCATCACCTTCTTCAACCTCATAACCATAGTTTCCGTATTATTTGTTTTGAACAAAGACTTACAAAGACTTATCAGCCTGAACTACAACAAAAAATTTCTTCTAAATACTCCAAAAAAAAAAAAGATTGAGCAAAGTACTCTCAATATTTGTCTACTTAAGAAAAAGTCAATAAAAAAAATAAAAAGTCCAATTATTAGTTTACTAAAATATCTTCAGTACAATAAAATAAGAGAGCAGTTTTGCAGCTGTTTAGACAACGATAAACAATTCAAGATGAGTTGAGGCAAATTAGATTTTTATGCTAAAAGGAAGCTACCGTCAAACTGTTAAATATAATAACAATTCTTACGAAATTGTTACTTGATGTATTCTGTATCATTTACGAAACTGTGCAAGACTTATAAATAATTATGTCGAATTTTTGTTTTTCTCGTTTTTATTAATAATTAGGTTCGGACATGCACGTACGTGCGAGATTGATTTCAAAAACTAAGTTTGTTATCATATTTATAATATATTACATATATGTGAGGTTATGTTTATCTTTTAGGAATGTTAACATTCATAGTGCAAACTCATACCAGTTTAGTATTCAATTTTTTTTTAATTCAGTTTGGAGAAAAAATGATCAAATTTGTTTTTTTATACGTAAAGACAACTATATTAAAAAGTAGCAAGAGAATGGTGATGTCTATTTGGGACAGAAAATAGTAAGAGAAAAGTGATATGTCCTGTCCTAAATATAATTTTCCATCTCATAAACGTTGTTTTAATAATAATTTATACATTTCATATTGTGTACTTTGGTCCAACATAGAAAGAAATAGGTAAGTGTTTCATATCTTTTTGTATGTGCGGGTTTTATTTTTAGATATTTTTATTTGGTATAACATATATAACAAAAATTTATATTGGTTTCAGTGCCGGCTCATCCATAAGGCGAGCAAAACAGCTGCTTTAGGCCACAAAAGGAAAAACAGTTTAGAAGACAAATATACAATTCCGTTATTATATATGCAAGCTATGTTATTGTAAATGTTATAATAATGTAATTCATTTACATATTTCTCTCCGACTCTACTACGTATGCAATGGACCAACATACAATTTTTTCCTTTTTTGCTTTCTTTCCCCCTCTTTTGGCATCAAAAAGTATATGTTTTTATGTTTTCCTTTATAAAAACTCGGTATTTGTTTTTGTCAAAGTTTTTTTTCTTCTCTTAAGTCCTTATTTTTTTTTTCTTATCATATTTTTCTTTTCCTAAATTTTGCTAACTTATTATGATAGATTATAGTTCCTTCTTCTCTTTCATACATGTAACTACCATTTTTCTCAGTTCTATGATTTTGATGTTATTTGGTTTTATGAAATAACTAAAAAAAGATATTTTTTTTAAAAAGTATATCAAATAATATTTTAATATCTATACTATACAAGATATATTTTAGTTTAATTTATTATATTAACTAAAAATTATTAAAATATCAAATTCACATGTTTTTAATTGCTTTAGGCCTCTAAATACCTAGAAACGGCCCTGATTAGTTTGCTTTCATCAAGTTTGTAAATGAAATAATAATCGTTTCACCAAAAATTTCATATCGACATGATAACAGACCTGAATCTAGTATAAACCGGGTTAATGATCAGCTATACTAATCTCGAGAACTATCAAACCAGATAAAAACAACAAAATATTAAAATTTCATGAACCGGATGGTCTAAATATTTGTATCAAGCGGGTCAAACCCGTCTTCTGTTCTTGCCACATAACTTATTACAATATTTTGATCCACAAAAAACATGTTCTGCGTAAGGCCGTAATCCACATGAGTAAATTGTATGTCCTCAACTATCGTGTTCGAATTTGCATTACCCAGAATTATCGACCGTATTTTATCTGAAATAATTTAGATATTGGTTTTTGTTTTTCGAATTAACCGTATGCGTTATTTCATGTCACAATATATGAAGTAAACAGGGAAAATTGAAACTAAATTTATCTATTTAAATAATTTTAAAGTTGAAATTAATATTTGATCCAAATTTTATTATCTCATTTTGTTACCTTTATTTAATTTCTCATTTTAATAAAACAAATAGTTTAATAATGTTTTTATTTTTTGAATTACCCGTTGTCGTAATCATTTTTTTAGACCATCTCCAATGTATATCTCTACTTTTTACTTTAAAATCGAGCATTTTTCCCTTCATTGTATCACTCTATTTTTGACTCTAAAATGAATTAGTGTAAAAAAAATATGGTTGATAATATAATTGCTCTAAATATAGAGTAATCCCATTATTTCTTCTATTTAATAGTAAGATATAGAATTTTGACTTTAAAATAGAGTGGAGTTGGAGATCTCCTTAGTATTTAATTGTAACGCTCTTAACCCGGAAACAATTGTGTGTTTGATGTCGAGCGACACCAAGGGGTGTCGGTCAACATTAGCAACGTTTCGGGTTAGACGATTTGTTTCTTTCTCCGGTTTTGTGTGGTTTAGAGATTTTGGAGAAACCCTAAATTTTTCTTATAAAAGAAAAACGCCCTCTTCGTTTTAGGGGTTCCCCTTCTCAGCCGTTTTACTGCCTAGAGAAGAGAAGAGAAGAGAAATTTGATATCTCTAGATTTTATGGAGGAGAGGAGATGGTTATGGGGATGGGAATGGAAAGGAGTTGGGTTGTTGTGGCGTGGAGGAGGAGAAGGAAGCACTGATGGTGGGTGGTGTTGCTTCTTGCTCCTATTTTGTCCCTAGTCCAAGGTAAGAAGTTGATCTAAAGTTTATCTGAGGTTTTGGGATGATTGTGGTGGATTTGTGATGGGTGAGATGAATTGGAAGGAACCCATGGGTTGTTTTCTTGGTTGTTGCCTTGTGAGGCTGTGTTATTTGTGATTATTCGTATTGGAAGCGAGCATTATGGAGATTTAGGGTTTTGCGCCCAAAAGAGGCTAAAGGAGAAGCCTAGATTGTGGTTGCAGGCATGGTGTCGAACGACACCATAGTGCAGAGCCGGCCTTGAAACCAGGCTGATGAAGCACAGGATTGTGGCCTTAAATATAAGATGCATTTTAGCGGCCGTTTTTCAAAAATGTTTCAATAGCCTAGTTGGCTTGTGTATGCGATTTCAAGTTTGAGGTTCTGTGTTCTGTCCTCCCCTCTTACAGTTTTATCACTTTACATTCCCCTTTTTCTCTATAGCTAAGTTATTAATCAGCCCATAATACATTTTGGCTTGTGGCCTATTATTACTCAGCGACGGCTCTGCCATAGTGATGTCGGTCGACACCAACACCTATAGGCGGACATCAAGAACTGGTTTGGGATGGCTAATTCGGAGCAACTCTTGGAGAATGAAACAGAGTCCGATTTGGCTAACATTTGGTGGGAGTTTAGTGGTGCTATAATCTTCATATCCAATGGTGGATTTGTGGAATGAACGGTTAGTTATTGAATTAACCGGATGTTAACATGGACGTTTTCTCGAGAAGTTTTGTGGCAAGGATTGGGTGTCCAGCGACACCAGCATGTTTTCGTGTTTTTGGATCGTAGGATAATGGTAGGAGTTAGGGTTTATCGAGGGTGGATCGATGGAGGTGATGTCGAGGGCGTCAATGTCGACCGACACTGGCAGGGTTTGATCAACACCAATGGTTAGCTCATGCGGAGCATGTTGTGTTAGCTTGGTTTCCGGCAAGAGTGTCGGGAATGCTTAAGCGTTTCTATGGAGAATTAATGGGTGAACCGTAGTTGTGGTTAATGGACTACAGAATGGCCAGTGTGGGTCAAAGCGGATCGTTGGTGAGGTGAAGTCCGTGGCTGAAGCGGAATGAAGTATTCTAATTCATCTCTCCTGTTACTTGGTCGTTTAGGGGTAGTTGGTTGTGCGACTAAGTACCAGATGAGGTGGTGTTCGCGATACGTGTTTTAAGTGAAGCTTGTTCCTGGAAATGGAAACAAGTGGTTTGTCGGGTTGGATGTTGAAGGAATTTGTTGCGGAGAGATCGGAGTCTACAAATGTAAGGTGCTTGTGGGATGAAGTACGTTTGTATGACCGTGTTTTGTGGATGCAAAGAATGGTTTAGTTGGAACTAGCCTGTATTTGTGAAGTTTTTGTAAGTAGCAATTTTTATATTGGTTGTCTCGTTGGAATTATGCAGTTTTGGTGAGATTGTTTCTTATGTGTCTTGTGCGAAGATTAGGATTTTGAATGCTGTGGTTTCAATAAAATTTCGATTGACATGGTGATAAAAAGGAATTGATGTAATTCAGATTGAGTTTATTATGAGATCGGCCTTTTTTCTCATGGGTATTGTAGAGATGGGACTTTCTTCCCGTGCTTATAGATTTAGGCATTCCTAAGATACTGAAAAGACAATATTGCCCCTCTCATCTAAGACTATTAATCGTCTCTCTTCTTCGTCGTTTGTGTTCTTTTCTCTCTAGTCAGCAAACCTAAAGACAATGTTCTGATCTCCTCCCTTCGACTACACATAAATAATCGCCCCAAACGAATTAGTTCTATACGAATGGCAATAGAGAAAAGCCTATAGAGAAGTAAGTTTCAGTTTCTAGGGTTTTAATTTTTCCTTTTTAATTGGGATTTAGAGTTTGACAGGGAAAGAGTGACAGAGAGTTCCGAACTTTCAAGTTGTATATGGTTTGCAATCTTACACTTCATGTCTCTCTAATTCAAAGGTAACAAAAGTCCAAAATCTCTTCCATTTTCCAACAACGGTTCATCCTCTTTCTCGCTTCTTTGTAACTAAGGAAGCCTTCTTGGCATCGCCTGACCTTGTAAGGTATAAGGTGTGTGGACTCTGTTCTTTGCTTGAGTTGTTCATTTTTTATTTTTGCTAGAGAAACAAATCAAATAGTTTTCTAAGTTCCGAGAGTAGTTAGTTAGGATGGTGTTATAAAAGAGAGAATTAAGGAATATAAGTAATCTGGTTTTGAAGATACGATAATTGATTTTATGTAAATACATAAACATTGTGATTCTGGATATTTTGTAACCTCAAGAATCAATTCTAAGAAATCAAAATCGTAGGGGTTTAGCCTGAAATTATGATCCCTCACTCTCTTTCTTAGCAAATCCGTTGGTCCATTTTTTGCATATTCTCTTGAAAAAAATATCATCGTTCAAGCTATATCATATTTTCCTTGTTACGATATTCTTCTTGCAAGAGTGAAATAAAGATCAAATAAGTACAATAGAACAACGATAGTTATATAAATCAGCCTCATCCTTAGAGGATCCATGGATGTTTATCTCCATTTTAAAAATCATTATTCGTGGATTTCATTATTGTTTCTAGTGGTTTTGCATATCTTTTTGATGAAGAAATAATAGTCGTTCATGCATTGGTAACCATGTTGTTAGTCATGTCCTTTACAATATGTGTGTTTCGTTTGGTGTTTCGGTTTCCTCAGTTGTACTTCCTTAGAGTTTAGTGTTATGTGGTTAACTGGCTACTTGGGTTCCCTCAGTTGTAGTTCCTTAGGGTTTAGTGTTCTGCGGTTAATTGGCTACTTGGGTTCCCTCAATAGTAGTTCCTTAAGGTTTAGCGTCCTGCCGTTAATTGGCTACTTGGGTTCCCTCAGTTGTAGTTCCTTAGGGTTTAGTGTTCTGCGGTTAACTGGCTACTTGGGTTCCCTCAGTTGTAGTTCCTTAGGGTTTAGTGTTCTGTGGTTGACTGGCTACTTGGGTTCCCTCAGTTGTAGTTCCTTAGGGTTTAGTGTTCTGCGGTTAATTGGCTTCTTGGGTTCCCTCAGTTGTAGTTTCTTAAGGTTTAGTGTCCTGCAGTTAATTGGCTACCCACCGAAATCTTCACTCACGAGGTACATATACTTTAGTCAACGACTTTCTTTCTTTCTCTATAATTCTTCCTATTTTTGAGCTTATATGAAATGTTTGTATCAGGGTTTGCTCAGTATTAAGTATCTTCCTGAACAAATCAATTACATGGATGGTGGCATCGATTAGACAGTTGTAAAGACAAAGAAGTTCTTGAAGGAGTCGACATCTTAAGGGACTGATTCATCTATGTGATTTTCAGAGTTGTTGTATTGTTGTCTTCTGAGACTAAAGATAGAGTATGTAAATTTGATTTGTTTTTTTCTAGTTTTTGTTTTGGTATATAAGCCTGACTTTGAAAACCAAACGATTTGTTAATTTACGTTTTATATATGAAGATTAAATGTATTTCTCTTCTTTATGCTGGTTGTGATGATAATAAGGCAACAGAGATTTTAACAATAGACCACTTTCGCAATTTGAAACTCTTAACATTTGCAAATAATATGAATTGATTAAAGTCCTAATATTAAAAACCAAATCACCATCAATGGCTTGATCGATAAGGGATTCACAACGTCAGAGATAATAACAGATTCACAGCGTCGGAGATGCAGATATTGGGATTGATGTGTTTTCTCTTATGCCAAAGCTAATTGGAGTGATGGAGCTTTCTTGTTTTTAGGTTTTAGTGGTGATGCATCTTCAGTTCAGATTTGAGATGTTTAGATGAAGAATTTTGTTTTAAGATCGAAGAGAGAGTTTGTTCTTCAAGTATTGATCGACATTTTGATGCTTTAAGGACTAGATCCTGGTGATTGAAAGTCTTCGACATCAGAACAAGTTGCAGCGGTGAAAGAGAAAGGTGTTGAGCTGTCTCTCTTCCTCGTTAATTAGCCAAGGGTACAATCGTCCTTTTTCTTCACTAAAAAATACCTAAAACCGATAGCACGGATAGAAATGCCTAATCTCAAAGCTTTCTTGGAATAAAGGCCTATTTGGACAATAACCCTAATTCAGATTAGTGACGTGTTAATTTTTTGTTAAACCTTTAAACTATCAAACTGGAGAAAAAACTGTCAAAAATATAAAAACTTCTCAAAATTAGTTGAGTTCGTTTTTCTTTATTCGTAGTATAGATTTATATATCATAGCATATCATCTCATAAAAAATTTACAAAATTAGTTAATTTCTTTATTCTTATTATTTGACATATGGTTAATTTATATTGGTTTACATTTCTTAAGAAAATACTCTCAGTATTTGTCTACTTAAGAAAATGTCACTAAAAAAATACAAAGCCCAATTATTAGTTTACTAAAATATCTTCAGAAAAAATAAATACGAGAGTAGTTTTGCAGATGTTTAGACAACGATAAACAATTCAAGATGACTTGAGGCAAATTAGATTTTTTTGCCCAAAGGAAGCTATACCGTCGAACTGTTAAATATAATAACAATTCTTACGAAATTGTTACATGATGTATGCTATATCATTTACGAAACTGTGCAAGACTTACGAATAATTATGTGCGAATATTTTTTCTCGCTTTTATTAATAATAAATATTTTGTAAGGTATTAATTTTCTGGAGAAAAATATATCTACTACAAATATAGTTGTTTTCTGATATCTTATAAAAATTAAAGGCATCTAAAACTGTTTTTCGGATATAATTTAAAATTTAAGCAAATCAATTAATATTATGCTATACTAATTGTAAAGGACATAGTAACTATCATATATATAAAAAGTCTAGTCACAATAATTTTGTTATGTATTTGAATTGATAAATTGTTAGACAAACAGACTTGTTAGATATATAGACTATAACAAGTCATTTCGCTTTTATTAATAACTAGGTTTTCACCCGCGGTACACCGCAGGAATAAATTATAAATTAATATATTTTAAATAATAATTTTTAATTTATTTAGTTTTCAAATTTCTAATTAATTAAATTTTATCTAATTAATTTATAATTTTGTTTAGAATGTTTTTTCTTCTTCTTACGTTTTATACAATTTATAACCTAATTACATTAAATTTGTTATTAGGTAGAATATAAATTTTTTAAAACACTTAGTTTTGTTTTCTATAATTAAACAGAGGTATATGTCTATATGGTATAGTAGTGTGTATTTTTATGTGTATACATTTTTTTGGAATATTAAAAATGTGTTGTAGTATGTGTAATATTTTGTAATTCATATACTAAATAATTTATAAGTTAATGTTCCAAACTATGACTACAAATCTATAGTATATGAAATAAACTAATAGTTTTAGTATTGACTCTGTAGTCCAAATCCGCCATGCTAGGCGGATCACGCAACATGTTCAAAGATTTTTAATCCGCAAAAACTTATCATACGAAACCCGTGAAAGTAAAATATAGTATATGAGGCTAAAAGTCACTTTTTATCAAATCAGTTTTTCAAATTTTTAATAAACAATACATTTTCACTCACCTCCTTATAAAATAAGGAAATAAAATATGTATATATTTACAATTATGTTTGTTACCTTTTAAAACACTTATTTCTATAAAAAGTTCAAATATAAGTTAAGTTAATTTGTTTATTAAATTAATTATTTAATGTCAATGATATGCCTGTAAATAAGTGCAAACTTTAGGATTTATTTTATAAATGTCTCCAGAAATGTATATATAGATAGATTTTTTGTAACATATTAATTTCTAGAGAAAAATATAGTTCTACAAATATAGTTGTTTTCGATGAATACATACATATCGTTTAAGAATAAAAGGCATCTTAGTGGGGGTTATTGGTTTAAGATTTGAATAAAATTTTACAGATTTTAAATGTTATGTAGAATATGTTGTTATTAGATCAAGATTTAGTTAAACTCTGTTAAAGTTTAGTGTTATTAGTTTGTGATTTATAAAAAGTCATTTAAAATCTTAACAAATCTAGGTTATTGGATTCAGACTTTTATAAAGTCATTAAAAGTTTTGTGTTATTCAATTAAAACAAAAGAATCTATGATTGTTAATGAGTTCAATTATTATGTTATTGGTTCATGATTTTAGACACTTTCTTTACAAAATAAAGTCATGGAAAGTATCACAAAAATACAGGGACTGTTTGGAGGACTTTACAAGATTTTAGAAAACTAATCAACAAAACTCTCTAGCAATCTTTAACAATCTTTCACTTATTCATTTTTTATGATTTTGTTGAACTCTTCAAAAATCTTCATAAATCTCAAACCAATACCACCCCCTTTAATTTTTTTTTGATTAAATTTAAGCAAATCAATTAATAATTTGCTATAGTAATGGTAAAGGACTAAATTAGTTTAATAATTCATTAGTAAAATGTTTAGACAATCTCGCTTATAGGGAACTCAAACTTTAACTTTAACGTAAAATGAAAAATATCAATATAAATTTTATAATGAAACTAGCAATTGATCCGCGCTACGCGCGGTAGTTGGATTAAGGTGTATTCCAGTTTTGTTGTGTATATTATTTTTTTGGTTACGTAAATTCATCTTTACGTTTGTTTTGTATTTGATTTTGGTTGCTTTGTTGGATATTTTTTACAAAAATAGGTTTTTCAGTAAGTATAATTTAGTTTGTTGTTTATTTTTTAAAAAATTGAGATCATCTTGTGTGTTTTTAATGCTTTAAAAAAATTATAATTAGAAGTTAACGTTGTGTAGTTGAAGTTGTTGTTTGGCTGTAGTTGTTAGTTGTGATTAATTTATTATTATTTGTCATTTTGTGGTCGGATTGTTATTTAATATTTTCATATGTATTTTGTAAACTGTTGGAGTAGTTTTTGGGCAATGTTTTAGTGTTTGGAGTGAAAAAGGTTGTGGATTTTATTAAGAAAAATAAATAATATCAATAACTTACATTTTTTTTTTTTTGGCTATTTTTCTTTGTTTGAGTCGGGCCCAGTTTCTCTGTAAGGCTTATAAAGTGTTGGTCTATTGAGTCATTATTTGTATGTTATTGAGTTAGGAATGGATTTGTTCTTTTTCAAAATTCGATGTCCTCGTGAACGGATAGGAGAAGAGCAATGTTTGCAATATAGAGGACAATATGAGTACTAAACTTATTTCTTTGATGCTCGTAATCATTTTTTCACTCATCCCTTTCGTAATCGTTTTCCCTTGAATATTCATTTTCTTTTGGGTTTGCGTATTTGGTTTTGGGGTTTGCGTATTTGGTTGATTCCCGCTCGCTTTGCATCTGTAGGGTATATTTGGTTATCCCCCTGTTGATTTCGTGAAAGGAATATGTAAATTGGGTTGCAAATTTGTTTATATGAAAATGTGATGGCTTCCTTAGATTTCCTAATTAAGTTGTGAGTTTTTTTTTGTGTTCTTACTTGTAATTTTTTTTCCGTTTTTCCTCTGAGTGATTTTTTCGATTCGATGTGAGTTGTGTTTTGAGAAAAATTAATTTTCTTGTTTATCTTACTGTAATTTTATAAAGTCCGGGTTGTTTTTTTGTTGGCTCAATTTTCTTTTTAATATAATTTAGTGTTACAGTTATCTGATTGTGGTATTCGTATTTCTGAATCCCTTTAGTTTATTAAAAGTGTGTTCATCTCTTTGCTTTTTGTCTTTGGTGATTGATTTGTGAAGTGCTGCCAGTGGTTGGTGTGAAGCGTATTGAAAAGGGGGAATCTGTTAGCTTAAAACGGAAGTTGCTTCTTGTGACTTCAAAGTCGGACACAATATATATTCCCCCATCACGTAGCGAGTTTTCAAATTTTGAAAGTGGGTCACATTAATCGACCCTTGGATGACACAACTCTAGAGAAAAACTTTAAATTAGATAGAGTTGTAAAAAACGAATAAATGAAAAGTCTAGTTAAGATGGAAACAACCTTCTCATCAATGAGTAGGAAGTCGACGCCCATGAGTTGGCCTCCTTTTTTGACATTGCGATCAGGCCAGTGACGAAGCATTCTTCCGACGATCTGTTGGTGAAGGCGCCCAGCTTTGAGATTTTTGAATGAAACGACAGGGGAATCTATGTTAGTAAGGAGAAATTAATTAAAGAGACGAAGAAAAATATATGAAACATGAAATTGGAGGAGAAGACATTATATAGGACTTACACCAATTAAAGATAGAGAAGTGGGTTTTGAATTGAAAGAGCGAGCATTGAACGAGATGAATTACAGTAATAGAGAAAAACATTACAATGGAGATGGAAGAGAGGGAAGACAGCAAAAGGGTGTGGAGGAGTAGAGAACATTTATTTCAAAGATAACCATTAGGTGAACTGGGATGAAAGAATGAGAAGGGCAGGGACGCTTTAGGTCCACAACGGACGACGGAAATGTGGAGTATCGTGGAGAGAGGTTTTATTCCGCAGACCAAAAAAACATGGCTTAGTGGGTAATGTCGCAAAAATTGGGAAAATGAATTGGGCTTTTACAGAAATGTAATAGAAATAAATAGTAACTGCTTAGTGGATAATATCAAAAATATGGGCTTATTTAAAAAATATGGGTTTATCTAAAAAATATAGGCTTATTAAAAAGAGGGGTATGCTGAGGTGGCAGCACCAGGAGTGAGGAAACTACACTTTATATATATAGATTCAAGAAACAAAAAAATGTACTTTAAATTATAATATTTTAGCTAAGAGCTTGAAAATGTATATGTATGTTTAGTTTCTAAAAACTTTAATTGCCAGCCATCTAATTAAAGCTTTTGTTAAAAAAAAATCATTATGTCGATGAAATATACTATAACTTTATAAATAAACAAAAATAATACATGTATTTCTAAATTGACCAGTATATATAGTATATTATATTTATGAATCATAATATATCTAGAGTCCAATCTAGTCACAATATTATCGTAATGCATGTCAGCATGTGAACTAAAACATTGTTCCACAAGTAGACTTGTTAGGCCATCTTTATAGGGAGAACATGAGGGGTGTTCTTAGCCCATTAAAATGATAAATGTAAGGAATAGTGGCAGAAAAACATCAAGATCAGTTATTATGTAAAACTGATCTTGGCTTAGTTCTAAGCTGACGTGGCTAGCTGTGAATGGATACAATCTTTCGCAAACAATTTTTCACAAATTAAAATTTGGACATTAAACTATGTATTAATTAAATAAAATGTTTGTGTGCTTTAATTAAGTAATATGTTTGATTGTTTTTTTTTTATCTTTAATGTTTTCTTTTGTTTCATAAAAATTTAGTATTGTATTTTGAATTTTAGTAAAAGTTTTATAAGTTTGCAATTTAAATGTTATTTTATAAGTTTTTATAATTGTAATATGTTTAAGAATATTATATTATTAAATCTTATGATCTTAAACATGTTCTCCCAATAACTAACTTTTTAACAAAAGATCTTAACTACTGATCTTACATTATTTTCATAATATATTTACTCTAAGAACACCCAAAATAGTTCCCCCTATAAAGATGTCCTTAGAAATATAGACTTTGACAAAGTCTTTTTATTTTAATTTCTTGATTAATAACAGACTTTATTATTTTCAACTGTGATAATAATAATAAACTTATTTATAGCTGATGAAGAGAAAATAGTATTAAGATATATTGACTATAATCAAGTCTTTTAAATTATTATTTGTATGCACAAGATGTATGTCATGCATAATAATATAAACTTAATTTACAATAAGCATAATCACACACATTCTACTGTATTTGACACAGTCAATGTTAAATACTACTAGTATAGTTTTCTAATTTTATAGTATAATACAATCATATATACGTCCAAGAAAAAGAAGATGAATCACTCAATTGTCAATTTACACAATTAGGATTACATAAAGACTATACAGTCTTTTTTTTGGGAGATATATATCAGTTATACTACTTTATTAGCGCATTTATAAACATTCACCATAATAATAATGATACTAAATCTCAATATTATATATAATTTTAAAATCAAAATTTCATAGAAAATGTTGTGATTTGGGATAACAAAATTTCATACAAAATGTAGTGATGCTTAAGTACTTAAAGGTTTTTCGAAAAAGATTGAATTCATCATAATTTTGTTTGACATCTTATATATTTATATATAGTTTAAACCCTTTAATCTTTTAGATTTTAGATACAAAATACAGTTACATATTATTAAAATATCAAAGAAAACGAAAAAGACTTATCAATTTCCACTGATTATCGATCAGAAAGAAGAGAGCATTTTTGCAGCTGTTCAATAATAATAATAATTAAGATATATAGACTATAAGCATAATCAACTTAATTCACAATAAGCATAATCACACACTTTTTATTGTATTTGACACATTCAATGATAAATACTACTAGTATAATTTTTTAATTTTATAGTACAATATGATCATATATATTACCAAGAAAACAAGATGAGTTACTCAATTGTAAATATACACAATTAAGATTACATAAAGACTATGATATAATCTTCTTCTATTTTTATTTTTGGAGATATATACTATCTAAATAGTACTTTGTATATAAACATTCACAATAATAATAATTACACTAAATCTTAAAATGAATTTGACATATTCAACAAATATATATATATATATATATATTTTTGCATAAAACGTGAATTATATTTGATCTGCTCAAATTTAACCCTGAGCTACTCTCTCAAATTAAGAGATCACTGTAATACTTAGGGATCGAATCCACAGAGACTCTAGACTACACAATAAATTATAGAGTTTTATAATTAAGCTAAACAGATTAATTTGAATTAAAATAAAAGCAATGCCAAATATTAAATAAAACTGTTGTAAATTCAAAAGATCAAAAAGCTAGGCCTAGGGAATTTCTTAGGAAATTATGAAATATTAAATCAATCAATAAATTAGGATTCAAACAATTAAGAACAGATCTAGAACTCTAAACACTTTTGTAAATTAAATCAGTTCTCACTGCAAATAATATCTAAATTTAAAACCAGAAAATCCAAATCTCTTTGCAAAATTCTAGGTAATAAATCAGCAATAAAATCAGGTTTAGATTGTTCACAAAATTATTAAATCAAATCTCTTTGCAAGAAATAATTTTGCTCATCAAAAAGTTTTATCAGGAAAATCAATTATATTCTCATATCAATTTATTTTCCTAAAGTATTAATTCTAGATGGCCAATCAAGGATTAATATGAAGAACAACCTAAGATGAAGATCTAGCAAGATAATGAATCCTAAATAATCAGATCTAATAATTCATAAAATCCCTGTGAAAAACCCTAAACCTAACAAGCAAATTACTCAGACATAATCAATGAAGAACAAGACATGATTCTGAATAATAAGCAATAGAGATTAAAAAGAGTGAGAAGGAGTTCAAGAATTCTTCTCTACAAAGCAGATCTAATCTCTCCAAAGCTCTCAAAATCTCACAGGGTTTCAGGAAAAATAAAATTTGATAGAATAAAACTTTAGGGTTTGCAAAAACCTAAAAACTATATATATATATATATATATATGTCCTAAAACACGTCAGGGACTAATCTTGCAAATATAGAAATCTTTGGGCAACTTTGTAAAACTTCCAAATTTGGCTCTCTCGTCGGTTTGGACTGGGTGTCGATCGATGCTAAGGCAGTGTCGATCGACACCATCTCCTCTGATCGATTCCAAGTTGATTTCTTGCGGATTATTGCTCCAAACTGATCCAAATTGCTCCACTTTGCTCCTTTCATGCTAAAAACCTGTAAAGACTCAAAAACAATCTAGAAACAAATGAAAAGACACTAAAAGACTCCTTATATCATGGTTAAAAACCACAAAAACCATGATATATCAATATTAAGTAGGGAGAAAAATCTCAGACGTAAATAGTTTGTCGTTACATGAAAAACAATTATATTACCAAAATGTACTTATCTTATTGGCTAAAGGTTCTGAAAGAACTCTAGAGTTAAACATGCTTATGCTGGAGTCATTTCAGGATAGATGATCTTCTGGACGGAACTGTGTGAGTGAGGACAAAACACAAAAAATATCATTTGGTGATTTGTAGGAATTATACACAAGTATTTAAAGCCTCACGGACATAGAAAACCGACCGTCGAATATGGGAAGGCCCACAGATCGGAAGTGGACATGGGACCCACTAATAAAGGTGACGGTCAGGTGTTACGGTGTTGAATTCATATATTGGACTATTAACTGTGCCTAAACATACATGTAGTTTTAGATAATTTGAATTCCAAACCTTAACTTCACCTTTTGTGCTGAAATATACCAAAATGTGGGAAACGAGTAACACTTTTAGCCCACTGTTAAATCAGATCTGATGTGGATTCCACGCGTGCAACAATGTCGTTTTGAGTATAACTGAGAATGAGAAACTGAGGCCAAAACGACATCGTTTTTAATAATTTTATCAAATATATCTTTATCTCCCACGGTTCTCTCTATCGTGAAAGACGAAACCCTAGAGTTTGGGTGTTTTTGATTTTCGCAAAATCTCACTTAATAACATCCAATGTCTTCATCATTTAGTTATGGTTAGTAATGAAACAATCCGACCAATTTTTAGAAAAAGAAACAAATCATAATTAAGCACCATAATACTTAATTAAACAAACTAACCCACAAATCATCATTAAACCAACAACAACCAATATGCACAGCGTAAACATACCAACTACATGCACAATAGAAGCATATACAACAAAACCATCTCCAATATATCATCAACACAATATTATTTCTAACCATTCTATCCAACCAACTAGCATACTTCTATACAAGGTTCCAACATTAATAACATCACTAAGACCAACAACACATAATCGAGACCCTAGATCCTCCTCCTCCTCATTACCATGATTTCACATCACACCTACCTGCACTACAAACAACAATTGAAATGCATAAGTATTATTACAATTACTTATTTAGGGCAATCCACCCATTTACTAGGCTATCAACACAAGCCAAAAGACAAGAACAAGTAATTCAGAAAGACCATCCAAACCAGGCAAGTAAAAAAAACACACCCGTAGTCTGCTGAACACAGGTGTCGATTGACACGAACCACCAATGTTGACTGACACCTTCCTGTTGTCGACCAAAACCCTCCTAGTATCGACCGACACCCTCATCAGTCTGTCCCAAAACCACAAAAAAAAAACTCTAAATGTTAACTTAACATATTGTAATTGTCTAAAAGAGGACAAAAGAAAATAAATTGCCCAAAAAATAATAGTTTTGGAAAAGCAATATCTCAATAAAGACATTTCTAATAAATTCTTAGAAAAAAAAATTGTAATGCATGTGAACTAGAGTCCAATCTAGTCACAATTGTATTTTTATATTTATGAATCATAAAATATCTAGAGTCCAATCTAGTCACAATTTCATTGTAATGCATGTGAACTAAATTGTTCCACAAGTAGACTTGATCAAATATAGACTAGAACTAAGTCTTTCAATTTTAATTTCTTGCTTGATAACAGACTTTATTATTTTTCAACTATACTAATAATAATAAACTTATTTATAGCTGATGAGAAGATGATAATAATTAGGATATATAGACTATAATCAAGTCTTTTTAATTAGTATTTTTATGTACAAGATATATATGTCATGCGGCCACCCACATATAGAGCACAAAATTTACCATAAGCATAATCACACACGTTTTATTGTATTTAACACAGACAATGTTATATACTACTAGTATAATTTTCTAATTTCATAATATAATACGATCATATATATTACCAAGAAAAAGAAGATGAATCACTCAGTTGTCAATTTACACAATAATGATTACATAAATACTATACAGACTTTTTTTTTGGGAGATATATATCAGTTGTACTACTTTATTAGCACATTTGTAAACATTCACAATAATAATAATGACACTAAATCTCAAAATTAGTAAAAATCAAAATTTCATACAAAATGTAGTGATGCTTAAGTACTTAAAGGTTTCTCTAAAAATGATTGAATTCATCAAAAGTCATCATAATTATTTTTGGCATCTTATATATATATAGTGTTGACCCTTTAAGCTTTTAGATTTTAGATATTATATAAAAAATAACATATAGTCAGTATAATTAGTAACCTATATAACATATAACATTTATTTTTTCTATTAATTAATTAGTCGCAAGATTAGTACTTTTTGTAATGATGGCTACTAGTACGTTGTATGGAAAAAAAAAGACTTGTTGGATCTAAAATACTATTACATATTATTGAAAAAAAAAAAAGACTTCTCAATTTCCACTGATTATCCATCGGAAAGAAGAGAGCATTTATGCAGCTGTTCGATATTAATAATAAAGATATATAGACTATAATCAAGTCTTCTATTATTGTTATTTTTATGTACAAGATGTATGTCATGCCGCCACCCACCTATATTAGAACATATTATAAACTTAATTCACAATAAGCATAATCACACACTTTTTATTGTATTTGACACATTCAATGATAAATACTACTAGTATAATTTTTGGAAATTTATACTACCTAAATAGTGCGAATGTAATCACACTAAATCCCAAAATTGATTACACTAAATCTCAAAATAAATTTAACACATTTAATAAAGTCATAATATAAATATGAGTATTCTTAGGAATCATGTCTTTGGCTAACATATATGCAGGCTTGTTACAAGCAAATTGGCATTCTCTGAACTTTCCTTGCCATGAAGGAACCACTCTTATCCAATTAAAAACTCCAAAGTTAATATTATGACCAGTAATAAGTTCCATTACTTCTTTGGTGTCTCCTTCAAAGGAAACCCTTGTATAACCTTTGCTCCAACGGTTTGTTTTCTTTGAGCGTGTCGACATGCCCCTAAGATAGCACCTCCAGTTTTTGATGGCCGCTCTCGATCATAGTTACCAACTAGTTGCACTTCATCCAACCACAATTGGGTATCTTCCAGTGAGTAGCAGCTGTAGTCCGTTTTTGCAGTTAGACGTTCATCTTGACCGTGTCATTCTTTCGCATGAGTGAGAGCTTGGCTTATTATCTTTGGCCATGAAATGTTATTGTTTTGAAATATAAGAATATAAGATTGTTGCGAGAAGTCCAAATTTGCCAAAGAATCGAGTAGACGTGTTGCATTTAAAGATTTCTTGCATCAACCAACGTTATTTTCATACAATCTTATATCATATTCTACAAAATAGATAAATTTGTTTTACATAGTATATAGATTTTCACAATATCGTAGAACTAAATTAGAAATTACTAATTTAAATAAGAGTAACTCGTAATAAGTTAATATAAGGTGTTTATTTATTAACAGGAGGAGGCTTTCTTTTGTGACCTATTAATTAGTTTTTAATGTTTATGGTGGAGAGGTATACATATCCTCTATTAATATAAAACTATACTAGGTGATACCCGTGCTACAACACGGGATTATATATTTTGTTAGTTATTCTTTTCTGTAATTTGTATTTTTGTAATATAGTTTTTTATTTTGATTTATTTTCTTTGTTTATATAGTGTTTATTTGTATATTTGGGGTTATACAGTAAATTGGAAATCTTAATAGAGTAAGTAGTTTGTAAAATGTAGTTTTTCACGGAAACAGACACACCACAATAGTAGATAGTATGTAATTTTGTAAGAGAATAGACACTCCGCAATATCGGATAGTAGTTTTGTAAGAGTATAGACACACCCTGTTTCCATGGCTTAATTTATAGTTTGATAAAAATACATGTTTTAACGGATTTAACTCAAAAAAAATTATATTTTAAATTTTTAAGAATTAAAATATTAATATTACTTAAATATTTTATAGACTTTAAATATATTATAATATTTTAAACTTTCGACGGAGTTCAAATATTTATAATAATTTAAACATTCTATAAAAATTTAAATATTTATAATATCTTAAACTTTTTTTAAAAACGTAAATATATTATAATATATTATAATATGTTTACTTTTTAAAAGTTTAAATATTCTCAAATATAGAACCAAATTAAACTGTTAAATTTGGATACCTGATAAATCAAGTTTCCTGCTCATTTGTACTCAAAACATTTTAGTCACATATTTATAGTGATTATAAACCATATTCCAAAATATTTAGTCGATGTGGGATATTATACAGTACACCTTTTCTGTAAATTAGTTTACAACTTTACATATATATAATTTCTGCGTTTTTAAGTCTTTCTATCTATACTACTCACAATTAATTACTATAAATTCGTTAAGGAAATATTATAATATCGAAAATCAAGCAATTTAGTCAGATTTGGTAACTTGAATATTCGTTTTTAAAGATTTTAACTGAATCACTAAATATTCCTTTTAAAAGATTATCTGTTAAGATCAATCTCGGTAATTAAGGAAATATCCAAATTTTTAGTAATTAAAATTTATGGTTTTCATTTAAATACCTTAAAGGAAAATTAAATCAGAGTGTTTGCCTATAACGAATAACTCTGTCTGGGATCTTAAATAACTAATCTTGAATGAAATAATATACTGGATCCGAAAAATATTATTCTGGAGTACAAACAGATCCGTGGGTTTTTTCCTTCTGTAGTCGGATATGTAAGGATCCGCGTCCCGACCCGGCAATTTTTTAAGTGATCGACCGAGGGTATTTTTGTCATTTAAAGAAATCGAAACTATAGGTTAATCAGATTAAATTTTGTGATTCTCTAATCATTTTTAATGAAAAACCTACCAAAACTAAGTCATGGTCTATTTTTAATCTAGAGAGTACTTCTGCTTTAATAGTATAGATGTATAAATCTCAGACATATAATTAAGCAAAAAAAAAAGCATAAGATGGTAAAATTAGGATCTTTGGAATGAGCTTAGTAAATTAATGGTCACAACATTTAACAAAGACTTTTTGTTTTTGTTTTCGAAATCAATAATTGAATTTGTCTGAATTATTCTTTTGAATATTTCAAAATATGTCTTTCCAAAATCACTATAAATAGAGAAGGGAAGCACCCACTTAGTTTGTATCACCACCACTACAAAGGCACAACAAACAAAGAAACACAGAGCTAGAGAAAGCATTTTTTTAAAAGACTTAATTTGAGACCAAAAAAATGGCTGATACTAATGAGGAAATGGGAGCCCCCTCCGTGGTAAAAGCTTCGTACTGGTACCCAGATGGAGAGGACAAGGATCCCGCAACCTCGGCCCAAACGATTCCCTCAGCTCTCTTCACTCACCTTTTCTGCGCCTTCGCCGATCTCGACGCTGACACCAACAAAGCTTTCATCTCCGAAGTGCACGCACAGAGATTTGCCACCTTCACTGAAACTGTCAAGATACGAAACGACCAGGTGAAGACCCTCTTGTCGATCGGCGGAAGACTTGGAAACAATTCTGCGTTTGCGTCCATGGCAAGTAAACAGCAGTCACGGAAAAAGTTCATTGATTCTTGGATTTCGATCGCTAGATCAAACGGATTCAATGGTCTCGATTTAGCCTGGGAGTACCCGAACAATGAGACTGAGATGACCGACTTTGGGGCCCTAGTTGGAGACTTGCGATATGCGGTTGACGCCGAGCACAGACGCACCAGCAAACCGACTTTGCTGTTGACGGCTGCCGTTTACTACTCCTCGGTTTACAAGACTTTTACCTACCCGGTTAAAGTGATGAAAGATAACTTGGATTGGGTTAATATTATAGCCTATGAACTTTACACACCGCTGTCGTACCCCCACTTTACCGCTCCACCCGCCGGTCTGCACGCTTTTTCTTTGGACGAAGGTATAAGCATAATAATTTCCCTACGATTCAGATAATAAAAGAGGAGATGTTTAGGTGAGTAGTCTTTTTGGCTTAACTGATATAGAATTTGATAATTTGGCTGATATATTTATATATAGATCGAAGCGGCGACTCTGGTTTTAGAAAGTGGGTTGAGGACGGACTTCCCAAGAATAAAGCAGTCTTTGGATTTCCATACGTTGGCTATGCCTGGACTCTCCAAAACGATATGGATAACGGCTATCATGCCGCCGCCTCCGGAGTAGCCAAACATGAGGACGTATCTGAGGATGGTTCTATAAACTATGATAAGATACAGAAGTTCATAACTGATGAGAAAGCAGCACATAAGTATGACTCCGCGGTTGTCGGGAATCATTGTTTCGCCAACAAGATTTGGATTGCGTACGACGATACTGAGAGTGTGACGGCCAAAGTGACATACGCTAAGCAGAACGTTCTGCTTGGTTACTTTGCCTGGAACGTTGGAGCTGACGTTAACACTGTTCTATCCACCGCAGGTTCGTCTCTTTTTTCTTTTTCTTTTCTTTTTTTCTTTCATTTATATTCTTTCATAAAATATTCTCTTAAACTTACAGCATGGAAAGCATGGTCTGGTTAATTGACAACCATATCGGATCGGAGGAGTTCCCACAACGATAAGTGAATGAAGAAATAAATAAATAAAAGACGAGTGAAGAATAAAACATGTTTGCTTTATGTTATTGTAAGATAAAATAAAATAAAACTTGTCTGTCTGCTTGTATGTTGTTTTCTGTAACTAAAAATAATAATAAAAAATGCGTGCTTTTTTATATAATCACTGTAAACCCAAATAAAAAAAATGGTTTGATTTCTAAGAAAAAATGCATTACAAAACACCGACGAAATAATTCATGTACGTTTCCATTAGATATCCATCTAACGAAATAATCCAAAACATGATACATGCATGTTTCCAATTTGTATTATAACTCGAAAATGCATGCATGCATGTTTCCAATTTGTATTATAAAGAATCTAATAATCGATGAACGAAACTCACGTGATTATCTTTGGAGAATCGCAAACCCTTTCCTGCAATTGGAAACTGTATTCACCTTCATCCTCCTCCTTGGAGCAACTTATCAAAACTTCTTACTTGTTAACTCTGCAAACTGTCTTTCACCACTAGTTGATTAGAGATTTATCGAAGCTCGTCTTCAATGTTGAATCATATCCATCGAAATTGCGCATCTCTTTGGAAACTCATTGAACCTATATATTTATTTACTTTTCATGTACTATTTGAGTTTTAAGTAGCTAGTGTGCACTTCCTCTTTTGAGGATTTAATGGAATAAAGTGATTGTTTCACCAAAACAACCTTAACTGTAATTGTGCTCAAGAAGTATTTGCAACAAAGTATTTGCTGAACCTCGTTAAAACTTGTGTGTCTCTTGTCTCTTCTACACTAACATCATATCCATCGAGATTGTGCATCTCTTTAAAACTCATTAAGTTTGATGATTCATTAGTAGTAAATGTTTAGATGATCTCGCTTATAGGGTACTTAAACTATAGCTTTAACATAAAATGAAAAATTCTAATATATATGAAGTCAAGAAACAAAAAAAAAAAAAATTGTACTTGAAATCATAATATTTTGTCTAAGAGCTTGAAAATGTATATATATATGTAAAGTTATTACTAGCAACTTTAAAATCCAGCCATGTAGTTAAAGCTTTGTTAAAAAAAAAAGGGCATTTTCGAAAATAAATCTTATTCAATGTTCATTTTCAAAATTTTTTTTTTACTATATACAAAATGACTAAATTCTAAATCCTAAACTCCAAATAATAAATTCTACCTCTTAAAACTTAATGACCAGACCTTTTTTCTTTATTTTAATATAATAATTAACTAGTGATACTCACAAACACCCTAGCAACAGTCAATACAAACAGCAGAAATAACAACAACATTAAACCAGAAATTATCCAACAAAAAATCTAATAAATAATTAAAAATTATTCAATAATTAACAATTATTCAATCTAACATAAGCCGATAAATAAATCATCCAACAATTTCATGAAGCATTAAACCAGCATCCTAACAACATTCTAATGACCCGACTCTAGCAACCTAACAGAAGTCAGACATCAATCAAACGAACCACTAGAACATTCTCCTCTTTATCGCCTTGATTTTATAGTCACACTTTTGCTTTATGTGCACCACAAAAAGAATGGGACGCATGAGTTACCAGATATATTTAATGATGCGATCCTCCCATCCACCGGACTATACACATAAGCGAAAAGACAAACACAAACATTTCACAAAAAGAAAGCAAACCAGACTACTCTGAACATATGTGTCGACTGAAACCCCTCATCGTCATGGTCGAGGCTGAACCCTTGCGTCGATCGACGCACTCCTTGCATCGATCGATGCTTCCTCGTGTCTCCACCAAAACCCTTGTTGCATCGTGTAACGCCACGATTGCCAGCTCTTAGTGGGCTCGATGTCCAATCCCAGTCCATGGGTCCATTTTCCTTAATGGGCCTCATATCCTCTCACTAGGCCCGTGAGCTCATCCATATCTTACGGCCAGTTTGCTACATCTGGAAGGCTTTAAAGACTTGTTTACCGTCCCTACAAATCACCACCTGTGTTTTAACCTCACTCGCACAGCTCCAACAATCACTTCTCGTAAGGTCACACATCCTAAGACTTCTCCAACTCAAGCACGCTTTACTGTGGAGTTCTCTCAGGACTCTTGACCGAATAGATAAACGCACTTTGGTGACATAGATTGATGTGAGCGCCGGACAGAAAGCCGACAAAGACACGCTGGACGCGACCGAGATGCCTGACCAAGACACACCAGATGCAGCCAAGACGCCTACTGCGAACGTGGCCAAGGCACCAATAGTTCTCCCGGGAGCCATGACTCGATCAAGGAGCTCAGCAAAGGCGACCAAGCAGCAGATCAACCTCTTCGTACGATCGTTCATGCAAAAACACCCAGCCAATGAAGAGCCTGAAGGTTCAGTTCGCATGGCCTTCACTCTTACCCAAGAGTGAAGGCAAACAAAGTCACTAAGGTGAGGAATTGTACTCTTTTTCCTCACTCCGGGTTTTTTTTCCCATTGGGTTTACCGGAGGAGGTTTTAACGAGGCAAGCAACCTAGTGCAAAACGTCTAAGGTCAAGTCGCTTCCCACGTCAAGGCCAAAGGCGGTTATCTTTCTTTCCTTTTGTTTTTAGTTTAATTTGAACTTGGAATATTCTCTTTTGAACATTGAGAGTGTTTTGTGGCTAAGCGTGTTAGTCAAAGGAGGGGACGTGTTCTCTTTGCAAAGAGAACACGTCAAAGGACGATGTGCGGACCAAGATGAGTCCGCGTGTCCTTAAGCCCCTTCCTAAACCTAGCTATTTAAACCCCTCTTAGCTCTCTTGTAGTTCTTTAGACTTGAATGAAAATAAAACTTTTCTCAAAGAGAGATTCTTTGATCTTGTCTCCTTCATTTCATTAGTTCAATCCGGGATTGTCTAAGGAAAGAACCCTAGCTAACTTCGAACCGGATTCGTTGCTAGTTAGCGACCGTATCACGAGGAGAGCCAAACCTCTTGTGTCGTCACTCAATCCCCCTCCTCTTTCACCGTTCTATTTCATCTCGTAACCACCATCGTGTCCCACCGTAACCTCTCTTAGTCGTTCCGCATCCGTTCCATCCGTATCGCATCCGTCCGACCTGAACGTGGCTTCATGACCGTTCTTCCGATCGGCTCGTTGCAATCTCTTCAACCTCCATTTCCCTCATTTGTTTTGTTCCTAGATCCGAAGCCACAAGCCTTGTCCGAGGAAAGCATCATCTAGAACGAGCTGTCCGAGAGCTCTTCTCTTATCCGTTCCGCAAGCGCGACCTTCGGTCACATCAGCTTGGTATCAGAGCTTCAAATCTCCTGCAAGGTTGTTTCGTTCTAAAACTCTTTCCTTTTGTTTAAAGCTTCAATCTTTAGCTTGTTAGGTAGCTTAGTATGCATCCTCTTGTTTCGCATATTCCGATTAGTCATTTGGTATAATTTGGTGCATCTTTGGTGTTGTTAAGAGTTGATTTAGGTTGTTAAGCGTTTGTTTTGTTCATCTTGTTCGTCTTAGTGTTCATCCGTGTTCTTGTGTAGAAACTTTAGATCGATAAAGCTAGGATCTTGTTGCATAAACGTGTTTTTACTTTTGGTCATAAAGCATTTCTTGTCGCGTAGTACTTTTGCTTTATTGCTTTTGTTTAGTCATAGGTTTGAATTTGGTGAGCTGTATTCAATTATTTGGTGACGAAATAAGAATCTATTGTGTGGTCCTATTGAACGAGTGATACTCACGCGTTGAGCTTTTGTTTTGTTTTGCGAGGTTTAAATTCAAACCGCGTCACCAAGCTACATGTCACCATAGACCGTACGGACGATGGCCAAAGAACCACCCCCTGCACCACCCGAGATAGGAGCCACCCTCGCCGCATTACGAACCGGCATAGAGCAGCTCGTGAAGATCCTTTACCCGTATCGAACTGTTAAACCCTCCCCGTGAAGATCCTTTACCCGCAAGGCGACCACGACGAGAACCGGTGAGCGACCAGTCCGATGAAGACTTTGAACCAAGGCCTCGACGACATCATCGACATGACGATCCGTACGATGAAGCCCCAAGGCACCACGAACCAGCTCATAAGATGATAGCATGGAGCACCTATACTCGTTCCACGCTTATCCGTAGTTACGCAAGGTTCAATATGCCGTAGCTCAGTTCACCGACCACGCCCTCACCTGGTGGGATCGCCTTGAAGCTGAGCAACACCGCAACCGAGAACGATGTATCACCGTTTGGGAAGTCTTAAAGGTCAAGATGCGACGGTGCTACGTACCCTCGTTCTATCACCGTGAGGTCCAGAAGAAGTTCTGGAGGCTCACTCAAGGCACACGCACCATAGAAGAGTACTTCGAGGAGTTTGAGCATTTGCGCAACCGTTTGCAAGTCAACGACTCCGAAGAGTCACACATGGCACAGTTCATGGACGGGTTACAAGAACGCATCACGCGCAAGGTCGAGTGCCAGCCCTATCAAACCTTTGAGGAGTTGTTGCATCTCTCGGTGCAAATTGAGAGTCAGATTAAGAAGAAGAACGCCTCCGTGACTCGCACCAGAACACAGAGAACTCCAAATTGGTCTCCTAACGTATCATCATCAAACCGTTTCCAAGAGAAGCCAAAGGCGACCAATGCTGACAGAAGGTTCAAACCGAGAGAGCCGGCCACCAATGAGTGCCAAGATCCGCGACGCAACACTACCGACATCCGGAGCCGTGATATTGCGTGTTTCAAATGTCAAGGGAGAGGCCACTACTCTCGTGAGTGTCCGAACGCACGCACCATGATCCTTACCGAATCAGGCGAGCTCGAGTCCAACGACGAGGCGACCGAAGAAAACGTTTGAGTAGAGGCGGAGCTGGAAGAAGCTATAGCCGAGCCCGATGTAGGAGAGCTCTTGATGATTCGCTGCATCCTAAGCACCAACGTAGCAGCCGCCGATGACGCAAACCAGCGCGACAACATCTTCCACACTAGGTGCACTGTAAGTGGTAAAGTTTGTCGCTTGATTATAGACGGTGGATCTTGTACCAATGTTGCAAGTTCTAGTCTTGTCAAGAAATTGTCTCTTGTGACCACAAACCACCCTCGTCCCTATCGTTTAAAATGGTTGAATGACAAGACCGTGATCCATGTCAAGGAATATGTCATGGTCTCGTTTAGTGTCGGTCCGGACCAAGTCCTATGCGACGTGGTGCCTATGCAAGCAAGCCACCTCTTATTGGGGCGACCATGGCAGTTTGATAAGCAAACCACGCATTGCGGCCACACAAACCAATATTTCTTCGTCCATGACAACAAACGTATTTGCTTGAAACCCTTGAACCCCACGCAAGTTCATGAAATGCAAAGTAGGTTGGCTAAAGACTCGGACGATAAATAGAACTTTTTGATTCAGTATGGTGATGTTAGGAAGTCCATTAGGGACACTAGCCAAGTGTTACTGATGGTTTTCTGAGATGCATTGCTTTCAGGCCTTGAAAGATCGATAGACGCCCTACCGGAGGTGATACGTGACGTCCTTGGGGGCTTCTCCGATGTGTTCCCTGAAGAACTTCCTGAAGGTCTACCACCGATCAGAGGCATTGAACACCAAATTGATCTCATTCCAGGATGTCACAGCTACCTAACCGGCCAGCCTATCGAGTCAACCCCGAAGAGGCGAAGGAGCTGGAGCGTCAAGTGTCCGACCTCATGGCGCAAGGATACATTCATGAAAGCTTGAGCCCGTGTGCAGTTCCTGTTCTCCTCGTGCCCAAGAAGGACGGTTTGTGGCGCAGGTGTGTTGACTATCGAGCTGTCAACAACATCACCATCAAGTACCGACATCCTATTCCGAGGCTTGATGATATACTCGACGAACTAAGTGGCGCCAGCGTCTTCTCAAAGATCGATTTGAAGAGTGACTACCATCAAGTTCGCATGAAGGAGGGCGATGAATGGAAGACAGCCTTCAAAACAAAATAGGGTTTGTACGAATAGTTGGTAATGCCATTCGGTCTTTCTAACGCCCCTTCTACATTTATGCGTCTCATGAACCACATTTTAAGAGCTTTCATAAATAAGTTTGTAGTGGTTTACTTTGATGACATCCTCGTGTATAGCTCTAGTCTGTCCGAACATGTTAAGCATTTGGAATCTGTCTTGTTTACTCTCCGCGAAGAGCAACTGTACGCCAACTTGAAAAAGTGCGTCTTTACTGCTGATGAATTAGTGTTTTAACATTTTTTTGTAAGTTCGCAGGGCCTTAAGGTCGATGGAGAGAAGATACGCACGATAGAGGAGTGGCCCACGCCAACAAGCATCACACAAGTCCGATCGTTCCAAGGTCTCGCGAGCTTTTATTGGAGGTTCGTGAAGGACTTCAGTACGATCGCCGCACCCCTCACCGCCGTGATTAAGAAGAATCATGAGTTTAAGTGGGGAGAAGAGCAAGACCGAGCGTTCACCGAGCTCAAGCGCCGCCTCACGCAAGCCCCTTTGTTGACCTTACCTGACTTCAACAAGACATTTGAAGTTGAATGCGACGCTTCGGGAGTTGGGATCGGTGTGGTTCTTACTCAGGGAGGCAAGCTCGTGGCGTACTTCAGTGAGAAACTTAGTGGTGCAGCGCTCAACTACCCGAATTACGACAAGGAACTATACGCCCTCGTCCGAGCAATGGAGGTTTGGCAACACTACTTGTTGGCGCGAGAGTTCATGATTCACACCGATCACGAGACGTTGAAGCATCTTCGCGGCCAAACCAACCTCAAGAGAAGAAACGCGAAATGGTTGGAGTTCGTTGAGTCATTCCCATACGTCATGAAGTACAAGAAAGGGAATGAAAACGTGGTAGCCGATGCTTTGTCAACAAGGCACACTCTCATCACTACAATAGTCGCTCGAGTGTTGGGTTTTGAAAGAATCAAGGATGCATACGCTGGAGACGCTGAGTTTGGTGACTGTTTCCAGAATCATGCGAAGGGGATTTACACCGAGTTCTATCTTCATGAGGGGTTCCAGTTCCGCGGCCGACGGCTTTGTATCCCAATCGGGTCCATTCGCGAGTTGCTTGTATGAGAAGCTCACAACGGAGGCCTGTCAGGTCACTTCGGCATCACCTAGACGCTAGCCGTGCTTCAAGAGCATTTTTACTGGCCGATAATGCGCAGCATTGTCGAGAAGCACTGCGGACGTTGCATAGTGTGTCGAGCCTCGAAGTCGACAACGCACCCACACGGCCTCTACATGCCCTTACCGGTGTTCACAGCACCTTGGATTGACTTGTCTATGGATTTTATCCTCGCCCTACCTCTCTTAGCGCATAAGGATAACATTATGGTGGTTGTGGACAGGTTCTCAAAGATGGCACACTTTGTACCGTGCAACAAGAACAATGACGACGTGCAACTGGCGAACTTGTTCTTCAGTCAAGTGATCAGGCTTCATAGCGTGCCACGCACTATCATCTCCGACCGAGACTCAAAGTTCCTCGGTCACTTCTGGCAAACCAACTGGAGGAAACTAGGCACAAAGCTTCTCTACTCCACCGCCGCTCACCCGCAAACCGACGGCCAAACGGAGGTCGTAAACCGATCAATAGGCGCCTTGCTTAGGACGGCGATCGCGAGTAATAAGGGTTCCTGGCCTGAGTGCTTTCCCATCATAGAGTTCGCCTACAACCAAGCCGTCCACTTGTCCACGAAGAAGACTCCTTTTGAAGTCGCCTATTGGTTCAAACCGCTTACACCATTGGATCTTCTTCCTCTACCACCGGACGAAACCGAGAACCAAGACGGAGCCGCAAGAGCAGAACTAGTCAAGAATCTGCATGAGGAGGTTCGAGCCAACATCGAGAGAAGGAACGAACAATAAAAGCGCTTCTTGAACCGAGGACGCAAGCCGATGTTATTCAAACCCGGCGATTGGGTGTGGTTGCATTTGAGGCCAGAACGGTTCCAGCAGAAGCGCAAGGATAAGCTTAGCCCATGAGGAGACGGTCCATTCCGAGTCGTTGAGAAGATCAATGACGATGCCTACCGACTCGAGCTTCCAGGTGAGTATACCACATCAACTTCTTTCAATGTCACTTACCTCGTTCTGTTTGATGTAGGTGAAGACAGAGATGTTTTGGGGACAAAACCTTTTCAAGGGGGAGGGAATGATGTGAGCGCCAGACAGGAAGCCGACCAAGACACGCTGGACGCGACCGAGACGCCTGATCAAGACACACCAGACGCTGCCAAGACGTCTACTTTGAACGCGGCCAAGGTACCAATAGTTCTCCCGGGAGCCACGACTCGATCAAGGAGCTCGGCAAAGGCGACCAAGCAGCAGATCAACCTCTTCGTACGATCGTTCATGCAACAACACCCGGCCAATGAAGAGCTTGAAGGTTCAGTTCGCGTGGCCTTCACTCGTACCCAAGAGTGAAGGCAAACAAAGTCACTACGGTGAGGAATTGTACTTTTTTTCCTCACTCCGGATTTTTTCCCATTGGGTTTACCGGGGGAGGTTTTAACGAGGCAAGGAGCCTAGTGCAAAACGTCTAAGGTCAAGTCGCTTCCCACTTTAAGGCCAAAGGCGGTTATCTTACTTTCCTTTTGTTTTTGGTTTAATTTGAACTTGGAATATTCTGTTTTGAACGTTGAGAGTGTTTTGTGGCTAAGCGTGTTAGTCAAAGGAGGCGACGTGTTCTATTTGCAAAGAGAACACGTCAAAGGACGATGTGCGGACCAAGATGAGTCCGCGTATCCTTAAGCCCCTTCCTTAACCTAGCTATTTAAACCCCTCTTAGCTCTCTTATAGTTCTTTAGACTTGAATGAAAATAAAATTTTTCTCAAAGAGTTATTCTTTGATCTTGTCTCCTTCCTTACATTAGTTCAATCTGGGATTGTGTAAGGAAAGAACCCTAGCTAACTTCGAACCGGGTTTGTTGCTAGTTAGCGACCGTATCAAGAGGAGAGCCAAACCTCTTATGTTGTCACTCAATCCCCCTCCTCTTTCATCGTTCTATTTCATCTCGTAACCACCATCGCGTCTCAATGTAAACTCTCTTAGTCGTTCCGCATCTGTTCCATCCGTATCGCATCCGTCCGATCTGAACGTTGCTTCACGACCATTCTTCCGATCGATTCATTGGAATCTCTTCAAACTCCATTTCCCTCGTTTGTTTCGTTCCTAGATCCAAAGCCACAAGCCTTGTCCAAGGAAAGCATCGTCTAGATCGAGTTGTCCGAGAGCTCTTCTCTAGTCCGTTCCGCAAGCGCGACCTTCGGTCACATCATAGAAGGTCAAATCAATTCTTTTAAACATTTCCGAAAGTCCCTGAAACTGGGGTGTATCACATCGATCGATGCAGATGCGCGAAATATCACCAACAATAATCTCTCTTGACTTCTCTCGGTTCCAACCATCGTCACAACGTCCGTGATGCCCAAAACCACCATCAACATGCCACAACCACCACCACAATCCCTCACAAACAAGCACACAAGTAATAAATCACTCAAAACACACATCTAATCGCTTAGATAAGTTTTGATCTTTTAATCACCTTATAAACAAGAAGATTCTGAACGAAAACGACAAGAATCACACCACAGAAAGCTCCCCACAACGTCCTTATCCACAGATCTTCACTTGAAAAACCTATCTACCAAAAAACGGCTTAGAACTCATCACGAACGCTCACAAGAACTTTTCAAAGAGAAAACTCTTCTTCTCAAGTGTTTAGAACAACAAAACGGCTAATCAAAGTCTAGGGCGTCGAGCTTCCTTTTTTATAAGCAAGCTCTAGGTTTTCTCCATTAAACCGCATCGAACTGGAGACATTGGAAACAACCCGAGTGCAAACCACACAATAGTGTCTATTGATGCTCTGACCTTGGCGTTGATCGATGCTCAAACCGTAAATCTGATTCGCGGGTATTACAAAACTATACGCTAAATGTAAAATAGAGAACCCAAAAATTAAAAAAATTAAAAAAATAACTTTAATTATTAATTTAACATATTATAATTATCTGGGCAAAAAATAAATTGCCCAAAAAACAATAGTTTAAGAAAAGTAATATCTCAATTAGGACAGTTCTAATAAATTCTTATAAAAAAATTAATAATTCAATGAAATATACCTTAGGTTTATAAACAAACAATATAATATCGTATTACTAAAATGACCAGTAGTACTTTTATATTTATGAATCATAAAATATCTAGAGTCCAATCTAGTCACAATTTCATCATAATGCATGTGAACTAAATTGTTCCACAAGTAAACTTGATCAAAATATAGACTATAACTAAGTCTTTTTTAATTTTAAATTCTTGATTAATAACAGACTTTATTATTTTTCAACTATACTAAATAATAAACTTATTTATAGCTGTTGACGAGATGATAATAATAAAGATATATAGACTATAATCAAGTCTTTTTAATTATTATTTTTATGTACATGATATATATGTCATGGGGCCACCCACATATCGAGCATAATATAAACTTAATTTAGAATAAGCATAATCACACACGTTTTACTGTATTTAACACAGACAATGTTAAATACTACTAGTATAATTTTCTAATTTTATAATATAATACGATCATATATATTACCAAGAAAAAGAAGATGAATCACTCAGTTGTCAATTTACACAATAACGATCACATAAATACTATACAGACTTTTTTTTGGGAGATATATATCAGTTGTACTTCTTTATTAGCACATTTGTAAACATTCACAATAATAATAATAACACTAAATCTCAAAATTAGTAAAAATCAAAATTTCATACAAAATGTAGTGATGCTTAAGTACTTAAAGGTTTCTCTAAAAATGATTGAATTCATCAAAAGTCATCATAATTATTTTTGGCATCTTATATATATATATAGTGTTGACCCTTTAAGCTTTTAGATTTTAGATATTATATAAAAAATAACATATAGTCAGTATAATTAGTAACCTATATAACATATAACATTTATTTTTTCTATTAATTAATTAGTCGCAAGATTAGTAATTTTTGTAATGATGGCTACTAGTACGTTGTATGGAAAAAAAAAGACTTGTTGGATCTAAAATACTATTACATATTATTGAAAAAAAAAAAAGACTTCTCAATTTCCACTGATTATCCATCGGAAAGAAGAGAGCATTTATGCAGCTGTTCGATATTAATAATAAAGATATATAGACTATAATCAAGTCTTCTATTATTGTTATTTTTATGTACAAGATGTATGTCATGCCGCCACCCACCTATATTAGAGCATATTATAAACTTAATTCACAATAAGCATAATCACACAGTTTTTATTGTATTTGACACATTCAATAATAAATACTACTAGTATAATTTTTGGAAATTTATACTACCTAAATAGTGCGAATGTAATCACACTAAATCCCAAAATTGATTACACTAAATCTCAAAATAAATTTAACACATTTAATAAAGTCATAATACAAATATGAGTATTCTTAGGAATCATGTCTTTGGCTAACATATATGCAGGCTTGTTACAAGCAAATTGGCATTCTCTGAACTTTCCTTGCCATGAAGGAACCACTCTTATCCAATTAAAAACTCCAAAGTTAATATTATGACCAGTAATAAGTTCCATTACTTCTTTGGTGTCTCCTTCAAAGGAAACCCTTGTATAACCTTTGCTCCAACGGTTTGTTTTCTTTGAGCGTGTCGACATGCCCCTAAGATAGCACCTCCAGTTTTTGATGGCCGCTCTCGATCATAGTTACCAACTAGTTGCACTTCATCCAACCACAATTGGGTATCTTCCAGTGAGTAGCAGCTGTAGTCCGTTTTTGCAGTTAGACGTTCATCTTGATCGTGTCATTCTTTCGCATGAGTGAGAGCTTGGCTTATTATCTTTGGCCATGAAATGTTATTGTTTTGAAATATAAGAATATAAGATTGTTGCGAGAAGTCCAAATTTGCCAAAGAATCGAGTAGACGTGTTGCATTTAAAGATTTCTTGCATCAACCAACGTTATTTTCATACCATCTTATATCATATTCTACAAAATAGATAAATTTGTTTTACATAGTATATAGATTTTCACAATATCGTAGAACTAAATTAGAAATTACTAATTTAAATAAGAGTAACTCGTAATAAGTTAATATAAGGTGTTTATTTATTAACAGGAGGAGGCTTTCTTTTGTGACCTATTAATTAGTTTTTAATGTTTATGGTGGAGAGGTATACATATCCTCTATTAATATAAAACTATACTAGGTGATACCCGTGCTACAACACGGGATTATATATTTTGTTAGTTATTCTTTTCTGTAATTTGTATTTTTGTAATATATTTTTTTATTTTGATTTATTTTCTTTGTTTATATAGTGTTTATTTGTATATTTGGGGTTATACAGTAAATTGGAAATCTTAATAGAGTAAGTAGTTTGTAAAATGTAGTTTTTCACGGAAACAGACACACCACAATAGTAGATAGTATGTAATTTTGTAAGAGAATAGACACTCCGCAATATCGGATAGTAGTTTTGTAAGAGTATAGACACACCCTGCTTCCATGGCTTAATTTATAGTTTGATAAAAATACATGTTTTAACGGATTTAACTCAAGAAAAATTATATTTTAAATTTTTAAGAATTAAAATATTAATATTACTTAAATATTTTATAGACTTTAAATATATTATAATATTTTAAACTTTCGACGGAGTTCAAATATTTATAATAATTTAAACATTCTATAAAAATATAAATATTTATAATATCTTAAACTTTTTTTAAAAACGTAAATATATTATAATATATTATAATATAAATACTTTTTAAAAGTTTAAATATTCTCAAATATAGAACCAAATTAAACTGTTAAATTTGGATACCTGATAAATCAAGTTTCCTGCTCATTTGTACTCAAAACATTTTAATCACATATTTATAGTGATTATAAACCATATTCCAAAATATTTAGTCGATGTGGGATATTATACAGTACAATATCGGAAATATTATAATATCGGAAATCAATCAATTTAGTCAGATTTGGTAACTTGAATATTCGTTTTTAAAGATTTTAACTGAATCACTAAATATTCCTTTTAAAAGATTATCTGTTAAGATCAATCTCGGTAATTAAGGAAATATCCAAATTTTTGGTAATTAAAATTTATGGTTTTCATTTAAATACCTTAAAGGAAAATTAAATCAGAGTGTTTGCCTATAACGAATAACTCTGTTTGGGATCTTAAATAACTAATCTTGAATGAAATAATATACTGGATCCGAAAAATATTATTCTGGAGTACAAACAGATCCGCGGGTTTTTTCCTTCTGTAGTCGGATATGTAAGGATCCGCGTCCCGACCCGGCAATTTTTTAAGTGATCGACCGAGGGTATTTTTGTCATTTAAAGAAATCGAAACTATAGGTTAATCAGATTAAATTTTGTGATTCTCTAATCATTTTTAATGAAAAACCTACCAAAACTAAGTCATGGTCTATTTTTAATCTAGAGAGTACTTCTGCTTTAATAGTATAGATGTATAAATCTCAGACATATAATTAAGCAAAAAAAAAAGCATAAGATGGTAAAATTAGGATCTTTGGAATGAGCTTAGTAAATTAATGGTCACAACATTTAACAAAGACTTTTTGTTTTTGTTTTCGAAATCAATAATTGAATTTGTCTGAATTATTCTTTTGAATATTTCAAAATATGTCTTTCCAAAATCACTATAAATAGAGAAGGGAAGCACCCACTTAGTTTGTATCACCACCACTACAAAGGCACAACAAACAAAGAAACACAGAGCTAGAGAAAGCATTTTTTTAAAAGACTTAATTTGAGACCAAAAAAATGGCTGATACTAATGAGGAAATGGGAGCCCCCTCCGTGGTAAAAGCTTCGTACTGGTACCCAGATGGAGAGGACAAGGATCCCGCAACCTCGGCCCAAACGATTCCCTCAGCTCTCTTCACTCACCTTTTCTGCGCCTTCGCCGATCTCGACGCTGACACCAACAAAGCTTTCATCTCCGAAGTGCACGCACAGAGATTTGCCACCTTCACTGAAACTGTCAAGATACGAAACGACCAGGTGAAGACCCTCTTGTCGATCGGCGGAAGACTTGGAAACAATTCTGCGTTTGCGTCCATGGCAAGTAAACAGCAGTCACGGAAAAAGTTCATTGATTCTTGGATTTCGATCGCTAGATCAAACGGATTCAATGGTCTCGATTTAGCCTGGGAGTACCCGAACAATGAGACTGAGATGACCGACTTTGGGGCCCTAGTTGGAGAATTGCGATATGCGGTTGACGCCGAGCACAGACGCACCAGCAAACCGACTTTGCTGTTGACGGCTGCCGTTTACTACTCCTCGGTTTACAAGACTTTTACCTACCCGGTTAAAGTGATGAAAGATAACTTGGATTGGGTTAATATTATAGCCTATGAACTTTACACACCGCTGTCGTACCCCCACTTTACCGCTCCACCCGCCGGTCTGCACGCTTTTTCTTTGGACGAAGGTATAAGCATAATAATTTCCCTACGATTCAGATAATAAAAGAGGAGATGTTTAGGTGAGTAGTCTTTTTGGCTTAACTGATATAGAATTTGATAATTTGGCTGATATATTTATATATAGATCGAAGCGGCGACTCTGGTTTTAGAAAGTGGGTTGAGGACGGACTTCCCAAGAATAAAGCAGTCTTTGGATTTCCATACGTTGGCTATGCCTGGACTCTCCAAAACGATATGGATAACAGCTATCATGCCGCCGCCTCCGGAGTAGCCAAACATGAGGACGTATCTGAGGATGGTTCTATAAACTATGATAAGATACAGAAGTTCATAACTGATGAGAAAGCAGCACATAAGTATGACTCCGCGGTTGTCGGGAATCATTGTTTCGCCAACAAGATTTGGATTGCGTACGACGATACTGAGAGTGTGACGGCCAAAGTGACATACGCTAAGCAGAACGTTCTGCTTGGTTACTTTGCCTGGAACGTTGGAGCTGACGTTAACACTGTTCTATCCACCGCAGGTTCGTCTCTTTTTTCTTTTTCTTTTCTTTTTTTCTTTCATTTATATTCTTTCATAAAATATTCTCTTAAACTTACAGCATGGAAAGCATGGTCTGGTTAATTGACAACCATATCGGATCGGAGGAGTTCCCACAACGATAAGTGAATGAAGAAATAAATAAATAAAAGACGAGTGAAGAATAAAACATGTTTGCTTTATGTTATTGTAGGATAAAATAAAATAAAACTTGTCTGTCTGCTTGTATGTTGTTTTCTGTAACTAAAAATAATAATAAAAAATGCGTGCTTTTTTATATAATCACTGTAAACCCAAATAAAAAAAATGGTTTGATTTCTAAGAAAAAATGCATTACAAAACACCGACGAAATAATTCATGTACGTTTCCATTAGATATCCATCTAACGAAATAATCCAAAACATGATACATGCATGTTTCCAATTTGTATTATAACTCGAAAATGCATGCATGCATGTTTCCAATTTGTATTATAAAGAATCTAATAATCGATGAACGAAACTCACGTGATTATCTTTGGAGAATCGCAAACCCTTTCCTGCAATTGGAAACTGTATTCACCTTCATCCTCCTCCTTGGAGCAACTTATCAAAACTTCTTACTTGTTAACTCTGCAAACTGTCTTTCACCACTAGTTGATTAGAGATTTATCGAAGCTCGTCTTCAATGTTGAATCATATCCATCGAAATTGCGCATCTCTTTGGAAACTCATTGAACCTATATATTTATTTACTTTTCATGTACTATTTGAGTTTTAAGTAGCTAGTGTGCACTTCCTCTTTTGAGGATTTAATGGAATAAAGTGATTGTTTCACCAAAACAACCTTAACTGTAATTGTGCTCAAGAAGTATTTGCAACAAAGTATTTGCTGAACCTCGTTAAAACTTGTGTGTCTCTTGTAGGTATTTGAGGTAATGAAACACCAAGCTCCCGTAACAAAGAACAAACCCACATAACTTCAGAGGACGTGTTAGAAACTGACCTATATTCAGCTTCGGTAGAAGAACGAACGACACCTCGCTGTTTCTTAGACGTCCATGACATAGGATTGTAACCAAGATAAACGATATATGCATTTGTAAAGACAAAATCATCAGTATCTCCAGCCCAATCTGCATCCGAGTAAGCATGAAGCTAAAAAGGATTCTCCCTCCTGAGACAAATACCATGTGAAGATGTACCATTCAAATATCTGAGTATCCGCTTGGCCGCCTTCCAGTGCTCATCCGTGGGCATATGCATGTATTGGGATAAGCGATTCACTGAATAGGAGATATATGGGCATGTAAAAGCAAGATATTGTAAACTACCAACAACACTTCTATACATGGTCGGATCCGGAAGCTTGGAACCAGAGTTAAGAGAGAGCTTTGGAGATGTGGCCATCGGAGTGTGTACCGGTTTGGACATGAGCATGTTCGTCTTTGCAAGCAAATCCAAGATGTATCAACGCTGATTCAGGTGAAGACCAATGGAGTCACGGCGTGCCTCAATGCCAAGGAAATAGGACAGATCCTCATGATCTTTAACTGAAAAACGAGTAGCTAAGCTATCCAAGGTATGAGCATGTATACGATGGACGAGCCTTTCCGAAGAATGAAGAGAGAAGTATCAGCAACAAAATTGACAAAACCCACCGCAGACGGGACTGAATGTCTCCAGACTTCTGAGCCTTTCATAGTTGATTTAACAACGGGACTGAATGTCTCCAGACTTCTGATTGATTATGAAATCAAGACCAGACTTCTGATTGTACCCTTTGGCAACTAAACGAGCTTTGTATCTGTTGATGGAGCCATCAGAATTGTATTTGGTTGTGAAAACCCAGCGACAACCCACGATACTGACTGGATACGACGGTTTGGGAACTAAATCCCATGTGTGATTCCGTAATTGTGCATTGATTTCATTAGTGAGAGCCTGCCGGAAACAATCATCTTTAAGAGCTTGATTTGCCGTTCGTGGTTCAGGAGCCGAGACTTGAGCAGTGAGAGAGTATTTCTTGTTCGGTTTGACAATGCCCTGCTTTGCTCTTGTAGTCATAGAATGACGATTAGTGGCGGGTGGAGGTGGTAGAACAAGCAACGGAGATGGTGGCAGTGGTGAACATGGCAAAGATGAGGAAGTAGATGACGGCGAGGGAGAAGGTGTGGTAACCGGAGAGGGAGGGTTAGTGGTGGTCGATGGCGAAACAGGGGAAGGCAGAGTGTCAACATGCGAAGGTGGAGATGTGGTTCGGTTCGGTTCAATTTGTGGAAGCGGATTAATTTGTTGGTTTGTGTGAATATTTGGTGATAGAGACAAGGGATGGATCGAGTTTGTGTTTAGAGGTTGTGGCTGGGCCGTGGGCTGCGGCCCATTTTGTCTTGGAGCAGTGGGCTCAGAGGAAGAGGGGGAAGAAAACGAAGAAGTCGGAGATAGAGGACATACCTGAGATGACGATGCCGGGACCGATGATGAATTCAGTGAGGAAGGAGTCGGAGTTGATGAAGCAGAAGAGGAGGACGAGTGAAGGATCCCACGAGGGGGCAAGACAGACTGTATGAGTAAAACAGGAGTGGCGGATGAAGTCGGAGACGGTGAGGACGATGCAGCGACAGACGGCGAGGACTTAGCAAACGGGAACTCAGTCTCAACAAATTGGACATGCATGGAGACATAAACACGACCAGTGGCTTTATCAAGACAAAAATATGCACTTTGCGATGGCGAATAACCAAGAAATACACACTCCTTCGAACGCTCTGCTAGCTTATGAGGCGTATAAGGTCGAAGCCATGGGAAACAGGTACACCCAAAAACTCTTAGCTTTGTGTAGTTGGGAGTGGTCATGAATAGTTTCTGATAGGGAGATTGGTTAGAAAATACTGGCGTTGGTAATCTGTTGATGAGATAAACAGCCGTAGAAAGAGCAAACGGCCAATACGTTTTGGGCATCGAAGCATGGGAAAGCAGAGCGAGACCAGTTTCCACAATGTGCCTATGTTTGCGTTCAGACATCCCATTGTGTTCAGGCATGTGCGGAGGAGAGGTGAAGTGAGCAATCCCGTGTGTAGATAAGTAGGTACGAAGCGCAATGTACTCACCACCATTGTCAGAGTACAAAGTTTGAATCCTCTCACAAAATTGATTTTCAACAAGGGCTTTGAAGGCGATGAAGGTATGTTTCACATCCGACTTGTTTTTGAGTGGATAAAACTATGTGTAACGGGTGTAATGATCCACAAAAATGAGATAATATTTGTAGTTATCAAGAGAAAGGATAGGAGATGTCCAAACATCAGTAAAAAGATATTGTAAAGGTCTGGTGGATTGAATAGAGGAAACACCAAAAGGCAATTTGTGTGTTTTATTAAGTAAGCAATCAGAACAAGAAAAATGTTTAGAGGAAGAACAAGAAAGTGGTAAAGAAAACTTTGAGACAATCATGTTTAAGATAGAAGATGAAGGGTGGCCAAGCCGAGAATGCCAGGAGGATATAGTTGTTTTCGAACTGGGAGATGCATACAGAGAGTGAATGTGAGAAGCTGTCATTGGCCACTCATACAGTTCTCCTTTAGTCTTGCCTTGGAGTAAGGGAGCCCCGTGTGAAGATCCTTCACCTGATAGGAAGCAGGAGCAAATTCAACAGTTACTTGATTAGAATTGCATAACCGATAGACTGAAATAAGATTTTTGTGTATGTTGGGTACACATAAGACATTTTCTAAAGCAAGAGGTCGAGTAAGAGAAGGCAAAGTCGTCAAACCCTAATGTTAGTTATTTTCAAACCAGAACCATCACCGATCAAGACCTCATCATTGCCCGAGTATGGTTGATGCAAAGAAAGATTTTGGAGATCCGATGTAATATGGTGTGTAGCCCCACTATCCAGCATCCATGGATCAGAGTTGTTGGGTGAACCGAGAGCAAGGTTCGCACGCGGCTGCCAGGGCGTGAAAGGATTGCTGTTTTGCGGGCGAGAAAAAGACACATGATGCTGAAGCTGAGGACACCTCCGAGCAGAGTGGCCTTGAACGTTGCAGAACTGACATTTGCCCAAGTATGGGCGAGGCTGACGATTATCAGATCGTGAAGAGGACAGCCAGTTATTGTTAGAACGCTGCTTGTTTTGATTATTGTGGCGATTGTTGTTGTTGTTGTTGTTGTTGTTGGCAGGACGATGAGTCACGACATTGGCTGTCATAGGTAACATAACCAGCGTTGCTTTGGACAAGAGCTTGGCTTCTCGAGTGCGCAACCTCTCATGGACATATGGAATCGTAGGAGAGACATCACGAGCCTCAATTTGGTCGATGATAGGACGGTAGTCCTCTGGTAAACCCGCAAGAATCAAGTCAATTTGATCATCATGATCCATTGGTTTACCCAGATTAGCGAGAATGTCAAACCTGGTGGTAAGACCTTGGAGATACTCATCAATAGTATGAGATCCCTTAGTCCATGTCTGTAGCTGATCCTTCAGCTGTTGAACGTGTCCTCTACTCGCCTTAGCATACGTCTCCGCAAGAGTACTCCAGATCTCAGAGGAAGTGGTTGTACGAGAAAGAATTGGCTGAACATTAAGCGAGATAGCACCCAAAAGAGCACTATAAATCAACTTGTCTTGACGTTGCCAATTAACGAAGGCTGGATTATCAGAGACAGCAGTCTCGGGGGTAGAAAAAGACAGATTATCGCCGGCGTGGAACAATCAAGATGACCAACAAGGCCATAACCAGCAACAAGAGCATGAACTTGAAGCTTCCACATGAGATAGTTTGTGGGAGTAAGTTTCGTGACATTTGTAACATTGATATGAAGAAGAGTGTGATTAGTGTTTGTGACGATGGTATCAGTCATCGTAGGAGAGGAGGAATCCGACATGGAGAAGAGAAGAGGAAAGACATTTTTTTTTTTTTTGTTAAATCCACTCTGATACCATATAGAAGTTGTATATCGAAGGATGATTCTTATTGATGTATTACAGCTGATATATATACAAGCATAGGACTAAGCTAGGATATTGTACAAGAGTTATTGAGAATAAATGATAATATATACAGTTAACATATATGAAGATCGTAATCAAATCAGGTCCTATGATTACTCCTTCATAAATTTCCCTACGATTCAGATAATAAAAGAGGAGATGTTTAGGTGAGTAGTCTTTTTGGCTTAACTGATATAGAATTTGATAATTTGGCTGATATATTTATATATAGATCGAAGCGGCGACTCTGGTTTTAGAAAGTGGGTTGAGGACGGACTTCCCAAGAATAAAGCAGTCTTTGGATTTCCATACGTTGGCTATGCCTGGACTCTCCAAAACGATATGGATAACGGCTATCATGCCGCCGCCTCCGGAGTAGCCAAACATGAGGACGTATCTGAGGATGGTTCTATAAACTATGATAAGATACAGAAGTTCATAACTGATGAGAAAGCAGCACATAAGTATGACCCCGCGGTTGTCGGGAATCATTGTTTCGCCAACAAGATTTGGATTGCGTACGACGATACTCAGAGTGTGACGGCCAAAGTGACATACGCCAAGCAGAACTGTCTGCTTGGTTACTTTGCCTGGAACGTTGGAGCTGACGTTAACACTGTTCTATCCACCGCAGGTTCGTCTCTTTTTTCTTTTTCTTTATTTTTTTTCTTTCATTTATATTCTTTCATAAAATATTCTCTTAAACTTACAGCATGGAAAGCATGGTCTGGTTAATTGACAACCATATCGGATCGGAGGAGTTCCCACAACGAGAAGTGAATGAAGAAATCATATATATAAAAGTAAGGTTTTGGTCTCTCCTTATTGGTTGATTTTTATTTAATACTTTCTAATTTTTTTATTTTTTTATTTGTTTCTAATTGTTTAATTGCTTTAAATAATATTTAAGACACAATTAACACAATACATTTAATTCATACATTAAAATAAAATCATAACTGAAAATAAAATAAATTATGTGTTAATTATATTCCACCACTCAATTTTATTCAAACACAATAAATAATATTTGTCACTCCAATAATTTTAAATATAACTTCTATCAATTCTTATCATATAAATAAGCATTGCCTCATTCTCTCATATTGACATTTTTTACTTTTTCATTTTCAGATTCTCTCATTCTCTTACACAATATCTCAAATCATTTTTTGTGTGTTTTTTATGTTTTCAATTTCTTATTTTTGTTGTATGGGTTACAAAAAACCTAATGAAATATCATTGTAAAATTTTAATTTTAGAGACTACATGATATATATATATATATATTTACACTGTTTTTATATTTAAAGATTCATCACATTATCTAATTTGGATTATCATCTTCTAAGTAATCATTCTCTCCTCCTCTCTCACCAATATCAAATGTTGTTATATTTAATATGTATTGTAAGAGTTTGATTCTATATTTTAATTTAGAAAGTATTATATATAATTAACATTGTTTTCAATTTTTATTTTATTTATATAAAAATAAATTTTTTTTTTATATTTCTTTCCTTTCAAATCTATTCATAATTATTTTTAAAATTTCCATAGCTAAATTTAAATTCACAAATGTTGGTTTTAACAAAAAATCAAGTTTATTTGAGAATCTGTTTCAAAAGATTTATCTTCATTATCTATTTTAGATTAGCATCTTATAAGTCATTATTTTCATACTCTTACAATATTCACCACACAATAAGGTCATGAAGTTGAAAAGATTCATCTCTAATTCTCTATTATGTACTTTGGTTATCTCACATATTCATGTATTATTTTCAATAATTTAGAATGATCGATATAATTATCTATTTATAAAGTCATTTTATTTTGTAAAGTCTATATTTTTTTGTGATCCAATAGATAAATATGTAAAGATCAATATAATATTTCTATTATTTAAGATTTGAGGTTTTGAAAACAAAAAGAACTTAATTATAAAAATTGATTTTCTTGATTTAAGCAAAATGAAAAATGATTCCAAAAAGAAATCAAGTGTAACTGGAAGTGAAATATAGAAAATAATATAATTATTCAAATACCATTTAACTAAATCCTCTAAAGATGAAACTATTAGTATGAAATCTAGCACTATAAATTAAATTGATGAGTGAAAAAAAAAACGAAAGGATTGAAGTTATTCTTGGGGTTTTAAAAAATCTTTAGATTGAAGTTCATATAATCTTTAAAAACAAAACTAATTTAGTTTGTCACTTCAAAAGTAATATTTTCAATTTGGAATATTATGTGTGAGTGTTGAGTTTATATCAACAAAACAATCAAAAAGTGTAAGTTTAAAATTTTGATTGAGCCACTTGGTATTCCTTTTCTTTTAAGTCAAAAATAAATTAAAATATTTATTTATAATTAACCCACTTTAAAGGCATTTTAAGTCTACCTTTAACTTAAATGGAACTCCTACCCAATAATTTTACATTCATTCCTCCAACTAATATATTTATCTTTCAAGAAAAAATGTTTTTGATAAAATTTAAATCTTTTTTAATTATTTTAATTGCTTTAAACTTTGAAATGAGGAATATTCTAATATACAATAATTTTATACGTAGTTACTAAACTTTTTGATAATTTTATTTGATTCAATTTTACTATACTACAGTCTTATGTTTACAATGTCATTAAGAAAAATTCTTTAAATCAATGTTTAACCTCTATAAAACATGATCATAAACATAGATTCCCTCATATAAGGAGAATATTTAAATTTCTATATTATTATTTATATTAATATAGCTAATCAATTTGTAATAATTTTTTGTAGTATTGGTTAATTTTTTTTTTATAGAAAAGTTTATATATTTTAAATTTTGTATAATAAATAACCATACCAAAAAAATGTTGACATGAGTGTTATTTTGAGAAATTGCTACAAAATTTTTTGAGATTCATACATTAGTATAAACTTTTTGAGATTATACATTAGTAAACTAATATTTTAGTTTAAGAAAATTTAAGAAATATAATCAAAACTATTATGCATACAACCACGCATTGCGTGGACTAATTACCTAGTAAATAAATAAAAGACGAGTGAAGAATAAAACATGTTTGCTTTATGTTATTGTATGATAAAATAAAATGAAACTTGTCTGTCTGCTTGTATGTTGTTTTCTGTAACTAAAAATAAAATAAAAAAATGCTTGCTCTTTTATATAATCACTGTAAACCCAAATAAAAAAAATGGTTTGATTTCTAAGAAAAAATGCATTACAAAACACCGACGGGCTTACCTCATACCATTGATGTACGTTTCCATTAGAGATCCATCTAACGAAATAATCCAAAACGAAACTCACGTGATTATCTTTGGAGAATCGCAAACCCTTTCCTGCAATTGGAAACTGTATTCACCTTCATCCTCCTCCTTGGAGCAACTTATCAAAACTTCTTTGTTAACTCTGCAAACTGTCTTTCACCACTAGTTGATTAGAGATTTATCGAAGCTCGTCTTCAATGTTGAATCATATCTATCGAAATTGTGCATCTCTTTGGAAACTCATTGAACCTATATATTTATTTACTTTTCATGTACTATTTGAGTTTTAAGTAGCTAGTGTGCACTTCCCTCTTTTGAGGATTTAGTGGAATAAAGTGATTGTTTCACCGAAACAACCTTAACTGTAATGTGCTCAAGAAGTATTTGCAACAAAGTATTTGCTGAACCTCGTTAAAACTTGTGTGTCTCTTGTCTCTTCTACACTAACATCATATCCATCGAGATTGTGCATCTCTTTGAAACTCATTAAGTTTGATGATTCATTAGTAGTAAATGTTTAGATGATCTTGCTTATAGGGTACTTAAACTATAACTTTAACATAGAATGAAAAATTATAATATATATGAAGTCAAGAAACCAAAAAGAAATTGTAACTTGAAATTATAATATTTTGTCTAAGAGCTTGAAAATGTATATATATGTAAAGTTATTTCTAGCAACTTTAAAAGCCAGCCATGTAGTTAAAGCTTTGTTAAAAAAAAAGGGCATTTTTGAAAATAAATCTTTTTCTATGTTCATTTTCAAAAATATTTTTTTTCTATATACAAATGACTAAATTCTAAATCCTAAACTCCAAATAATAAATTCTACCTCTTAAAACTTAATGACCAGACCTTTTTCTTTATTTTAATATAATAATTAACTAGTGATACTCACAAACACCCTAGCAACAGTCAATACAAACAACAGAAATAACAGCAACATTAAACCAGCAATTATCCAACAAAAAATCTAATAGATAATTAACTATTATTCAATCTAACATAAGCCGATAAATAAATCATCCAACAATGTCATGAAGCATTAAACCAGCATCCTAACAACATTCTTAATGACCCGACTCTAGCAACCTAACAGAAGCCAGACATCAATCAAACGAACAACTAGAACATCCTCCTTTTTATCGCCTTAATTTTACAGTTACACTTTTGCTTTATGTGCACCACAAAAAGAATGGGACGCATGAGTTACCAGAAATATTCAATGATGCGATCCTCCCATCTACCGGAGTATACACATAAGCGAACCAGACTACTCTGAACATATGTGTCGACTGAAACCCCTCATCGTCATGGTCGAGGCTGAACCCTTGCGTCGATCGACGCACTCCTTGCATCGATCGATGCTTCCTCGTGTCTCCACCAAAACCCTTGTTGCATCGTGTAACGCCACGACCGCCAGTTCTTAGTGGGCCCCATGTCCAATCCCAGTCCATAGGTCCATTTTCCTTAATGGGTCTCATATTCTCTCACTAGGCCCGTGAGCCCATCCATATCTGACGGCCAGTTTGCTACGTCCGAGAGGCTTTAAAGACTTGTTTACCGTCTTTACAAATCACCACCTGTGTTTTAACCTCACTCGCACAGCTCCGACAATCACTTCTCGAAAGGTCACACATCCTAAGACTTCTCTAACTCAAGCACGCTTTACTGTGGAGTTCTCTCAGGACCCTTGACCGAAAAGATAAGTGCACTTTGGTGACATAGATGGTCAAATCAATTCTTTTAAAACTTTTCGAAAGTCCCTGAAATTGGGGTGTATCACATCGATCGATGCAGACGCGCGAAATATCACCGACAATAATCTCTCTCAACTTCTCTCGGCTCCAACCATCGCCACAACGTCCGTGATGCGCAAAACTGCCCTCAACATGCCACAACCACCACCACAATCACTCACAAACAAGCACACAAGCAATAAATCACACAAATAAGTCTTGATCTTTTAATCACCTCATAAACAAGAAGATTCTGAACGAAAACGACAAGAATCACACCACAGAAAGCTCCCCACCACGTCCTTATCCACAGATATTCACTCGAAAAACATATACCCAAAAACGGCTTAGAACTCATCACGAACGCTCACAAGAACTTTTCAAAGAGAAAACTCTTCTTCTCAAGTGTTTAGAACAACAAAACGTGATAGACTCCTGGTAAGGAATCTGCTTCCCAAGAACACACTCGCAAGGTCTTGAAGATGAACGGTCAGAAAGATGATGATCAATGGGTCAAAGATGCAAAGACAAGATCGACGAAGAAGGTGAAGGGGGTTGATTTGCAGTGGATCGATGAAGATGAAAGGGTGAAAATGATGCAGCAGATAAAAAGGGAATTGAAATGAACTTCTAAGAGAGATGGAAATCTCTTAGACTTCAGGCTCGAGTTCAACTTAGATATGACACACTAAGAAGAAAACAAGTTGAGAAGATACTACACACTTCTCAGATCAAACAAGTAGAAAGAGATTTTTGATTAAAATGTTTGATGAAAAACAAAGAAGAGATACATTGTCTTTTTATAGGAGAAGGGGGGACGAAGGGGAGAAGAGAAATAAAACCCTAGACAGACTTGCAAGAGCTTTAACAAGGTCAAGTTCATGCAAGATGTCTAGGAAATGACAAAACATTAAATGCATTGTTTTTGAATGAAAAAAATATAGAAAATGGGCCAAGGCCTTTGTAATGAACCTTGGACCACGACTTGGGCTGGCAAAGGAGGCTTGAAAATGTTACTTAGGCCTCATTAAAAACCTTGTCAATAAAACCCAATGGGACAAAACTTGACCAAGGGAAAAGAGCGCCAAAGCAACATTTTACCCTTTACCGAGCACCTTGAGCTGTGATCATTGTGAAAGTGGTTTGAGCCACGTCTTCTAGCTTCTTTTCCAGCTCCATAAGTAATCCATTGATGTCTTGGTTGAACCTCTTGGACCGTGACCTTGTTAGAGGACCCGCCAGGACGATCAATGCTTCCTCTGCTGCTTCCACTGGTACAAGCTGCTCCTCCGGTGCTTCCTCTGGTTCAAGCTGCTCCTCCGGTGCTTCCTTTGGTTCAAGCTGCTCCTCAAGTTTGTGTGGTTCGGTTGAGCTATCCATGGTCTCATCATCATCTCCCACTTGAAAAGGATTTGACCTCAAATCCGAATTATCTGCACAATAAGGAGGAAGATCAGAAACATTGAAACTGCCACTAACTTTGTACTTACCTTGGAGGTCGAGCTGGTAGGCATTGTTGTTGATTCGTTTGAGCACTGTGAATGGTCCATCAATCCTTGGCATTAGTTTAGATGCTCGCTCCTCCGGGAAACGTTCCTTCCTAAGATGAACCCACACTTGATCACCCTCATTGAAGATGACTTCTCTACGCCCTTTGTTCGCATACTTCTCATACAGCTTCGTCCGGGCCTCCAGATTCTCCTTAGTCTTTTTGTGAACCTGTTTGACTAAATCGGCCTTTTTCTTGCCATCAAGACTTGATCTCACACTCAAAGGTAAAGGCATTAGATCCAAAGGAGAAGTGGGGTTGAACCCATAAACAATTTCAAATGGAGAAAACTTAGTCGTAGAATGCATAGAATGATTATAAGCAAATTATACATGCGGCAAGCAATCTTCCCAAGTCTTAAGGTTCTTTTTAATGAGCACACGCAACAAAGTAGACAAAGTTCGATTCACAACTTCAGTTTGCCCATCAGTTTGCGGATGACATGTAGTAGAGAAAAGCAACCTAGTTCCTAACTTAGACCACAAAGTTTTCCAAAAATAACTAAGGAACTTAGTATCACGATCAGAAACAATGGTCTTAGGAATGCTATGCAAACGAACAACTTCCCTAAAGAACAAGCTAGCAACATGAGATGCATCATCAGTTTTATGACATGGAATGAAATGTGCCATTTTAGAAAAGCGATCAACCACCACAAAAATAGAATCCTTACCAGCCCTAGTCCTAGGCAATCCAACCACAAAATCCATAGATATATCAGTCCAAGGATGCAAAGGAATAGGTAAAGGGGTATACAAACCGTGGGATTGAACCTTAGCCTTAGCTTGTTTACAAGTCGCGCACCGTTCACATAGCCGTTCAACATCTCTTTTCATATGTGGCCAGTGGAAGTGTTCTTGCATCACCTTATAGGTCTTAGCAACTCCAAAGTGACCCATTAAACCACCTCCATGTGCTTCCCTTAGAAACAATTCTCTCAAAGAAGAGTGAGGCACACAAAGTCTAATCTCAAAGAACAAATAACCCTCATGGCGATAATATTTCCCAAAGGCAAACTTCTCACAAGATTGAAATATTTTGCTAAAATTAGAATCATCAGCATACAAGTCTTTTATCTGCTCAAAACCTAGAAATCTTGCATCCAAAGAAGTAAGCAAAACATACCTGCGAGATAATGCGTCGGCTACAACATTATCTTTACCTTTTTTGTACTTGATCACATATGGAAAAGTTTCTATGAATTCGACCCACCGCGCATGGCGTTTGTTGAGCTTTTGTTGACCCTTTAAATGCTTAAGAGACTTGTGGTCAGTATGAATGACGAACTCCTTTGGCCATAGATAGTTCTGCCACGTTTGTAGTGCTTGGACCAAAGCGTAAAGCTCTTTCTCGTAGGTAGGATAACTGAGTGTAGCTCCTCCAAGTTTCTCACTGAAGAACTGCTATAGGCTTATGATCCTGCATCAAACAGCTCCAATACCTATGCCAGAGGCATCACACTCAATCTCAAAAGTTTTCATAAAATTTGGAAGAATTAAAACAGGGGAATTAGTAAGCTTCTCTTTCAAGGCCTGGAAGGCATTTTCTTGTGCAGCTTCCCATTTGAATCCAACATCCTTTTTAATCACTTCCGTAAGCGGGGCGGCAATAGTGCTGAATTCCTTGACAAACCGTCGGTAGAATCCTGCTAAGCCGTGAAAGCTCCTCACCTCGCTCACATTTGTAGGACTTGGCCAATCTTTGATTGCCTTGACTTTTTCCTCATCAACCTTGATTCCATCATTCGAATAACCCTTGTTTGGTTTTAAAAGCTGTTTTCCACTCATCGCCGTTATGTTGTTGATGGCTCGACAGTCCACGCACATTCGCCAACTCCCATCTTTCTTAGGTACTAGCAACACTAGAACGACACATGGACTCATGCTTTCTCGAATATGTCCTTTGTCCATCAGCTCGTTCACTTGTTTTTCAAGCTCTTTGGTTTCGGTTGGGTTGGTGCGATAAGCTGGTCGGTTTGGTAAGGCGGCTCCCGGCACAAAATCGATTTGATGCTCGATCCCTCGGATAGGCGGTAAACCAATGGGATTGTCCTCCGGAAACACATCCTTATACTCTTGCAAAACCAACTCAACTTTACTCAGTAGCACCGGTTCGGGGTTATTAGAACAAGCTAGAGTTTCTTTGTAAACAAATAGTAAACTATTGTGACTTACCTTGCTCTTACCCTTTGTATCAATCGGTTCAGTTTGTTTGGCGGTTCGCTGTTTCATGCTTAGCTGATCTAGATAGACCTCATGCGGCGTCATTGGAATGAGAGTCGTCTTCCGGCCATTGTGTTTGAAGATTTGTCGATTGGTGAAGCCATCGTGATGAACTTGTCGGTCTGATTTCCATGAACGTCCAAGAAGAATGTGGCTAGCATCCATCGGTAATATGTCACACATGATCTCGTCCTGATACTTACCAATTGAAAGCGGCACCTTGACTTGTTCCTTGACAGACATCTCTCCTTTCTCATTGAGCCATTGTAGTTCATACGGTTTTGGATGCTTAAGCACTTCTAGACCAAGCTTCTCAACCATAGTCCTGCTTGCAACATTAGTACAACTTCCACCATCGATAATTAAACTACATACCTTATCTTTGACAATACATCACGTGTGGAACAAGTTTTTCCTTTGCGCTTGCTCCGCAGACTTAGTTAGAACACTCAAAGATCTCCTAGCAACAAGCAACTCTCCTTTAGGTGGGGCTTCCAAACCCTCGTCTAATGAATCGTTTTCCGAACGTTCATCAGCAGATTCAACCTAGCCATTATCTTTAAGAACCATGATCCTTTTGTTGACACATTCGTTTGCGTAATGCCCAAGTCCTTGACACTTAAAGCAACGAATATCCCTTGTCCTCGTGATCACCTCCTTACCCTTACCTTTCGGGTCTGACTCAAACGGCTTTGGCTTGACGAATGGCTTGTAGTCCTTCTGGTAGTCGGGCTTGTCCTCCTTTTGGTAACTTGACTTTCCTTAGTTGTAGCTGGTCTTAACGGTGCTGTAGCTGGATCGAGAGTTATTTTTTTTGATTTGCTGTTCGAACATGACTGCCTTGTGAAGCATCTCCTCGATCTCCACATAATGCTGAGTTTCTAGACGGTCTTGGATTTCACGGTTAAGACCTCCCATGAATCGTGACATCATAGCTTCTCCATCCTCATGAATATCGGCTCTTAGCATTAGGGTTTCCATCTCCTTGAAGTACTCTTTGACAGACTTGCTTCCTTGAACCAAATTCCATAGTCGCTGATGAAGATCACGGTGATAGTAACTCGGCACAAACCTCCTACGCATGACGGCTTTCAGCTGGTTCCATGTTTCGATCAGTACATCTCCGGTACGTCTGCGGCTGGTAACAAGCTGATCCCACCAGCTTAAAGCATATACATAGAATTCGGTAGCAGTAACTTTAACCTTGTTGACCTTGGTGACCTCTTGACATATAAAGACTAACTCAATTTTCTGCTCCCACTCCAACTAGGTATCCGAATTATTGGTTCCATGAAAGGCAGGAATCTTGAACTTTAGGCCTCCCAACGGATCTCTTGGGACTGGACGGTCACGTCGACGCCTTCGCTGACCACTGTGTGAAGAACCATGACTGTAGTACTGCCTGGTCTCGTCATCTTGTCTTGGTTCTTCCTGGTTCTGCCATTGATGCTAATTTGCTTCCGGGTTGGTTTGATTCAAGTGTAGAGAACCAAGTCTTGCATCAAGCATGGTCGCCATAGCTGCTGTGACGGATTTAAGGATCTTCTTTTCCAAGCTAGATGTAGATGACTCTTCTTCTTCCGACGTCACCATGGTACCTGATTGCAGAGCGGTTGCTCTGATACCACATGATAGACTCCTGGTAAGGAATCTGCTTCCCAAGAACACACTCGCAAGGTCTTGAAGATGAACGGTCAGAAAGATGATGATCAATGGGTCGAAGAAGCAAAGACAAGATCGACAAAGAAGGTGAAGGGGGTTGATTTGCAGCGGATCGAAGAAGATGAAAGGGTGAAAATGATGCAGCGGATGAAAAGGGAATTGAAATGAACTTCTAAGAGAGATGGAAATCTCTTAGACTTCAGGCTCGAGTTCAACTTAGATATGACACACTAAGAAGAAAACAAGTTGAGAAGATACTACACACCTTTGTAATGAACCTTGGACCACGACTTGGGCTGGCAAAGGGGGATTGAAAATGTTACTTAGGCCTCATTAAAAACCTTGTCAAGAAAACCCAATGGGACAAAACATGACCAAGGGAAAAAGAGCGCCAAAACAACATTTTACCCTTTACCGAGCACCTTGAGCTGTGATCATTGTGAAAGTGGTTTGAGCCACGTCTTCTAGCTTCTTGTCCAGCTCCATAAGTAATCCATTGATGGCTTGGTTGAACTTCTTGGACTGTGACCTTGTTAGAAGACCAGCCAGAACGATCAATGCTTCCTCCACTGCTTCCGCTGGTACAAGATGCTCCTCCGGTGCTTCCTCTGGTTCAAGCTGCTCCTCCGGTGTTTCCTCTGGTTCAAGCTGCTCCTCAAGTTCGTGTGGTTCGGTTGAGCTGTCCATGGTCTCATCAAAACGGCTAACCAAAGTCTAGGGCGTCGAGCTTCCTTTTTTATAAGCAAGCTCTAGGCTTTCCCCATTAAACCGCATCGAACTGGAGACATTGGAAACAACCCGAGTGCAAACCACACAATAGTGTCGATTGATGCCCTGATCTTAAACCGTAAATCTGATTCGTGGGTGTTACAAAACTATACGCTAAATGTAAAATAGAGAACCCAAAAATTAAAAAAAAAAATTAAAAAATAATTTTAATTGTTAATTTAACATATTATATTTCATTGAATTATTATTTTTTTTTTAAGAATTTATTAGAACTGTCTTAATTGAGATATTACTTGGTGGTTTCTGGCCAAGTCGAAACCGGTGAAAGTTTCCTCGGACAAGATTTGGTGGTTCGAATCTAGGGAAGATTCAAACGACAGAAACGGGGAATGAGGAGATTCCAACGAGTCGTTTGCGAGAACGATCGTGAAGCCTCTTCGGATCGTACAGATGCGGCTATCGGAAGGATGCGATGGAAACAACGGTGGGACGAGTCGAGATGGAACGATGAAAGACTCGAGGACTTGTGGAAAAGGACTCGAGGTTGCGATGGTGGAACGATGGAAGTGACGCGAGAGGGAAACGATGAGTGGATCGAGTGACGACACAAGAGGTTTGGCTCTCCTCTTGATACGGTCACTAACAAGGTCGAACCCGGTTTGAGGCTTGTTAGGATTTTCTCAATGTTTAATCCCGGATTGAAGAAAGAGAAGAGTGAGACAAGTTTCAAGAATCTCTCTTGAGAAAAAGTTTTATTTTCATACAAGTCTAAGGAGGAACAAAGGGCTAAGAGGAGTTTAAATACATTAGGTCAAGAGAAGCTTAGGGACACGCGGATTCGTTATGATCCGCACATTTGTCCTTAGACGTGTTTCCCTTGTAAATGGAATACGTTGCCACCTATTGTCTTTCAAGACAAAACTCCAACGTTCAAAAGAAAGGGAATAAAAGAAGGGATATTCCCAAAGTTCATATTAAACCAAAGTTAAAAAGGAAAGAAAAAAAACCGCCTTGGCCTTGCGTGGGAAGCAACTTAGCCTTAGGCGTTGTGCACTTAGCTCCATGCCTCGTTAAAACCTTCTCCGGTAAACCCATTGGGAAAAACTCGGAATAAGGAAAAAGAGTACACTTCCTTGCTTAAGCGATTTGATCGTCTTCACTCTTGGATAAGAGTGAAGACTAAGCGAACTGAGCCTTCGGAGTCTTCATGGGACGGCTGGCGTTGGGCGAATGACCGGACGAACAGGTTGAGCTGTTGCTTGGTCGCCTTTGCTGAGCTCTTGGAGCGTGTGGTGGCTCCGGGAACGATTGCTGGTGCTTTGGCCGCGTCCGAAGTGGTTGTCTTGGCCGCGTCCAATGCGTCTTGGTCAGGCGTCTCGGTCGCGTCCAGCGTGTCTTGGTCTTCTTGGCCGAGGTCGCGTCCAATGCGTCTTGGTCAGGCGTCTCGGTCGCGTCCAGCGTGTCTTGGTCTTCTTGGCCGAGGTCGCGTCCTGCGATCACATCATAGATGGTCAAATCAATTCTTTTAAACATTTCCGAAAGTCCCTGAAACTGGGGTGTATCACATCGATCGATGCAGACGCGGGAATTATCACCGACAATAATCTCTCTCGACTTCTCTCGGCTCTGACCATCGCCACAACGTCCGTGATGCCCAAAACCGCCCTCAACATGCCACAACCACCACCACAATCACTCACAAACAAGCACACAAGCAATAAATCACACAAAACACACATCTAATCGCTTAGATAAGTCTTGATCTTTTAATCACCTCATAAACAAGAAGATTCTGAACGAAAACGACAAGAATCACACCACAGAAAGCTCCCCACCACGTCCGTATGCACAGATCTTCACTCGAAAAACATATCTACCCAAAAACGGCTTAGAACTCATCACGAACGCTCACAAGAACTTCTCAAAGAGAAAACTCTTCTTCTCAAGTGTTTAGAACAACAAAACGGCTAACCAAAGTCTAGGGCGTCGAGCTTCTTTTTTTATAAGCAAGCTCTAGGCTTTCCCCATTAAACCGCATCAAACTGGAGACATTGGAAACAACCCGAGTGCAAACCACACGATAGTGTCGATTGATGCCCTGATCTTGGCGTTGATCGATGCTCAAACCGTAAATCTGATTCGCGGGTGTTATAAAACTATACGCTAAATGTAAAATAGAGAACCCAAAAATTCAAAAAAAAAATAAAAAAAATAACTTTAATTGTTAATTTAACATATTATAATTGTCTGGACAAACAATAAATTGTCCAAAAAACAATAGTTTAAGAAAAGTAATATCTCAATTGTCTAGACAGTTCTAATAAATTCTTAAAAAAATAATAATAATTCAATGAAATATACCTTAGGTTTATAAACAAACAAAATAATATCGTATTACTAAAATGACCAGTAGTATTTTTATATTTATGAATCATAAAATATCTAGAGTCCAATCTAGTCACAGTTTCATCCTAATGCATGTGAACTAAATTGTTCCACAAATAAACTTGATCAAAATATTGACTATAACTAAGTCTTTTTTAGTTTTAAATTCTTGATTAATAACAGACTTTATTATTTTTCAACTATACTAATAATAATAAACTTATTTATAGCTGATGACGAGATGATAATAATTAAGATATATAGACTATAATCAAGTCTTTTTAATTATTATTTTATGTACATGATATATATGTCATGCGGCCACCCACATATCGAGCATATTATAAACTTAATTTACAATAAGCATAATCACACACGTTTTACTGTATTTAACACAGACAATGTTAAATACTACTAGTATAATTTTCTAATTTTATAATATAATACGATCATATATATTACCAAGAAAAAGAAGATGAATCCTCAGTTGTCAATTTACACAATAACGATTACATAAATACTATACAGACTTTTTTTTGGGAGATATATATCAGTTGTACTTCTTTATTAGCACATTTGTAAACATTCACAATAATAATAATAACACTAAATCTCAAAATTAGTAAAAATCAAAATTTCATACAAAATGTAGTGATGCTTAAGTACTTAAAGGTTTCTCTAAAAATGATCAAATTCATCAAAAGTCATCATAGTTATTTTTGGCATCTTATATATATATATATATATAGTGTTGACCCTTTAAGCTTTTAGATTTTAGATATTATATAAAAAATAACATAATAATTAGTAACCTATATAACATTTGTTTTTTTCTATTAATTAATTAGTGGCAAGATTAGTAATTTTTGTAATGATGGCTACTAATACATTGTATGGAAAAAAAAGACTTGTTGGATCTAAAATACTATTACATATTGAAAAATGAAATAATCAAAAAAAGACTTCTCAATTTCCACTGATTATCCATCGGAAAGAAGAGAGCATTTATGCAGCTGTTCAATATTAATAATAAAGATATATAGACTATAATCAAGTCTTCTATTATTGTTATTTTTATGTACAAGATGTATGTCATGCCGCCACCCACCTATATTAGAGCATTTTATAAACTTAATTCACAATAAGCATAATCACACACTTTTTATTGTATTTGACACATTCAATGATAAATACTACTAGTATAATTTTTCGAAATTTATACTACCTAAATAGTGCGAATGTAATCACACTAAATCCCAAAATTGATTACACTAAATCTCAAAATAAATTTAACACATTTAATAAAGTCATAATACAAATATGAGTATTCTTAGGAATCATGTCTTTGGCTAACATATATGCAGGCTTGTTACAAGCAAATTGGCATTCTCTGAACTTTCCTTGCCAGGAACCACTCTTATCCAATTAAAAACTCCAAAGTTAATATTATGACCAGTAATAAGTTTCATTACTTCTTTGGTATCTCCTTCAAAGGAAACCCTTGTATAACCTTTGCTCCAACGGTTTCTTTTCTTTGAGCGTGTCGACATGCCCCTAAGATAGCACCTCCAGTTTTTGATGGCCGCTCTCGATCATAGTTACCAACTAGTTGCATGCACTTCATCCAACCACAATTGGGTATCTTCCAGTGAGTAGCAGCTGTAGTCCGTTTTTGCAGTTAGACGTTCATCTTGATCGTGTCATTCTTTCGCATGAGTGAGAGCTTGGCTTATTATCTTTGGCCATGAAATGTTATTGTTTTGAAATATATATAAGATTGTTGCGAGAAGTCCAAATTTGCCAAAGAATCGAGTAGACGTGTTGCATTTAAAGATTTCTTGCATCAACCAATGTTATTTTCATACAATCTTATATCATATTCTACAAAATAGATAAATTTGTTTTACATAGTATATAGATTTTCACAATATCATAGAACTAAATTAGAAATTACTAATTTAAATAAGAGTAACTCGTAATAAGTTAATATAAGGTGTTTATTTATTAACAGGAGGAGGCTTTCTTTTGTGACCTATTAATTAGTTTTTAATGTTTATGGTGGAGAGGTATACATATCCTCTATTAATATAAAACTATATGTATAAATCTCAGACATATAATTAAGCAAAAAAAAGCATAAGATGGTAAAATTAGGATCTTTGGAATGAGCTTAGTAAATTAATGGTCACAACATTTAACAAAGACTTTTTGTTTTTGTTTTCGAAATCAATAATTGAATTTGTCTGAATTATTCTTTTGAATATTTCAAAATACAAATATGTCTTTCCAAAATCACTATAAATAGAGAAGGGAAGCACCCACTTAGTTTGTATCACCACCACTACAAAGGCACAACAAACAAAGAAACACAGAGCTAGAGAAAGCATTTTTTAAAAAGACTTAATTTGAGACCAAAAAAATGGCTGATACTAATGAGGAAATGGGAGCCCCCTCCGTGGTAAAAGCTTCGTACTGGTACCCAGATGGAGAGGACAAGGATCCCGCAACCTCGGCCCAAACGATTCCCTCAGCTCTCTTCACTCACCTTTTCTGCGCCTTCGCCGATCTCGACGCTGACACCAACAAAGCTTTCATCTCCGAAGTGCACGCACAGAGATTTGCCACCTTCACTGAAACTGTCAAGATACGAAACGACCAGGTGAAGACCCTCTTGTCGATCGGCGGAAGACTTGGAAACAATTCTGCGTTTGCGTCCATGGCAAGTAAACAGCAGTCACGGAAAAAGTTCATTGATTCTTGGATTTCGATCGCTAGATCAAACGGATTCAATGGTCTCGATTTAGCCTGGGAGTACCCGAACAATGAGACTGAGATGACCGACTTTGGGGCCCTAGTTGGAGAATTGCGATATGCGGTTGACGCCGAGCACAGACGCACCAGCAAACCGACTTTGCTGTTGACGGCTGCCGTTTACTACTCCTCGGTTTACAAGACTTTTACCTACCCGGTTAAAGTGATGAAAGATAACTTGGATTGGGTTAATATTATAGCCTATGAACTTTACACACCGCTGTCGTACCCCCACTTTACCGCTCCACCCGCCGGTCTGCACGCTTTTTCTTTGGACGAAGGTATAAGCATAATAATTTCCCTACGATTCAGATAATAAAAGAGGAGATGTTTAGGTGAGTAGTCTTTTTGGCTTAATTGATATAGAATTTGATAATTTGGCTGATATATTTATATATAGATCGAAGCGGCGACTCTGGTTTTAGAAAGTGGGTTGAGGACGGACTTCCCAAGAATAAAGCAGTCTTTGGATTTCCATACGTTGGCTATGCCTGGACTCTCCAAAACGATATGGATAACGGCTATCATGCCGCCGCCTCCGGAGTAGCCAAACATGAGGACGTATCTGAGGATGGTTCTATAAACTATGATAAGATACAGAAGTTCATAACTGATGAGAAAGCAGCACATAAGTATGACTCCGCGGTTGTCGGGAATCATTGTTTCGCCAACAAGATTTGGATTGCGTACGACGATACTGAGAGTGTGACGGCCAAAGTGACATACGCTAAGCAGAACGTTCTGCTTGGTTACTTTGCCTGGAACGTTGGAGCTGACGTTAACACTGTTCTATCCACCGCAGGTTCGTCTCTTTTTTCTTCTTCTTTTATTTTTTTTTGTTTCATTTATATTCTTTTTCGTTTCGTCTTTCATAAAATATTCTTTTTCGTTTTCGTTTCTTTGAATTGCAGCAAATATATATAAATCGCTAGTTCCCTATCGGTTAAACTAAACAGTACTGAGTTTCTTATATATGTATTTTGAAAATTTACAGCATGGAAAGCATGGTCTGGTTAAGTGACAACCATATCGGATCGGAGGAGTTCTTCCCACAACGATAAGTGAATGAAGAAATAAATAAATAAAAGACGATTGAAGAATAAAACATGTTTGCTTAATATTATTGTAAGATTAAAAAAAAACTCGTCTGTCTGTTTGTATCTTGTTTTCTGTAATAAAAAATAAAAAAAATGCTTGTTTTTTTTTATATAATCACTGTAAACCAAAAATAAAAATTGATTTCTATGAAAAAATGCATTACAGAACACTGACGGACTTACTTCATACCATTCATGTACGTTTCCATAAGAGATCTATCTATAACGAAATAAACCAAAAGAAGGTACATCATATATGCATGTTTCCAATTTGTATTATAACTCGAAAATGCATGCATGCATGTTTCTAATTTGTATTATAAAGAATCTAATAATCGATGAACGAAACTCACGTGATTATCTTTGGAGAATCGCAAACATTAGAGTTCTATGGGCTGAGAAGCCGACCATTGGGTCTCGGCCTTGTATTCTTTTATTCTTTCAATATAAAACCTTTTTATCAAAGAGACAAATCAAGTCTTTTTATAATTAGTATCACATATTTTAATAATGGAAGTTGGTATATAACATTGTTAGAAAAAGACTTGTTAGATAGACTATAACCGAGTCTTATTTATTATAACCAACAGTATCAATTCTTTTTTTAATTCTATGGACTTTAACCAAGTCTTATTTATTACTAGAAATAGGCTCGCACATCGCGCGAGATATATTTACTTTAATTTTTATTAATTATGATATACCTTAAATTTACAAATATATTTTTGAATTAGATTTTGTAATATGAATTTTTAAAAAATGTTTAATATGTGTTCCTTTATATATGTTTAAATGTTTAAAATGTTTAATTGATATAGAATTTGATAATTTGGCTGATATATTTATATATAGATCGAAGCGGCGACTCTGGTTTTAGAAAGTGGGTTGAGGACGGACTTCCCAAGAATAAAGCAGTCTTTGGATTTCCATACGTTGGCTATGCCTGGACTCTCCAAAACGATATGGATAACGGCTATCATGCCGCCGCCTCCGGAGTAGCCAATCATGAGGACGTATCTGAGGATGGTTCTATAAACTATGATAAGATACAGAAGTTCATAACTGATGAGAAAGCAGCACATAAGTATGACTCCCCAGTTGTCGGGAATCATTGTTTCGCCAACAAGATTTGGATTGCGTACGACGATACTGAGAGTGTGACGGCCAAAGTGACATACGCTAAGCAGAACGTTCTGCTTGGTTACTTTGCCTGGAACGTTGGAGCTGACGTTAACACTGTTCTATCCACCGCAGGTTCGTCTCTTTTTTCTTTTTCTTTTCTTTTTTTCTTTCATTTATATTCTTTCATAAAATATTCTCTTAAACTTACAGCATGGAAAGCATGGTCTGGTTAATTGACAACCATATCGGATCGGAGGAGTTCCCACAACGATAAGTGAATGAAGAAATAAATAAATAAAAGACGAGTGATAGGAAAAAAGATTGTGAGCTACCTGAAATATGGCGGAATGCATGGCCGGCCACACATACCAACTATGATAAAAGACACTCAACTACATCACCTATATGTATTGCATGGTCACATGTATGAAGTATATGATGTTATGTGCTCAACATCATACACATAGAATCTCGGTTTACCGGATCATTTACGCCGATGTTGACCTACCATTGACTCGTCGGAACCGAAAAAAGACCCGATCAGATTTATTGACCCGAACCCGAGACCTGACCCGGTTCAGATAATTGTTGGGTTTAGTTTTTGGGCCGAAATTTAATTAAAATTTAGGCCCATTAAAAACCCTAAAATTGATTCCATCAAAACAACATCGATTCCATCGTTTTCACTTCTCACTTTTGTCCATTTGAGGCGAAGAACAAGATCTCCTTTTGATCTAGGTTTTACTCGACAAAAGAATCGAATCTGCAACAGAATCTGTTGTATTGGTTGAAATCGAGAAAAGGTCAGAGTGAGGGTTTGAATTCTCATTCAGATGAGGTAACTTTCTCAATTTTCTTTTTATTTGGTAACATATGCCACGGGTCTGAACTAGTGGGGATGTTGTCGTGTAGTTGTTGGGGTTTGTTTCGGGTTTTCTTATTACTCGAAAGAAGAAACTTTTTGTTTGATTCCTTTTCTCGTGGTATTGTCAATTAAAAATTAGACACGTCGTGTTTGTGTCGGGATTTTGCAGTTTTGCCGTCTTGTTTGAGTTGTATTGTCTCATAGAGTTGTAAATAGTCATCGGGAACTTTGACTTTGACCCGTTTTTTTTTTTTTTTTTTTTTTTTGTAGTGCGAGAATATCTGTAAAGGTGAAATGTCACCATTCTGGGGAATTCAAGATGGTGGATGGTGTGTTAAACTACGTTGATGGAGTTGTTTGTACTTTGGAGGTGGATTCTGTCACAATCTTTGAAGATGTATTGATGAGTATGCTTGAGAAGCGAATTAAGCACATTGGGAAGATGTGGTACAAGCTACCATTTGAGGATTTATCTGATAGGAAGCCTCTGTGGGAGAATGTGGATGCCAATAAGAAGAAATTGGTTGCAAAAGGACGATGGATGGGAGAAGTAGATATCTATTTTGAGAAGGAAGTAGGAGAATGTGTTGAAGGTGTAGACACAAGAGCGGTTGGAAATAAAGACACGGCTATTGGAGGAGAAAAGATCACAGAAGAAACACAACAACTTGTCAAGGATGTCGCGTGTGATGATAATGATGAAGGTCAGAATTCGGAGGCATGTTTATCTGAATCATCAGAGTCAGATGTTGAGGCTGACATTGTTGACGAGGAGGCTGAGGTTGTTGAGGAGGACATACAAATTTTCAACAACCAAAACTACGAGGAGCAGATACCGGATGAAGATGATGTGTATCCAGCAACTGATGATGAATCTGGGGATGAGGAAGCACAAACAGAGAGGATGCAGAGAGGTGGTTTACTTGATGGTGTGTTTAGTTTGAAGCAAGTGTTTAACAGTGGGAGTGAGTTTAAGAAGAATGTGATCAAGTATGTATTGAAGACTAGGCGGAATGTTGTGTATGATAGGTGGGAGAAGGAAAAGCTTGGTGCAAAGTGTAAAGCAAAAGGCTGTGGGTGGAAAATTTACTGTGCTGTGGAGAACCCTATTGGAAAATGGATGGTGAAGACCTATGACTACGACCATCAATGCCATCCAACAGGACGATGTGAAATTATAAAGACTCCTGTCATTGCTGATTTATTCCTTGAAGATATTAGGAGGGATCCAGAGATGAGTGGTCCAGAGATTAAAGATGAGATGAAGAGGAGGTACAACATCATTATCTCACCAAACCAGGCAAAAGTTGCAAGAAGACGTGTATTTGATAAGCTGCAAGCCGAATGTGATGAGCAGTTCGCAAGATTAAGAGACTATGAACTTCATCTAATAACGTAAGTTAATGTGATTTTGGCCTTAGTCTTATTATTTTTTATTTCTTATTTGGTTTATTATCGTGGTTGTCTTAATAAGTTTTTGATTTCTTTTAGGTCTAATCCTCAAACTACAGTGGAGATCAACACAGTAGTAAGAGCTGATGGTCGTGAGGCATTCCACCAAATTTACATTTGCTTTGAGCCGTTGAGGACTGCTTGGAAGCAGAATTGCAGACCAGTATGTCTCTACCATATCTTTCTATTCCTTTTGGTTATGTTTTAATAGTAGTTTTCTTATATATCTTTCTATAGTCTTCTGAGAGCAGGGCAAAGAGAATAAGATTAAATGGAGAACCGGGTCAATTGGAAGCTCAAGATCAATCTGAAATGGAAGCAGCATTTGCCGCAATGGAAGCACCTGGACCTGAAGAACCTGAAGCTGGACATCGAGCTGAAGAACCTGAAGTGCAAGATGTTTCTTCATCCGCACCACAGAGAAGCTGGGTCGAGAGGATGCTATTTGGATGAGGGACTGATTTGTAGAAGGTTTTTTGGATGGTTAAATACTTTAATCGGCTGTTTTGGTGACATACTTTAATCGGATGACATATTGACATGTCAGGTTGCTTTTTTGGATACATTATTGACATGTTAGGTTGGTCATTGGCACATGTGAGGTTGGTTTTTTGGATACATTATTGACATGTTAGGTTGGTAATTGGCACATGTAAGGTTGGTTTTTTGGATACATTGTTGACATGTTAGGTTGGTCAGATTGGTTTTTTGGATACATTATTGGTCAATTTGAGCATGTATTTGGTTACTTTAAACACTTAATTTGGTAATTGTTCAAGTGTTCTACTTCTTTTTCTAAACAAATTCTTTACCAAAAGCCAAATTCACTAACCAAATTCATACAAACAACAACAAATTCATTACAAGGCCACTAACCGAAGGCATTACAAAGCCACTAACCGAAGACATTACAACCAAAGCTCATTCAAACAACAACAATGCTCAGCCAAAAACAATGGCTCCAACAGCACATACAAGCAATCCTGTCAATCCAGTGATGACAATGTGTTGACGATACACAATTCTTTCCATCTCAGCATTCTTTGATGATATCTCCAATTGTTTCTTCTCCAAATCACCACGAAGCTCCTTAATTGTCGATTTTAGTTGACTGATCATCTTAATCTTCTCGTTAATTTCAGCTTCAGCTTCTACCAACGCTTGTCTCGGCCAGCCTTTCACCTCTTCTTCATCAACCCACCTAAAGTATTTGCAATGAGCGTTCCCACCTTCCTACAGACACATCAATTGGAGACTTCAATTGGAGACTTCTTAATCAACAAATCTCACCACCTAAACATTCTTAATAACACTTAAAGAACATACCTTGTACAACTCACACCCATAAAACTTTCGATGTGGATTTCTTGCCGTTTTAGACTTGAAAATCTTTGCCGGCAATCCACAATCACAGACTTTGCGCCCCCCAAATCTGCTGTTACTGGAGGATCCCGAGCTTAATTCCATCTTTGAAATGATGAACACTAAGAACCCTAATAGTCGACTCGACCTTTCACAGCGACTGACTCGAATATCTTTGTTTTCGAGAAACCGTGTTTCACTTGTGAGAGAGAACGATGGAATCAATTTCAGGGTTTTTTTAATGGGTCTAAATTTTAATTAAATTTCGGCCCAAAAACTAAACCCAACAATTATCTGAACCGGGTCAGGTCTCGGGTTCGGGTCAATAATCCGATCGGGTCTTTTTTCGGTTCCGACGAGTCAATGGTAGGTCAACGTCGGCGTAAATGATCCGGTAAACCGAGATTCTAGGTGTATGATGTTGAGCACATAACATCATATACTTCATACATGTGACCATGCAATACATATAGGTGATGTAGTTGAGTGTCCTTTATCATAGTTGGCATGTGTGGTCATGCATTCCGCCATACTTCAGGTAGCTCACAATCTTTTTTCCAGAATAAAACATGTTTGCTTTATGTTATTATAAGATAAAATAAAATAAAACTTGTCTGTCTGCTTGTATGTTGTTTTCTGTAACTAAAAAAAACAAAAATGCTTGCTTTTTTATATGATCACTGTAAACCCAAATAAAAAATAATGGTTTGATTTCTAAGAAAAAATGCATTACAAAACACCGACGGGCTTACCTCATACCATTCATGTACGTTTCCATTAGAGATCCATCTAACGAAATGACATGCATGTTTCCAATTTGTATTATAAAGAATCTAATACTAATCGATGAACGAAACTCACGTGATTATCTTTGGAGAATCGCAAACCCTTTCCTGCAATTGGAAACTGTATTCACCTTCATCCTCCTCCTTGGAGCAACTTATCAAAACTTCTTACTTGTTAACTCTGCAAACTGTCTTTCACCACTAGTTGATTAGAGATTTATCGAAGCTCGTCTTCAATGTTGAATCATATCCATCGAAATTGCGCATCTCTTTGGAAACTCATTGAACCTATATATTTATTTACTTTTCATGTACTATTTGAGTTTTAAGTAGCTAGTGTGTACTTCCCTCTTTTGAGGATTTAATAGAATAAAGTGATTGTTTCACCAAAACAACCTTAACTGTAATTGTGCTCAAAAAGTATTTGCAACAAAGTATTTGCTGAATCTAGTTAAAACTTGTGTGTCTCTTGTCTCTTCTACACTAACATCATATCCATCGAGATTGTGCATCTCTTAGAAACTCATTAGGTTTGATGATTCATTAGTAGTAAATGTTTAGATGATCTCGCTTATAATGTACTTAAACTATAGCTTTAACATAGAATGAAAAATTCTAATATATATGAAGTCAAGAAACAAAACAAAAATTGTACTTGAAATTATAATATTTTGTCTAAGAGCTTGAAAATGTATATATATGTAAAGTTATTTCTAGCAACTTTAAAAGCCAGCCATGTAGTTAAAGCTTTGTTAAAAAAAAAGGGCATTTTTGGAAATAAATCTTTTTCTATGTTCATTTTCCAAAATATTTGTTTTCTAGATACAAAATGACTAAATTGTAAATCCTAAACTCTAAATAATACATTCTACCTCTTAAAACTTAATGACCAGACCTTTTTCTTTATTTTAATATAATAATTAACTAGTGATACTCACAAGCACTCTAGCAACAGTCAATACAAACAGCAGAAATAACAACAACATTAAACCAGCAATTATCCAACAAAAAATCTAATAAAGAATTAACTATTATTCAATCTAACATAAGCCGATAAATAAATCATCCAACAATGTCATGAAACATTAAACCAGCATCCTAACAACATTCTAATGACCCGACTCTAGCAACCTAACAGAAGCCAGACATCAATCAAACGAACCACTAGAACATCCTCCTCTTTATCACCTTGATTTTACAGTCACACTTTTGCTTTATGTGCACCACAAAAAGAATGGAACGCATGAGTTATCAGAAATATTCAGTGATGCGATCCTCCCATCTACTGGACTATACACATAAGCGAAAAGACAAACAGAAACATTTCACAAAAAGCAAGCAAACCAGACTACTCTGAACGTATGTGTCGACTGAAACCCCTCATCGTCATGGTCGACGCTGAACCTTTGTGTCGATCGACGCACTCCTTGCATCGATCGATGCTTCCTCGTGTCTTCACCAAAACCCTTGTTGCATCATGTAACGCCACGACCGCTAGCTCTTAGTGGGCCCATCCATATATGACGGCCAGTTTGCTACGTCCGGGAGGCTTTAAAGACTTGTTTACCGTCCCTACAAATCACCACATGTGTTTTAAACTCACTCGCACAGCTCCGACAATCACTTCTCGAAAGATCATACATCCTAAGACTTCTCCAACTCAAGCACGCATTAATGTGGAGTTCTCTGAGGACCCTTAACCGAAAAGATAATTGCACTTTGGTGACATAGATTGATGTGATCGCAGGACAGGAGCTCGGCCAAGACGACCAAGACACGCCGGACGCGACCGAGACGCCTGACCAAGAGGCATCGGACGCGGCCAAGAAAACCACTTCGGACGCCGCCAAAGCACCATCGATCCTTCCCGGAGCCATGACACGTTCCAGGAGTTAAGCAAAGGCGGCCAAGCAACGGCTCAACCTGTTCATCCGGTCATTCACCCAACGTCCACCGATCTATGAAGACCTCGGAGACTCAGTTCGCTTGGTCTTCACTCTTACCCAAGAGTGAAGACAACAAAGTCACTTAAGCAAGGATTTTTACTCTTTTTCCTTACTCCGGGTTTTTCCCATTGGGTTTACCGGAGAAGGTTTTAACGAGGCATTGAGTTTGGTGCAAAACGTCTAAGGCCAAGTCACTTCCCGTGTCAAGGCCAAAGAAAGTTATCTCTTTTCCCTCTTATATTTTGGTTTAAATTGAACTTGGAATATTCCTTTAGGACCGTTAAGAGTTTTTTGTGGCTAAGCTTGTTAGTCAAAGGAGGCGACGTGTTCTCATTGCAAACAGAACACGTCAAAGGACGATGTGTGGACCAAGATAAGTCTGCGTGTCCTTAAGCCCCTTCCTTACCCTAGCTATTTAAACTCCTCTTAGCTCTTTGTTTCTCCTTAGACTTGAATGAAAATAAAACTTTTCTCAAGAGAGATTCTTGAACTTGTCTCCATCCTTTCATTAGTCAATCCGGGATTGCTTAAGGGAACTAACCCTAGCAAACCTTGAACCGGGTTCAACGTTTGTTAGCGACCGTATCAAGAGGAGAGCAAGCCTCTTGTGTCTTCATTCAATCCATCCTCTTTTCCATCGTTCCATCTCTTTCGTTTCCATCTTCACATCGTTCCCAAACCACACTCAAACGCTTCCGTATCTTACCGCATCTTACCGCATTTTACCGCATCGCCAAGAGTCACTTCCGCATCGTCCATCCGTACCGCATCTGCTCGATCCAATAGAAACCTCCGACCGTATTCACAAACGCTCGTTGGAATCTCGCCATTTCTCGTTTCCCTCGTTTAAATCTTCCCTAGATTCGAACCCTCAAGTTTTGTCTGAGGAAAGTCTTGACTGCCGAGCTCTGTCCGAAGTCGCTTCCTCCGTCCGTACCGTAACCGCGTCTCCCAGTCACATCAGCTTGGTATCAGAGCTTTAAAAGCTCCTGTCAGGTTGTTTCGTTCTAAAACTCTCTCTTTTCGTTTAAAGTTTCTATCTTGTCCAGTTTGTTCCGTTTTGCTATTTTGGTTTACTTTGGTGCATGTTTGGTGTTGTTCATCGTTTGTCTAGGTTGTTAGCGGTTCATATTGTTCATCCTGTTTGTCTTAGTGTTCGTCTGTGTTCTTGCTAGATGGTCAAATCAATTATTTTAAACCTTTCCGAAAGTCCCTGAAACTGGGGTGTATCACATCAATCGATGCAGACGCGCGGAATATCACCGACAATAATCCCTCTCGACTTCTCTCGGCTCCAACCATCGCCACAATGTCCGTGATGCCCAAAACCGCCCTCAACATGCCACAACCACCACCACAATCACTCACAAACAAGCACACAAGCAATAAATCATACAAAACACACATCTAGTCGCTTAGATAAGTCTTGATCTTTTAATCACCTCATAAACAAGAAGATTCTGAACGAAAACGACAAGAATCACACCACAGAAAGCTCCCCACCACATCCTTATCCATAGATCTTCACTCAAAAAACATATCTACCAAAAAACGGCTTAGAACTCATCACGAACGCTCACAATAGGAACTTTTTGAAGAGAAAACTCTTCTTCTCAAGTGTTTAGAACGACAAAACGGCTAACCAAAGTTTAGGGCGTCTAGCTTCCTTATTTATAAGCAAGCTCTTGGTTTTCCCCATCAAACCACATCGAACTAGAGACATTGGAAACAACCCGAGTGCAAACCACACAATAGTGTCGATTGATGCCCTGACCTTGGCGTTGATCAATGCTCAAACCGTAAATATGATTCGCGGGTGTTACAAAACCATACGATAAATGTAAAATAGAGAACCCGAAAATTAAAAAAAAAATTAAAAAAAAAACTCTAATTGTTAATTTAACATATTATAATTGTCTGGGCAAAAAAATAAATTGCGCAAAAAACAATAGTTTAAGAAAAGTAATATCTCAATTAGGACAGTTCTAATAAATTCTTAAAAAAATTAATAATTCAATGAAAAATACCTTAAGTTTATAAACAAACAAAATAATATCGTATTACTAAAATGACCAGTAGTATTTTTATATTTATGAATCATAAAATATCTAGAGTCCAATCTAGTCACAATTTCATTGTAATGCATGTGAACTAAATTGTTCCACAAGTAAACTTGATCAAAATATAGACTATAACTAAGTCTTTTTTTAATTTTAAATTCTTGATTAATAACAGACTTTATTATTTTTCAACTATACTAATAATAATAAACTTATTCATATCTGATGACGAGATGATAATAATTAAGATATATAGACTATAATCAAGTCTTTTTAATTATTATTTTTATGTACATGATATATATGTCATGCGGCCACCCACATATCGAGCATAATATAAACTTAATTTACAATAAGCATAATCACACACGTTTTACTGTATTTAACACAGACAATGTTAAATACTACTAGTATAATTTTCTAATTTTATAATATAATACGATCATATATATTACCAAGAAAAAGAAGATGAATCACTCAGTTGTCAATTTACACAATAACGATTAAATACTATACAGACTTTTTTTTGGGAGATATATATCAGTTGTACTACTTTATTAGCACATTTGTAAACATTCACAATAATAATTATGACACTAAATGTAACATCCGCGAACTAAAATCCTGGATTGGGAATTGCATCGGTCGATGCAATAGGTGCATCGGTCGATGCATGTTCAGTTTTGTGCGGACGAGTTTAAGTTAAATGCTGCGTTTTGGGTAAAAGGGAAAAGGAAAATCTTGAAATCGTTTCTTTTGTCTCATTAGTCGACTTTGGCCGTTTTTGAGAGAAACAAAAGAGAGAAAGAGTGTTCTTGGTGTCCTTGGTGATTTTTGTGGATTGGTGGCATTTTCTGGTGAGATCTGAGGCTTAGAACGTTGTAGGAGCTCAGGGGCGGACTCACGTTTATTAGAGGGGGTGAAAGTGCACCACATAAAAGTATAAAATGTTTACTTTATGCATACTAATTAGTGATATAAGGTAGCCTAGTGGTCAATGATGCACCCCATAATATTTGAGATAAACGGTTCAAATCCCCAACTAGACAATTTTGGGTTTTTTTTTGCACCCCCTCAAAAGATTTGCTGGATCCGCCACTGTAGGAGCTTGCTAGGAGTGTTTTATTGCTTGCTTGAGGTTCAGTTTCGTCTTGGCAAAGGTAATTGCATGACCATGGCTTATATAAGCTAGAGATCTCTCTGATTTGCTTGTTATGTGTTGTTAGGCTTGTTCGATTGATATTTGGGACGTTAGGAAGCTTTCTTGTGGCTTGAGATCGAGTTTTGTGGTTGTAGGAACGAAGATCCGACGAGAAGCTTCGGAGGAAACAATGCTCGACATTGCATCGGTCGATGCACATTGTGCGTCGGTCGATGCAGATGCGAGGACGGCGCAGAAACTCGAGGGTTTTTGTGTTATGTCGAGCATGCATCGGTTGATGCAATGGGAGCATCGGTCGATGCAAGTTAACCTTGCATCGGTCGATGCAGATCTTGTGTCGCTCGACACAACCTCCAACTAGTGTCGGTCGATGCATATTGGTGTCTGTCGATGCAGAGTCCTAGTTTGTCTATTGTTGATTGTTGATTGTTGGTTGATGGTTAAAGATGTCTCTACTGCTTGTATGTATAGCCCAGTAGATGGGATGATTGCCTTACTGAGTGTTTATAAAATACTCATGCATTGCAATTTGTGTTTGTGGTGCAGGTAAAGGCAAAGTGAGATCGTGGAATCAAGGCAATGAAGAGGAGGATGTTCTAGGGACTCAATTGGATGTTGTCTGGCATTGCTAGGTTGCTAGAGTTGAGTCATTAGAAACATTGCTAGGTTGCTGGTTCTATGATTCTTGTTGTTTGGTATTTGGATATTGATTATGTTATAATATTAGTTTATTATTGGATTATTATTGGATATTGGTATTTGTTATTCCGCTGTTGATTGTGATTGTGGTTAGGTGGCTAGGGGATATGGGACCACTAGTTGTAGTTTAATTATTATATTTATATTTATTATTTTAAAAAAAAATGGTTGGGTCCTTTCAGTTTGGTATCAGAGCCCTTACGGTTCTAGGTTTGGGTTCACTAGGCTTTGTGCTGTAGATGTTTGGGATTTGCATGCTTTGATTTATTATGTGAGTTAGTCAATTGTGTGTGGCATGGAGTCCTAGAACATCCTCTTCAAGCCTACAGTGTGATTCCACGGTGAGTTTGTGTTTTTGTATTTTTGTGTTATGTTAAGATTGCTTGCTAGCCTCTGTTCTTGGAAGTTCAGTGGTTAAAGTTGTTTGAGTTGTTGATCGTGGACAGGGACGTGGTCGTGGTCATGGTCGGGCAGGTCCCGAGGCCAGCGAGTGTGTAGTTCAGAGTTCAACGAGGAGGTACGTTAGAGGGTCGCAAGCGTAGGAGGGACCAGAGAGGGTTAGCCGGTGAGAATGCCGGGGATGCTGGGAACCCAGGTGTGGGGTTGCAGCAGGTGGAGCCTACGGTCGAGATGATCTTGGAAGATCTGTTGGCATGCTGTTGGAGCGGTTACCGAGAGGGGTACCAGTGCAGGCTCCAGTTGTACCGCATGTGGTGGGGTGCAGCCAAGGGCTGCGAATGTTAAAGAGTTTCCATCTTATGTTAGGAGGATGGAGCAGTTGTAGATGACCGGTATGAGATTATTCACAAGTGGTATCGGGCCTAGAGAGGCGGATAGGTGGACATATGCAGTTGGAGCAGATATTTCTCTGTTTGGTGGTTAATCCAGTGGGATATTAGAAGTTGAGTGGGCAGGTGTAACATTGCAAAGTTATACTCGGACCACAGGAGGTACTGTTTGTAACGCCCCCAAACCGTTCTATGACTCACTAGCTAGCTAGCTAGCCGTGACAGTGTCCCCGCGTGAGTGGTCGTCGAGAACTCACGCGTGACAACCGCTTTTGGAACAGAAAAATCGACTCACTATTCTAGCTAGACTCGAGAACAAATTTCAAGAGGCTAAGCTAAAATAAAACACACAACACCAATTCAAGCATTGATAAGTCAAGCACATAGCAAGAAATCAATCAAGAATAACACAAGCTATAATCAACAAGAAGCAAGAAATATATTTCAAGCAACTTAAGATTGTTCCACATGCATGCAACCAATTTAAGCAACTTAAGCAATACAATGCAACAAGTTCTAATATGCATGCAACCGTTTGATTTAACCGTCTAAATCCTTCTTAATCCAATTAAGCATGCAAGCCAATTTTATTCAATTTAACCCATTTAAATCCCTCAAGTCCAACTTATGCATGCGTGCTAACCTCAATCGTTTTATGCAATAAAATTGCAAATAAACTTCACCAAGTTTTAATTATGCATGCAACCGGTTTTAAGCAAATAAAATTGCTAACCACTTCAATTCTCATCTTGCATGTAATATCCTTTGTCCAAATTTTAAGTAAGTCCAAATTACTTAAATGCATCCCAATTCATTTGCGATCTTGCATGGTGATTCCTAGCTCAAATTTGATGTAATCTTTAACATGAATTTAGCATGAATCCTACCAAATTTATGCATGCAACAATTTAACTGATTCTACCGAGAATCTAGTCTACATGCAACACACAATTACCGCAGAACTCACCTTTACGTGATCGGTGATGATTGCACTTCACGGCACCGCGGATCAGACACTCCTTCTCTTCGCGACAGCAGCCTCTCGCTTCGTCCGCTACAACCGTCTTTTCTTGGCTTACACTCGACGCAACAATCGGTACTCTCTCGGTCTTTTCTCGACGCAGACAGCATCTTGCTCTCAGCTCAGTCTCGAAGTGGACAGTGTCTCGCTTTCGATCAACTTTACCAAAAACTCTGTCTCCTCTCGACGCAAGCAGCACTTCGCTTCGATCTCCCTCTCGACGATCTTTCTCGTCTCTCTCGACAATCCCTCTCGGCAATCTCTCTCGGCAATCTCTCAATCTCGTCTCTCTCTCTCTCTCTCTCGGATTTGAGAGAAAATTAAGCTTTTGAGAGAATTTTGAGGAAATGAGCAAAATGATCTCCCAAGATCTCTATTTATAGGCTCGACATCCTCCTCCTCTTCCCTTAGTGGAACTCGACAAATGGCATCTCTCCTTTTGCATGTAGAGCGTGCATTTCACGCTCGCGACAAATGGCAACATTTTCTTTGCATGTGGCGCGTCTCCTTCACTCCCCAATCCATAAGCAACAATTTTCATTTGCACCCCATCTTCTTTCTGCATGCCTTGCATGTTTTCCCATTGGTTGATTCTTGAGAAAACAAATTCCGCAATTTTTGGAATCTTGTCGGGTCGGCCGGTCGTTGGTCATTTCTCGACGTTCCTCGGCAAAACCCGTCCTCTTCGTCCAACGCTCTCGACAATTCACGGATTTCTCGGTCTCGCTCGGACATGACTCTCGGTCAGTCTCGGCATTTCTCGGTACCGCTCGGACACGCCTCTCGGTCATTCTCGGCAGCTCTCGGACCTCTTCGGACATCTCTCGGATGTCTCGGTCCTCTCGGCAAATTCCGGACAATTCTCTCGGTCTCTCGGACGCTATCGATTCTCTCGACCAAATCTGGATAATTTATCGGTCTCTTGGACATTGTCAATTCTCTCGGCAACTGTCGGATAATCCTCTCGGCTCCTTGATCACTATCGGCCTTCCTGGTAACTCCCGGACAATTTTCCTCGGTCTCGTCTGGACTTTTCTCGGTTTCCTCGATCATCTCCCGGACATCTCGATCTTTTCTCGGACATCACGATCTTTTCTCGGACATCACTCGGACATCTTTCAGACATCTCGGCCTTCTCTCGAACATCACCCGGACATCTTTCTTGGTACTTAACCGTTTCTTCCGCGGATGCCATTTCCGCAAAAACTGATAATTTTCGATCGGTCTTAAGGTCTCGATCGCACCTCCGGTCACTTCAGTCTAGGCTCGGCCATTCTCCGACTCATGAATTTTTCCTCGGACTTCCTTGGGTCGTCCTTCTTTGTTTTAGTTCCTCTTCCTTCTTAAGTCTTTTCCGGGCCATTTCCTCGAATTTTTATTTTGGGATTTCTACCCTTAGTGAGGGTCACTACACTGTTGGTCGGGAGATGTTTATAGTCATTAAGGATTGCTGCCCCTGTGGAATGGTGATTCTCCTGAATACCGATAGCTCGCGGTGCTGTGGGCTCCAAGAGTGGCAGAGGAAAAGATGTTTCCCCTGAGGGGATGAGTAGTTCTCCTGATACCAAGATCTCGAGGATTATGGTCCAAGAGTGAGACGGTATAACTCAAAGACGGTGGTCTAAGAGTGAGATCGGTATGGCTCGAAGGTTGCGACCTAAGGGTGGAGAAGTTGGGAGCAAGCAATGCCTAGGACTTGAGTATAAACATAATGACGGGATGTAGACCTCGAGAATTGATGGTGGTTTAATCTTGGATTTTAGTGTGTTGGCCGGTGGGCCAGGATTTTATGACCGGTGCGGTCATGAATGTGTGGCTGATGCGCCAGGATCGTGTGGCCGGTGGTGCTGGAGTCCCGGGAAGGGGAGCTGCAGTAGGTATGAGCCGGCAAGGGCATGGTTGCCAGATATTTAAGATTCACGAGAAGCCTTCATGGCAAGATAAACTAATCGTTGCGACGATGGTGGATGGAGATCATTGGTGATGGACAGGGATTGCGAGGTTCAAGGTTTTGGTAAGCTTGCTGGGGGAAAATAAGTCAAGCGGGTTGAGTTGGCGGCTTGCAAAGCATCTGACGCGGAGAATCAAAATATGCGAACATATGGTACTTGTTTGTTTTATTACGCTCGTATTGATGATTATCTGTGGAGGATGATTGCCCAGTGGAAAAGCCATCTCTGGAATAAGCTATCTTGTGAAAGTTTTCCTAAGAGCCAAGTTACAAGAGATTCTTGGACGATCAAGAAGGTTGATATTCAGGTGGCGGTGAGCTGATGTCGGCATACTTGATTATTTGTTTAGTAAAGATGAAGAGACAGATAGAGGATTTGTTGAGCAGAGGACTCTTTTGTCTTATCACTTCACTGTGGGGAGCGTCGGTGTTCGTCAAGAAGAAGGACGAGGGATGGGTTTATGAGTTTGTGGCGATGTCGTTCGGGTTGACTAACGCGCCAGCAGCATTTATGAGGTTGATGAACAGCGTGTTTCAGGAGTTTCTGGACGTGTCTGTCATCATTTTCATCGACGATATCCTGGTATTTTCTAAGAGTCCTGAAGAACATGCAGTGCATTGAGAGCAGTTCTGGAGAAGCTGCGGGAGCAGAAGTTGTTTGCTAAGTTGAGCAAGTGCAGTTTTTGACAGCGGGAGATGGGCTTTCTGGGTCACATTGTTTCTGCAGAGGGGGTTTCTGTAGATCCAGAGAAGATTCAGGCTATCAGGGATTGGCCTAGACCGCAAAATGCCACAGAGATCAGAAGTTTCCTTGGTTTGGCAGGTTACTACAGGAGGTTTGTGCAGGATTTTGCAAGTAGAGCACGCCCTATGACTAAGTTGACAGGGAAGGATGTCCCGTCTGTGTGGTCACAGGAGTGTGAGGAGGGCTTTGAAAGCCTTAAGGAGATGTTGACTACTACGCTAGTGTTGACTTTGCCTGAGCAGGGAGAACCCTATGTGTTTTATACAGATGCATCTAGGGTTGGTTTGGGGTGTGTGCTGATGCAGCATGGGAAGGTGATTGCCTATGCTTCGCGGCAGTTGCGGAAGCGTGAGGGCAACTATCCTACTCATGATTTAGAGATGGGTGTTGTAGTCTTTGCCCTTAAGATTTGGAGATCTTATCTTTATGGTGCAAAAGTACAGGTGTTTACAGATCATAAGAGTCTGAAGTATATATTCACTCAGCCTGAGCTGAATTTTAGACAGAGGCGGTGGATGGAACTTGTGGCAGACTATGATTTGGAGATAGCCTATCATCCTGGTAAGGCTAACACGGTTGAAGATGCTCTGAGTCGGAAGAGGGTAGCTTCGACTCAGGAGCAGGAGATGGAGTCTCTGATAGGAGAGATCAGTACTTTGAGGTTGTGTGCTGTTTCACAGGAACCGTTGGGTTTGGAGCCGGTTGATAGAGCAGATCTTCTGGGTAGGGTGCGGTTGGCTTAGGAGAAGGATTTGGGGCTGGTTAATGCCTCAAAGGATGTGGATTCAGAGTATCAGGTCTCAGATAATGGTACTATCTTGCTGCACGGTCGGATTTGTGTGCCGAAGGATGAGGAGTTGAGGCAGGAGATCTTGAGAGAGGCTCATGCGAGCAGGTTTTCTATTCATCCATGAGCGACTAAGATGTACCGTGATCTCAAGAGGTACTATCACTGGGTCGGGATGAAGAAGGATGTAGCTAGTTGGGTTGCAAGGTGCGATGTGTGTCAGCTAGTGAAGGCTGAGCATCAGGTTCCTAGCGGGTTACTGAAAAGTCTACCCATTCCTGAATGGAAGTGGGATATGATTACTATGGACTTCGTGGTGGGTTTGCCAGTGTCCAGGACGTTTGATGCTATTTGGGTCATTGTGGACCGGTTGACTAAGTCAGCACATTTTCTGGCCATTAAGAAGACTGATGGAGCAGCGGTCTTGGCTAAGAAGTATGTGAGAGAGATAGTCAGATTGCATGGGGTGCCAGCGAGCATTGTGTCTGACAGGGATTCTAAGTTCACTTCGGTGTTCTGGAAGACATTTCAGGCAGAGATGGGCACTAAGCTGCATATGTGTACAACTTATCATCCCCAGACAGATGGACAGTCAGAGATGACGATCCAGACGCTGGAGGATTTGCTGAGGATGTGTGTGTTGGATTGGGGTGTCCATTAGGCAGATCACCTGAACCTGGTAGAGTTTACTTACAACAACAACTATCAGGCAAGTATTAAGATGACTCTTTATGAGGCTTTGCATGGGAGACCATGCCGTACACCATTATGCTGGACTCAGGTGGGGGAGAGGAGCATGTTCGGGGGAGATTTTGTTCAGGAGACCTCAGAGATCTTGAGTTTCAGGTAGGAGACAGAGTGTACCTCAAGATGGCCATGTTGCGGGGTCCGAACAGGTCATTGATAGAGACTAAGTTGAGTCCAAGGTTTATGGGTCCGTTCAGAGTGATTGAGCAGGTGGGACCGGTAGCATATAGGCTGGAGTTGCCTGAGGCTATGCGTGCGTTCCACAAGGTGTTTCATATTTCTATGTTGCGGAAGTGTCTCCGTGAGGATGATCAGTTGTTGGCTAAGATTCCTGAAGATCTTCAGCGTAACATGACTTTGGAGGCGAGACCAGTGAGGGTTCTCGGGAGGAGGATAAAGGAACTTTGAACGATGAAGATTCCTTTGATGAGAGTCCTTGGGACTGGGGTGGTTTGAAGGAAAGTTTCCTTAAATAGAAGTTTCTAAATGTGGAAAGTTTCCAAAAATGGAAGTGCTAAAAATGGAAAGTTTTATGTGAGTTAGAATTTGTCCATTTTAGTGGTGGAGAGCCTTTGAGAGGCTTGTGTGGCCTTAGTGGCGGACTTTTGAGTCATTGTGCCGTGTGTGGCTGTCTTTTAAGACATTGTGTGGCCTTTGTGGCAGGCTGTTTAGCCAGATGTGTGGCCTTTGTGGCGGGATGTTTAACCAGTTGTGTGGCCTTTATGGCGGGATGTTTAGCCAGATGTGCGGCCTTTGTGGCGGGCTGTTTAGCCAGATGTGTGGCCTTTATGGCGGGCTGTTTAGCCAGATGTGTGGCCTTTGTGGCGGGCTGTTTAGCCAGATGTGTGGCCTTTGTGGCGGGCTGTTTAGCCAGAGTGCTTGTTTAGGCGGTCCTTCGGGACATATGGTCTTTGTGACGGTCCTTCGGGAAAAATGTTCTTTGTGATGGTCCTTCGGGACAGATGCTCTTTGTGACGGTCCTCTTTAGGATAGATTGTTTGGTCTTTGTAACGGTCCTGGTTAGGACATATTGTTTGGTCTTTGTGATGGTCCTGTTTAGGACAGATTATTTGGTCTTTGTGACGGTCCTGTTTAGGACATATTGTTTGGTCTTTGTGATGGTCCTGTTTAGGATAGATTGTTTGGCCTTGTGGCATGTATATGATCCTTGTGTGGTCATGAGGTATTCCAGTGAGGGGATATATGGTAGGTAGGACATTGAGATGTTTTACGCGAGCCACGGGAAGGAAACCTGGATAGGGATAGGACTCAGACTTGTTCAGAATTGTTTGCTCGCGACTCTAGGGGGACTTAGGTTCTCCTAGTACTGCCATATTCTGAGACTTTGTGGCTTGGGAGTATGGTTGGTATATCGACTTCGGATGATGATCCGGAGGCGCGCTGTAGGGTGGCAACCCGAGAGACAAGTATTGGATTTTCCTTATATATTATGGCATGCGGGCTTAGGCCCGATGAGGAGCCAACATTATGGCATGCAAACTTAGGTCTGATGATGAGCCAATAAAAACTCAAGGTTTAGGCCTATGAGTAAAGGAAAATCCAAAAGGCGAGAGCAAATAACGCCTGAAGCGTGAGTCTATCACCTAGAGGTGACCTTCCGTAGATCGGTCGGAGGAGTGCGGGCTGTGGAGATGGTTGCACGGGAGTCCTTGGCAGATGGTTGTTTGAGATTCGAGGACGAATCTAGATTGGTGGGGGAGAATAGTAACATCCGCAAATCAAAATCCTGGTTTAGGGGTTGCATCGGTCGATGCAATAGGTGCATCGGTTGATGCAATAGGTGCATTGGTCGATGCATGTTCAGTTTTGTGCGTACGAGTTTAAGTTAAACGCTGCGTTTTGGGCAAAAGGGAAAAAGAAAACCCTGAAATCGTTCTTTTGTCTCATTAGTCAACTTTGGCCGTTTTTGAGAAAAACAAAAGAGAGAAAGAATGCTCTTGGTTTTCTTGGTGATTTATGTGGATTGGTGGCGTTTTCTGATGAGATCTGAGATTTAGAACGTTGTAGGAGCTTGCTAGGAGTGTTTTATTGCTTGCTTGAGGTTCAGTTTCGTCTTGCAAAGGTAAGTGCATGACCATGGCTTATCTAAGCTAGAGATCTCTCTGATTTGCTTGTTATGTGTTGTTAGGCTTGTTAGATTGATATTTGGGACGTTAGGAAGCTTTCTTGTGGCTTGGGATCGAGTTTGTGGTTGTAGGAACGAAGATCCGGCAAGAAGCTTCGGAGGAAAACGATGCTCGGCATTGCATCGGTCGATGCACATTGTGCGTCGGTCGATGCAGATGCGAGGATAGCGCGTTTTCGTGTTATGTCGAGCATGCGTCGGTCGATGCAATGGGAGCATCGGTCGATGCAAGTTAAACTTGCATTGGTCGATACAGATCTTGCATCGGTCGATGCAACCTCCAACTAGTGTCGGTCGATGCAGAGTCCTGGTTTGTCTATTGTTGATTGTTGGTTGATGGTTAGAGATGTCTCTACTGCTTGTGTGTATAGTCCAATAGATGGGAGGATTTCCTTACTGAGTGTTTATAAAATACTCATACATTGTAATTGTGTTTGTGGTGCAGGTAAAGGCAAAGTGTGATCGTGGAATCAAGGCAATGAAGAGGAGGATGTTCTAGGGACTCAATTGGATGTTGTCTGGCATTGCTAGATTACTAGAGTTGAGTCATTAGAAACATTGCTAGGTTGATGGTTCTATGATTCTTGCTGTTTGGTATTTGGATATTGATTATGTTATAATATTAGTTTATTATTGGATATTGGTATTTGTTATTCCGCTGTTGATTGTGATTGTGGTTAGGTGGGTAGTGGGTATGTGACTTATCAGTTGTAGTTTAATTATTATATTTATATTTATTATCATTTATTATTTTCTTAAAAAAAATTGGGTCCTTTCACTAAATCTCAAAACTAGTAAAAATCAAAATTTCATACAAAATGTCGTGATGCTTGTACTTAAAGGTTTCTCTAAAAATGATTAAATTCATCAAAAGTCATCATAATTATTTTTGGCATCTTATATATATATAGTGTTGACCCTTTAAGCTTTTAGATTTTAGATATTATATAAAAAATAACATATGGTCAGTATAATTAATAACCTACTAGATAATAACCCGCGCTGGTAGCGCGGAGAATTTTTTTTTATTTTGTTATTTGTTAATATTATATTTATGTTGTATCATTCATTTATATGTTATATAAAATAGTACTATATGGTGAATTTTGATTCATATTAAACTACTAATAGGTAGGCCTGGAAACTACTACCGAGACCCGTATTGGACCCGTTTTTCGGTTTGTATCCATCCCGAAAAAAGATACCCGCAGCTTTAGGGTCGAGTGAAGAGTATAATAATTATATTATCCATGAATAATGATGAGGATTTGTTAAAAATACCTTTTTTGGTATACCCCTTTTCAAAAATACCCTCTTTTTTGGCATTTTATTTTTTTCCTCATTTAATTTTTAATAACCATTTTACCCTTATATGAAAAATATTTTAATCAATAAAAAGAAAAACACCTTGAAAATTTTTTTTTGTCAAATAAAAATTGATAAAAAATTTTGAGAAAAAAAATTTTCCGCCAAAATTTTTCCCGCCAAAAAAAATTTACAATGTTTTTAAAAGGTTTTATAAGGTTTCTACCTTATAAAAGCCTTATAAACACCTTGTAAAGGCTTTTACAAGATTTTTAAAGAGTTTTAAAAGGTTTTTTAAACATCTTGTAAATGCGTTTACAAGGTTTTTAAAAGATTATCAAATGGTTTTTAAAAAGATTTTTAAAAGGTTTTTAAACACTTTGTAAATGCTTTTACAATGTTTTTATAAGGTTTTTATAAGGTTTTTAAAAGGGGTTTAAAAGGTTTTTAAGCTTTTAAAAGCATTTACAAGGTTTTTAAAAGTTTTTTAAACACATTGTAAACATTTTAAAAAGGTTTTTAAAAAGGTTTTTAAAAGTGTTTACAAGGTTTATATAAGGTATGAATTTCAACATTTTTGGCGGGAAAAATTTTCGATTTTGGCGAGAAATTTTTTTTTGGCGGAAAAAATTAAATAATTTTTGATGGGAAAAATTTTCGATTTTGGCGGGAAAAAAAATTTTTGCGGGAAATTTTTTTTTTTGCGGGAAAATATTTTCGATTTTGATGACTGTACATTCATGCTGTCACTCAAAAAAGGGTAATTTGGTCATTTTGTATTTAAAGAGGGGTAGTTTTAAAAATGGTCAACATGAATGGGTATTTTTAAAAAGAGGTATGGAAAAAGGGGCATTTTTTAGAATGTTCCAATAATGATCGAGTTTCGGATATAAATTTAATTTTTGAGCGTCTCGTTACCCGTCTCATTACCCGTTTTATTACCCGATTCATAAATACACGTTAATATTTTGTAGAATAATGTTACCAGCGTGAGGAAATATTTATGTAAATTTGGATTTGTTTGTTACAAAATAATAGTAGAAAATTTATTAATTCTATACATTTTATAAAATCATATATTTAATTTACTTAAGGTCATACTCTGATTTCGACCCGTAGTTAGTACTACTATTTTGGTTTGGTGCATTATCAAATTCGTTAATTATACATTCGGTAAAGCCAAAAAAATCCAACAAAACATGTATTGACCCGTGATTTGGTATTATAAATTGATGTGATCGTGTTTAGAGATCTTAATATACCAAATTTACAAATTGAAGTTATTGGTATAACATGTTGTATATTAATTTTATAGGTAAAAATTACAATTAGATTATGTATATTATCAATATTATACACTTGTATTGTTTATATAGTGGATATTGTGTATAAACAATTAAGTTTTAGCTAATTAAATAGTTTGTTATTATTTCCTAAGATTTTTGAAAAAATAAATAGAGTTTTATTATTTTGTAAAGAAATCTAAACTTTTCTTTTGTTAGTTATTAGAATAATTAAAATATAATAGTATTTTCATAATATGTCACATCAGAACTGGTTAAATTTTTAACAACATAGCTTAAATAAGTATATAAATATATTTTAAAAATATAAACAATGTTGTATCCTAATTTTAATATATATTTGTTATTATTAAATGATTTAGATATGTAAATATTTAATCTTAGTTTTATAAATAAATTTAAGTTTTATAATTTTTTAAATAGTTTGTTATTGTTTCCTAAGATTTCTGAAACAATAAATATAATATGTTTAATTATTTTATTACATAATTTCGAAATAATTTTATTATTATTTTATTAAATAATTTCGAAATTATTTTATTAATGATTTTTTGTAATCGAATAAATTAATAATTACTATTTTTTTGGATAATCATTTTCAAATTACAACAAATTAATATTAAGATTCTGTTATTATATTTTATATTAAAATATAGTAGCATTATGTGTAATAGTTTACATGGAGTAAGATTATTTGTTTAAAAGGTTACTTACATAAGTATATAGATATAATATTTGTTTTCTCTATTAATTAATTAGTCGCAAGATTAGTAATTTTTGTAATGATGGCTACTAATACATTGAATGGAAAAAAAAAGACTTGTTGGATCTAAAATACTATTACATATTATTGAAAAATCAAAAAAAAAAAAAAAAAAGACTTCTCAATTTCCACTGATTATCCATCGGAAAGAAGAGAGCATTTATGCAGCTGTTCAATATTAATAATAAAGATATATAGACTATAATCAAGTCTTCTATTATTGTTATTTTTCTGTACAAGATGTATGTCATGCCGCCACCCACCTATATTAGAGCATATTATAAGCTTAATTCACAATAAGCATAATCACACACTTTTTATTGTATTTGACACATTCAATGATAAATACTACTAGTATAATTTTTGGAAATTTATACTACCTAAATAGTGCGAATGTAATCACACTAAATCCCAAAATTGATTACACTAAATCTCAAAATAAATTTAACACATTTAATAAAGTCATAATACAAATATGAGTATTCTTAGGAATCATGTCTTTGGCTAACATAGATGCAGGCTTGTTACAAGCAAATTGGCATTCTCTGAACTTTCCTTGCCATGAAGGAACCACTCTTATCCAATTAAAAACTCCAAAGTTAATATTATGACCAGTAATAAGTTCCATTACTTTTTTGGTGTCTCCTTCAAAGGAAACCCTTGTATAACCTTTGCTCCAACGGTTTGTTTTCTTTGAGCGTGTCGACATGCCCCTAAGATAGCACCTCCAGTTTTTGATGGCCGCTCTCGATCATAGTTACCAACTAGTTGCACTTCATCCAACCACAATTGGGTATCTTCCAGTGAGTAGCAGCTGTAGTCCGCTTTTGCAGTTAGACATTCATCTTGATCGTGTCATTCTTTCGCATGAGTGAGAGCTTGGCTTATTATCTTTCGCCACGAAATGTTATTGTTTTGAAATATAAGAATATAAGATTGTTGCGAGAAGTCCAAATTTGCCAAAGAATCGAGTAGACGTGTTGCATTTAAAGATTTCTTGCATCAACCAACGTTATTTTCATACAATCTTATATCATATTCTACAAAATAGATAAATTTGTTTTACATAGTATATAGATTTTCACAATATCATAGAACTAAATTAGAAATTACTAATTTAAATAAGAGTAACTCGTAATAAGTTAATATAAGGTGTTTATTTATTAACAGGAGGAGGCTTTCTTTTGTGACCTATTAATTAGTTTTTAATGTTTATGGTGGAGAGGTATACCGTATACATATCCTCTATTAATATAAAACTATATGTATAAATCTCAGACATAATTAAGCAAAAAAAAAAGCATAAGATGGTAAAATTAGGATCTTTGGAATGAGCTTAGTAAATTAATGGTCACAACATTTAACAAAGACTTTTTGTTTTTGTTTTCGAAATCAATAATTGAATTTGTCTGAATTATTCTTTTGAATATTTCAAAATATGTCTTTCCAAAATCACTATAAATAGAGAAGGGAAGCACCCACTTAGTTTGTATCACCACCACTACAAAGGCACAACAAACAAAGAAACACAGAGCTAGAGAAAGCATTTTGTTAAAAGACTTAATTTGAGACCAAAAAAATGGCTGATACTAATGAGGAAATGGGAGCCCCCTCCGTGGTAAAAGCTTCGTACTGGTACCCAGATGGAGAGGACAAGGATCCCGCAACCTCGGCCCAAACGATTCCCTCAGCTCTCTTCACTCACCTTTTCTGCGCCTTCGCCGATCTCGACGCTGACACCAACAAAGCTTTCATCTCCGAAGTGCACGCACAGAGATTTGCCACCTTCACTGAAACTGTCAAGATACGAAACGACCAGGTGAAGACCCTCTTGTCGATCGGCGGAAGACTTGGAAACAATTCTGCGTTTGCGTCCATGGCAAGTAAACAGCAGTCACGGAAAAAGTTCATTGATTCTTGGATTTCGATCGCTAGATCAAACGGATTCAATGGTCTCGATTTAGCCTGGGAGTACCCGAACAATGAGACTGAGATGACCGACTTTGGGGCCCTAGTTGGAGAATTGCGATATGCGGTTGACGCCGAGCACAGACGCACCAGCAAACCGACTTTGCTGTTGACGGCTGCCGTTTACTACTCCTCGGTTTACAAGACTTTTACCTACCCGGTTAAAGTGATGAAAGATAACTTGGATTGGGTTAATATTATAGCCTATGAACTTTACACACCGCTGTCGTACCCCCACTTTACCGCTCCACCCGCCGGTCTGCACGCTTTTTCTTTGGACGAAGGTATAAGCATAATAATTTCCCTACGATTCAGATAATAAAAGAGGAGATGTTTAGGTGAGTAGTCTTTTTGGCTTAACTGATATAGAATTTGATAATTTGGCTGATATATTTATATATAGATCGAAGCGGCGACTCTGGTTTTAGAAAGTGGGTTGAGGACGGACTTCCCAAGAATAAAGCAGTCTTTGGATTTCCATACGTTGGCTATGCCTGGACTCTCCAAAACGATATGGATAACGGCTATCATGCCGCCGCCTCCGGAGTAGCCAAACATGAGGACGTATCTGAGGATGGTTCTATAAACTATGATAAGATACAGAAGTTCATAACTGATGAGAAAGCAGCACATAAGTATGACTCCCCAGTTGTCGGGAATCATTGTTTCGCCAACAAGATTTGGATTGCGTACGACGATACTGAGAGTGTGACGGCCAAAGTGACATACGCTAAGCAGAACGTTCTGCTTGGTTACTTTGCCTGGAACGTTGGAGCTGACGTTAACACTGTTCTATCCACCGCAGGTTCGTCTCTTTTTTCTTTTTCTTTTCTTTTTTTCTTTCATTTATATTCTTTCATAAAATATTCTCTTAAACTTACAGCATGGAAAGCATGGTCTGGTTAATTGACAACCATATCGGATCGGAGGAGTTCCCACAACGATAAGTGAATGAAGAAATAAATAAATAAAAGACGAGTGAAGAATAAAACATGTTTGCTTTATGTTATTGTAAGATAAAATAAAACAAAACTTGTCTGTCTGCTTGTATGCTGTTTTCTGTAACTAAAAATAAAATAAAAAATGCTTGCTTTTTTATATAATCACTGTAAACCCAAATAAAAAAAATGGTTTAATTTCTAAGAAAAAATGCATTACAAAACACCGACGGGCTTACCTCATACCATTCATGTACGTTTCCATTTAGAGATCCATCTAACGAAATAATCCAAAACATGATACATGCATGTTTCCAATTTGTATTATAACTCGAAAATGCATGCATGCATGTTTCCAATTTGTATTATAAAGAATCTAATAATCGATGAACGAAACTCACGTGATTATCTTTGGAGAATCGCAAACCCTTTCCTGCAATTGCAAACTGTATTCACCTTCATCCTCCTCCTTGGAGCAACTTATCAAAACTTCTTACTTGTTAACTCTGCAAACTGTCTTTCACCACTAGTTGATTAGAGATTTATCGAAGCTCGTCTTCAATGTTGAATCATATCCATCGAAATTGCGCATCTCTTTGAAAACTCATTGAACCTATATATTTCTTTACTTTTCATGTACTATTTGAGTTTTAAGTAGCCAGTGTGCACTTCCCTCTTTTGAGGATTTAATGGAATAAAGTGATTGTTTCACCAAAACAACCTTAACTGTAATTGTGTTCAAGAAGTATCTGCAACAAAGTATTTGTTGAACCTCGTTAAAACTTGTGTGTCTCTTGTCTCTTCTACACTAACATCATATCCATCGAGATTGTGCATCTCTTTGAAACTCATTAAGTTTGATGATTGATTAGTAGTAAATGTTTAGATGATATTGCTTATAGGGTACTTAAACTATAACTTTAACATAGAATGAAAAATTCTAATATATATGAAGTCAAGAAACAAAAAAAAAAATTGTACTTGAAATTATAATATTTTGTCTAAGAGCTTGAAAATGTATATATATGTAAAGTTATTTCTAGCAACTTTAAAAGCCAGCCATGTAGTTAAAGCTTTGTTAAAAAAAAAAGGTCATTTTTGAAAATAAATCTTTTTCTATGTTCATTTTCAAAAATATATGTTTTCTATATACAAAATGACTAAATTCTAAATCCTAAACTCCAAATAATAAATCTACCTCTTAAAACTTAATGACCAGACCTTTTTATTTTATTTTAATATAATAATTAACTAGTGATACTCACAAACACCCTAGCAACAGTCAATACAAACAGCAGAAATAACAACAACATTAAACCAGCAATTATCCAACAAAAAATCTAATAAATAATTAACTATTATTCAATAATTAACAATTATTCAATCTAACATAAGCCGATAAATAAATCATCCAACAATTTCATGAAGCATTAAACCAGCATCCTAACAACATTCTAATGACCCGACTCTAGCAACCTAACAGAAGTCAGACATCAATCAAACGAACCACTAGAACATCCTCCTCTTTATCGCCTTGATTTTACAGTCACACTTTTGCTTTATGTGCACCACAAAAAGAATGGGACGCATGAGTTACCAGAAATATTTAATGATGCGATCCTCCCATCCACCGGACTATACACATAAGCGAAAAGACAAACACAAACATTTCACAAAAAGAAAGCAAACCAGACTACTCTGAACATATATGTCGACTGAAACCCCTCATCGTCATGGTCGAGTCTGAACCCTTGCGTCGATCGACGCACTGCTTGCATCGATCGATGCTTCCTCGTGTCTCCACCAAAACCCTTGTTGCATCGTGTAACGCCACGATCGCCAGCTCTTAGTGGGCCCGATGTCCAATCCCAGTCCATGGGTCCATTTTCCTCAACGGGCCTCATATCCTCTCACTAGGCCCGTGAGCTCATCCATATCTGACAGCCAGTTTGCTACATCTGGAAGGCTTTAAAGACTTGTTTACCGTCCCTACAAATCACCACCTGTGTTTTAACCTCACTCGCACAGCTCCAACAATCACTTCTCGTAAGGTCACACATCCTAAGACTTCTCCAACTCAAGCACGCTTTACTGTGGAGTTCTCTCAGGACTCTTGACCGAAAAGATAAGTGCACTTTGGTGACATAGATTGATGTGAGCGCCGGACAGGAAGCCGACCAAGACACGCTGGACGCGACCGAGATGCCTTACCAAGACACACCAGATGCAGCCAAGACGCCTACTGCGAACGTGGCCAAGGCACCAATAGTTCTCCCGGGAGCCATGACTCGATCAAGGAGCTCAGCAAAGGCGACCAAGCAGCAGATCAACCTCTTCGTACGATCGTTCATGCAAAAACACCCAGCCAATGAAGAGCCTGAAGGTTCAGTTCGCGTGGCCTTCACTCTTACCCAAGAGTGAAGGCAAACAAAGTCACTAAGGTGAGGAATTGTACTCTTTTTCCTCACTCCGGGTTTTTTCCCATTGGGTTTACCGGAGGAGGTTTTAACGAGGCAAGCAACCTAGTGCAAAACGTCTAAGGTCAAGTCGCTTCCCACGTCAAGGCCAAAGGCGGTTATCTTTCTTTCCTTTTGTTTTTAGTTTAATTTGAACTTGGAATATTCTCTTTTGAACATTGAGAGTGTTTTGTGGCTAAGCGTGTTAGTCAAAGGAGGGGACGTGTTCTATTTGCAAAGAGAACACGTCAAAGGACGATGTGCGGACCAAGATGAGTCCGCGTGTCCTTAAGCCCCTTCCTAAACCTAGCTATTTAAACCCCTCTTAGCTCTCTTGTAGTTCTTTAGACTTGAATGAAAATAAAACTTTTCTCAAAGAGAGATTCTTTGATCTTGTCTTCTTCATTTCATTAGTTCAATCCGGGATTGTCTAAGGAAAGAACCCTAGCTAACTTCGAACCTGATTCGTTGCTAGTTAGCGACCGTATCAAGAGGAGAGCCAAACCTCTTGTGTCGTCACTCAATCCCCCTCCTCTTTCACCGTTCTATTTCATCTCGTAACCACCATCGCGTCCCACCGTAACCTCTCTTAGTCGTTCCGCATCCATTCCATCCGTATCGCATCCGTCCGACCTGAACGTGGCTTCATGACCATTCTTCCGATCGGCTCGTTGCAATCTCTTCAACCTCCATTTCCCTCATTTGTTTTCTTCCTAGATCCGAAGCCACAAGCCTTGTCCGAGGAAAGCATTGTCTAGAACGAGCTGTCCAAGAGCTCTTCTCTTATCCGTTCCGCAAGCGCGACCTTCGGTCACATCAGCTTGGTATCAGAGCTTCAAATCTCCTGGAAGGTTGTTTCGTTCTAAAACTCTTTCCTTTTGTTTAAAGCTTCGATCTTTAGCTTGTTAGGTAGCTTAGTATGCATCCTCTCGTTTCGCATGTTCCGATTAGTCATTTGGTTTAATTTGGTGCATCTTTGGTGTTGTTAAGAGTTGGTTTAGGTTGTTAAGCGTTTGTTTTGTTCATCTTGTTCGTCTTAGTGTTCATCCGTGTTCTTGTGTAGAAACTTTAGATCGATAAAGCTAGGATCTTGTTGCATAAACGTGTTTTTACTTTTGGTCATAAAGCATTTCTTGTCGCGTAGTACTTTTGCTTTATTGCTTTTGTTTAGTCATAGGTTTGAATTTGGTGAAGCATTTGGTGACGAAATAAGAATATATTGTGTGGTCCTATTGAACGAGTGATACTCACGCGTTGAGCTTTTGTTTTGTTTTGCGAGGTTTAAATTCAAACCGCGTCACCAAGCTACACGTCACCATAGACCGTACGGACGATGGCCAAAGAACCACCCCCTGCACCACCCGAGATAGGAGCCACCCTCGCCGCGTTACGAACCGGCATAGAGAAGCTCGTAGAGCGTTTAACATGTATCGAACTGTTAAACCCTCCCCGTGAAGATCCTTTACCCGCAAGGCGACCACGACGAGAACCGGCGAGCGACCAGTCTGATGAAGACTTTGAACCAAGGCCTCGACGACATCATCGACATGACGATCCGTACGATGAAGCCCCAAGGCACCACGAACCAGCTCATAAGATGATAGCATGGAGCACCTATACTCGTTCCACGCTTATCTGTAGTTACGCAAGGTTCAATATGCCGTAGCTCAGTTCACCGACCACGCCTTCACCTGGTGGGATCGCCTTGAAGCTGAGCAACACCGCAACCGAGAACGACCTATCACCGTTTGGGAAGTCTTAAAGGTCAAGATGCGACGGTGCTACGTACCCTCGTTCTATCACCGTGAGCTCCAGAAGAAGTTCTGGAGGCTCACTCAAGGCACACGCACCGTAGAAGAGTAATTCGAGGAGTTTGAGCATTTACGCAACCGTTTGCAAGTCAACGACTCCGAAGAGTCACACATGGCATAGTTCTTGGACGGGTTACAAGAACGCATCACGCGCAAGGTCGAGCACCTGCCCTATCAAACCTTTGAGGAGTTGTTGCATCTCTCTGTGCAAATTGAGAGTCAGATTAAGAAGAAGAACGCCTCCGTGACTCGCACCAGAACTCAGAGAACTCCAAATTGGTCTCCTAACGCATCATCATCAAACCGTTTCCAAGAGAAGCCAAAGGCGACCAATGCTGACACAAGGTTCAAACCGAGAGAGCCGGCCACCAATGAGTGCCAAGATCCGCGACGCAACACTACCGACATCCAGAGCCGTGATATTGCGTGTTTCAAATGTCAAGGGAGAGGCCACTACTCTCGCGAGTGTCCGAACGCACGCACCATGATCCTTACCGAATCAGGCGAGCTCGAGTCCAACGACGAGGCGACCGAAGAAAACGTTTGAGTAGAGGCGGAGCTGGAAGAAGCTATAGCCGAGCCCGATGTAGGAGAGCTCTTGATGATTCGCTGCATCCTAAGCACCAACGTAGCAGCCGCCGATGACGCAAACCAGCGCGACAACATCTTCCACACTAGGTGCACTGTAAGTGGTAAAGTTTGTCGCTTGATTATAGACGGTGGATCTTGTACCAATGTTGCAAGTTCTAGTCTTGTCAAGAAATTGTCTCTTGTGACCACAAACCACCCTCGTCCCTATCGTTTAAAATGGTTGAATGACAAGACCGTGATCCATGTCAAGGAATATGTCATGGTCTTGTTTAGTGTCACTCCGGACCAAGTCCTATGCGACGTGGTGCCTATGCAAGCTAGCCACCTCTTATTGGGGCGACCATGGCAGTTTGATAAGCAAACCACGCATTGCGGCCACACAAACCAATATTTCTTCGTCCATGACAACAAACGTATTTGCTTGAAACCCTTGAACCCCACGCAAGTTCATGAAATGCAAAGTAGGTTGTCTAAAGACTCGGACGATAAATAGAACTTTTTGATTCAGTATGGTGATGTTAGGAAGTCCATTAGGGACACTAGCCAAGTGTTACTGATGGTTTTCCGAGATTCATTGCTTTCAGGCCTTGAAAGATCGATAGACGCCCTACCGGAGGTGATACGTGACGTCCTTGGGGGCTTCTCCGATGTGTTCCCTGAAGAACTTCCTGAAGGTCTACCACCGATCAGAGGCATTGAACACCAAATTGATCTCATTCCAGGATGTCACAGCTACCTAACCGGCCAGCCTATCGAGTCAACCCCAAAGAGGTGAAGGAGCTGGAGCGTCAAGTGTCCGACCTCATGGCGCAAGGATACGTTCGTGAAAGCTTGAGCCCGTGCGCAGTTCCTGTTCTCCTCGTGCCCAAGAAGGACGGTTTGTGGCGCAGGTGTGTTGACTATCGAGCTGTCAACAACATCACCATCAAGTACCGACATCCTATTCCGAGGCTTGATGATATACTCGATGAACTAAGTGGCGCCAGCGTCTTCTCAAAGATCGATTTGAAGAGTGACTACCATCAAGTTTGCATGAAGGAGGGCGATGAATGGAAGACAGCCTTCAAAACAAAATAGGGTTTGTACGAATAGTTGGTAATGCCATTCGGTCTTTCTAACGCCCCTTCTACATTTATGCGTCTCATGAACCACATTTTAAGAGCTTTCATAAATAAGTTTGTAGTGGTTTACTTTGATGACATCCTCGTGTATAGCTCTAGTCTGTCCGAACATGTTAAGCATTTGGAATCTGTCTTGTTTACTCTCTGCGAAGAGCAACTGTACGCCAACTTGAAAAAGTGCATCTTTGCTGCTGATGAATTAGTGTTTTAAGGTTTTGTTGTAAGTTCACAGGGCCTTAAGGTCGATGGAGAGAAGATACGCACGATAGAGGAGTGGCCTACGCCAACAAGCATCACACAAGTCCGATTGTTCCAAGGTCTCGCGAGCTTTTATTGGAGGTTCGTGAAGGACTTCAGTACGATCGCCGCACCCCTCACCGCCGTGATCAAGAAGAATCAGGAGTTTAAGTGGGGAAAAGAGCAAGACCGAGCGTTCACCGAGCTCAAGCGCCGCCTAACGCAAGCCCCTTTGTTGACCTTACCCGACTTCAACAAGACATTTGAAGTTGAATGTGACGCTTTGGGAGTTGGGATCGGTGCGGTTCTTACTCAGGGAGGCAAGCCCGTGGCGTACTTCAGTGAGAAACTTAGTGGTGCAGCACTCAACTACCCGACTTACGACAAGGAACTATACGCCCTCGTCCGAGCAATGGAGGTTTGGCAACACTACTTGTTGGCGCGAGAGTTCATGATTCACACCGATCACGAGACGTTGAAGCATCTTCGCGGCCAAACCAACCTCAAGAGAAGACACGCGAAATGGTTGGAGTTCGTTGAGTCATTCCCATACGTCATCAAGTACAAGAAAGGGAATGAAAACGTGGTAGCCGATGCTTTGTCAAGAAGGCACACTCTCATCACTACAATAGACGCTCGAGTGTTGGGTTTTGAAAGAATCAAGGATGCATACGCTGGAGACGCTGAGTTTGGTGACTGTTTCCAGAATCATGGGAAGGGGATTTACACCGAGTTCTATCTTCATGAGGGATTCCAGTTCCGCGGCGGACGGCTTTGTATCCCAATCGGGTCCATTCGCGAGTTGCTTGTATGAGAAGCTCACAACAGAGGCCTGTCAGGTCACTTCGGCATCACCTAGACGCTAGCCGTGCTTCAAGAGCATTTCTACTGGCCGATAATGCGCAGCATTGTCGAGAAGCACTGCGGACGTTGCATAGTGTATCGAGCCTCGAAGTCGACAACGCACCCACACGGCCTCTACATGCCCTTACCGGTGCTCACATCGCCTTGGATTGACTTGTCTATGGATTTTATCCTCGCCCTACCTCTCTTAGCGCATAAGGATAACATTATGGTGGTTGTGGACAGGTTCTCAAAGATGGCACACTTTGTACCGTGCAACAAGAACAATGACGACGTGCAACTGGCGAACTTGTTCTTCAGTCAAGTGATCAGGCTTCATAGCGTGCCACGCACTATCATCTCTGACCGAGACTCAAAGTTCCTCGGTCACTTCTGGCAAACCAACTGGAGGAAACTAGGCACAAAGCTTCTCTACTCCACCGCCGCTCACCCACAAACCCACGGCCAAACGGAGGTCGTAAACCGATCAATAGGCGCCTTGCTTAGGACGGCGATCGCGAGTAATAAGGGTTCCTGGCTTGAGTGCTTTCCCATCATAGAGTTCGCCTACAACCAAGTCGTCCACTTGTCCACGAAGAAGTCTCCTTTTGAAGTCGCGTATTGGTTCAAACCGCTTACACCATTGGATCTTCTTCCTCTACCACCGGACGAAACCGAGAACCAAGACGGAGCCGCAAGAGCAGAACTAGTCAAGAATCTGCATGAGGAGGTTCGAGCCAACATCAAGAGAAGGAACGAACAATAAAAGCGCTTCTTGAACCAAGGACGCAAGCCGATGTTATTCAAACCCGGCGATTGGGTGTGGTTGAATTTGAGGCCAGAACGGTTCCAGCAGAAGCGCAAGGATAAGCTTAGCCCATGAGGAGACGGTCCATTCCGAGTCGTTGAGAAGATCAATGACGATGCCTACCGACTCGAGCTTCCAGGTGAGTATACCACATCAACTTCTTTCAATGTCACTTACCTCGTTCTGTTTGATGTAGGTGAAGACAGAGATGTTTTGGGGACAAAACCTTTTCAAGGGGGAGGGAATGATGTGAGCGCCAGACAGGAAGCCGACCAAGACACGCTGGACACGACCGAGACGCCTGATTAAGACACACCAGACGCTGCCAAGACGTCTACTTTGAACGCGGCCAAGGTACCAATAGTTCTCCCGGGAGCCACGACTCGATCAAGGAGCTTGGAAAAGGCGACCAAGCAGCAGATCAACCTCTTCGTACGATCGTTCATGCAACAACACCCGGCCAATGAAGAGCTTGAAGGTTCAGTTCGCGTGGCCTTCACTCGTACCCAAGAGTGAAGGCAAACAAAGTCACTACGGTGAGGAATTGTACTCTTTTTCCTCACTCTGGGTTTTTTCTCATTGGGTTTACCGGAGGAGGTTTTAACAAGGCAAGGAGCCTAGTGCAAAACGTCTAAGGTCAAGTCGCTTCCCACGTTAAGGCCAAAGGCGGTTATCTTACTTTCCTTTTGTTTTTGGTTTAATTTGAACTTGGAATATTCTGTTTTGAACGTTGAGAGTGTTTTGTGGCTAAGCGTGTTAGTCAAAGGAGGCGACGTGTTTTATTTGCAAAGAGAACACGTCAAAGGACGATGTGCGGACCAAGATGAGTCCGCGTATCCTTAAGCCCCTTCCTTAACCTAGCTATTTAAACCCCTCTTAGCTCTCTTATAGTTCTTTAGACTTGAATGAAAATAAAATTTTTCTCAAAGAGTGATTCTTTGATCTTGTCTCCTTCCTTACATTAGTTCAATCTGGGATTGTGTAAGGAAAGAACCCTAGCTAACTTCGAACCGGGTTTGTTGCTAGTTAGCGACCGTATCAAGAGGAGAGCCAAACCTCTTATGTTGTCACTCAATCCCCCTCCTCTTTCATCGTTCTATTTCATCTCGTAACCACCATCGCGTCTCAATGTAAACTCTCTTAGTCGTTCCGCATCTATTCCATCCGTATCGCATCCGTCCGATCTGAACGTTGCTTCACGACCGTTCTTCCGATCGGCTCATTGGAATCTCTTCAAACTCCGTTTCCCTCGTTTGTTTCGTTCCTAGATCCGAAGCCACAAGCCTTGTCCAAGGAAAGCATCGTCTAGATCGAGTTGTCCGAGAGCTCTTCTCTTGTCCGTTCCGCAAGCGCGACCTTCGGTCACATCATAGAAGGTCAAATCAATTCTTTTAAACATTTCCGAAAGTCCCTGAAACTAGGGTGTATCACATCGATCGATGCAGACGCGCGAAATATCACCAACAATAATCTCTCTTGACTTCTCTCGGTTCCAACCATCGCCACAACGTCCGTGATGCCCAAAACCACCATCAACATGCCACAATCACCACCACAATCCCTCACAAACAAGCACACAAGTAATAAATCACTCAAAATACACATCTAATCGCTTAGATAAGTCTTGATCTTTTAATCACCTTATAAACAAGAAGATTCTGAACGAAAACGACAAGAATCACACCACAGAAAGCTCCCCACAACGTCCTTATCCACAGATCTTCACTCAAAAAACCTATCTACCAAAAAACGGCTTAGAACTCATCACGAACGCTCACAAGAACTTTTCAAAGAGAAAACTCTTCTTCTCAAGTGTTTAGAACAACAAAACGGCTAATCAAAGTCTAGGGCGTAGAGCTTCCTTTTTTATAAGCAAGCTCTAGGTTTTCTTCATTAAACCGCATCGAACTGGAGACATTGGAAACAACCCGAGTGCAAACCACACAATAGTGTCGATTGATGCCCTGACCTTGGCGTTGATCGATGCTCAAACCGTATATCTGATTCGCGGGTGTTACAAAACTATACGCTAAATGTAAAATAGAGAACCCAAAAATTAAAAAAATTAAAAAAATAACTTTAATTATTAATTTAACATATTATAATTATCTGGGCAAAAAATAAATTGCCCAAAAAACAATAGTTTAAGAAAAGTAATATCTCAATTAGGACAGTTCTAATAAATTCTTATAAAAAAATTAATAATTCAATGAAATATACCTTAGGTTTATAAACAAACAATATAATATCGTATTACTAAAATGACCAGTAGTACTTTTATATTTATGAATCATAAAATATCTAGAGTCCAATCTAGTCACAATTTCATCATAATGCATGTGAACTAAATTGTTCCACAAGTAAACTTGATCAAAATATAGACTATAACTAAGTCTTTTTAATTTTAAATTCTTGATTAATAACAGACTTTATTATTTTTCAACTATACTAAATAATAAACTTATTTATAGCTGTTGACGAGATGATAATAATAAAGATATATAGACTATAATCAAGTCTTTTTAATTATTATTTTTATGTACATGATATATATGTCATGGGGCCACCCACATATCGAGCATAATATAAACTTAATTTAGAATAAGCATAATCACACACGTTTTACTGTATTTAACACAAACAATGTTAAATACTACTAGTATAATTTTCTAATTTTATAATATAATACGATCATATATATTACCAAGAAAAAGAAGATGAATCACTCAGTTGTCAATTTACACAATAACGATTACATAAATACTATACAGACTTTTTTTTGGGAGATATATATCAGTTGTACTTCTTTATTAGCACATTTGTAAACATTCACAATAATAATAATAACACTAAATCTCAAAACTAGTAAAAATCAAAATTTCATACAAAATGTAGTGATGCTTAAGTACTTAAAGGTTTCTCTAAAAATGATCGAATTCATCAAAAGTCATCATAGTTATTTTTGGCATCTTATATATATATATAGTGTTGACCCTTTAAGCTTTTAGATTTTAGATATTATATAAAAAATAACATATGGTCAGTATAATTAGTAACCTATATAACGTTTGTTTTTTTCTATTAATTAATTAGTGGCAAGATTAGTAATTTTTGTAATGATGGCTACTAATACATTGTATGGAAAAAAAAAGACTTGTTGGATCTAAAATACTATTACATATTGAAAAATGAAATAATCAAAAAAAGACTTCTCAATTTCCACTGATTATCCATCGGAAAGAAGAGAGCATTTATGCAGCTGTTCAATATTAATAATAAAGATATATAGACTATAATCAAGTCTTCTTTATTGTTATTTTTATGTACAAGAAGTATGTCATGCCGCCACCCACCTATATTAGAGCATTTTATAAACTTAATTCACAATAAGCATAATCACACACTTTTTATTGTATTTGACACATTCAATGATAAATACTACTAGTATAATTTTTCGAAATTTATACTACCTAAATAGTGCGAATGTAATCACACTAAATCCCAAAATTGATTACACTAAATCTCAAAATAAATTTAACACATTTAATAAAGTCATAATACAAATATGAGTATTCTTAGGAATCATGTCTTTGGCTAACATATATGCAGGCTTGTTACAAGCAAATTGGCATTCTCTGAACTTTCCTTGCCATGAAGGAACCACTCTTATCCAATTAAAAACTCCAAAGTTAATATTATGACCAGTAATAAGTTTCATTACTTCTTTGGTATCTCCTTCAAAGGAAACCCTTGTATAACCTTTGCTCCAACGGTTTGTTTTCTTTGAGCGTGTCGACATGCCCCTAAGATAGCACCTCCAGTTTTTGATGGCCGCTCTCGATCATAGTTACCAACTAGTTGCATGCACTTCATCCAACCACAATTGGGTATCTTCCAGTGAGTAGCAGCTGTAGTCCGTTTTTGCAGTTAGACGTTCATCTTGATCGTGTCATTCTTTCGCATGAGTGAGAGCTTGGCTTATTATCTTTGGCCATGAAATGTTATTGTTTTGAAATATATATAAGATCGTTGCGAGAAGTCCAAATTTGCCAAAGAATCGAGTAGACGTGTTGCATTTAAAGATTTCTTGCATCAACCAATGTTATTTTCATACAATCTTATATCATATTCTACAAAATAGATAAATTTGTTTTACATAGTATATAGATTTTCACAATATCATAGAACTAAATTAGAAATTACTAATTTAAATAAGAGTAACTCGTAATAAGTTAATATAAGGTGTTTATTTATTAACAGGAGGAGGCTTTCTTTTGTGACCTATTAATTAGTTTTTAATGTTTATGGTGGAGAGGTATACATATCCTCTATTAATATAAAACTATATGTATAAATCTCAGACATATAATTAAGCAAAAAAAAGCATAAGATGGTAAAATTAGGATCTTTGGAATGAGCTTAGTAAATTAATGGTCACAACATTTAACAAAGACTTTTTGTTTTTGTTTTCGAAATCAATAATTGAATTTGTCTGAATTATTCTTTTAAATATTTCAAAATATGTCTTTCCAAAATCACTATAAATAGAGAAGGGAAGCACCCACTTAGTTTGTATCACCACCACTACAAAGGCACAACAAACAAAGAAACACAGAGCTAGAGAAAGCATTTTGTTAAAAGACTTAATTTGAGACCAAAAAAATGGCTGATACTAATGAGGAAATGGGAGCCCCCTCCGTGGTAAAAGCTTCGTACTGGAACCCAGATGGAGAGGACAAGGATCCCGCAACCTCGGCCCAAACGATTCCCTCAGCTCTCTTCACTCACCTTTTCTGCGCCTTCGCCGATCTCGACGCTGACACCAACAAAGCTTTCATCTCCGAAGTGCACGCACAGAGATTTGCCACCTTCACTGAAACTGTCAAGATACGAAACGACCAGGTGAAGACCCTCTTGTCGATCGGCGGAAGACTTGGAAACAATTCTGCGTTTGCGTCCATGGCAAGTAAACAGCAGTCACGGAAAAAGTTCATTGATTCTTGGATTTCGATCGCTAGATCAAACGGATTCAATGGTCTCGATTTAGCCTGGGAGTACCCGAACAATGAGACTGAGATGACCGACTTTGGGGCCCTAGTTGGAGACTTGCGATATGCGGTTGACGCCGAGCACAGACGCACCAGCAAACCGACTTTGCTGTTGACGGCTGCCGTTTACTACTCCTCGGTTTACAAGACTTTTACCTACCCGGTTAAAGTGATGAAAGATAACTTGGATTGGGTTAATATTATAGCCTATGAACTTTACACACCGCTGTCGTACCCCCACTTTACCGCTCCACCCGCCGGTCTGCACGCTTTTTCTTTGGACGAAGGTATAAGCATAATAATTTCCCTACGATTCAGATAATAAAAGAGGAGATGTTTAGGTGAGTAGTCTTTTTGGCTTAACTGATATAGAATTTGATAATTTGGCTGATATATTTATATATAGATCGAAGCGGCGACTCTGGTTTTAGAAAGTGGGTTGAGGACGGACTTCCCAAGAATAAAGCAGTCTTTGGATTTCCATACGTTGGCTATGCCTGGACTCTCCAAAACGATATGGATAACGGCTATCATGCCGCCGCCTCCGGAGTAGCCAAACATGAGGACGTATCTGAGGATGGTTCTATAAACTATGATAAGATACAGAAGTTCATAACTGATGAGAAAGCAGCACATAAGTATGACTCCCCAGTTGTCGGGAATCATTGTTTCGCCAACAAGATTTGGATTGCGTACGACGATACTGAGAGTGTGACGGCCAAAGTGACATACGCTAAGCAGAACGTTCTGCTTGGTTACTTTGCCTGGAACGTTGGAGCTGACGTTAACACTGTTCTATCCACCGCAGGTTCGTCTCTTTTTTCTTTTTCTTTTCTTTTTTTCTTTCATTTATATTCTTTCATTAAATATTCTCTTAAACTTACAGCATGGAAAGCATGGTCTGGTTAATTGACAACCATATCGGATCGGAGGAGTTCCCACAACGATAAGTGAATGAAGAAATAAATAAATAAAAGACGAGTGAAGAATAAAACATGTTTGCTTTATGTTATTGTAAGATAAAATAAAATAAAACTTGTCTGTCTGCTTGTATGCTGTTTTCTGTAACTAAAAATAAAATAAAAAATGCTTGCTTTTTTATATAATCACTGTAAACCCAAATAAAAAAAATGGTTTAATTTCTAAGAAAAAATGTATTACAAAACACCGACGGGCTTACCTCATACCATTCATGTACGTTTCCATTTAGAGATCCATCTAACGAAATAATCCAAAACATGATACATGCATGTTTCCAATTTGTATTATAACTAGAAAATGCATGCATGCATGTTTCCAATTTGTATTATAAAGAATCTAATAATCGATGAACGAAACTCACGTGATTATCTTTGGAGAATCGCAAACCCTTTCCTGCAATTGGAAACTGTATTCACCTTCATCCTCCTCCTTGGAGCAACTTATCAAAACTTCTTACTTGTTAACTCTGCAAACAGTCTTTCACCACTAGTTGATTAGAGATTTATCGAAGCTCGTCTTCAATGTTGAATCATATCCATCGAAATTGCGCATCTCTTTGAAAACTCATTGAACCTATATATTTCTTTACTTTTCATGTACTATTTGAGTTTTAAGTAGCCAGTGTGCACTTCCCTCTTTTGAGGATTTAATGGAATAAAGTGATTGTTTCACCAAAACAACCTTAACTGTAATTGTGCTCAAGAAGTATTTGCAACAAAGTATTTGTTGAACCTCGTTAAAACTTGTGTGTCTCTTGTAGGTACTTGAGGTAATGAAACACCAAGCTCCCGTAACAAAGAACAAACCCACATAACTTCAGAGGACGTGTTAGAAACTGACCTATATTCATCTTCGGTAGAAGAACGAACGACACCTCGCTGTTTCTTAGACGTCCATGACATAGGATTGTAACCAAGATAAACGATATATGCATTTGTAGAGACAAAATCATCAGTATCTCCAGCCCAATCTGCATCCGAGTAAGCATGAAGCTGAAAAGGATTCTCCCTCCTGAGACAAATACCATGTGAAGATGTACAATTCAAATATCTGAGTATCCGCTTGGCCGCCTTCCAGTGCTCATCCGTGGGCATATGCATGTATTGGGATAAGCGATTCACTGAATAGGAGATATCTGGGCATGTAAAAGCAAGATATTGTAAACTACCAACAACACTTCTATACATGGTCGGATCCGGAAGCTTGGAACCAGAGTTAAGAGAGAGCTTTGGAGATGTGGCCATCGGAGTGTGTACCGGTTTGGACATGAGCATGTTCGTCTTTGCAAGCAAATCCAAGATGTATCAACGCTGATTCAGGTGAAGACCAATGGAGTCACGGCGTGCCTCAATGCCAATGAAATAGGACAGATCCTCATGATCTTTAACTGAAAAACGAGTAGCTAAGCTATCCAAGGTATGAGCATGTATACGATGGACGAGCCTTTCCGAAGAATGAAGAGAGAAGTATCAGCAACAGAATTGACAAAACCCACCGCAGACGGGACTGAATGTCTCCAGACTTCTGAGCCTTTCATAGTTGATTTAACAACGGGACTAAATGTCTCCAGACTTCTGATTGATTATGAAATCAAGACCAGACTTCTGATTGTACCCTTTGGCAACTAAACGAGCTTTGTATCTGTTGATGGAGCCATCAGAATTGTATTTGGTTGTGAAAACCCAGCGACAACCCACGATACTGACTGGATACGACGGTTTGGGAACTAAATCCCATGTGTGATTCCGTAATTGTGCATTGATTTCATCAGTGAGAGCCTGCCGGAAACGATCATCTTTAAGAGCTTGATTTGCCGTTCGTGGTTCAGGAGCCGAGACTTGAGCAGTGAGAGAGTATTTCTTGTTCGGTTTGACAATGCCCTGCTTTGCTCTTGTAGTCATAGAATGACGATTAGTGGCGGGTGGAGGTGGTAGAACAGGCAACGGAGATGGTGGCAGTGGTGAACATGGCAAAGATGAGGAAGTAGATGACGGCGAGGGAGAAGGTGTGGTAACCGGAGAGGGAGGGTTAGTGGTGGTCGATGGCGAAACAGGGGAAGGCAGAGTGTCAACATGCGAAGGTGGAGATGTGGTTCGGTTCGGTTCAATTTGTGGAAGCAGTTTAATTTGTTGGTTTGTGCGAATATTTGGTGATAGAGACAAGGGATGGATCGAGTTTGTGTTTAGAGGTTGTGGCTGGGCCGGGGGCTGCGGCCCATTTTGTCTTGGAGCAGTGGGCTCAGAGGAAGAGGGGGAAGAAAACGAAGAAGTCGGAGATAGAGGACATACCTGAGATGACGATGCCGGGACCGATGATGAATTCAGTGAGGAAGGAGTCGGAGTTGATGAAGCAGAAGAGGAGGACGAGTGAAGGATCCCACGAGGGGGCAAGACAGACTGTATAAGTGAAACAGGAGTGGCGGATGAAGTCGGAGACGGTGAGGACGATGCAGCGACAGACGGCGAGGACTTAGCAAACGGGAACTCAGTCTCAACAAATTGGACATGCATGGAGACATAAACACGACCAGTGACTTTATCAAGACAAAAATATGCACTTTACGATGGCGAATAACCAAGAAATACACACTCCTTCGAACGCTCCGCTAGCTTATGAGGCGTATAAGGTCGAAGCCATGGGAAACAGGTACACCCAAAAACTCTTAGCTTCGTGTAGTTGGGAGTGGTCATGAATAGTTTCTGATAGGGAGATTGGTTAGACAATACTGGCGTTGGTAATCTGTTGATGAGATAAACAGCCGTGAAAGAGCAAACGGCCAATACGTTTTGGGCATCGAAGCATGGGAAAGCAGAGCGAGACCAGTTTCCACAATGTGCCTATGTTTGCGTTCAGACATCCCATTGTGTTCAGGCATGTGCGGAGGAGAGGTGAAGTGAGCAATCCCGTGTGTAGATAAGTAGGTACGAAGCGCAATGTACTCACCACCATTGTCATAGTACAAAGTTTGAATCCTCTCACAAAATTGATTTTCAACAAGGGCTTTGAAGGCGATGAAGGTATGTTTCACATCCGACTTGTTTTTGAGTGGATAAAACTATGTGTAACGGGTGTAATGATCCACAAAAATGAGATAATATTTGTAGTTATCAAGAGAAAGGATAGGAGATGTCCAAACATCAGTAAAAAGATATTGTAAAGGTCTGGTGGATTGAATAGAGGAAACAGCAAAAGGCAGTTTGTGTGTTTTATTAAGTAAACAATCAGAACAAGAAAAATGTTTAGAGGAAGAACAAGAAAGTGGTAAAGAAAACTTTGAGACAATCATGTTTAAGATAGAAGATGAAGGGTGGCCAAGCCGAGAATGCCAGGAGGATATAGTTGTTTTCGAACTGGGAGATGCATACAGAGCGTGAATGTGAGAAGCTGTCATCGGCCACTCATACAGTTCTCCTTTAGTCTTGCCTTGGAGTAAGGGAGCCCCCGTGTGAAGATCCTTCACCTGAAAGGAAGCAGGAGCAAATTCAACAGTTACGTGATTAGAATTGCATAACCGATAGACTGAAATAAGATTTTTGTGTATGTTGGGTACACATAAGACATTTTCTAAAGCAAGAGGTCGAGTAAGAGAAGGCAAAGTCGTCAAACCCTAATGTTAGTTATTTTCAAACCAGAACCATCACCGATCAAGACCTCATCATTGCCCGAGTATGGTTGATGCAAAGAAAGATTTTGGAGATCCGATGTAATATGGTGTGTAGCACCACTATCCAGCATCCATGGATCAGAGTTGTTGGGTGAACCGAGAGCAAGGTTCGCACGCGGCTGCCAGGGCGTGAAAGGATTGCTGTTTTGCGGGCGAGAAAAAGACACATGATGCTGAAGCTGAGGACACCTCCGAGCAGAGTGGCCTTGAACGTTGCATAACTGACATTTGCCCAAGTATGGGCGAGGCTGACGATTATCAGATCGTGAAGAGGACAGCCAGTTATTGTTAGAATGCTGCTTGTTTTGATTATTATGGCGATTGTTGTTGTTGTTGTTGTTGTTGTTGTTGGCAGGACGATGAGTCACGACATTAGCTGTCATAGGTAGCATAACCAGCGTTGCTTTGGACAAGAGCTTGGCTTCTCGAGTGCGCAACCTCTCATGGACATATGGAATCGTAGGAGAGACATCACGAGCCTCAATTTGGTCGATGATAGGACGGTAGTCCTCTGGTAAACCCGCAAGAATCAAGTCAATTTGATCATCATGATCCATTGGTTTACCCAGATTAGCGAGAATGTCAAACCTGGTGGTAAGACCTTGGAGATACTCATCAATAGTATGAGATCCCTTAGTCCATGTCTGTAGCTGATCCTTCAGCTGTTGAACGTGTCCTCTACTCGCCTTAGCATACGTCTCCGCAAGAGTACTCCAGATCTCAGAGGAAGTGGTTGTACGAGAAAGAATTGGCTGAACATTAAGCGAGATAGCACCCAAAAGAGCACTATAAATCAACTTGTCTTGACGTTGCCAATTAACGAAGGCTGGATTATCAGAGACGGCAGTCTCGGGGGTGAGAGTGGGAGATGGAGCCGGCATGGAACAATCAAGATGACCAACAAGGCCATAACCAGCAACAAGAGCATGAACTTGAAGCTTCCACATGAGATAGTTTGTGGGAGTAAGTTTCGTGACATTTGTAATATTGATATGAAGAAGAGTGTGATTAGTGTTTGTGACGATGGTATCAGTCAACGTAGGAGAGGAGGAATCCGACATGGAGAAGAGAAGAGGAAAGAAATTTTTTTTTTTTTTTGTTAAACCCGCTCTGATACCATATAGAAGTTGTATATCGAAGGATGATTCTTATTGATGTATTACAGCTGATATATATACAAGCATAGGACTAAGCTAGGGTATTGTACAAGAGTTATTGAGAATAAATGATAATATATACAGTTAACATATATGAAGATCGTAATCAAATCAGGTCCTATGATTACTCCTTCATAAATTTCCCTACGATTCAGATAATAAAAGAGGAGATGTTTAGGTGAGTAGTCTTTTTGGCTTAATTGATATAGAATTTGATAATTTGGCTGATATATTTATATATAGATCGAAGCAGCGACTCTGGTTTTAGAAAGTGGGTTGAGGACGGACTTCCCAAGAATAAAGCAGTCTTTGGATTTCCGTTGGCTATGCCTGGACTCTCCAAAGCGATATGGATAACGGCTATCATGCCGCCTCCTCCGGAGTAGCCAAACATGAGGACGTATCTGAGGATGGTTCTATAAACTATGATAAGATACAGAAGTTCATAACTGATGAGAAAGCAGCACATAAGTATGACCCCGCGGTTGTCGGGAATCATTGTTTCGCCAACAAGATTTGGATTGCGTACGACGATACTGAGAGTGTGACGGCCAAAGTGACATACGCTAAGCAGAACTGTCTGCTTGGTTACTTTGCCTGGAACGTTGGAGCTGACGTTAACACTGTTCTATCCACCGCAGGTTCGTCTCTTTTTTCTTTTTCTTTTCTTTTTTTGTTTCATTTATATTCTTTCATAAAATATTCTCTTAAACTTACAGCATGGAAAGCATGGTCTGGTTAATTGACAACCATATCGGATCGGAGGAGTTCCCATATATAAAAGTAAGGTTTTGGTCTCTCCTTATTGGTTGATTTTCATTTAATACTTTCTAATTTTTTTATTTTTTTATTTGTTTCTAATTGTTTAATTGCTTTAAATAATATTTAAGACACAATTAACACAATACATTTAATTCATACATTAAAATAAAATCATAACTGAAAATAAAATAAATTATGCATTAATCATATTCCACCACTCAATTTTATTCAAACACAATAAATAATATTTGTCACTCCAATAATTTTAAATATAACTTCTATCAATTCTTATCATATAAATAAGCATTGCCTCATTCTCTCATATTGACATTTTTTACTTTTTCATTTTCAGATTCTCTCATTCTCTTACACAATATCTCAAATCATTTTTTGTGTGTTTTTTATGTTTTCAATTTCTTATTTTTGTTGTATGGGTTACAAAAAACCTAATGAAATATCATTGTAAAATTTTAATTTTAGAGACTACATGATATATATATATATATATATATATATATATATATATATATATATATATATATATATTTACACTGTTTTTATATTTAAAGATTCATCTCATTATCTAATTTGGATTATCATCTTCTAAGTAATCATTCTCTCCTCCTCTCTCATCAATATCAAATGTTGTTATATTTAATATGTATTGTAAGAGTTTGATTCTATATTTTAATTTAGAAAGTATTATATATAATTAACATTGTTTTCAATTTATATTTTATTTATATAAAAATAAAATATTTTTTTTATATTTCTTTCCTTTCAAATCTATTCATAATTATTTTTAAAATTTCCATAGCTAAATTTAAATTCACAAATGTTGGTTTTAACAAAAAATCAAGTTTATTTGAGAATCTGTTTCAAAAGATTTATCTTCATTATCTATTTTAGATTAGCATCTTATAAGTCATTATTTTCATACTCTTACAATATTCACCACACAATAAGGTCATGAAGTTGAAAAGATTCATCTCTAATTCTCTATTATGTACTTTGGTTATCTCACATATTCATGTATTATTTTAAATAATTTAGAATGATCGATATAATTATCTATTTATAAAGTCTATTTTATTTTGTAAAGTCTATATTTTTTTGTGATCCAATAGATAAATATGTAAAGATCAATATAATATTCCTATTATTTAAGATTTGAGGTTTTGAAAACAAAAAGAACTTAATTATAAAAAAATTGATTTTCTTGATTTAAGCAAAATGAAAAATGATTCCAAAAAGAAATCAAGTGTAACTGGAAGTGAAATATAGAAAATAATATAATTATTCAAATACCATTTAACTAAATCCTCTAAAGATGAAACTATTAGTATGAAATCTAGCACTATAAATTAAATTGATGAGTGAAAAAAAAAACGAAAGGATTGAAGTTATTCTTGGGGTTTTAAAAAATCTTTAGATTGAAGTTCATATAATCTTTAAAAACAAAACTAATTTAGTTTGTCACTTCAAAAGTAATATTTTCAATTTGGAATATTATGTGTGAGTGTTGAGTTTATATCAACAAAACAATCAAAAAGTGTAAGTTTAAATTTTGATTGAGCCACTTGGTATTCCTTTTCTTTTAAGTCAAAAATAAATTAAAATATTTATTTATAATTAACCCACTTTAAAGGCATTTTAAGTCTACCTTTAACTTAAATGGAACTCCTACCCAATAATTTTACATTCATTCCTCCAACTAATATATTTATCTTTCAAGAAAAAATGTTTTTGATAAAATTTAAATCTTTTTAATTATTTTAATTGCTTTAAACTTTGAAATGAGGAATATTCTAATATACAATAATTTTATAAGTAGTTACTAAACTTTTTGATAATTTTATTTGATTCAATTTTACTATACTACAGTCTTATGTTTACAATGTCATTAAAAAAAATTCTTTAAATCAATGTTTAACCTCTATAAAACATGATCATAAACATAGATTCCCTCATATTAGGAGAATATTTAAATTTCTATGTTATTATTTATATTAATATAGCTAATCAATTTGTAATAATTTTTTGTAGTATTGGTTAATTTTTTATTTATAGAAAAGTTTATATATTTTAAATTTTGTATAATAAATAACCATACCAAAAAAATGTTGACATGAGTGTTATTTTGAGAAATTGCTATAAATTTTTTTGAGATTCATACATTAGTATAAACTTTTTGAGATTATACATTAGTAAAATAATATTTTAGTTTAAGAAAATTTAAGAAATATAATCAAAACTATTATGCATACAACCACGCATTGCGTGGACTAATTACCTAGTAAATAAATAAAAGACGAGTGAAGAATAAAACATGTTTGCTTTATGTTATTGTAAGATAAAATAAAATGAAACTTGTCTGTCTGCTTGTATGTTGTTTTCTGTAACTAAAAATAAAATAAAAAAATGCTTGCTCTTTTATATAATCACTGTAAACCCAAATAAAAAAAATGGTTTGATTTCTAAGAAAAAATGCATTACAAAACACCGACGGGCTTACCTCATACCATTGATGTACGTTTCCATTAGAGATCCATCTAACGAAATAATCCAAAACGAAACTCACGTGATTATCTTTGGAGAATCGCAAACCCTTTCCTGCAATTGGAAACTGTATTCACCTTCATCCTCCTCCTTGGAGCAACTTATCAAAACTTCTTTGTTAACTCTGCAAACTGTCTTTCACCACTAGTTGATTAGAGATTTATCGAAGCTCGTCTTCAATGTTGAATCATATCTATTTAAATTGTGCATCTCTTTGGAAACTCATTGAACCTATATATTTATTTACTTTTCATGTACTATTTGAGTTTTAAGTAGCTAGTGTGCACTTCCCTATTTTGAGGATTTAGTGGAATAAAGTGATTGTTTCACTGAAACAACCTTAACTATAATGTGCTCAAGAAGTATTTGCAACAAAGTATTTGCTGAACCTCGTTAAAACTTGTGTGTCTCTTGTCTCTTCTACACTAACATCATATCCATCGAGATTGTGCATCTCTTTGAAACTCATTAAGTTTGATGATTCATTAGTAGTAAATGTTTAGATGATCTTGCTTATAGGGTACTTAAACTATAACTTTAACATAGAATGAAAAATTATAATATATATGAAGTCAAGAAACCAAAAAAAAATTGTAACTTGAAATTATAATATTTTGTCTAAGAGCTTGAAAATGTATATATATGTAAAGTTATTTCTAGCAACTTTAAAAGCCAGCCATGTAGTTAAAGCTTTGTTAAAAAAAAAAAAGGGCATTTTTGAAAATAAATCTTTTTCTATGTTCATTTTCAAAAATATTTTTTTTCTATATACAAATGACTAAATTCTAAATCCTAAACTCCAAATAATAAATTCTACCTCTTAAAACTTAATGACCAGACCTTTTTCTTTATTTTAATATAATAATTAACTAGTGATACTCACAAACACCCTAGCAACAGTCAATACAAACAACAGAAATAACAGCAACATTAAACCAGCAATTATCCAACAAAAAATCTAATAGATAATTAACTATTATTCAATCTAACATAAGCCGATAAATAAATCATCCAACAATGTCATGAAGCATTAAACCAGCATCCTAACAACATTCTTAATGACCCGACTCTAGCAACCTAACAGAAGCCAGACATCAATCAAACGAACAACTAGAACATCCTCCTTTTTATCGCCTTAGTTTTACAGTTACACTTTTGCTTTATGTGCACCACAAAAAGAATGGGACGCATGAGTTACCAGAAATATTCAATGATGCGATCCTCCCATCTACCGGAGTATACACATAAGCGAAAAGACAAACACAAACATTTCACAAAAAGCAAGCAAACCAGACTACTCTGAACATATGTGTCGACTGAAACCCCTCATCGTCATGGTCGAGGCTGAACCCTTGCGTCGATCGACGCACTCCTTGCATCGATCGATGCTTCCTCGTGTCTCCACCAAAACCCTTGTTGCATCGTGTAACGCCACGACCGCCAGTTCTTAGTGGGCCCCATATCCAATCCCAGTTCATGGGTCCATTTTCCTTAATGGGCCTCATATTCTCTCACTAGGCCTGTGAGCCCATCCATATCTGACGGCCAGTTTGCTACGTCCGAGAGGCTTTAAAGACTTGTTTACCGTCTTTACAAATCACCACCTGTGTTTTAACCTCACTTGCACAGCTCCGACAATCACTTCTCGAAAGGTCACACATCCTAAGACTTCTCCAACTCAAGCACGCTTTACTGTGGAGTTCTCTCAGGACCCTTGACCGAAAAGATAAGTGCACTTTGGTGACATAGATGGTCAAATCAATTCTTTTAAACCTTTTCGAAAGTCCCTGAAACTAGGGTGTATCACATCGATCGATGCAGACGCGCGAAATATCACCGACAATAATCTCTCTCGACTTCTCTTGGCTCCAACCATCGCCACAACGTCCGTGATGCGCAAAACCGCCCTCAACATGCCACAACCACCACCACAATCACTCACAAACAAGCACACAAGCAATAAATCACACAAATAAGTCTTGATCTTTTAATCACCTCATAAACAAGAAGATTCTGAACGAAAACAACAAGAATCACACCACAGAAAGCTCCCCACCACGTCCTTATCCACAGATATTCACTCGAAAAACATATACCCAAAAACGGCTTAGAACTCATCACGAACGCTCACAAGAACTTTTCAAAGAGAAAACTCTTCTTCTCAAGTGTTTAGAACAACAAAACGTGATAGACTCCTGGTAAGGAATCTGCTTCCCAAGAACACACTCGCAAGGTCTTGAAGATGAACGGTTAGAAAGATGATGATCAATGGGTCAAAGATGCAAAGACAAGATCGACGAAGAAGGTGAAGGGGGTTGATTTGCAGTGGATCGATGAAGATGAAAGGGTGAAAATGATGCAGCAGATAAAAAGGGAATTGAAATGAACTTCTAAGAGAGATGGAAATCTCTTAGACTTCAGGCTCGAGTTCAACTTAGATATGACACACTAAGAAGAAAACAAGTTGAGAAGATACTACACACTTCTCAGATCAAACAAGTAGAAAGAGATTTTTGATTAAAATGTTTGATGAAAAACAAAGAAGAGATACATTGTCTTTTTATAGGAGAAGGGGGGACGAAGGGGAGAAGAGAAATAAAACCCTAGACAGACTTGCAAGAGCTTTAACAAGGTCAAGTTCATGCAAGATGTCTAGGAAATGACAAAACATTAAATGCATTGTTTTTGAATGAAAAAGAGATAGAAAATGGGCCAAGGCCTTTGTAATGAACCTTGGACCACGACTTGGGCTGGCAAAGGAGGCTTGAAAATGTTACTTAGGCCTCATTAAAAACCTTGTCAAGAAAACCCAATGGGACAAAACTTGACCAAGGGAAAAAGAGCGCCAAAGCAACATTTTACCCTTTACCGAGCACCTTGAGCTGTGATCATTGTGAAAGTGGTTTGAGCCACGTCTTCTAGCTTCTTTTCCAGCTCCATAAGTAATCCATTGATGTCTTGGTTGAACCTCTTGGACCGTGACCTTGTTAGAGGACCCGCCAGGACGATCAATGCTTCCTCCGCTGCTTCCACTGGTACAAGCTGCTCCTCTGGTGCTTCCTCTGGTTCAAGCTGCTCCTCCGGTGCTTCCTTTGGTTCAAGCTGCTCCTCAAGTTTGTGTGGTTCGGTTGAGCTATCCATGGTCTCATCATCATCTCCCACTTGAAAAGGATTTGACCTCAAATCCGAATTATCTGCACAATAAGGAGGAAGATCAGAAACATTGAAACTGCCACTAACTTTGTACTTACCTTGGAGGTCGAGTTGGTAGGCATTGTTGTTGATTCGTTTGAGCACTGTGAATGGTCCATCAATCCTTGGCATTAGTTTAGATGCTCGCTCCTCCGGGAAACGTTCCTTCCTAAGATGAACCCACACTTGATCACCCTCATTGAAGATGACTTCTCTACGCCCTTTGTTCGCATACTTCTCATACAGCTTCGTCCGGGCCTCCAGATTCTCCTTAGTCTTTTTGTGAACCTGTTTGACTAAATCGGCCTTTTTCTTGCCATCAAGACTTGATCTCACACTCAAAGGTAAAGGCATTAGATCGAAAGGAGAAGTGGGGTTGAACCCATAAACAATTTCAAATGGAGAAAACTTAGTCGCAGAATGCATAGAATGATTATAAGCAAATTATACATGCGGCAAGCAATCTTCCCAAGTCTTAAGGTTCTTTTTAATGAGCACACGCAACAAAGTAGACAAAGTTCGATTCACAACTTCAGTTTGCCCATCAGTTTGCGGATGACATGTAGTAGAGAAAAGCAACCTAGTTCCTAACTTAGACCACAAAGTTTTCCAAAAATAACTAAGGAACTTAGTATCACGATCAGAAACAATGGTCTTAGGAATGCCATGCAAACGAACAACTTCCCTAAAGAATAAGCTAGCAACATGAGATGCATCATCAGTTTTATGACATGGAATGAAATGTGCCATTTTAGAAAAGCGATCAACCACCACAAAAATAGAATCCTTACCAGCCCTAGTCCTAGACAATCCAACCACAAAATCCATAGATATATCAGTCCAAGGATGCAAAGGAATAGGTAAAGGGGTATACAAACCGTGGGATTGAACCTTAGCCTTAGCTTGTTTACAAGTCGCGCACCGTTCACATAGCCGTTCAACATCTCTTTTCATATGTGGCCAGTGGAAGTGTTCTTGCATCACCTTATAGGTCTTAGCAACTCCAAAGTGACCCATTAAACCACCTCCATGTGCTTCCCTTAGAAACAATTCTCTCAAAGAAGAGTGAGGCACACAAAGTCTAATCTCAAAGAACAAATAACCCTCATGGCGATAATATTTCCCAAAGGCAAACTTCTCACAAGATTGAAATATTTTGCTAAAATTAGAATCATCAGCATACAAGTCTTTTATCTGCTCAAAACCTAGAAATCTTGCATCCAAAGAAGTAAGCAAAACATACCTGCGAGATAATGCGTCGGCTACAACATTATCTTTACCTTTTTTGTACTTGATCACATATGGAAAAGTTTCTATGAATTCGACCCACCGCGCATGGCGTTTGTTGAGCTTTTGTTGACCCTTTAAATGCTTAAGAGACTCGTGGTCAGTATGAATGACGAACTCCTTTGGCCATAGATAGTTCTGCCACGTTTGTAGTGCTTGGACCAAAGCGTAAAGCTCTTTCTCGTAGGTAGGATAACTGAGTGTAGCTCCTCCAAGTTTCTCACTGAAGAAATGCTATAGGCTTATGATCCTGCATCAAAACAGCTCCAATACCTATGCCAGAGGCATCACACTCAATCTCAAAGGTTTTCATAAAATTTGGAAGAATTAAAACAAGGGAATTAGTAAGCTTCTCTTTCAAGGCCTGGAAGGCATTTTTTTGTGCAGCTTCCCATTTGAATCCAACATCCTTTTTAATCACTTCCGTAAGCGGGGCGGCAATAGTGCTGAATTCCTTGACAAACCGTCGGTAGAATCCTGCTAAGCCGTGAAAGCTCCTCACCTCGCTCACATTTGTAGGACTTGGCCAATCTTTGATTGCCTTGACTTTTTCCTCATCAACCTTGATTCCATCATTCGAATAACCCTTGTTTGGTTTTAAAAGCTGTTTTCCACTCATCGCCGTTATGTTGTTGATGGCTCGACAGTCCACGCACATTCACCAACTCCCATCTTTCTTAGGTACTAGCAACACTATAACGGCACATGGACTCATGCTTTCTCGAATATGTCCTTTGTCCATCAGCTCGTTCACTTGTTTTTCAAGCTCTTTGGTTTCGGTTGGGTTGGGGCGATAAGCTGGTCGGTTTGGTAAGGCGGCTCCCGGCACAAAATCGATTTGATGCTCGATCCCTCGGATAGGCGGTAAACCAATGGGATTGTCCTCCGGAAACACATCCTTATACTCTTGCAAAACCAACTCAACTTTACTCAGTAGCACCGGTTCGGGGTTATTAGAACAAGCTAGAGTTTCTTTGTAAACAAATAGTAAACTATTGTGACTTACCTTGCTCTTACCCTTTGTATCAATCGGTTCAGTTTGTTTGGCGGTTCGCTGTTTCATGCTTAGCTGATCTAGATAGAACTCATGCGGCGTCATTGGAATGAGAGTCGTCTTCCGGCCATTGTGTTTGAAGATTTGTCGATTGGTGAAGCCATCGTGATGAACTTGTCGGTCTGATTTCCATGAACGTCCAAGAAGAATGTGGCTAGCATCCATCGGTAATATGTCACACATGATCTCGTCCTGATACTTACCAATTGAAAGCGGCACCTTGACTTGTTCCTTGACAGACATCTCTCCTTTCTCATTGAGCCATTGTAGTTCATACGGTTTTGGATGCTTAAGCACTTCTAGACCAAGCTTCTCAACCATAGTCCTGCTTCCAACATTAGCACTTCTAAACTACATACCTTATCTTTGACAATACATCGCGTGTGGAACAAGTTTTTCCTTTGCGCTTGCTCCTCAGACTTAGTTAGAACACTCAAAGATCTCCTAGCAACAAGCAACTCTCCTTTAGGTGGGGCTTCCAAACCCTCGTCTAATGAATCGTTTTCCGAACGTTCATCAGCAGATTCAACCTCGCCATTATCTTTAAGAACCATGATCCTTTTGTTGACACATTCGTTTGCGTAATGCCCAAGTCCTTGACACTTAAAGCAACGAATATCCCTTGTCCTCGTGATCACCTCCTTACCCTTACCTTTTGGGTCTGACTCAAATGGCTTTGGCTTGACGAATGGCTTGTAGTCCTTCTGGTAGCCGGGCTTGTCCTCCTTTTGGTAACTTGACTTTCCTTAGTTGTAGCTGGTCTTAACGGTGCTGTAGCTGGATCGAGAGTTCTTTCTTTTGATTTGCTGTTCGAACATGACTGCCTTGTGAAGCATCTCCTCGATCTCCACATAATGCTGAGTTTCTAGACGGTCTTGGATTTCACGGTTAAGACCTCCCATGAATCGTGACATCATAGCTTCTCCATCCTCATGAATATCGGCTCTTAGCATTAGGGTTTCCATCTCCTTGAAGTACTCTTTGACAGACTTGCTTCCTTGAACCAAATTCCTTAGTCGCTGATGAAGATCACGGTGATAGTAACTCGGCACAAACCTCCTACGCATGACGGCTTTCAGCTGGTTCCATGTTTCGATCAGTACATCTCCGGTACGTCTGCGGCTGGTAACAAGCTGATCCCACCAACTTAAAGCATATACATATAATTCGGTAGCAGCAACTTTAACCTTGTTGACCTCGGTGACCTCTTGACATATAAAGACTAACTCAATTTTCTGCTCCCACTCCAACTAGGTATCCGAATTACTGGTTCCATGAAAGGCAGGAATCTTGAACTTTAGGCCTCCCAACGGATCTCTTGGGACTGGACGGTCACGTCGACACCTTCGCTGACCACTGTGTGAAGAACCGTGACTGTAGTACTGCCTGGTCTCATCATCTTGTCTTGGTTCTTCCTGGTTCTGCCGTTGATGCTAATTTGCTTCCGGGTTGGTTTGATTCAAGTGTAGAGCACCAAGTCTTGCATCAAGCATGGTCGCCATAGCTGCTGTGACGGATTTAAGGATCTTCTTTTCCAAGCTAGATGTAGATGACTCTTCTTCTTCCGACGTCACCATGGTACCTGATTGCAGAGCGGTTGCTCTGATACCACATGATAGACTCCTGGTAAGGAATCTGCTTCCCAAGAACACACTCGCAAGGTCTTGAAGATGAACGGTCAGAAAGATGATGATCAATGGGTCGAAGAAGCAAAGACAAGATCGACAAAGAAGGTGAAGGGGGTTGATTTGCAGCGGATCGAAGAAGATGAAAGGGTGAAAATGATGCAGCGGATGAAAAGGGAATTGAAATGAACTTCTAAGAGAGATGGAAATCTCTTAGACTTCAGGCTCGAGTTCAAATTAGATATGACACACTAAGAAGAAAACAAGTTGAGAAGATACTACACACTTCTCAGATCAAACAAGTAGAAAGAGGTTTTTGATCAAAATGTTTGATGAAAAACAAAGAAGAGATACATTATCTTTTTATAGGAGAAGGGGGGACGAAGGGGAGAAGAGAAATAAAACCCTAGACAGTCTTGCAAGAGCTTTAACAAGGTCAAGTTCACGCAAGATGTCTAAGAAATGACAAAACATTAAATGCATTGTTTCTGAATGAGAAAGAGATAGAAAATGGGTCAAGGCCTTTGTAATGAACCTTGGACCACGACTTGGGCTGGCAAAGGGGCCTCATTAAAAACCTTGTCAAGAAAACCTAATGGGACAAAACATGACCAAGGGAAAAAGAGCGGCAAAACAACATTTTACCCTTTACCGAGCACCTTGAGCTGTGATCATTGTGAAAGTGGTTTGAGCCACATCTTCTAGCTTCTTGTCCAGCTCCATAAGTAATCTATTGATGGCTTGGTTGAACTTCTTGGACCGTGACCTTGTTAGAAGACCCGCCCGAACGATCAATGCTTCCTCCGCTGCTTCCGCTGGTACAAGATGCTCCTCCGGTGCTTCCTCTGGTTCAAGCTGCTCCTCAGGTGCTTCCTCTGGTTCAAGCTGCTCCTCAAGTTCGTGTGGTTCGGTTGAGCTGTCCATGGTCTCATCAAAACGGCTAACCAAAGTCTAGGGCGTCGAGCTTCCTTATTTATAAGCAAGCTCTAGGCTTTCCCCATTAAACCGCATCGAACTGGAGACATTGGAAACAACCCGAGTGCAAACCACACAATAGTGTCGATTGATGCCCTGATCTTAAACCGTAAATCTGATTCGTGGGTGTTACAAAACTATACGCTAAATGTAAAATAGAGAACCCAAAAATTAAAAAAAATTAAAAAATAATTTTAATTGTTAATTTAACATATTATATTTCATTGAATTATTAATTGTTTTTAAAGAATTTATTAGAACTGTCCTAATTGAGATATTACTTGGTGGTTTCTGGCCAAGTCGAAACCGGTGAAAGTTTCCTCGGACAAGATTTGGTGGTTCGAATCTAGGGAAGATTCAAACGACAGAAACGGGGAATGAGGAGATTCCAACGAGTCGTTTGCGAGAACGATCGTGAAGCCTCTTCGGATCGTACGGATGAGGCTATCGGAAGGATGCGATGGAAACAACGGTGGGACGAGTCGAGATGGAACGATGAAAGACTCGAGGACTTGTGGAAAAGGACTCGAAGTTGCGATGGTGGAACGATGGAAGTGACGCGAGAGGGAAACGATGAGTGGATCGAGTGACGACACAAGAGGTTTGGCTCTCCTCTTGATACGGTCACTAACAAGGTCGAACCCGGTTCGAGGCTTGTTAGGATTTTCTCAATGTTTAATCCCGGATTGAAGAAAGAGAAGAGTGAGACAAGTTTCAAGAATCTCTCTTGAGAAAAAGTTTTATTTTCATACAAGTCTAAGGAGGAACAAAGGGCTAAGAGGAGTTTAAATACATTAGGTCAAGAGAGGCTTAGGGACACGCGGATTCGTTATGATCCGCACATTTGTCCTTAGACGTGTTTCCCTTGTAAATGGAATACGTTGCCACCTATTGTCTTTTAACACAAAACTCCAACGTTCAAAAGAAAGGGAATAAAAGAAGGGATATTCCCAAAGTTCATATTTAAACCAAAGTTAAAAAGGAAAGAAGAAAAACCGCCTTGGCCTTGCGTGGGAAGCAACTTAGCCTTAGGCGTTGTGCACTTAGCTCCATGCCTCGTTAAAACCTTCTCCGGTAAACCCATTGGGAAAAACTCGGAATAAGGAAAAAGAGTACACTTCCTTGCTTAAGCGATTTGATCGTCTTCACTCTTGGATAAGAGTGAAGACTAAGCGAACTGAGCCTTCGGAGTCTTCATGGGACGGCTGGCGTTGGGCGAATGACCGGACGAACAGGTTGAGCCGTTGCTTGGCCGCCTTTGCTGAGCTCTTGGAGCGTGTGGTGGCTCCGGGAACGATTGCTGGTGCTTTGGCCGCGTCCGAAGTGGTTGTCTTGGCCGCGTCCAATGCGTCTTGGTCAGGCGTCTCGGTCGCGTCCGGCGTGTCTTGGTCTTCTTGGCGAAGGTCGCGTCCTGCGATCACATCATAGATGGTCAAATCAATTCTTTTAAACATTTCCGAAAGTCCCTGAAACTGGGGTGTATCACATCGATCGATGCAGACGCGCGAATTATCACCGACAATAATCTCCTCGACTTCTCTCGGCTCTGACCATCGCCACAACGTCCGTGATGCCCAAAACCGCCCTCAACATGCCACAACCACCACCACAATCACTCACAAACAAGCACACAAGCAATAAATCACACAAAACACACATCTAATCGCTTAGATAAGTCTTGATCTTTTAATCACCTCATAAACAAGAAGATTCTGAACGAAAACGACAAGAATCACACCACAGAAAGCTCCCCACCACGTCCGTATGCACAGATCTTCACTCGAAAAACATATCTACCCAAAAACGGCTTAGAACACATCACGAACGCTCACAAGAACTTCTCAAAGAGAAAACTCTTCTTGTCAAGTGTTTAGAACAACAAAACGGCTAACCAAAGTCTAGGGCGTCGAGCTTCTTTTTTTATAAGCAAGCTCTAGGCTTTCCCCATTAAACCGCATCGAACTGGAGACATTGGAAACAACCCGATTGCAAACCACACGATAGTGTCGATCGATGCCCTGATCTTGGCGTTGATCGATGCTCAAACCGTAAATCTGATTCGCGGGTGTTACAAAATTATACGCTAAATGTAAAATAGAGAACCCAAAAATTCAAAAAAAATATAAAAAAATAACTTTAATTGTTAGTTTAACATATTATAATTGTCTGGACAAACAATAAATTGTCCAAAAAACAATAGTTTAAGAAAAGTAATATCTCAATTGTCTGGACAGTTCTAATAAATTCTTAAAAAAAAAATAATAATTCAATGAAATATACCTTACGTTTATAAACAAACAAAATAATATCGTATTACTAAAATGACCAGTAGTATTTTTATATTTATGAATCATAAAATATCTAGAGTCCAATCTAGTCACAATTTCATCCTAATGCATGTGAACTAAATTGTTCCACAAGTAAACTTGATCAAAATATTGACTATAACTAAGTCTTTTTTAATTTTAAATTCTTGATTAATAACAGACTTTATTATTTTTCAACTATACTAATAATAATAAACTTATTTATAGCTGATGACGAGATGATAATAATTAAGATATATAGACTATAATCAAGTCTTTTTAATTTACATATATCGAGCATATTATAAACTTAATTTACAATAAGCATAATCACACACGTTTTACTGTATTTAACACAGACAATGTTAAATACTACTAGTATAATTTTCTAATTTTATAATATAATACGATCATATATATTACCAAGAAAAAGAAGATGAATCACTCAGTTGTCAATTTACACAATAACGATTACATAAATACTATACAGACTTTTTTTTGGGAGATATATATCAGTTGTACTTCTTTATTAGCACATTTGTAAACATTCACAATAATAATAATAACACTAAATCTCAAAATTAGTAAAAATCAAAATTTCATACAAAATGTAGTGATGCTTAAGTACTTAAAGGTTTCTCTAAAAATGATCAAATTCATCAAAAGTCATCATAGTTATTTTTGGCATCTTATATATATATATATATATAGTGTTGACCCTTTAAGCTTTTAGATTTTAGATATTATATAAAAAATAACATATGGTCAGTATAATTAGTAACCTATATAACATTTGTTTTTTTCTATTAATTAATTAGTGGCAAGATTAGTAATTTTTGTAATGATGGCTACTAATACATTGTATGGAAAAAAAAGACTTGTTGGATCTAAAATACTATTACATATTGAAAAATGAAATAATCAAAAAAAGACTTCTCAGTTTCCACTGATTATCCATCGGAAAGAAGAGAGCATTTATGCAGCTGTTCAATATTAATAATAAAGATATATAGACTATGATCAAGTCTTCTATTATTGTTATTTTTATGTACAAGATGTATGTCATGCCGCCACCCACCTATATTAGAGCATTTTATAAACTTAATTCACAATAAGCATAATCACACACTTTTTATTGTATTTGACACATTCAATGATAAATACTACTAGTATAATTTTTCGAAATTTATACTACCTAAATAGTGCGAATGTAATCACACTAAATCCCAAAATTGATTACACTAAATCTCAAAATAAATTTAACACATTTAATAAAGTCATAATACAAATATGAGTATTCTTAGGAATCATGTCTTTGGCTAACATATATGCAGGCTTGTTACAAGCAAATTGGCATTCTCTGAACTTTCCTTGCCATGAAGGAACCACTCTTATCCAATTAAAAACTCCAAAGTTAATATTATGACCAGTAATAAGTTTCATTACTTCTTTGGTATCTCCTTCAAAGGAAACCCTTGTATAACCTTTGCTCCAACGGTTTGTTTTCTTTGAGCGTGTCGACATGCCCCTAAGATAGCACCTCCAGTTTTTGATGGCCGCTCTCGATCATAGTTACCAACTAGTTGCATGCACTTCATCCAACCACAATTGGGTATCTTCCAGTGAGTAGCAGCTGTAGTCCGTTTTTGCAGTTAGACGTTCATCTTGATCGTGTCATTCTTTCGCATGAGTGAGAGCTTGGCTTATTATCTTTGGCCATGAAATGTTATTGTTTTGAAATATATATAAGATTGTTGCGAGAAGTCCAAATTTGCCAAAGAATCGAGTAGACGTGTTGCATTTAAAGATTTCTTGCATCAACCAATGTTATTTTCATACAATCTTATATCATATTCTACAAAATAGATAAATTTGTTTTACATAGTATATAGATTTTCACAATATCATAGAACTAAATTAGAAATTACTAATTTAAATAAGAGTAACTCGTAATAAGTTAATATAAGGTGTTTATTTATTAACAGGAGGAGGCTTTCTTTTGTGACCTATTAATTAGTTTTTAATGTTTATGGTGGAGAGGTATACCGTATACATATCCTCTATTAATATAAAACTATATGTATAAATCTCAGACATAATTAAGCAAAAAAAAAAAGCATAAGATGGTAAAATTAGGATCTTTGGAATGAGCTTAGTAAATTAATGGTCACAACATTTAACAAAGACTTTTTGTTTTTGTTTTCGAAATCAATAATTGAATTTGTCTGAATTATTCTTTTGAATATTTCAAAATATGTCTTTCCAAAATCACTATAAATAGAGAAGGGAAGCACCCACTTAGTTTGTATCACCACCACTACAAAGGCACAACAAACAAAGAAACACAGAGCTAGAGAAAGCATTTTGTTAAAAGACTTAATTTGAGACCAAAAAAATGGCTGATACTAATGAGGAAATGGGAGCCCCCTCCGTGGTAAAAGCTTCGTACTGGTACCCAGATGGAGAGGACAAGGATCCCGCAACCTCGGCCCAAACGATTCCCTCAGCTCTCTTCACTCACCTTTTCTGCGCCTTCGCCGATCTCGACGCTGACACCAACAAAGCTTTCATCTCCGAAGTGCACGCACAGAGATTTGCCACCTTCACTGAAACTGTCAAGATACGAAACGACCAGGTGAAGACCCTCTTGTCGATCGGCGGAAGACTTGGAAACAATTCTGCGTTTGCGTCCATGGCAAGTAAACAGCAGTCACGGAAAAAGTTCATTGATTCTTGGATTTCGATCGCTAGATCAAACGGATTCAATGGTCTCGATTTAGCCTGGGAGTACCCGAACAATGAGACTGAGATGACCGACTTTGGGGCCCTAGTTGGAGAATTGCGATATGCGGTTGACGCCGAGCACAGACGCACCAGCAAACCGACTTTGCTGTTGACGGCTGCCGTTTACTACTCCTCGGTTTACAAGACTTTTACCTACCCGGTTAAAGTGATGAAAGATAACTTGGATTGGGTTAATATTATAGCCTATGAACTTTACACACCGCTGTCGTACCCCCACTTTACCGCTCCACCCGCCGGTCTGCACGCTTTTTCTTTGGACGAAGGTATAAGCATAATAATTTCCCTACGATTCAGATAATAAAAGAGGAGATGTTTAGGTGAGTAGTCTTTTTGGCTTAATTGATATAGAATTTGATAATTTGGCTGATATATTTATATATAGATCGAAGCGGCGACTCTGGTTTTAGAAAGTGGGTTGAGGACGGACTTCCCAAGAATAAAGCAGTCTTTGGATTTCCATACGTTGGCTATGCCTGGACTCTCCAAAACGATATGGATAACGGCTATCATGCCGCCGCCTCCGGAGTAGCCAAACATGAGGACGTATCTGAGGATGGTTCTATAAACTATGATAAGATACAGAAGTTCATAACTGATGAGAAAGCAGCACATAAGTATGACTCCCCAGTTGTCGGGAATCATTGTTTGGCCAACAAGATTTGGATTGCGTACGACGATACTGAGAGTGTGACGGCCAAAGTGACATACGCTAAGCAGAACGTTCTGCTTGGTTACTTTGCCTGGAACGTTGGAGCTGACGTTAACACTGTTCTATCCACCGCAGGTTCGTCTCTTTTTTCTTCTTCTTTTCTTTTTTTCTTTCATTTATATTCTTTCATAAAATATTCTCTTAAACTTACAGCATGGAAAGCATGGTCTGGTTAATTGACAACCATATCGGATCGGAGGAGTTCCCACAACGATAAGTGAATGAAGAAATAAATAAATAAAAGACGAGTGAAGAATAAAACATGTTTGCTTTATGTTATTGTAAGATAAAATAAAATAAAACTTGTCTGTCTGCTTGTATGTTGTTTTCTGTAACTAAAAAAAAAACAAAAATGCTTGCGTTTTTATATAATCACTGTAAACCCAAATAAAAAATAATGGTTTGATTTCTAAGAAAAAATGCATTACAAAACACCGACGGGCTTACCTCATACCATTCATGTACGTTTCCATTAGAGATCCATCTAACGAAATGACATGCATGTTTCCAATTTGTATTATAACTCGAAAATGCATGCATGCATGTTTCCAATTTGTATTATAAAGAATCTAATGTAATCGATGAACGAAACTTACGTGATTATCTTTGGAGAATCGCAAACCCTTTCCTGCAATTGGAAACTGTATTCACCTTCATCCTCCTCCTTGGAGCAACTTATCAAAACTTCTTACTTGTTAACTTTGCAAACTGTCTTTCACCACTAGTTGATTAGAGATTTATCGAAGCTCATCTTCAATGTTGAATCATATCCATCGAAATTGCGCATCTCTTTGGAAACTCATTGAACCTATATATTTATTTACTTTTCATGTACTATTTGAGTTTTAAGTAGCTAGTGTGTACTTCCCTCTTTTGAGGATTTAATAGAATAAAGTGATTGTTTCACCAAAACAATCTTAACTGTAATTGTGCTCAAAAAGTATTTGCAACAAAGTATTTGCTGAATCTAGTTAAAACTTGTGTGTCTCTTGTCTCTTCTACACTAAACATCATATCCATCGAGATTGTGCATCTCTTTGATGATTCATTAGTAGTAAATGTTTAGATGATCTCGCTTATAATGTACTTAAACTATAGCTTTAACATAGAATGAAAAATTCTAATGTATATGAAGTCAAGAAACAAACAAAAATTGTACTTGAAATTATAATATTTTGTCTAAGAGCTTGAAAATATATATATATGTAAAGTTATTTCTAGCAATTTTAAAAGCCAGCCATGTAGTTAAAGCTTTGTTAAAAAAAAAAGGGCATTTTCGAAAATAAATCTTTTTCTATGTTCATTTTCAAAAATATTTGTTTTCTAGATACAAAATGACTAAATTGTAAATCCTAAACTCTAAATAATACATTCTACCTCTTAAAACTTAATGACCAGACCTTTTTTCTTTATTTTAATATAATAATTAACTAGTGATACTCACAAACACTCTAGCAACAGTCAATACAAACAGCAGAAATAACAACAACATTAAACCAGCAATTATCCAACAAAAAATCTAATAAAGAATTAACTATTATTCAATCAAACATAAGCCGATAAATAAATCATCCAACAATGTCATGAAACATTAAACCAGCATCCTAACAACATTCTAATGACCCGACTCTAGCAACCTAACAGAAGCCAGACATCAATCAAACGAACCACTAGAACATCCTCCTCTTTATCACCTTGATTTTACAGTCACATTTTTGCTTTATGTGCACCACAAAAAGAATGGAACGCATGAGTTACCAGAAATATTCAGTGATGCGATCCTCCCATCTACTGGACTATACACATAAGCGAAAAGACAAACAGAAACATTTCACAAAAAGCAAGCAAACCAGACTACTCTGAACGTATGTGTCGACTGAAACCCCTCATCGTCATGGTCGACGCTGAACCCTTGTGTCGATCGACGCACTCCTTGCATCGATCGATGCTTCCTCGTGTCTTCACCAAAACCCTTGTTGCATCATGTAACGCCACGACCGCTAGCTCTTAGTGGGCCCATCCATATATGACGGCCAGTTTGCTACGTCCGGGAGGCTTTAAAGACTTGATTACCGTCCCTACAAATCACCACATGTGTTTTAAACTCACTCGCACAGCTCCGACAATCACTTCTCGAAAGATCATACATCCTAAGACTTCTCCAACTCAAGCACGCATTAATGTGGAGTTCTCTGAGGACCCTTAACCGAAAAGATAATTGCACTTTGGTGACATAGATTGATGTGATCGCAGGACAGGAGCTCGGCCAAGACGACCAAGACACGCCGGACGCGACCGAGACGCCTGACCAAGAGGCATCGGACGCGGCCAAGACAACCACTTCGGACGCCGCCAAAGCACCATCGATCCTTCCCGGAGCCATGATATGTTCCAGGAGTTCAGCAAAGGCGGCCAAGCAACGGCTCAACCTGTTCGTCCGGTCATTCACCCAACGTCCACCGATCTATGAAGACCTCGGAGACTCAGTTCGCTTGGTCTTCACTCTTACCCAAGAGTGAAGACAACAAAGTCACTTAAGCACGGATTTTTACTCTTTTTCCTTACTCCGGGTTTTTCCCATTGGGTTTACCGGAGAAGGTTTTAACGAGGCATTGAGTTTGGTGCAAAACGTCTAAGGCCAAGTCACTTCCCGCGTCAAGGCCAAAGACAGTTATCTCTTTTCCCTCTTATCTTTTGGTTTAAATTGAACTTGGAATATTCCTTTAGGACCGTTAAGAGTTTTTTGTGGCTAAGCTTGTTAGTCAAAGGAGGCGACGTGTTCTCATTGCAAACAGAACACATCAAAGGACGATGTGTGGACCAAGATAAGTCTGCGTGTCCTTAAGCCCCTTCCTTACCCTAGCTATTTAAACTCCTCTTAGCTCTTTATTTCTCCTTAGACTTGAATGAAAATAAAACTTTTCTCAAGAGAGATTCTTGAACTTGTCTCCATCCTTTCATTAGTCAATCCGGGATTGCCTAAGGGAACTAACCTTAGCAAACCTTGAACCGGGTTCAATGTTTGTTAGCGACCGTATCAAGAGGAGAGCAAGCCTCTTGTGTCGTCATTCAATCCATCCTCTTTTCCATCGTTCCATCTCTTTCGTTTCCATCTTCACATCGTTCCCAAACCACACTCAAACGCTTCCGTATCTTACCGCATCTTACCGCATTTTACCGCATCGCCAAGAGTCACTTCCGCATCGTCCATCCGTACCGCATCCGCTTGATCCAATAGAAACCTCTGACCGTATTCACAAACGCTCGTTGGAATCTCGCCATTTCTCGTTTCCCTCGTTTGAATCTTCCCTAGATTCGAACCCTCAAGTCTTGTCTGAGGAAAGTCTTGACTGCCGAGCTCTGTCCGAAGTCGCTACCTCCGTCCGTACCGTAACCGCGTCTCCCAGTCACATCAGCTTGGTATCAGAGCTTTAAAAGCTCCTGTCAGGTTGTTTCGTTCTAAAACTCTCTCTTTTCGTTTAAAGTTTCTATCTTGTCCAGTTTGTTCCGTTTTGCTATTTTGGTTTACTTTGGTGCATGTTTGGTGTTGTTCATCGTTTGTCTAGGTTGTTAGCGGTTCATATTGTTCATCCTGTTTGTCTTAGTGTTCGTCTGTGTTCTTGCTAGATGGTCAAATCAATTCTTTTAAACCTTTCCGAAAGTCCCTGAAACTGGGGTGTATCACATCAATCGATGCAGACGCGCGGAATATCACCGACAATAATCCCTCTCGACTTCTCTCGGCTCCAACCATCGCCACAATGTCCGTGATGCCCAAAACCGCCCTCAACATGCCACAACCACCACCACAATCACTCACAAACAAGCACACAAGCAATAAATCATACAAAACACACATCTAATCGCTTAGATAAGTCTTGATCTTTTAATCACCTCATAAACAAGAAGATTCTGAACGAAAACGACAAGAATCACACCACAGAAAGCTCCCCACCACGTCCTTATCCACAGATCTTCACTCAAAAAACATATCTACCAAAAAAACGGCTTAGAACTCATCACGAACGCTCACAATAAGAACTTTTTGAAGAGAAAACTCTTCTTCTCAAGTGTTTAGAACGACAAAACGGCTAACCAAAGTTTAGGGCGTCTAGCTTCCTTATTTATAAGCAAGCTCTTGGTTTTCCCCATCAAACCACATCGAACTAGAGACATTGGAAACAACCCGAGTGCAAACCACACAATAGTGTCGATTGATGCCCTGACCTTGGCGTTGATCAATGCTCAAAGCGTAAATATGATTCGCGGGTGTTACAAAACCATACGATAAATGTAAAATAGAGAACCCGAAAATTAAAAAACAAAATTAAAAAAGAAAACTCTAATTGTTAATTTAACATATTATAATTGTCTGGGCAAAAAAATAAATTGCCCAAAAAACAATAGTTTAAGAAAAGTAATATCTCAATTAGGACAGTTCTAATAAATTCTTAAAAAAAATAATAATTCAATGAAAAATACCTTAAGTTTATAAACAAACAAAATAATATCGTATTACTAAAATGACCAGTAGTATTTTTATATTTATGAATCATAAAATATCTAGAGTCCAATCTAGTCACAATTTCATTGTAATGCATGTGAACTAAATTGTTCCACAAGTAAACTTGATCAAAATATAGACTATAATTAAGTCTTTTTTTAATTTTAAATTCTTGATTAATAACAGACTTTACAACTATACTAATAATAATAAACTTATTTATATCTGATGACGAGATGATAATAATTAAGATATATAGACTATAATCAAGTCTTTTTAATTATTATTTTTATGTACATGATATATATGTCATGCGGCCACCCACATATCGAGCATAATATAAACTTAATTTACAATAAGCATAATCACACACGTTTTACTGTATTTAACACAGACAATGTTAAATACTACTAGTATAATTTTCTAATTTTATAATATAATACGATCATATATATTACCAAGAAAAAGAAGATGAATCAATCACTCAGTTGTCAATTTACACAATAACGATTACATAAATACTATACAGACTTTTTTTTGGGAGATATATATCAGTTGTACTACTTTATTAGCACATTTGTAAACATTCACAATAATAATTATGACACTAAATGTAACATCCGCGAACCAAAATACCGGATTGGGAATTGCATCGGTCGATGCATGTTCAGTTTTGTGCGGATGAGTTTAAGTTAAATGCTGCGTTTTGGGTAAAAGGGAAAAGGAAAATCCTGAAATCGTTTCTTTTGTCTCATTAGTCGACTTTGGCCGTTTTTGAGAGAAACAAAAGAGAGAAAGAGTGTTCTTGGTGTTCTTGGTGATTTCTGTGGATTGGTGGCGTTTTCTGGTGAGATCTGAGGCTTAGAACGTTGTAGGAGCTCAGGGGCGGACTCACGTTCATTAGAGGGGGTGAAAGTGCACCACATAAAAGTATAAAATGTTTAGTTTATGCATACTAATTAGTGATATAAGGTAGCCTAGTGGTCAATGATGCACCCCATAATATTTGAGATAAACGGTTCAAATCCCCAACTAGACAATTTTGGGTTTTTTTTTGCACCCCCTCAAAAGATTTGCTGGATCCGCCACTGTAGGAGCTTGCTAGGAGTGTTTTATTGCTTGCTTGAGGTTCAGTTTCGTCTTGGCAAAGGTAATTGCATGACCATGGCTTATCTAAGCTAGAGATCTCTCTGATTTGCTTGTTATGTGTTGTTAGGCTTGTTCGATTGATATTTGGGACGTTAGGAAGCTTTCTTGTGGCTTGAGATCGAGTTTTGTGGTTGTAGGAACGAAGATCCGACGAGAAGCTTCGGAGGAAAACGATGCTCGACATTGCATCGGTCAACGCACATTGTGCGTCGGTCGATGCAGATGCGAGGACGGCGCAGAAACTCTAGGGTTTTTGTGTTATGTCGAGCATGCATCGGTTGATGCAATGGGAGCATTGGTCGATGCAAGTTAACCTTGCATCGGTCGATGCAGATCTTGCGTCGCTCGACACAACCTCCAACTGGTGTCGGTCGATGCATATTGGTGTCTGTCGATGCAGAGTCCTAGTTTGTCTATTGTTGATTGTTGATTGTTGGTTGATGGTTAGAGATGTCTCTACTGCTTGTGTGTATAGCCCAGTAGATGGGATTATATCCTTACTGAGTGTTTATAAAATACTCATGCATTGCAATTTGTGTTTGTGGTGCAGGTAAAGGCAAAGTGAGATCATGGAATCAAGGCAATGAAGAGGAGGATGTTCTAGGGACTCAATTGGATGTTGTCTGGCATTGCTAGGTTGCTAGAGTTGAGTCATTAGAAACATTGCTAGGTTGCTGGTTCTATGATTCTTGTTGTTTGGTATTTGGATATTGATTATGTTATAATATTAGTTTATTATTGGATTATTATTGGATATTGGTATTTGTTATTCCGCTGTTGATTGTGATTGTGGTTAGGTGGCTAGTGGGTATGAGACCACTAGTTGTAGTTTAATTATTATATTTATATTTATTATTTTTTTTAAAAATGGTTGGGTCCTTTCAGTTTGGTATCAGAGCCCTTACGGTTCTAGGTTTGGGTTCACTAGGCTTTGTGCTGTAGATGTTTGGGATTTGCATGCTTTGGTTTATTATGTGAGTTAGTCAATTGTGTGTGGCATGGAGTCCTAGAACATCCTCTTCAAGCCTACAGTGTGATTCCACGGTGAGTTTGTGTTTTTGTATTTTTGTGTTATGTTAAGATTGCTTGCTAGCCTCTGTTCTTGGAAGTTCAGTGGTTAAAGGTGTTTGAGTTGTTGATCGTGGACAGGGACGTGGTCGTGGTCATGGTCGGGCAGGTCCCGAGGGTAGCGAGTGTGTAGTTCAGAGTTCAACGAGGAGGTACGTTAGAGGGTCGCAAGCGTAGGAGGGACCAGAGAGGGTTAGCCGGTGAGAATGCCGGGGATGCTGGGAAAACAGGTGTGGGGTTGCAGCAGGTGGAGCCTACGGTCAAGATGATTGCTTGGCAGATCTGTTGGCATGCTGTTGGAGCGGTTACCGAGAGGGGTACCAGTGCAGGCTCCAGTTGTACCGCATGTGGTGGGGTGCAGCCAAGGGCTGCGAATGTTGAAGAGTTTCCATCTTATGTTAGGAGGATGGAGCAGTTGTAGATGACCGGTATGAGATTATTCACAAGTGGTATCGGGCCTAGAGAGGCGGATAGGTGGACATATGCAGTTGGAGCAGATATTTCTCTGTTTGGTGGTTAATCCAGTGGGATATTAGAAGTTGAGTGGGCAGGTGTAACATTGCAAAGTTATACTCGGATCACAGGAGGTACTGTTTGTAACGCCCCCGAACCGTTCTATGACTCACTAGCTAGCTAGCTAGCCGTGACAGTGTCCCCGCGTGAGTGGTCGTCGAGAACTCACGCGTGACAACCGCTTTTGGAACAGAAAAATCGACTCACTATTCTAGCTAGACTCGAGAACAAATTTCAAGAGGCTAAGCTAAAATAAAACACACAACACCAATTCAAGCATTGATAAGTCAAGCACATAGCAAGAAATCAATCAAGAATAACACAAGCTATAATCAACAAGAAGCAAGAAATATATTTCAAGCAACTTAAGATTGTTCCACATGCATGCAACCAATTTAAGCAACTTAAGCAATACAATGCAACAAGTTCTAATATGCATGCAACCGTTTGATTTAACCGTCTAAATCCTTCTTAATCCAATTAAGCATGCAAGCCAATTTTATTCAATTTAACCCATTTAAATCCCTCAAGTCCAACTTATGCATGCGTGCTAACCTCAATCGTTTTTATGCAATAAAATTGCAAATAAACTTCACCAAGTTTTAATTATGCATGCAACCGGTTTTAAGCAAATAAAATTGCTAACCACTTCAATTCTCATCTTGCATGTAATATCCTTTGTCCAAATTTTAAGTAAGTCCAAATTACTTAAATGCATCCCAATTCATTCGCGATCTTGCATGGTGATTCCTAGCTCAAATTTGATGTAATCTTTAACATGAATTTAGCATGAATCCTACCAAATTTATGCATGCAACAATTTAACTGATTCTACCGAGAATCTAGTCTACATGCAACACACAATTACCGCAGAACTCACCTTTACGTGATCGGTGATGATTGCACTTCACGGCACCGCGGATCAGACACTCCTTCTCTTCGCGACAGTAGCCTCTCGCTTCGTCCGCTACAACCGTCTTTTCTTGGCTTACACTCGATGCAACAATCGGTACTCTCTCGGTCTTTTCTCGACGCAGACAGCATCTTGCTCTCGGCTCAGTCTCGAAGTGGACAGCGTCTCGCCTTCGATCAACTTTACCGAAAACTCCGTCTCCTCTCGACGCAAGCAGCACTTCGCTTCGATCTCCCTCTCGATGATCTTTCTCGTCTCTCTCGGCAATCCCTCTCAGCAATCTCTCTCGGCAATCTCTCAATCTCGTCTCTCTCTCTCTCTCTCGGATTTGAGAGAAAATTAAGCTTTTGAGAGAATTTTGAGGAAATGAGCAAAATGATCTCCCAAGATCTCTATTTATAGGCTCGACATCCTCCTCCTCTTCCCTTAGTGGAACTCGACAAATGGCATCTCTCCTTTTGCATGTAGAGCGTGCATTTCACGCTCGCGACAAATGGCAACGTTTTCTTTGCATGTGGCGCGTCTCCTTCACTCCCCAATCCATAAGCAACAATTTTCATTTGCACCCCATCTTCTTTCTGCATGCCTTGCATGTTTTCCCATTGGTTGATTCTTGAGAAAACAAATTCCGCAATTTTTGGAATCTTGTCGGGTCGGCCGGTCGTTGGTCATTTCTCGACGTTTCTCGGCAAAACCCGTCCTCTTCGTCCAGCGCTCTCGACAATTCTCGGATTTCTCGGTCTCGCTCGGACATGACTCTCGGTCAGTCTCGGCATTTCTCGGTACCGCTCGGACACGCCTCTCGGTCATTCTCGGCAGCTCTCGGACCTCTTCGGACATCTCTCAGATGTCTCGGTCCTCTCGGCAAATTCCGGACAATTCTCTCGGTCCCTCGGACGCTATCGATTCTCTCGACCAAATCTGGATAATTTATCGGTCTCTTGGACATTGTCAATTCTCTCGGCAACTGTCGGATAATCGTCTCGGCTCCTCGATCACTATCGGCCTTCCTGGTAACTCCCGGACAATTTTCCTCGGTCTCGTCTGGACTTTTCTTGGTTTCCTCGATCATCTCCCGGACATCTCGATCTTTTCTCGGACATCACGATCTTTTCTTGGACATCACTCGGACATCTTTCAGACATCTCGGCCTTCTCTCGAACATCACCCGGACATCTTTCTTGGTACTTAACCGTTTCTTCCGCGGATGCCATTTCCGCAAAAACTGATAATTTTCGATCGGTCTTAAGGTCTCGATCGCACCTCCGGTCACTTCAGTCTAGGCTCGTCCTTCTTTGTTTTAGTTCCTCTTCCTTCTTAAGTCTTTTCCGGGCCATTTCCTCGAATTTTTATTTTGGGATTTCTACCCTTAGTGAGGTTCACTACACTGTTGGTCGGGAGATGTTTATAGTCATTAAGGATTGCTTCCCCTGTGGGGATGGTGATTCTCCTGAATACCGATAGCTCGCGGGGCTGTGGGCTCCAAGAGTGGCAGAGGGAAAGATGTTTCCCCTGAGGGGATGAGTAGTTCTCCTGATACCAAGATCTCGAGGATTATGGTCCAAGAGTGAGACGGTATAACTCGAAGACGGTGGTCTAAGAGTGAGATCGGTATGGCTCGAAGGTTGTGACCTAAGGGTGGAGAAGTTGGGAGCAAGCAATGCCTAGGACTTGAGTATAAACATAATGACGGGATGTAGACCTCGAGAATTGATGGTGGTTTAATTTTGGATTTTAGTGTGTTGGCCGGTGGGCCAGGATTTTATGACCGGTGCGGTCATGAATGTGTGGCTGATGCGCCAGGATCGCGTGGCCGGTGGTGCTGGAGTCCCGGGAAGGAGAGCTGCAGTAGGTATGAGCCGGCAAGGGCATGGTTGCCAGATATTTAAGATTCACGAGAAGCCTTCATGGCAAGATAAACTAATCGTTGCGACGGTGGTGGATGGAGATCATTGGTGATGGACAGGGATTGCAAGGTTCAAGGTTTTGGTAAGCTTGCTGGGGGAAAATAAGCCAAGCGGGTTGAGTTGGCGGCTTGCAAAGCATCTGACGCGGAGAATCAAAATATGCGAACATATGGTACTTGTTTGTTTTATTACGCTCGTATTGATGATTTTCTGTGGAGGATGATTGCCCAGTGGAAAAGCCATCTCTGGAATAAGCTATCTTGTGAAAGTTTTCCTAAGAGCCAAGTTACAAGAGATTCTTGGACGATCAAGAAGGTTGATATTCAGGTGGCGGTGAGCTGATGTCGGCATACTTGATTATTTGTTTAGTAAAGCTGAAGACACAGATAGAGGATTTGTTGAGCAGAGGACTCTTTTGTCTTATCACTTCACTGTGGGGAGCGTCGGTGTTCGTCAAGAAGAAGGACGAGGGATGGGTTTATGAGTTTGTGGCGATGTCGTTCGGGTTGACTAACGCGCCAGCAGCATTTATGAGGTTGATGAACAGCGTGTTTCAGGAGTTTCTGGACGTGTCTGTCATCATTTTCATCGATGATATCCTGGTATTTTCTAAGAGTCCTGAAGAACATGCAGTGCATTTGATAGCAGTTCTGGAGAAGCTGCGGGAGCAGAAGTTGTTTGCTAAGTTGAGCAAGTGCAGTTTTTGACAGCGGGAGATGGGCTTTCTGGGTCACATTGTTTCTGCAGAGGGGGTTTCTGTAGATCCGGAGAAGATTCAGGCTATCAAGGATTGGCCTAGACCGCAAAATGCCACAGAGATCAGAAGTTTCCTTGGTTTGGCAGGTTACTACAGGAGGTTTGTGCAGGATTTTGCAAGTAGAGCACGCCCTATGACTAAGTTGACAGGGAAGGATGTCCCGTCTGTGTGGTCACAGGAGTGTGAGGAGGGCTTTGAAAGCCTTAAGGAGATGTTGACTACTACGCTAGTGTTGACTTTGCCTGAGCAGGGAGAACCCTATGTGGTTTATACAGATGCATCTAGGGTTGGTTTGGGGTGTGTGCTGATGCAGCATGGGAAGGTGATTGCCTATGCTTCACGGCAGTTGCGGAAGCGTGAGGGTAACTATCCTACTCATGATTTGGAGATGGGTGTTGTAGTCTTTGCCCTTAAGATTTGGAGATCTTATCTTTATGGTGCAAAGGTACAAGTGTTTACAGATCATAAGAGTCTGAAGTATATATTCACTCAGCCTGAGCTGAATTTGAGACAGAGGCGGTGGATGGAACTTGTGGCAGACTATGATTTGGAGATAGCCTATCATCCTGGTAAGGCTAACACGGTTGAAGATGCTCTGAGTCGGAAGAGGGTAGCTTCGGCTCAGGAGCAGGAGATGGAGTCTCTGATAGGAGAGATCAGTACTTTGAGGTTGTGTGCTGTTTCACAGGAACCGTTGGGTTTGGAGCCGGTTGATAGAGCAGATCTTCTGGGTAGGGTGCGGTTGGCTTAGGAGAAGGATTTGGGGCTGGTTAATGCCTCAAAGGATGTGGATTCAGAGTATCAGGTCTCAGATAATGGTACAATCTTGGTGCACGGTCGGATTTGTGTGCCCAAGGATGAGGAGTTGAGGCAGGAGATCTTGAGAGAGGCTCATGCGAGCAGGTTTTCTATTCATCCATGAGCGACTAAGATGTACCGTGATCTCAAGAGGTACTATCACTGGGTCGGGATGAAGAAGGATGTAGCTAGTTGGGTCGCAAGGTGCGATGTGTGTCAGCTAGTGAAGGCTGAGCATCAGGTTCCTAGCGGGTTACTGAAAAGTCTACCCATTCCTGAATGGAAGTGGGATATGATTACTATGGACTTCGTGGTGGGTTTGCCAGTGTCCAGGACGTTTGATGCTATTTGGGTCATTGTGGACCGGTTGACTAAGTCAGCACATTTTCTGGCCATTAAGAAGACTGATGGAGCAGCGGTCTTGGCTAAGAAGTATGTGAGAGAGATAGTCAGATTGCATGGGGTGCCAGCGAGCATTGTGTCTGACAGGGATTCTAAGTTCACTTCGGTGTTCTGGAAGACATTTCAGGCAGAGATGGGCACTAAGCTGCATATGTGTACAACTTATCATCCCCAGACAGATGGACAGTCAGAGATGACGATCTAGACGCTGGAGGATTTGCTGAGGATGTGTGTGTTGGATTGGGGTGTCCATTAGGCAGATCACCTGAACCTGGTAGAGTTTACTTACAACAACAACTATCAGGCAAGTATTAAGATGACTCCTTATGAGGCTTTGCATGGGAGACCATGCCGTACACCATTATGCTGGACTCAGGTGGGGGAGAGGAGCATGTTCGGGGCAGATTTTGTTCAGGAGACCTCAGAGATCTTGAGTTTCAGGTAGGAGACAGAGTGTACCTCAAGATGGCCATGTTGCGGGGTCCGAACAGGTCATTGACAGAGACTAAGTTGAGTCCAAGGTTTATGGGTCCGTTCAGAGTGATTGAGCAGGTGGGACCGGTAGCATATAGGCTGGAGTTGCCTGAGGCTATGCGTGCGTTCCACAAGGTGTTTCATATTTCTATGTTGCGGAAGTGTCTCTGTGAGGATGATCAGTTGTTGGCTAAGATTCCTGAAGATCTTCAGCGTAACATGACTTTGGAGGCGAGACCAGTGAGGGTTCTCGGGAGGAGGATAAAGGAACTTTGAACGATGAAGATTCCTTTGATGAGAGTCCTTGGGACTGGGGTGGTTTGAAGGAAAGTTTCCTTAAATAGAAGTGTCTAAATGTGGAAAGTTTCCAAAAATGGAAGTGCTAAAAATGGAAAGTTTTATGTGAGTTAGAATTTGTCCATTTTAGTGGTGGAGAGCCTTTGAGAGGCTTTTGTGGCCTTAGTGGCGGACTTTTGAGTCATTGTGCCGTGTGTGGCAGTCTTTTAAGACATTGTGTGGCCTTTGTGGCAGGCTGTTTAGCCAGATGTGTGGCCTTTGTGGCGGGATGTTTAGCCAGTTGTGTGTTCTTTGTGGCGGGCTGTTTAGCCAGATGTGTGGCCTTTGTGGCGGGCTGTTTAGCCAGATATGTGGCCTTTATGGCGGGCTGTTTAGCCAGATGTGTGGCCTTTGTGGCGGGCTGTTTAGCCAGATGTGTGGCCTTTGTGGCGGACTGTTTAGCCAGAGTGCCTGTTTAGGCGGTCCTTCGGGACATATGGTCTTTGTGACGGTCCTTCTAGACAAATGGTCTTTGTGATGGTCCTTCGGGACAGATGGTCTTTGTGACGGTCCTCTTTAGGACAGATTGTTTGGTCTTTGTAACGGTCCTGGTTAGGACATATTGTTTGGTCTTTGTGATGGTCCTGTTTAGGACAGATTATTTGGTCTTTGTGACGGTCCTGTTTAGGAGATATTGTTTGGTCTTTGTGATGGTCCTGTTTAGGATAGATTGTTTGGCCTTGTGGCATGTATATGATCCTTGTGTGGTCATGAGGTATTCCAGTGAGGGGATATGTGGTAGGTAGGACATTGAGATGTTTTACGCGAGCCACGGGAAGGAAACCTGGATAGGGATAGGACTCAGACTTGTTCAGAATTGTTTGCTCGCGACTCTAGGGGGACTTAGGTTCTCCTAGTACTGCCATATTCTGAGACTTTGTGGCTTGGGAGTATGGTTGGTATATCGACTTCGGATGATGATCCGGAGGCACGCTGTAGGGTGGCAACCCGAGAGACAAGTATTGGATTTTCCTTATATATTATGGCATGCGGGCTTAGGCCCGATGAGGAGCCAACATTATGGCATGCAAACTTAGGTCTGATGATGAGCCAATAAAAACTCAAGGTTTAGGCCTATGAGTAAAGGAAAATCCAAAAGTCGAGAGCAAATAACGCCTGGAGCGTGAGTCTATCACCTAGAGGTGACCTTCCGTAGATCGGTCGGAGGAGTGCGGGCCGTGGAGATGGTTGCACGGGAGTCCTTGGCAGATGGTTGTTTAAGATTCGAGGACGAATCTAGATTGGTGGGGGAGAATAGTAACATCCGCAAACCAAAATCCTGGTTTAGGGGTTGCATACGGTCGATGCAATAGGTGCATCGGTTGATGCAATAGGTGCATTGGTTGATGCATGTTCAGTTTTGTGCGTACGAGTTTAAGTTAAACGCTGCGTTTTGGGCAAAAGGGAAAAAGAAAACCCTGAAATCGTTTCTTTTGTCTCATTAGTCAACTTTGGCCGTTTTTGAGAAAAACAAAAGAGAGAAAGAATGCTCTTGGTTTTCTTGCTGATTTATGTGGATTGGTGGCATTTTCTGGTGAGATCTGAGATTTAGAACGTTGTAGGAGCTTGCTAGGAGTGTTTTATTGCTTGCTTGAGGTTCAGTTTCGTCTTGCAAAGGTAAGTGCATGACCATGGCTTATCTAAGCTAGAGATCTCTCTGATTTGCTTGTTATGTGTTGTTAGGCTTGTTAGATTGATATTTGGGACGTTAGGAAGCTTTCTTGTGGCTTGGGATCGAGTTTTGTGGTTGTAGGAACGAAGATCCGGCAAGAAGCTTCGGAGGAAAACGATGCTCGGCATTGCATCGGTTGATGCACATTGTGCGTCGGTCGATGCAGATGCGAGGACGGCACGTTTTCGTGTTATGTGGAGCATGCGTCGGTCGATGCAATGGGAGCATCGGTCGATGTAAGTTAAACTTGCATTGGTCGATACAGATCTTGCATCGGTCGACGCAACCTCCAACTGGTGTCGGTCGATGCATGTTGGTGTCGGTCGATGCAGAGTCTTGGTTTGTCTATTGTTGATTGTTGGTTGATGGTTAGAGATGTCTCTACTGCTTGTGTGTATAGTCCAATAGATGGGAGGATTTCCTTACTGAGTGTTTATAAAATACTCATGCATTGCAATTGTGTTTGTGGTGCAGGTAAAGGCAAAGTGTGATCGTGGAATCAAGGCAATGAAGAGGAGGATGTTCTAGGGACTCAATTGGATGTTGTCTGGCATTGCTAGGTTGCTAGAGTTGAGTCATTAGAAACATTGCTAGGTTGATTGTTCTATGATTCTTGCTGTTTGGTATTTGGATATTGATTATGTTATAATATTAGTTTATTATTGGATATTGGTATTTGTTATTCCGCTGTTGATTGTGATTGTGGTTAGGTGGCTAGTGGGTATGTGACTTATCAGTTGTAGTTTAATTATTATATTTATATTTATTATCATTTATTATTTTCTTAAAAAAAATTGGGTCCTTTCACTAAATCTCAAAACTAGTAAAAATCAAAATTTCATACAAAATGTAGTGATGCTTGTACTTAAAGGTTTCTCTAAAAATGATTAAATTCATCAAAAGTCATCATAATTATTTTTGGCATCTTATATATATATATAGTGTTGACCCTTTAAGCTTTTAGCTTTTAGATATTATATAAAAAATAACATATGGTCAGTATAATTAATAACCTATATTATCCATGAATAATGATGGGGATTTGTTAAAAATACCCTTTTTGGTATACCCTTTTTCAAAAATACTCTCTTTTTTGGCATTTTATTTTTGTCCTCCTTTAATTTTTAATAACCATTTTACCCTTATATGAAAAATATTTTAATCAATAAAAAGAAAAACAAAATTTTCCCGCCAAAAATATTTCCGACATATTTTCCCGCCAAAAAAATTTTGAAAAAAATTTCCCGCCAAAAATTTATTTGTCAAATAAAAATTGATAAAAAGTTTTGAGAAAAAAAATTTTCCGCCAAAATTTTTCCCGCCAAAAAAAATTTACAAGATTTTTAAAAGATTTTATAAGATTTCTACCTTATAAAAGCCTTATAAACACCTTTTAAAGGCTTTTACAAGATTTTTAAAGAGTTTTAAAAGGTTTTTTAAACACCTTGTAAAGGCGTTTACAAGGTTTTTAAAAGGTTTTTAAAAGATTATCAAATGGTTTTTAAAAAGATTTTTAAAAGGTTTTTAAACACCTTGTAAATGCTTTTACAATGTTTTTAAAAACCTTATAAAAAAATTTACAAGGTTTTTATAAGGTTTTTAAAAGGGGTTTAAAAGGTTTTTAAGCTTTTAAAAGCATTTACAAGGTTTTTAAAAGGTTTTTAAACTCATTTTAAACGTTTTAAAAAAGTTTTTAAAAGTGTTTACAATGTTTATATAAGGTATGAATTTCAACATTTTTGGCGGGAAAAATTTTCGATTTTGGCGAGAAATTTTTTTTTTGGCGGAAAAAATTAAATAATTTTTGATGGGAAAAATTTTCGATTTTGGCGGGAAAAAAAATTTTTGCGGGAAATTTTTTTTTTTGCGGGAAAATATTTTCGATTTTGATGATTGTACATTCATGCTGTCACTCAAAAAATGGTAATTTGGTCATTTTGTATTTAAAGATGGGTAGTTTTAAAAATGGTCAACATGAATGGGTATTTTTAAAAAGAGGTATGGAAAAAGGGGCATTTTTTAGAATGTTCCAATAATGATCGAGTTTCGGATATTAATTTAATTTTTTAGCGTCTCGTTACCCATCTCATTACCCGTTTTATTACCCGATTCATAAATACACGTTAATATTTTGTAGAATAATGTTACCAGCATGAGGAAATATTTATGTAAATTTGGATTTGTTTGTTACAAAATAATAGTAGAAAAATTATTAATTCTATATATTTTATAAAATCATATATTTAATTTACTTAAGGTCATACTCTGATTTCGACCCGTAGTTGGTACTACTATTTTGGTTTGGTGCATTATCAAATTCGTTAATTATACATTCGGTAAAGCCAAAAAAATCCAACAAAACATGTATTGACCCGTGATTTGGTATTATAAATTGATGTGATCGTGTTTAGAGATCTTAATATACCAAATTTACAAATTGAAGTTATTGGTATAACATGTTGTATATTAATTTTATAGGTAAAAATTACAATTAGATTATGTATATTATCAATATTATACACTTAGTATTGTTTATATAGTGAATATTGTGTATAAACAATTAAGTTTTAGCTAATTAAATAGTTTGTTATTATTTCCTAAGATTTTTGAAACAATAAATAGAGTTTTATTATTTTGTAAAGAAATCTAAACTTTTCTTTTGTTAGTTATTAGAATAATTAAAATATAATAGTATTTTCATAATATGTCACATCAGAACTGGTTAAATTTTTAACAACATAGCTTAAATAAGTATATAAATATATTTTAAAAATATAAACAATGTTGTATCCTAATTTTAATATATATTTGTTATTATTAAATGATTTAGATATGTAAATATTTAATCTTAGTTTTATAAATAAATTTAAGTTTTATAATTTTTTAAATAGTTTGTTATTGTTTCCTAAGATTTCTGAAACAATAAATAGAATCTGTTTAATTATTTTATTACATAATTTCGAAATAATTTTATTATTATTTTATTAAATAATTTCGAAATTATTTTATTAATGATTTCTTGTAATCGAATAAATTAATAATTACTATTTTTTTGGATAATCATTTTCAGGTTACAACAAATTAATATTAAGATTCTGTTATTATATTTTGTATTAAAGTATAGTGGCATTATGTGTAATATTTTACATGGAGTAAGATTATTTGTTTAAAGGGTTGCTTACATAAGTATATAGATATAACATTTGTTTTCTCTATTAATTAATTAGTCGCAAGATTAGTAATTTTTGTAATGATGGCTACTAATACATTGAATGGAAAAAAAAAAGACTTGTTGGATCTAAAATACTATTACATATTATTGAAAAATCAAAAAAATCAAAAAAAAAGACTTCTCAATTTCCACTGATTATCCATCGGAAAGAAGAGAGCATTTATGCAGCTGTTCAATATTAATAATAAAGATATATAGACTATAATCAAGTCTTCTATTATTGTTATTTTTCTGTACAAGATGTATGTCATGCCGCCACCCACCTATATTAGAGCATATTATAAGCTTAATTCACAATAAGCATAATCACACACTTTTTATTGTATTTGACACATTCAATGATAAATACTACTAGTATAATTTTTGGAAATTTATACTACCTAAATAGTGCGAATGTAATCACACTAAATCTCAAAATAAATTTAACACATATATGCAGGTTTGTTACAAGCAAATTGGAATTCTCTGAATTTTCCTTGCCATGAAGGAACCACTCTTATCCAATTAAAAACTCCAAAGTTAATATTATGACCAGTAATAAGTTCCATTACTTTTTTTGGTGTCTCCTTCAAAGGAAACCCTTGTATAACCTTTGCTCCAACGGTTTGTTTTCTTTGAGCGTGTCGACATGCCCCTAAGATAGCACCTCCAGTTTTTGATGGCCGCTCTCGATCATAGTTACCAACTAGTTGCACTTCATCCAACCACAACTGGGTATCTTCCAGTGAGTAGCAGCTGTAGTCCGCTTTTGCAGTTAGATATTCATCTTGATCGTGTCATTCTTTCGCATGAGTGAGAGCTTGGCTTATTATCTTTCGCCACGAAATGTTATTGTTTTGAAATATAAGAATATAAGATTGTTGCGAGAAGTCCAAATTTGCCAAAGAATCGAGTAGACGTGTTGCATTTAAAGATTTCTTGCATCAACCAACGTTATTTTCATACAATCTTATATCATATTCTACAAAATAGATAAATTTGTTTTACATAGTATATAGATTTTCACAATATCATAGAACTAAATTAGAAATTACTAATTTAAATAAGAGTAACTCGTAATAAGTTAATATAAGGTGTTTATTTATTAACAGGAGGAGGCTTTCTTTTGTGACCTATTAATTAGTTTTTAATGTTTATGGTGGAGAGGTATACCGTATACATATCCTCTATTAATATAAAACTATATGTATAAATCTCAGACATAATTAAGCAAAAAAAAAAAGCATAAGATGGTAAAATTAGGATCTTTGGAATGAGCTTAGTAAATTAATGGTCACAACATTTAACAAAGACTTTTTGTTTTTGTTTTCGAAATCAATAATTGAATTTGTCTGAATTATTCTTTTGAATATTTCAAAATATGTCTTTCCAAAATCACTATAAATAGAGAAGGGAAGCACCCACTTAGTTTGTATCACCACCACTACAAAGGCACAACAAACAAAGAAACACAGAGCTAGAGAAAGCATTTTGTTAAAAGACTTAATTTGAGACCAAAAAAATGGCTGATACTAATGAGGAAATGGGAGCCCCCTCCGTGGTAAAAGCTTCGTACTGGTACCCAGATGGAGAGGACAAGGATCCCGCAACCTCGGCCCAAACGATTCCCTCAGCTCTCTTCACTCACCTTTTCTGCGCCTTCGCCGATCTCGACGCTGACACCAACAAAGCTTTCATCTCCGAAGTGCACGCACAGAGATTTGCCACCTTCACTGAAACTGTCAAGATACGAAACGACCAGGTGAAGACCCTCTTGTCGATCGGCGGAAGACTTGGAAACAATTCTGCGTTTGCGTCCATGGCAAGTAAACAGCAGTCACGGAAAAAGTTCATTGATTCTTGGATTTCGATCGCTAGATCAAACGGATTCAATGGTCTCGATTTAGCCTGGGAGTACCCGAACAATGAGACTGAGATGACCGACTTTGGGGCCCTAGTTGGAGAATTGCGATATGCGGTTGACGCCGAGCACAGACGCACCAGCAAACCGACTTTGCTGTTGACGGCTGCCGTTTACTACTCCTCGGTTTACAAGACTTTTACCTACCCGGTTAAAGTGATGAAAGATAACTTGGATTGGGTTAATATTATAGCCTATGAACTTTACACACTGCTGTCGTACCCCCACTTTACCGCTCCACCCGCCGGTCTGCACGCTTTTTCTTTGGACGAAGGTATAAGCATAATAATTTCCCTACGATTCAGATAATAAAAGAGGAGATGTTTAGGTGAGTAGTCTTTTTGGCTTAATTGATATAGAATTTGATAATTTGGCTGATATATTTATATATAGATCGAAGCGGCGACTCTGGTTTTAGAAAGTGGGTTGAGGACGGACTTCCCAAGAATAAAGCAGTCTTTGGATTTCCATACGTTGGCTATGCCTGGACTCTCCAAAACGATATGGATAACGGCTATCATGCCGCCGCCTCCGGAGTAGCCAAACATGAGGACGTATCTGAGGATGGTTCTATAAACTATGATAAGATACAGAAGTTCATAACTGATGAGAAAGCAGCACATAAGTATGACTCCCCAGTTGTCGGGAATCATTGTTTGGCCAACAAGATTTGGATTGCGTACGACGATACTGAGAGTGTGACGGCCAAAGTGACATACGCTAAGCAGAACGTTCTGCTTGGTTACTTTGCCTGGAACGTTGGAGCTGACGTTAACACTGTTCTATCCACCGCAGGTTCGTCTCTTTTTTCTTCTTCTTTTCTTTTTTTCTTTCATTTATATTCTTTCATAAAATATTCTCTTAAACTTACAGCATGGAAAGCATGGTCTGGTTAATTGACAACCATATCGGATCGGAGGAGTTCCCACAACGATAAGTGAATGAAGAAATAAATAAATAAAAGACGAGTGAAGAATAAAACATGTTTGCTTTATGTTATTGTAAGATAAAATAAAATAAAACTTGTCTGTCTGCTTGTATGTTGTTTTCTGTAACTAAAAAAAAAACAAAAATGCTTGCGTTTTTATATAATCACTGTAAACCCAAATAAAAAATAATGGTTTGATTTCTAAGAAAAAATGCATTACAAAACACCGACGGGCTTACCTCATACCATTCATGTACGTTTCCATTAGAGATCCATCTAACGAAATGACATGCATGTTTCCAATTTGTATTATAACTCGAAAATGCATGCATGCATGTTTCCAATTTGTATTATAAAGAATCTAATGTAATCGATGAACGAAACTTACGTGATTATCTTTGGAGAATCGCAAACCCTTTCCTGCAATTGGAAACTGTATTCACCTTCATCCTCCTCCTTGGAGCAACTTATCAAAACTTCTTACTTGTTAACTTTGCAAACTGTCTTTCACCACTAGTTGATTAGAGATTTATCGAAGCTCATCTTCAATGTTGAATCATATCCATCGAAATTGCGCATCTCTTTGGAAACTCATTGAACCTATATATTTATTTACTTTTCATGTACTATTTGAGTTTTAAGTAGCTAGTGTGTACTTCCCTCTTTTGAGGATTTAATAGAATAAAGTGATTGTTTCACCAAAACAATCTTAACTGTAATTGTGCTCAAAAAGTATTTGCAACAAAGTATTTGCTGAATCTAGTTAAAACTTGTGTGTCTCTTGTCTCTTCTACACTAAACATCATATCCATCGAGATTGTGCATCTCTTAGAAACTCATTAGATTTGATGATTCATTAGTAGTAAATGTTTAGATGATCTCGCTTATAATGTACTTAAACTATAGCTTTAACATAGAATGAAAAATTCTAATGTATATGAAGTCAAGAAACAAACAAAAATTGTACTTGAAATTATAATATTTTGTCTAAGAGCTTGAAAATGTATATATATGTAAAGTTATTTCTAGCAATTTTAAAAGCCAGCCATGTAGTTAAAGCTTTGTTAAAAAAAAAAGGGCATTTTCGAAAATAAATCTTTTTCTATGTTCATTTTCAAAAATATTTGTTTTCTAGATACAAAATGACTAAATTGTAAATCCTAAACTCTAAATAATACATTCTACCTCTTAAAACTTAATGACCAGACCTTTTTTCTTTATTTTAATATAATAATTAACTAGTGATACTCACAAACACTCTAGCAACAGTCAATACAAACAGCAGAAATAACAACAACATTAAACCAGCAATTATCCAACAAAAAATCTAATAAAGAATTAACTATTATTCAATCAAACATAAGCCGATAAATAAATCATCCAACAATGTCATGAAACATTAAACCAGCATCCTAACAACATTCTAATGACCCGACTCTAGCAACCTAACAGAAGCCAGACATCAATCAAACGAACCACTAGAACATCCTCCTCTTTATCACCTTGATTTTACAGTCACATTTTTGCTTTATGTGCACCACAAAAAGAATGGAACGCATGAGTTACCAGAAATATTCAGTGATGCGATCCTCCCATCTACTGGACTATACACATAAGCGAAAAGACAAACAGAAACATTTCACAAAAAGCAAGCAAACCAGACTACTCTGAACGTATGTGTCGACTGAAACCCCTCATCGTCATGGTCGACGCTGAACCCTTGTGTCGATCGACGCACTCCTTGCATCGATCGATGCTTCCTCGTTTCTTCACCAAAACCCTTGTTGCATCATGTAACGCCACGACCGCTAGCTCTTAGTGGGCCCATCCATATATGACGGCCAGTTTGCTACGTCCGGGAGGCTTTAAAGACTTGTTTACCGTCCCTACAAATCACCACATGTGTTTTAAACTCACTCGCACAGCTCCGACAATCACTTCTCGAAAGATCATACATCCTAAGACTTCTCCAACTCAAGCACGCATTAATGTGGAGTTCTCTGAGGACCCTTAACCGAAAAGATAATTGCACTTTGGTGACATAGATTGATGTGATCGCAGGACAGGAGCTCGGCCAAGACGACCAAGACACGCCGGACGCGACCGAGACGCCTGACCAAGAGGCATCGGACGTGGCCAAGACAACCACTTCGGATGCCGCCAAAGCACCATCGATCCTTCCCGGAGCCATGACATGTTCCAGGAGTTCAGCAAAGGCGGCCAAGCAACGGCTCAACCTGTTCGTCCGGTCATTCACCCAACGTCCACCGATCTATGAAGACCTCGGAGACTCAGTTCGCTTGGTCTTCACTCTTACCCAAGAGTGAAGACAACAAAGTCACTTAAGCACGGATTTTTACTCTTTTTCCTTACTCCGGGTTTTTCCCATTGGGTTTACCGGAGAAGGTTTTAACGAGGCATTGAGTTTGGTGCAAAACGTCTAAGGCCAAGTCACTTCTCGCGTCAAGGCCAAAGACAGTTATCTCTTTTCCCTCTTATCTTTTGGTTTAAATTGAACTTGGAATATTCCTTTAGGACCGTTAAGAGTTTTTTGTGGCTAAGCTTGTTAGTCAAAGGAGGCGACGTGTTCTCATTGCAAACAGAACACATCAAAGGACGATGTGTGGACCAAGATAAGTCTGCGTGTCCTTAAGCCCCTTCCTTACCCTAGCTATTTAAACTCCTCTTAGCTCTTTATTTCTCCTTAGACTTGAATGAAAATAAAACTTTTCTCAAGAGAGATTCTTGAACTTGTCTCCATCCTTTCATTAGTCAATCCGGGATTGCCTAAGGGAACTAACCTTAGCAAACCTTGAACCGGGTTCAATGTTTGTTAGCGACCGTATCAAGAGGAGAGCAAGCCTCTTGTGTCGTCATTCAATCCATCCTCTTTTCCATCGTTCCATCTCTTTCGTTTCCATCTTCACATCGTTCCCAAACCACACTCAAACGCTTCCGTATCTTACCGCATCTTACCGCATTTTACCGCATCGCCAAGAGTCACTTCCGCATCGTCCATCCGTACCGCATTCGCTCGATCCAATAGAAACCTCTGACCGTATTCACAAACGCTCGTTGGAATCTCGCCATTTCTCGTTTCCCTCGTTTGAATCTTCCCTAGATTCGAACCCTCAAGTCTTGTCTGAGGAAAGTCTTGACTGCCGAGCTCTGTCCAAAGTCGCTACCTCCGTCCGTACCGTAACCGCGTCTCCCAGTCACATCAGCTTGGTATCAGAGCTTTAAAAGCTCCTGTCAGGTTGTTTCGTTCTAAAACTCTCTCTTTTCGTTTAAAGTTTCTATCTTGTCCAGTTTGTTCCGTTTTGCTATTTTGGTTTACTTTGGTGCATGTTTGGTGTTGTTCATCGTTTGTCTAGGTTGTTAGCGGTTCATATTGTTCATCCTGTTTGTCTTAGTGTTCGTCTGTGTTCTTGCTAGATGGTCAAATCAATTCTTTTAAACCTTTCCGAAAGTCCCTGAAACTGGGGTGTATCACATCAATCGATGCAGACGCGCGGAATATCACCGACAATAATCCCTCTCGACTTCTCTCGGCTCCAACCATCGCCACAATGTCCGTGATGCCCAAAACCGCCCTCAACATGCCACAACCACCACCACAATCACTCACAAACAAGCACACAAGCAATAAATCATACAAAACACACATCTAATCGCTTAGATAAGTCTTGATCTTTTAATCACCTCATAAACAAGAAGATTCTGAACGAAAACGACAAGAATCACACCACAGAAAGCTCCCCACCACGTCCTTATCCACAGATCTTCACTCAAAAAACATATCTACCAAAAAAACGGCTTAGAACTCATCACGAACGCTCACAATAAGAACTTTTTGAAGAGAAAACTCTTCTTCTCAAGTGTTTAGAACGACAAAACGGCTAACCAAAGTTTAGGGCGTCTAGCTTCCTTATTTATAAGCAAGCTCTTGGTTTTCCCCATCAAACCACATCGAACTAGAGACATTAGAAACAACCCGAGTGCAAACCACACAATAGTGTCGATTGATGCCCTGACCTTGGCGTTGATCAATGCTCAAAGCGTAAATATGATTCGCGGGTGTTACAAAACCATACGATAAATGTAAAATAGAGAACCCGAAAATTAAAAAACAAAATTAAAAAAGAAAACTCTAATTGTTAATTTAACATATTATAATTGTCTGGGCAAAAAAATAAATTGCCCAAAAAACAATAGTTTAAGAAAAGTAATATCTCAATTAGGACAGTTCTAATAAATTCTTAAAAAAAATAATAATTCAATGAAAAATACCTTAAGTTTATAAACAAACAAAATAATATCGTATTACTAAAATGACCAGTAGTATTTTTATATTTATGAATCATAAAATATCTAGAGTCCAATCTAGTCACAATTTCATTGTAATGCATGTGAACTAAATTGTTCCACAAGTAAACTTGATCAAAATATAGACTATAATTAAGTCTTTTTTTAATTTTAAATTCTTGATTAATAACAGACTTTATTATTTTTCAACTATACTAATAATAATAAACTTATTTATATCTGATGACGAGATGATAATAATTAAGATATATAGACTATAATCAAGTCTTTTTAATTATTATTTTTATGTACATGATATATATGTCATGCGGCCACCCACATATCGAGCATAATATAAACTTAATTTACAATAAGCATAATCACACACGTTTTACTGTATTTAACACAGAAAATGTTAAATACTACTAGTATAATTTTCTAATTTTATAATATAATACGATCATATATATTACCAAGAAAAAGAAGATGAATCAATCACTCAGTTGTCAATTTACACAATAACGATTACATAAATACTATACAGACTTTTTTTTGGGAGATATATATCAGTTGTACTACTTTATTAGCACATTTGTAAACATTCACAATAATAATTATGACACTAAATGTAATATCCGCGAACCAAAATACCGGATTGGGAATTGCATCGGTCGATGCATGTTCAGTTTTGTGCGGATGAGTTTAAGTTAAATGCTGCGTTTTGGGTAAAAGGGAAAAGGAAAATCCTGAAATCGTTTCTTTTGTCTCATTAGTCGACTTTGGCCGTTTTTGAGAGAAACAAAAGAGAGAAAGAGTGTTCTTGGTGTTCTTGGTGATTTCTGTGGATTGGTGGCGTTTTCTGGTGAGATCTGAGGCTTAGAACGTTGTAGGAGCTCAGGGGCGGACTCACGTTCATTAGAGGGGGTGAAAGTGCACCACATAAAAGTATAAAATGTTTAGTTTATGCATACTAATTAGTGATATAAGGTAGCCTAGTGGTCAATGATGCACCCCATAATATTTGAGATAAACGGTTCAAATCCCCAACTAGACAATTTTGGGTTTTTTTTTGCACCCCCTCAAAAGATTTGCTGGATCCGCCACTGTAGGAGCTTGCTAGGAGTGTTTTATTGCTTGCTTGAGGTTCAGTTTCGTCTTGGCAAAGGTAATTGCATGACCATGGCTTATCTAAGCTAGAGATCTCTCTGATTTGCTTGTTATGTGTTGTTAGGCTTGTTCGATTGATATTTGGGACGTTAGGAAGCTTTCTTGTGGCTTGAGATCGAGTTTTGTGGTTGTAGGAACGAAGATCCGACGAGAAGCTTCGGAGGAAAACGATGCTCGACATTGCATCGGTCAACGCACATTGTGCGTCGGTCGATGCAGATGCGAGGACGGCGCAGAAACTCTAGGGTTTTTGTGTTATGTCGAGCATGCATCGGTTGATGCAATGGGAGCATTGGTCGATGCAAGTTAACCTTGCATCGGTCGATGCAGATCTTGCGTCGCTCGACACAACCTCCAACTGGTGTCGGTCGATGCATATTGGTGTCTGTCGATGCAGAGTCCTAGTTTGTCTATTGTTGATTGTTGATTGTTGGTTGATGGTTAGAGATGTCTCTACTGCTTGTGTGTATAGCCCAGTAGATGGGATTATTGCCTTACTGAGTGTTTATAAAATACTCATGCATTGCAATTTGTGTTTGTGGTGCAGGTAAAGGCAAAGTGAGATCGTGGAATCAAGGCAATGAAGAGGAGGATGTTCTAGGGACTCAATTGGATGTTGTCTGGCATTGCTAGGTTGCTATAGTTGAGTCATTAGAAACATTGCTAGGTTGCTGGTTCTATGATTCTTGTTGTTTGGTATTTGGATATTGATTATGTTATAATATTAGTTTATTATTGGATTATTATTGGATATTGGTATTTGTTATTCCGCTGTTGATTGTGATTGTGGTTAGGTGGCTAGTGGGTATGAGACCACAAGTTGTAGTTTAATTATTATATTTATATTTATTATTTTTTTAAAAAATGGTTGGGTCCTTTCAGTTTGGTATCAGAGCCCTTACGGTTCTAGGTTTGGGTTCACTAGGCTTTGTGCTGTAGATGTTTGGGATTTGCATGCTTTGGTTTATTATGTGAGTTAGTCAATTGTGTGTGGCATGGAGTCCTAGAACATCCTCTTCAAGCCTACAGTGTGATTCCACGGTGAGTTTGTGTTTTTGTATTTTTGTGTTATGTTAAGATTGCTTGCTAGCCTCTGTTCTTGGAAGTTCAGTGGTTAAAGGTGTTTGAGTTGTTGATCGTGGACAGGGACGTGGTCGTGGTCATGGTCGGGCAGGTCCCGAGGGTAGCGAGTGTGTAGTTCAGAGTTCAACGAGGAGGTACGTTAGAGGGTCGCAAGCGTAGGAGGGACCAGAGAGGGTTAGCCGGTGAGAATGCCGGGGATGCTGGGAAAACAGGTGTGGGGTTGCAGCAGGTGGAGCCTACGGTCAAGATGATTGCTTGGCAGATCTGTTGGCATGCTGTTGGAGCGGTTACCGAGAGGGGTACCAGTGCAGGCTCCAGTTGTACCGCATGTGGTGGGGTGCAGCCAAGGGCTGCGAATGTTGAAGAGTTTCCATCTTATGTTAGGAGGATGGAGCAGTTGTAGATGACCGGTATGAGATTATTCACAAGTGGTATCGGGCCTAGAGAGGCGGATAGGTGGACATATGCAGTTGGAGCAGATATTTCTCTGTTTGGTGGTTAATCCAGTGGGATATTAGAAGTTGAGTGGGCAGGTGTAACATTGCAAAGTTATACTCGGATCACAGGAGGTACTGTTTGTAACGCCCCCGAACCGTTCTATGACTCACTAGCTAGCTAGCTAGCCGTGACAGTGTCCCCGCGTGAGTGGTCGTCGAGAACTCACGCGTGACAACCGCTTTTGGAACAGAAAAATCGACTCACTATTCTAGCTAGACTCGAGAACAAATTTCAAGAGGCTAAGCTAAAATAAAACACACAACACCAATTCAAGCATTGATAAGTCAAGCACATAGCAAGAAATCAATCAAGAATAACACAAGCTATAATCAACAAGAAGCAAGAAATATATTTCAAGCAACTTAAGATTGTTCCACATGCATGCAACCAATTTAAGCAACTTAAGCAATACAATGCAACAAGTTCTAATATGCATGCAACCGTTTGATTTAACCGTCTAAATCCTTCTTAATCCAATTAAGCATGCAAGCCAATTTTATTCAATTTAACCCATTTAAATCCCTCAAGTCCAACTTATGCATGCGTGCTAACCTCAATCGTTTTTATGCAAAAAATTGCAAATAAACTTCACCAAGTTTTAATTATGCATGCAACCGGTTTTAAGCAAATAAAATTGCTAACCACTTCAATTCTCATCTTGCATGTAATATCCTTTGTCCAAATTTTAAGTAAGTCCAAATTACTTAAATGCATCCCAATTCATTCGCGATCTTGCATGGTGATTCCTAGCTCAAATTTGATGTAATCTTTAACATGAATTTAGCATGAATCCTACCAAATTTATGCATGCAACAATTTAACTGATTCTACCGAGAATCTAGTCTACATGCAACACACAATTACCGCAGAACTCACCTTTACGTGATCGGTGATGATTGCACTTCACGGCACCGCGGATCAGACACTCCTTCTCTTCGCGACAGTAGCCTCTCGCTTCGTCCGCTACAACCGTCTTTTCTTGGCTTACACTCGATGCAACAATCGGTACTCTCTCGGTCTTTTCTCGACGCAGACAGCATCTTGCTCTCGGCTCAGTCTCGAAGTGGACAGCGTCTCGCCTTCGATCAACTTTACCGAAAACTCCGTCTCCTCTCGACGCAAGCAGCACTTCGCTTCGATCTCCCTCTCGATGATCTTTCTCGTCTCTCTCGGCAATCCCTCTCAGCAATCTCTCTCGGCAATCTCTCAATCTCGTCTCTCTCTCTCTCTCTCGGATTTGAGAGAAAATTAAGCTTTTGAGAGAATTTTGAGGAAATGAGCAAAATGATCTCCCAAGATCTCTATTTATAGGCTCGACATCCTCCTCCTCTTCCCTTAGTGGAACTCGACAAATGGCATCTCTCCTTTTGCATGTAGAGCGTGCATTTCACGCTCGCGACAAATGGCAACGTTTTCTTTGCATGTGGCGCGTCTCCTTCACTCCCCAATCCATAAGCAACAATTTTCATTTGCACCCCATCTTCTTTCTGCATGCCTTGCATGTTTTCCCATTGGTTGATTCTTGAGAAAACAAATTCCGCAATTTTTGGAATCTTGTCGGGTCGGCCGGTCGTTGGTCATTTCTCGACGTTTCTCGGCAAAACCCGTCCTCTTCGTCCAGCGCTCTCGACAATTCTCGGATTTCTCGGTCTCGCTCGGACATGACTCTCGGTCAGTCTCGGCATTTCTCGGTACCGCTCGGACACGCCTCTCGGTCATTCTCGGCAGCTCTCGGACCTCTTCGGACATCTCTCAGATGTCTCGGTCCTCTCGGCAAATTCCGGACAATTCTCTCGGTCCCTCGGACGCTATCGATTCTCTCGACCAAATCTGGATAATTTATCGGTCTCTTGGACATTGTCAATTCTCTCGGCAACTGTCGGATAATCGTCTCGGCTCCTCGATCACTATCGGCCTTCCTGGTAACTCCCGGACAATTTTCCTCGGTCTCGTCTGGACTTTTCTTGGTTTCCTCGATCATCTCCCGGACATCTCGATCTTTTCTCGGACATCACGATCTTTTCTTGGACATCACTCGGACATCTTTCAGACATCTCGGCCTTCTCTCGAACATCACCCGGACATCTTTCTTGGTACTTAACCGTTTCTTCCGCGGATGCCATTTCCGCAAAAACTGATAATTTTCGATCGGTCTTAAGGTCTCGATCGCACCTCCGGTCACTTCAGTCTAGGCTCGTCCTTCTTTGTTTTAGTTCCTCTTCCTTCTTAAGTCTTTTCCGGGCCATTTCCTCGAATTTTTATTTTGGGATTTCTACCCTTAGTGAGGTTCACTACACTGTTGGTCGGGAGATGTTTATAGTCATTAAGGATTGCTTCCCCTGTGGGGATGGTGATTCTCCTGAATACCGATAGCTCGCGGGGCTGTGGGCTCCAAGAGTGGCAGAGGGAAAGATGTTTCCCCTGAGGGGATGAGTAGTTCTCCTGATACCAAGATCTCGAGGATTATGGTCCAAGAGTGAGACGGTATAACTCGAAGACGGTGGTCTAAGAGTGAGATCGGTATGGCTCGAAGGTTGTGACCTAAGGGTGGAGAAGTTGGGAGCAAGCAATGCCTAGGACTTGAGTATAAACATAATGACGGGATGTAGACCTCGAGAATTGATGGTGGTTTAATTTTGGATTTTAGTGTGTTGGCCGGTGGGCCAGGATTTTATGACCGGTGCGGTCATGAATGTGTGGCTGATGCGCCAGGATCGCGTGGCCGGTGGTGCTGGAGTCCCGGGAAGGAGAGCTGCAGTAGGTATGAGCCGGCAAGGGCATGGTTGCCAGATATTTAAGATTCACGAGAAGCCTTCATGGCAAGATAAACTAATCGTTGCGACGGTGGTGGATGGAGATCATTGGTGATGGACAGGGATTGCAAGGTTCAAGGTTTTGGTAAGCTTGCTGGGGGAAAATAAGCCAAGCGGGTTGAGTTGGCGGCTTGCAAAGCATCTGACGCGGAGAATCAAAATATGCGAACATATGGTACTTGTTTGTTTTATTACGCTCGTATTGATGATTTTCTGTGGAGGATGATTGCCCAGTGGAAAAGCCATCTCTGGAATAAGCTATCTTGTGAAAGTTTTCCTAAGAGCCAAGTTACAAGAGATTCTTGGACGATCAAGAAGGTTGATATTCAGGTGGCGTTGAGCTGATGTCGGCATACTTGATTATTTGTTTAGTAAAGCTGAAGACACAGATAGAGGATTTGTTGAGCAGAGGACTCTTTTGTCTTATCACTTCACTGTGGGGAGCGTCGGTGTTCGTCAAGAAGAAGGACGAGGGATGGGTTTATGAGTTTGTGGCGATGTCGTTCGGGTTGACTAACGCGCCAGCAGCATTTATGAGGTTGATGAACAGCGTGTTTCAGGAGTTTCTGGACGTGTCTGTCATCATTTTCATCGATGATATCCTGGTATTTTCTAAGAGTCCTGAAGAACATGCAGTGCATTTGATAGCAGTTCTGGAGAAGCTGCGGGAGCAGAAGTTGTTTGCTAAGTTGAGCAAGTGCAGTTTTTAACAGCGGGAGATGGGCTTTCTGGGTCACATTGTTTCTGCAGAGGGGGTTTCTGTAGATCCGGAGAAGATTCAGGCTATCAAGGATTGGCCTAGACCGCAAAATGCCACAGAGATCAGAAGTTTCCTTGGTTTGGCAGGTTACTACAGGAGGTTTGTGCAGGATTTTGCAAGTAGAGCACGCCCTATGACTAAGTTGACAGGGAAGGATGTCCCGTCTGTGTGGTCACAGGAGTGTGAGGAGGGCTTTGAAAGCCTTAAGGAGATGTTGACTACTACGCTAGTGTTGACTTTGCCTGAGCAGGGAGAACCCTATGTGGTTTATACAGATGCATCTAGGGTTGGTTTGGGGTGTGTGCTGATGCAGCATGGGAAGGTGATTGCCTATGCTTCACGGCAGTTGCGGAAGCGTGAGGGCAACTATCCTACTCATGATTTGGAGATGGGTGTTGTAGTCTTTGCCCTTAAGATTTGGAGATCTTATCTTTATGGTGCAAAGGTATAGGTGTTTACAGATCATAAGAGTCTGAAGTATATATTCACTCAGCCTGAGCTGAATTTGAGACAGAGGCGGTGGATGGAACTTGTGGCAGACTATGATTTGGAGATAGCCTATCATCCTGGTAAGGCTAACACGGTTGAAGATGCTCTGAGTCGGAAGAGGGTAGCTTTGGCTCAGGAGCAGGAGATGGAGTCTCTGATAGGAGAGATCAGTACTTTGAGGTTGTGTGCTGTTTCACAGGAACCGTTGGGTTTGGAGCCGGTTGATAGAGCAGATCTTCTGGGTAGGGTGCGGTTGGCTTAGGAGAAGGATTTGGGGCTGGTTAATGCCTCAAAGGATGTGGATTCAGAGTATCAGGTCTCAGATAATGGTACAATCTTGGTGCACGGTCGGATTTGTGTGCCCAAGGATGAGGAGTTGAGGCAGGAGATCTTGAGAGAGGCTCATGCGAGCAGGTTTTCTATTCATCCATGAGCGACTAAGATGTACCGTGATCTCAAGAGGTACTATCACTGGGTCGGGATGAAGAAGGATGTAGCTAGTTGGGTCGCAAGGTGCGATGTGTGTCAGCTAGTGAAGGCTGAGCATCAGGTTCCTAGCGGGTTACTGAAAAGTCTACCCATTCCTGAATGGAAGTGGGATATGATTACTATGGACTTCGTGGTGGGTTTGCCAGTGTCCAGGACGTTTGATGCTATTTGGGTCATTGTGGACCGGTTGACTAAGTCAGCACATTTTCTGGCCATTAAGAAGACTGATGGAGCAGCGGTCTTGGCTAAGAAGTATGTGAGAGAGATAGTCAGATTGCATGGGGTGCCAGCGAGCATTGTGTCTGACAGGGATTCTAAGTTCACTTCGGTGTTCTGGAAGACATTTCAGGCAGAGATGGGCACTAAGCTGCATATGTGTACAACTTATCATCCCCAGACAGATGGACAGTCAGAGATGACGATCTAGACGCTGGAGGATTTGCTGAGGATGTGTGTGTTGGATTGGGGTGTCCATTAGGCAGATCACCTGAACCTGGTAGAGTTTACTTACAACAACAACTATCAGGCAAGTATTAAGATAACTCCTTATGAGGCTTTGCATGGGAGACCATGCCGTACACCATTATGCTGGACTCAGGTGGGGGAGAGGAGCATGTTCGGGGCAGATTTTGTTCAGGAGACCTCAGAGATCTTGAGTTTCAGGTAGGAGACAGAGTGTACCTCAAGATGGCCATGTTGCGGGGTCCGAACAGGTCATTGACAGAGACTAAGTTGAGTCCAAGGTTTATGGGTCCGTTCAGAGTGATTGAGCAGGTGGGACCGGTAGCATATAGGCTGGAGTTGCCTGAGGCTATGCGTGCGTTCCACAAGGTGTTTCATATTTCTATGTTGCGGAAGTGTCTCTGTGAGGATGATCAGTTGTTGGCTAAGATTCCTGAAGATCTTCAGCGTAACATGACTTTGGAGGCGAGACCAGTGAGGGTTCTCGGGAGGAGGATAAAGGAACTTTGAACGATAAAGATTCCTTTGATGAGAGTCCTTGGGACTGGGGTGGTTTGAAGGAAAGTTTCCTTAAATAGAAGTTTCTAAATGTGGAAAGTTTCCAAAAATGGAAGTGCTAAAAATGGAAAGTTTTATGTGAGTTAGAATTTGTCCATTTTAGTGGTGGAGAGCCTTTGAGAGGCTTTTGTGGCCTTAGTGGCGGACTTTTGAGTCATTGTGCCGTGTGTGGCAGTCTTTTAAGACATTGTGTGGCCTTTGTGGCAGGCTGTTTAGCCAGATGTGTGGCCTTTGTGGCGGGATGTTTAGCCAGTTGTGTGTTCTTTGTGGCGGGCTGTTTAGCCAGATGTGTGGCCTTTGTGGCGGGCTGTTTAGCCAGATATGTGGCCTTTATGGCGGGCTGTTTAGCCAGATGTGTGGCCTTTGTGGCGGGCTGTTTAGCCAGATGTGTGGCCTTTGTGGCGGGCTGTTTAGCCAGAGTGCCTGTTTAGGCGGTCCTTCGGGACATATGGTCTTTGTGACGGTCCTTCGAGACAAATGGTCTTTGTGATGGTCCTTCGGGACAGATGGTCTTTGTGACGGTCCTCTTTAGGACAGATTGTTTGGTCTTTGTAACGGTCCTGGTTAGGACATATTGTTTGGTCTTTGTGATGGTCCTGTTTAGGACAGATTATTTGGTCTTTGTGACGGTCCTGTTTAGGAGATATTGTTTGGTCTTTGTGATGGTCCTGTTTAGGATAGATTGTTTGGCCTTGTGGCATGTATATGATCCTTGTGTGGTCATGAGGTATTCCAGTGAGGGGATATGTGGTAGGTAGGACATTGAGATGTTTTACGCGAGCCACGGGAAGGAAACCTGGATAGGGATAGGACTCAGACTTGTTCAGAATTGTTTGCTCGCGACTCTAGGGGGACTTAGGTTCTCCTAGTACTGCCATATTCTGAGACTTTGTGGCTTGGGAGTATGGTTGGTATATCGACTTCGGATGATGATCCGGAGGCGCGCTGTAGGGTGGCAACCCGAGAGACAAGTATTGGATTTTCCTTATATATTATGGCATGCGGGCTTAGGCCCGATGAGGAGCCAACATTATGGCATGCAAACTTAGGTCTGATGATGAGCCAATAAAAACTCAAGGTTTAGGCCTATGAGTAAAGGAAAATCCAAAAGTCGAGAGCAAATAACGCCTGGAGCGTGAGTCTATCACCTAGAGGTGACCTTCCATAGATCGGTCGGAGGAGTGCGGGCCGTGGAGATGGTTGCACGGGAGTCCTTGGCAGATGGTTGTTTAAGATTCGAGGACGAATCTAGATTGGTGGGGGAGAATAGTAACATCCGCAAACCAAAATCCTGGTTTAGGGGTTGCATACGGTCGATGCAATAGGTGCATCGGTTGATGCAATAGGTGCATTGGTCGATGCATGTTCAGTTTTGTGCGTACGAGTTTAAGTTAAACGCTGCGTTTTGGGCAAAAGGGAAAAAGAAAACCCTGAAATCGTTTCTTTTGTCTCATTAGTCAACTTTGGCCGTTTTTGAGAAAAACAAAAGAGAGAAAGAATGCTCTTGGTTTTCTTGCTGATTTATGTGGATTGGTGGCATTTTCTGGTGAGATCTGAGATTTAGAACGTTGTAGGAGCTTGCTAGGAGTGTTTTATTGCTTGCTTGAGGTTCAGTTTCGTCTTGCAAAGGTAAGTGCATGACCATGGCTTATCTAAGCTAGAGATCTCTCTGATTTGCTTGTTATGTGTTGTTAGGCTTGTTAGATTGATATTTGGGACGTTAGGAAGCTTTCTTGTGGCTTGGGATCGAGTTTTGTGGTTGTAGGAACGAAGATCCGGCAAGAAGCTTCGGAGGAAAACGATGCTCGGCATTGCATCGGTTGATGCACATTGTGCGTCGGTCGATGCAGATGCGAGGACGGCATGTTTTCGTGTTATGTCGAGCATGCGTCGGTCGATGCAATGGGAGCATCGGTCGATGTAAGTTAAACTTGCATTGGTCGATACAGATCTTGCATCGGTCGACGCAACCTCCAACTGGTGTCGGTCGATGCATGTTGGTGTCAGTCGATGCAGAGTCCTGGTTTGTCTATTGTTGATTGTTGGTTGATGGTTAGAGATGTCTCTACTGCTTGTGTGTATAGTCCAATAGATGGGAGGATTTCCTTACTGAGTGTTTATAAAATACTCATGCATTGCAATTGTGTTTGTGGTGCAGGTAAAGGCAAAGTGTGATCGTGGAATCAAGGCAATGAAGAGGAGGATGTTCTAGGGACTCAATTGGATGTTGTCTGGCATTGCTAGGTTGCTAGAGTTGAGTCATTAGAAACATTGCTAGGTTGATTGTTCTATGATTCTTGCTGTTTGGTATTTGGATATTGATTATGTTATAATATTAGTTTATTATTGGATATTGGTATTTGTTATTCCGCTGTTGATTGTGATTGTGGTTAGGTGGCTAGTGGGTATGTGACTTATCAGTTGTAGTTTAATTATTATATTTATATTTATTATCATTTATTATTTTCTTAAAAAAAATTGGGTCCTTTCACTAAATCTCAAAACTAGTAAAAATCAAAATTTCATACAAAATGTAGTGATGCTTGTACTTAAAGGTTTCTCTAAAAATGATTAAATTCATCAAAAGTCATCATAATTATTTTTGGCATCTTATATATATATATAGTGTTGACCCTTTAAGCTTTTAGCTTTTAGATATTATATAAAAAATAACATATGGTCAGTATAATTAATAACCTACTAGATAATAACCCGCGCTGGTAGCGCGGGGAATTTTTTTTTATTTTGTTATTTGTTAATATTATATTTATGTTGTATCATTTATTTATATGTTATATAAAATAGTACTGTATGGTGAATTTTGATTCATATTAAGCTACTAATAGGTAGGCCTGGAAACTACTACCGAGACCCGTATTGGACCCATTTTTCGGTTTGTATCCGTCCCGAAAAAAGATACCCGCAGCTTTAGGATCGAGTGAAGAGTATAATAATTATATTATCCATGAATAATGATGGGGATTTGTTAAAAATACCCTTTTTGGTATATCCTTTTTCAAAAATACTATCTTTTTTGGCATTTTATTTTTGTCCTCCTTTAATTTTTAATAACCATTTTACCCTTATATGAAAAATATTTTAATCAATAAAAAGAAAAACAAAATTTTCCCGCCAAAAATATTTCCGACATCTTTTCCCGCCAAAAAAATTTCGAAAAAAATTTCCCGCCAAAAATTTTTTTGTCAAATAAAAATTGATAAAAAGTTTTGAGAAAAAAAATTTTCCGCCAAAATTTTTCCCGCCAAAAAAAATTTACAAGATTTTTAAAAGATTTTATAAGGTTTCTACCTTATAAAAGCCTTATAAACACCTTTTAAAGGCTTTTACAAGATTTTTAAAGAGTTTTAAAAGGTTTTTTAAACACCTTGTAAAGGCGTTTACAAGGTTGTTAAAAGGTTTTTAAAAGATTATCAAATGGTTTTTAAAAAGATTTTTAAAAGGTTTTTAAACACCTTGTAAATGCTTTTACAATGTTTTTAAAAACCTTATAAAAAAATTTACAAGGTTTTTATAAGGTTTTTAAAAGGGGTTTAAAAGGTTTTTAAGCTTTTAAAAGCATTTACAAGGTTTTTAAAAGGTTTTTAAACACATTGTAAACGTTTTAAAAAAGTGTTTACAATGTTTATATACGGTATGAATTTCAACATTTTTGGCGGAAAAAATTTTCGATTTTGGCGAGAAATTTTTTTTTTGGCGGAAAAAATTAAATAATTTTTGATGGAAAAAATTTTCGATTTTGGCGGGAAAAAAAATTTTGCGGGAAATTTTTTTTTTTTGCGGGAAAATATTTTCGATTTTGATGATTGTACATTCATGCTGTCACTCAAAAAATGGTAATTTGGTCATTTTGTATTTAAAGATGGGTAGTTTTAAAAATGGTCAACATGAATGGGTATTTTTAAAAAGAGGTATGGAAAAAGGGGCATTTTTTAGAATGTTCCAATAATGATCGAGTTTCGGATATTAATTTAATTTTTGAGCGTCTCGTTACCCATCTCATTACCCGTTTTATTACCCGATTCATAAATACACGTTAATATTTTGTAGAATAATGTTACCAGCGTGAGGAAATATTTATGTAAATTTGGATTTGTTTGTTACAAAATAATAGTAGAAAAATTATTAATTCTATACATTTTATAAAATCATATATTTAATTTACTTAAGGTCATACTCTGATTTCGACCCGTAGTTGGTACTACTATTTTGGTTTGGTGCATTATCAAATTCGTTAATTATACATTCGGTAAAGCCAAAAAAATCCAACAAAACATGTATTGACCCGTGATTTGGTATTATAAATTGATGTGATCGTGTTTAGAGATCTTAATATACCAAATTTACAAATTGAAGTTATTGGTATAACATGTTGTATATTAATTTTATAGGTAAAAATTACAATTAGATTATGTATATTATCAATATTATACACTTAGTATTGTTTATATAGTGAATATTGTGTATAAACAATTAAGTTTTAGCTAATTAAATAGTTTGTTATTATTTCCTAAGATTTTTGAAACAATAAATAGAGTTTTATTATTTTGTAAAGAAATCTAAACTTTTCTTTTGTTAGTTATTAGAATAATTAAAATATAATAGTATTTTCATAATATGTCACATCAGAACTGGTTAAATTTTTAACAACATAGCTTAAATAAGTATATAAATATATTTTAAAAATATAAACAATGTTGTATCCTAATTTTAATATATATTTGTTATTATTAAATGATTTAGATATGTAAATATTTAATCTTAGTTTTATAAATAAATTTAAGTTTTATAATTTTTTAAATAGTTTGTTATTGTTTCCTAAGATTTCTGAAACAATAAATAGAATCTGTTTAATTATTTTATTACATAATTTCGAAATAATTTTATTATTATTTTATTAAATAATTTCGAAATTATTTTATTAATGATTTCTTGTAATCGAATAAATTAATAATTACTATTTTTTTGGATAATCATTTTCAGGTTACAACAAATTAATATTAAGATTCTGTTATTATATTTTGTATTAAAGTATAGTGGCATTATGTGTAATATTTTACATGGAGTAAGATTATTTGTTTAAAGGGTTGCTTACATAAGTATATAGATATAACATTTGTTTTCTCTATTAATTAATTAGTCGCAAGATTAGTAATTTTTGTAATGATGGCTACTAATACATTGAATGGAAAAAAAAAAGACTTGTTGGATCTAAAATACTATTACATATTATTGAAAAATCAAAAAAAAAAAAAAAAAAGACTTCTCAATTTCCACTGATTATCCATCGGAAAGAAGAGAGCATTTATGCAGCTGTTCAATATTAATAATAAAGATATATAGACTATAATCAAGTCTTCTATTATTGTTATTTTTCTGTACAAGATGTATGTCATGCCGCCACCCACCTATATTAGAGCATATTATAAGCTTAATTCACAATAAGCATAATCACACACTTTTTATTGTATTTGACACATTCAATGATAAATACTACTAGTATAATTTTTGGAAATTTATACTACCTAAATAGTGCGAATGTAATCACACTAAATCTCAAAATAAATTTAACACATATATGCAGGTTTGTTACAAGCAAATTGGAATTCTCTGAATTTTCCTTGCCATGAAGGAACCACTCTTATCCAATTAAAAACTCCAAAGTTAATATTATGACCAGTAATAAGTTCCATTACTTTTTTGGTGTCTCCTTCAAAGGAAACCCTTGTATAACCTTTGCTCCAACGGTTTGTTTTCTTTGAGCGTGTCGACATGCCCCTAAGATAGCACCTCCAGTTTTTGATGGCCGCTCTCGATCATAGTTACCAACTAGTTGCACTTCATCCAACCACAACTGGGTATCTTCCAGTGAGTAGCAGCTGTAGTCCGCTTTTGCAGTTAGATATTCATCTTGATCGTGTCATTCTTTCGCATGAGTGAGAGCTTGGCTTATTATCTTTCGCCACGAAATGTTATTGTTTTGAAATATAAGAATATAAGATTGTTGCGAGAAGTCCAAATTTGCCAAAGAATCGAGTAGACGTGTTGCATTTAAAGATTTCTTGCATCAACCAATGTTATTTTCATACAATCTTATATCATATTCTACAAAATAGATAAATTTGTTTTACATAGTATATAGATTTTCACAATATCATAGAACTAAATTAGAAATTACTAATTTAAATAAGAGTAACTCGTAATAAGTTAATATAAGGTGTTTATTTATTAACAGGAGGAGGCTTTCTTTTGTGACCTATTAATTAGTTTTTAATGTTTATGGTGGAGAGGTATACCGTATACATATCCTCTATTAATATAAAACTATATGTATAAATCTCAGACATAATTAAGCAAAAAAAAAAAGCATAAGATGGTAAAATTAGGATCTTTGGAATGAGCTTAGTAAATTAATGGTCACAACATTTAACAAAGACTTTTTGTTTTTGTTTTCGAAATCAATAATTGAATTTGTCTGAATTATTCTTTTGAATATTTCAAAATATGTCTTTCCAAAATCACTATAAATAGAGAAGGGAAGCACCCACTTAGTTTGTATCACCACCACTACAAAGGCACAACAAACAAAGAAACACAGAGCTAGAGAAAGCATTTTGTTAAAAGACTTAATTTGAGACCAAAAAAATGGCTGATACTAATGAGGAAATGGGAGCCCCCTCCGTGGTAAAAGCTTCGTACTGGTACCCAGATGGAGAGGACAAGGATCCCGCAACCTCGGCCCAAACGATTCCCTCAGCTCTCTTCACTCACCTTTTCTGCGCCTTCGCCGATCTCGACGCTGACACCAACAAAGCTTTCATCTCCGAAGTGCACGCACAGAGATTTGCCACCTTCACTGAAACTGTCAAGATACGAAACGACCAGGTGAAGACCCTCTTGTCGATCGGCGGAAGACTTGGAAACAATTCTGCGTTTGCGTCCATGGCAAGTAAACAGCAGTCACGGAAAAAGTTCATTGATTCTTGGATTTCGATCGCTAGATCAAACGGATTCAATGGTCTCGATTTAGCCTGGGAGTACCCGAACAATGAGACTGAGATGACCGACTTTGGGGCCCTAGTTGGAGACTTGCGATATGCGGTTGACGCCGAGCACAGACGCACCAGCAAACCGACTTTGCTGTTGACGGCTGCCGTTTACTACTCCTCGGTTTACAAGACTTTTACCTACCCGGTTAAAGTGATGAAAGATAACTTGGATTGGGTTAATATTATAGCCTATGAACTTTACACACCGCTGTCGTACCCCCACTTTACCGCTCCACCCGCCGGTCTGCACGCTTTTTCTTTGGACGAAGGTATAAGCATAATAATTTCCCTACGATTCAGATAATAAAAGAGGAGATGTTTAGGTGAGTAGTCTTTTTGGCTTAACTGATATAGAATTTGATAATTTGGCTGATATATTTATATATAGATCGAAGCGGCGACTCTGGTTTTAGAAAGTGGGTTGAGGACGGACTTCCCAAGAATAAAGCAGTCTTTGGATTTCCATACGTTGGCTATGCCTGGACTCTCCAAAACGATATGGATAACAGCTATCATGCCGCCGCCTCCGGAGTAGCCAAACATGAGGACGTATCTGAGGATGGTTCTATAAACTATGATAAGATACAGAAGTTCATAACTGATGAGAAAGCAGCACATAAGTATGACTCCGCGGTTGTCGGGAATCATTGTTTCGCCAACAAGATTTGGATTGCGTACGACGATACTGAGAGTGTGACGGCCAAAGTGACATACGCTAAGCAGAACGTTCTGCTTGGTTACTTTGCCTGGAACGTTGGAGCTGACGTTAACACTGTTCTATCCACCGCAGGTTCGTCTCTTTTTTCTTTTTCTTTTCTTTTTTTCTTTCATTTATATTCTTTCATAAAATATTCTCTTAAACTTACAGCATGGAAAGCATGGTCTGGTTAATTGACAACCATATCGGATCGGAGGAGTTCCCACAACGATAAGTGAATGAAGAAATAAATAAATAAAAGACGAGTGAAGAATAAAACATGTTTGCTTTATGTTATTGTAAGATAAAATAAAATAAAACTTGTCTGTCTGTTTGTATGTTGTTTTCTGTAACTAAAAATAATAATAAAAGATGCGTGCTTTTTTATATAATCACTGTAAACCCAAATAAAAAAAAATGGTTTGATTTCTAAGAAAAAATGCATTACAAAACACCGACGAAATAATTCATGTACGTTTCCATTAGATATCCATCTAACGAAATAATCCAAAACATGATACATGCATGTTTCCAATTTGTATTATAACTCGAAAATGCATGCATGCATGTTTCCAATTTGTATTATAAAGAATCTAATAATCGATGAACGAAACTCACGTGATTATCTTTGGAGAATCGCAAACCCTTTCCTGCAATTGGAAACTGTATTCACCTTCATCCTCTTCTTTGGAGCAACTTATCAAAACTTCTTACTTGTTAACTCTGCAAACTGTCTTTCACCACTAGTTGATTAGAGATTTATCGAAGCTCGTCTTCAATGTTGAATCATATCCATCGAGATTGCGCATCTCTTTGGAAACTCATTGAACCTATATATTTCTTTACTTTTCATGTACTATTTGAGTTTTAAGTAGCCAGTGTGCACTTCCCTCTTTTGAGGATTTAATGGAATAAAGTGATTGTTTCACCAAAACAACCTTAACTGTAATTGTGCTCAAAAAGTATTTGCAACAAAGTATTTGCTGAACCTCGTTAAAACTTGTGTGTCTCTTGTCTCTTCTACACTAACATCATATCCATCGAGATTGTGCTTCTCTTTGAAACTCATTAAGTTTGATGATTGATTAGTAGTAAATGTTTAGATGATATTGCTTATAGGGTACTTAAACTATAACTTTAACATAGAATGAAAAATTCTAATATATATGAAGTCAAGAAACAAAAAAAAAATTGTACTTGAAATTACAATATTTTGTCTAAGAGCTTGAAAATGTATATATATGTAAAGTTATTTCTAGCAACTTTAAAAGCCAGCCATGTAGTTAAAGCTTTATTAAAAAAAAAGGTCATTTTTGAAAATAAATCTTTTTCTATGTTCATTTTCAAAAATATATGTTTTCTATATACAAAATGACTAAATTCTAAATCCTAAACTCCAAATAATAAATCTACCTCTTAAAACTTAATGACCAGACCTTTTTTCTTTATTTTAATATAATAATTAACTAGTGATACTCACAAACACTCTAGCAACAGTCAATACAAACAGCAGAAATAACAACAACATTAAACCAGCAATTATCCAACAAAAAATCTAATAAATAATTAACTATTATTCAATCTAACATAAGCCGATAAATAAATCATCCAACAATGTCATGAAGCATTAAACCAGCATCCTAACAACATTCTAATGATCCGACTCTAGCAACCTAACAGAAGCCAGACATCAATCAAACGAACCACTAGAACATCCTCCTCTTTATCGCCTTGATTTTACAGTCACACTTTTGCTTTATGTGCACCACAAAAAGAATGTGACGCATGAGTTACCAGAAATATTCAGTGATGCGATCCTCCCATCTACCGGACTATACACATAAGCGAAAAGACAAACACAAACATTTCATAAAAAGCAAGCAAACTAGACTACTCTGAACATATGTGTCGACTGAAACCCCTCATCGTCATGGTTGACGCTGAACCCTTGCGTCGATCGACGCACTCCTTGCATCGATCGATGCTTCCTCGTGTCTCCACCAAAACCCTTGTTGCATCGTATAACGCCATGACCGCCAGCTCTTAGTGAGCCCCATGTCCAATCCCAGTCCATGGGTCCATTTTCCTTAATGGGCATCATATCCTCTCACTAGGCCCGTGAGCTCATCCATATCTGACGGCCAGTTTGCTACGTCCGAGAGGCTTTAAAGACTTGTTACCGTCCCTACAAATCACTACATGTGTTTTAACCTCACTCGCTCAGCTCCGACAATCACTTCTCGAAGGGTCACACATCCTAAGACTTCTCCAACTATGGAGTTCTCTCAGGACCCTTGACCGAAAAGATAAATGCACTTTGGTGACATAGATGGTCAAATCAATTCTTTTAAACCTTTCCAAAAGTCCCTGAAACTGGGGTGTATCACATCGATCAATGCAGACGCGCGAAATATCACCAACAATAATCTCTCTCGACTTCTCTCGCCTCCGACCTCGCCACAACGTCCGTGATTCCCAAAACCACCCTCAATATGCCACAACCACAACCACAATCACTCACAAAAAAGCACACAAGCAATAAATCACACAAAACACACATCTAATCGCTTAGATAAGTCTTGATCTTTTAATCACCTCATAAACAAGAAGATTCTGAACGAAAACGACAAGAATCACACCACAGAAAGCTCCCCACCACGTCCTTATCCACAGATCTTCACTCGAAAAACATATCTATCCAAAAACGGCTTAGAACTCATCATGAACGCTCACAAGAACTTTTCAAAGAGAAAGCTCTTCTTCTCAAGTGTTTAGAACAACAAAACGGCTAACCAAAGTCTAGGGCGTCGAGCTTCCTTTTTTATAAGCAAGCTCTAGGTTTTCCCCATTAAACCACATCGAACTGGAGACATTGGAAACAACCTGAGTGTAAACCACACAATAGTGTCGATTGATGCCCTGACCTTGGCGTTGATCGATGCTCAAACCGTAAATCTGATTCGCGGGTGTTACAAAACTATACGCTAAATATAAAATAGAGAACCCAAAAATTTAAAAAAAAAATTAAAATAACTTTAATTGTTAATTTAACATATTATAATTGTCTGGGGAAAAAATAAATTGCCCAAAAAACAATAGTTTAAGAAAAGTAATATCTCAATTAGGACAGTTCTAAAAAACTCTTAAAAAAAATTAATAATTCAATGAAATATATTTTAGGTTTATAAACAAACAAAATAATATCGTAGTACTAAAATGACCAGTAGTATTTTTATATTTATGAACCATAAAATATCTAGAGTCCAATCTAGTCACAATTTCATCGTAATGCATGTGGACTAAATTGTTCCACAAGTAAACTTGATCAAAATATAGACTATAACTAAGTCTTTTTTAATTTTAAATTCTTGATTAATAACAGACTTTATTATTTTTCAACTATACTACTAATAATAAACTTATTTATAGCTGATGACGAGATGATAATAATTAAGATATATAGACTATAATCAAGTCTTTTTAATTATTACTAGATGAATACCCGTGCTATGTGCGGGCTTATAGCTTACTGCTTTTTAAACAATTTTTCTATTAATTTCATTTTTTTATGTAGAGTGTATCTATTTTTTAATTGTGGAAATCTTGAAAAATATAATTTGATTTTGATATTTTTTTTATACTTCAAATAGCTTTTTTCATTTTGCAATTGAATTATTAGATACATGCATAGACAACTTTATTTTGAAAGCTTAACCATTTTACAATTCTTGTCTAAAACTTCTAAAAAAAATATTCCAAATGAAAGTTTGATCTAAAGATGCATATTTTGTAACAAAGAGTTTTTTAGCTTCTCAGTTATATACTATGAACTACTAACATTTTAATTTATCAAGATTGATTAAGATAGACATCTTCCTTTCATGTTAGCTCTTCAATTTCTTGAATATAACTCTAGAATTTTTTATTTATTTATAAGAATTTCATTTAATTTTATTTTTGACAACTTCTAAATATTATAATATGAAAACTCCTTCCTCTTTGTCTCTGTATTCTGCTAAACCAACATTCTACAATTTTATTCAATTATCTTCCATTTGATAGTGAACAAAACTTCAATCTTCTTCAAAAAAAAAATTTTAGGGACAAACTTTCATGAATTTCTCTACAATATTAACAAATATCTCTATCACTGCTGCAACTCTTCAAACTATTGACAAAATTATGACTCCTAAACCATATATCCATAGATTCATGGTTTACGCTGAGAGGAAGAAGTGGCTCTTGATTCAATCCCGATACTTTTTTTGTCTTTTGGTGATGCATCTACTTTTTTAGGAAATGTTATAAGCCTCTCTAATTTTTTTATATAAATATTAAAATTGTTTTTGTAATATAAAAAAGAACAAAATACATGAATAAGTCTTTTTGCTTTTAATGAGGATAGATAAGTGGCACTCTCTCCACTGCTGATGTGTCATTCAAATAGAAAGAGTTGGCCATCTTTCATAATATAAATTTTTATGTACATGATATATATGTCATGCGGCCACCCACATATCGAGCATAATATAAACTTAATTTACAATAAGCATAATCACACACGTTTTACTGTATTTAACACAGACAATGTTAAATACTACTAGTATAATTTTCTAAATTTATAATATAATACGATCATATATATTACCAAGAAAAAGAAGATGAATCACTAGCTCAGTTGTCAAATTACACATAACGATTACATAAATACTATACAGACTTTTTTTTGGGAGATATATATCAGTTGTACTACTTTATTAGCACATTTGTAAACATTCACAATAATAATAATGACACTAAATCTCAAAATTAGTAAAAATCAAAATTTCATACAAAAGTAGTGATGCTTAAGTACTTAAAGGTTTCTCTAAAAATGATTGAATTCATCAAAAGTCATCATAATTATTTTTGGCATCTTATATATATATATATATATATATATATATATATATATATATATATAGTGTTGACCCTTTAAGCTTTTAGATTTTAGATATTATATAAAAAATAACATATGGTTAGTATAATTAGTAACCTATATAACATTTGTTTTTTCTATTAATTAATTAGTTGCAAGATTAGTAATTTTTGTAATGATGGCTACTAATACATTGTATGGAAAAAAAAAGACTTGTTGGATCTAAAATACTATTACATATTGAAAAATCAAAAAAAAAAAATAATAATAATAATAAATAAAGACTTCTCAATTTCCACTGATTATCCATCGGAAAGAAGAGAGCATTTATGCAGCTGTTCAATATTAATAATAAAGATATATAGACTATAATCAAGTCTTCTATTATTGTTATTTTTATGTATAAGATGTATGTCATGCCGCCACCCACCTATATTAGAGCATATCCTACTATATTAATTGAGAAGTACAAATATGAAACTAACCTTAAAATGTGTAAAAAATTACATTCAATTGCCATTAGAAAAATTTAATTAAGATTAATTAACTAATTAATCATTAATTAAAAACAAAAATTGGGGAACCTAAATAAAAGAAATTGTAGAAAAAAAACTATCAGAATCAAAACTAATTCATCCTTAACAAAATTTACAGGTAAAATTTTAAAAATCTAATCGAATAAAATCTATATAATCACAAATTTTATCAAAAAACTTTTCCAGCATAGGTTAAATTTTTTTTTATCAAAAATCTAATCAAATAAAATATATAACAGCTTGCTTAGATTTTAAAAATTAATAAATAATAAAATAAAATATATAGATTTAGTATCTTATCTATTTTAAAAAGTTCTATTTTTCTTTTAGCCACCGTTCTTTAGAAAATAAAACTAAGTTGAGATTTAAATATACTCAATGCTTGAAGATGCTTATTACAGACGAAAAAAAGAAGTCACAGAAAGAAAAACAAGGAATGTTGTTTTCAAAGAGGTTTTTCAGAACCTTCACTAGCTATATTTAGTTGCTCTTTTTTACATGTTAGTTATATCTTTTACATATTTCACAATTATACCAAAAATTGCGTTTAATTCACAAAAGTTTAATCAATTTTATTCATTATGCAAATGTTTTATTGGCAGGTTTTCAATAAACATTTATAAAATACAAAAAAATTAATATAAGCAAACCAAATTTTTAATCACAATCTATTATAAATAACATAATAACAAAATAAATTATTACAAATTTTCATCAAAAGAAAAGTTCAGCCCGCGGTTTTCCGCGGGTTAGTAACTAGTTATAAACTTAATTCACAATAAGCATAATCACACACTTTTTGTTATATTTGACACATTCAATGATAAATACTACTAGTATATTTTTTGGAAATTTATACTACCTAAATAGTGCGAATGTAATCACACTAAATCTCGAAATAAATTTAACACATTTAATAAAGTCATAATACAAATATGAGTATTCTTAGGAATCATGTCTTTGGCTAACATATATGCAGGCTTTTTTTTTTTTTTTTTTTTTTTTTTTTTTTTTTACATATATGTATATGCAGGCTTGTTACAAGCAAATTGGCATTCTCTGAACTTTCCTTGCCATGAAGGAACCACTCTTATCCAATTAAAAACTCCAAAGTTAATATTGTGACCAGTAATAAGTTCCATTACTTTTTTGGTGTCTCCTTCAAAAGGAAACCCTTGTATAACCTTTGCTCCAACGGTTTGTTTTCTTTGAGCGTGTCGACATGCCCCTAAGATAGCACCTCCAGTTTTTGATGGCCGCTCTCGATCATAGTTACCAACTAGTTGCACTTCATCCAACCACAATTGGGTATCTTCCAGTGAGTAGCAGCTGTAGTCCGCTTTTGCAGTTAGATATTCATCTTGATCGTGTCATTCTTTCGCATGAGTGAGAGCTTGGCTTATTATCTTTCGCCACGAAATGTTATTGTTTTGAAATATAAGAATATAAGATTGTTGCGAGAAGTCCAAATTTGCCAAAGAATCGAGTAGACGTGTTGCATTTAAAGATTTCTTGCATCAACCAATGTTATTTTCATACAATCTTATATCATATTCTACAAAATAGATAAATTTGTTTTACATAGTATATAGATTTTCACAATATCATAGAACTAAATTAGAAATTACTAATTTAAATAAGAGTAACTCGTAATAAGTTAATATAAGGTGTTTATTTATTAACAGGAGGAGGCTTTCTTTTGTGACCTATTAATTAGTTTTTAATGTTTATGGTGGAGAGGTATACCGTATACATATCCTCTATTAATATAAAACTATATGTATAAATCTCAGACATAATTAAGCAAAAAAAAAAAGCATAAGATGGTAAAATTAGGATCTTTGGAATGAGCTTAGTAAATTAATGGTCACAACATTTAACAAAGACTTTTTGTTTTTGTTTTCGAAATCAATAATTGAATTTGTCTGAATTATTCTTTTGAATATTTCAAAATATGTCTTTCCAAAATCACTATAAATAGAGAAGGGAAGCACCCACTTAGTTTGTATCACCACCACTACAAAGGCACAACAAACAAAGAAACACAGAGCTAGAGAAAGCATTTTGTTAAAAGACTTAATTTGAGACCAAAAAAATGGCTGATACTAATGAGGAAATGGGAGCCCCCTCCGTGGTAAAAGCTTCGTACTGGTACCCAGATGGAGAGGACAAGGATCCCGCAACCTCGGCCCAAACGATTCCCTCAGCTCTCTTCACTCACCTTTTCTGCGCCTTCGCCGATCTCGACGCTGACACCAACAAAGCTTTCATCTCCGAAGTGCACGCACAGAGATTTGCCACCTTCACTGAAACTGTCAAGATACGAAACGACCAGGTGAAGACCCTCTTGTCGATCGGCGGAAGACTTGGAAACAATTCTGCGTTTGCGTCCATGGCAAGTAAACAGCAGTCACGGAAAAAGTTCATTGATTCTTGGATTTCGATCGCTAGATCAAACGGATTCAATGGTCTCGATTTAGCCTGGGAGTACCCGAACAATGAGACTGAGATGACCGACTTTGGGGCCCTAGTTGGAGACTTGCGATATGCGGTTGACGCCGAGCACAGACGCACCAGCAAACCGACTTTGCTGTTGACGGCTGCCGTTTACTACTCCTCGGTTTACAAGACTTTTACCTACCCGGTTAAAGTGATGAAAGATAACTTGGATTGGGTTAATATTATAGCCTATGAACTTTACACACCGCTGTCGTACCCCCACTTTACCGCTCCACCCGCCGGTCTGCACGCTTTTTCTTTGGACGAAGGTATAAGCATAATAATTTCCCTACGATTCAGATAATAAAAGAGGAGATGTTTAGGTGAGTAGTCTTTTTGGCTTAATTGATATAGAATTTGATAATTTGGCTGATATATTTATATATAGATCGAAGCGGCGACTCTGGTTTTAGAAAGTGGGTTGAGGACGGACTTCCCAAGAATAAAGCAGTCTTTGGATTTCCATACGTTGGCTATGCCTGGACTCTCCAAAACGATATGGATAACGGCTATCATGCCGCCGCCTCCGGAGTAGCCAAACATGAGGACGTATCTGAGGATGGTTCTATAAACTATGATAAGATACAGAAGTTCATAACTGATGAGAAAGCAGCACATAAGTATGACTCCCCAGTTGTCGGGAATCATTGTTTCGCCAACAAGATTTGGATTGCGTACGACGATACTGAGAGTGTGACGGCCAAAGTGACATACGCTAAGCAGAACGTTCTGCTTGGTTACTTTGCCTGGAACGTTGGAGCTGACGTTAACACTGTTCTATCCACCGCAGGTTCGTCTCTTTTTTCTTCTTCTTTTCTTTTTTTTTGTTTCATTTATATTCTTTTTCTTTTCGTCTTTCATAAAATATTCTTTTTCGTTTTCGTTTCTTTGAATTGCAGCAAATATATATAAATCGCTAGTTCCCTATCGGTTAAACTAAACAGTACTGAGTTTCTTATATATGTATTTTGAAAATTTACAGCATGGAAAGCATGGTCTGGTTAAGTGACAACCATATCGGATCGGAGGAGTTCTTCCCACAACGATAAGTGAATGAAGAAATAAATAAATAAAAGACGATTGAAGAATAAAACATGTTTGCTTAATATTATTGTAAGATTGAAAAAAAACTCGTCTGTCTGTTTGTATCTTGTTTTCTGTAATAAAAAATAAAAAAATGCTTGTTTTTTTTATATAATCACTGTAAACCAAAAAAAAAAATTGATTTCTATGAAAAAATGCATTACAGAACACTGACGGACTTACTTCATACCATTCATGTACGTTTCCATAAGAGATCTATCTATAACGAAATAAACCAAAAGAAGGTACATCATATATGCATGTTTCCAATTTGTATTATAACTCGAAAATGCATGCATGCATGTTTCTAATTTGTATTATAAAGAATCTAATAATCGATGAACGAAACTCACGTGATTATCTTTGGAGAATCGCAAACATTAGAGTTCTATGGGCTGAGAAGCCGACCATTGGGTCTCGGCCTTGTATTCTTTTATTCTTTCAATATAAAACCTTTTATCAAAGAGAAAAATCAAGTCTTTTTATAATTAGTATCACATATTTTAATAATGGAAGTTGGTATATAACATTGTTAGAAAAAGACTTGTTAGATAGACTATAACCGAGTCTTATTTATTATAACCAACAGTATCAATTCTTTTTTTTATTCTATGGACTTTAACCAAGTCTTATTTATTACTAGTAATAGGCTCGCACATCGCGCGAGATATATTTACTTTAATTTTTATTAATTATGATATACCTTAAATTTACAAATATATTTTTGAATTGGATTTTTTAATATGAATTTTTAAAAAAATGTTTAATATGTGTTCCTTTATATATGGTTCTTAATGTTTGGACGCAAAATAAAATAAACAAAACATATCGGAAATTTTTTGGACTGAAGTAATTAAATCCCTCAAAGTTTTGTTGTTTTGGATTTTATTGTTTTGTGATAAATTGTTAGGTTCTTAGAGATCTCCAACCATACTCTATTTTAAAGTCAATACTCTGTTATAGAGTAACATTTGCTCTAACCCTACTCTATATCTTACTCTAAAATAGAGTAAATGGTAGGATTACTCTATATGCAACAATACTTTTTTATACTAACTCTATTTTATATACATTGAAAAAAAGTATGCTCTATTTTAGAGTAAAAAAATAGAATATATATTGGAGATAGTCTTAGCACACATGAGGTTTGTGTAGAGACCATCTATCAGACATTCAAAACGAAAAGTGAGTATTGAAAATAGTTTACAAATATTTCTAGATAAATTTCATCTTTCCCTACATCTTTTCCAAAGCTTTAATATATGGATGCGGTGAAGACTTATATGATGATTCGCTAGATCTCTATAACCAGAAAATTATTAGCGAAACTCATTAACCATGAAAATAAATAAATAAAAATTAAGTTTTAGTCTCAATCATAAAGAAAAATAATTGATAAATATTTATCTCTTTGCGAGTGGTTTTACAACTTTATATATTCTTTAACTCAATCTTAATATTTGATTTTCTTTTTTACTCCACAATATATGTTGCTATGGTTTGATTTTCTTCAATTAGCCTCCTAACAAATTTCTTGTGAATTAGAAACTCTATATGAATGCTTAAAATGTGTTATACTTCTATGATGATCGGTTATTTATCGGTCCTTGTCTCTATTATTATTCATTATAGTTTTTTAATTATCAAAAAAATAAACTCTCCAACATGTCAATTGGTGTAGATGGAAGGGAAGACAAAATCAAAAAAATTGATATCAACTATAGATACCTTCCAATTATTTTTCTGACATAACTACATTTCTAATTTTTTTTAACTTATATCTAATAATTTTTTTAATTAACTATATTTGAACTTATAATATCTATATGTTGACTTTTCCATCAGATTTGATGATTTTAAAATACGATATGTGAGAAAAAAAATTCAGACCGACTCAAATTCATCCAATCAATAAACTAAACTTTTAAAACTTGAATTTTGTACTATACTAATGAGATTATGAATCTAGACAATATGTTTTACAAGGTAACAGAAGAATCACCAATGATCATTTTGAAATATTTACTCTCTAATCTTGTAATCACCTTTAATATAATTTTTTTGGAATAATGCATATTAAAATATGGGTCATGTCGTAATTTTTTTGAAATATCTTACACTATATCTCGCATTAAATTTTGGATAAAATTCATGAAAAGAAAAATGTATCAAATTTAATGTTCTTTTAAAGGTAGCAGAAGAATCACCAATGATTATTTTGAATAACTAATAAGTGTATTCACGATTTATCATATGCTCCAGTATGTACTCTCTAATCTTGTAATCACCCTTAATATAATTTTTTTTAGAATAATGCATATTAAAATATGGCTCATGTCATAAATTTTTTTGAAATATCTTATACTATATCTCACATTAAATTTTGGATAAAATTCATGAAAAGAAAAAAGTGTCAAATTTAATGTTTTTAAAAAGGTAATAGAAGAATCACCAATGATTATTTTGAATAACTAATAAGTGTATTCACGATTTATCACATACTCTAGTATTTACTCTCTAATCTTGTAATCACCCTTAATATATATTTTTGGAATAATGCATATTAAAATATGGCTCTTGTCATAAAAATTTATGAAATATCTTATACTATATCTCGCATTAAAATTTGTAAAAAAATCATGAAAAGAAAAGTGTGTCAAATTTAATGTTTTTTAGATTATATATTATCTTTATTTTCTAATAACTTTAAAATAAATAATATAATTACCATTAAATTATTTTGTGAAACTATAGTTTTCTATTATTTCATGGGATGATTAAGCAATTATGTTATTTTTATTTTCTTTTAGTACATACATTTTAAAGACAGTCAAACTGTAACTTATAGAATATTAAATATAATTTAATTTCATCTGAGTTGTGTCTTTAGTACAATATATATGATTATTGAATACAATGTGATAATTTAAATATATTAGAACATATTTTCTATTTTTAAATTAGTCTATCATAAATTAATTTGGCTTCAATTTTTATTTTAAAAGTACAATTTTTTTTTTAATTAGGTTATATGGTATATGCTTTCATTAGGAAGTATATTATATGTTAAAACTAAAAGTTTGAAGAAATATATTTTTGTAACAATGTGAAATTTATTATTTTAAAAGTAAACACCATATAAGATATAAATAAAATGAAGTATATAAAAAGATGTTTACTTTAAGATTAGTGAGAAAAACATGTGTCACAAATATAGAGCGCCAAGTGTCGTATTGGCAAGCAAAGTTAGAAAAATCTTCTCATATTATATAAGATATAAGGTTCTCTCTATTATTGGAAGAGTTTACTTTTCGTTTTTAAGTGTATTAATTTCATGTTGGACAAACTATCAATTAAAGTTTCCCACTCTAGAAATATATATTAGATGTATTACTTAACAAGGTATAATTTATATATGTTGTTTATTTAAAAAGTTATATATATATATATATATATTCAATATTTTCAGATTAATTAATGTGACCATTTTGTGTTCTTATATCTATTATCATTCAACATTCTTAGTGAATAATGTGACCAAATCTAATCATAATATTATTGTAATGCATGTGAACCAGTAAGTTGTTAGACATATAAACTTATTAGATAATATATATGAAGGTCTGAAGGAGTCTTTTCTTGTTGGATCTACCATCATAAATACTACCTACTCTGGACATATCCAATAATAACTAGATGAATACAAAATTCTTTTTCTCGCATATATAACAAAATATATAAATGAAAAGTTTACTTACGATAGAGAAACAGCATATATATATATATATATATATATATATATATAAAAGAGATTAAGAGATCAGCTAACCTAACGAAAACTAAGAAAGTCTATAACCCAAAAATATAACGTGCAATGCAAAATGTAAGCAGCATGCAGAAACAAACTAATATCGTTTGTTTTTCATATTTTAATGGCGTTTTTTCGGTACAAGATATAATACAGTATATTATAGTGGTAATACTATTTTGGATTTACGGCATCAGCCCAGAAATGAATTATCGATTGCCGTTTCAAGAAAATTAAAGAAACAACCACATTTCCTAAAATCGGTTGGCAGGCGGCAGCTGAAATAATAATAAAAATTTATCATATAAAAAATTATCATACCTCATTTCATATAAAAAATTATATCACTATAAAAGTTTTTAGTATGTATCAACAAGTTTATATGAATATCATAAGTATACGGATTTTATATTATGTAATTATTTTACATCAAGAAATTGTAAAAATTTATGGACAATTATTAAGATGGAGTTGGTTTATGCTTTCGAATTATATATTGTTGTAGTTTGCAAACATATTACTCTAATCAATTCTAAGGGATAACATAATTAATACCTACCCAGGCCAACGTTGACTAAATAAAGTCTTTTTTTGTTAGAGCAAAACAACTTTCTTGTGTGGGATAATATTTTATTTAGTATTTCCTAAAAATATATCTCCGGAACCAAAATCTAATTGTATGTGATTAAATAAAATAAAATACTAATCGAACCCAAAGTGGAAAAAAGTAATGTATTAATATTCTTGCCAACGTTGATTAAAATCATGATGAGAGTAGTCAAACCAAAACTTTTATAACTATATTATACGTTAAATCAACCACCTTACTACCGTATGTATTGATTTCAAACTTATAAGACTTATGAAATTAAATTAAAATACATCAAATATGATAGGAATGACTGAATGAGAGCTTCCTCAATGGTGTGGTGTCACAGTCACAACATTTAACAAAGACTTTGGCGAAGAAAATCAACAAACGTCCACTGACCAATGAATCCACCCAAATTCAAAGTTGAACTTGTCGTTTCTTTTAATATTTAAATTATCTTCCCAAATTCCCTATAGATAGAGAATGAAAGCACTCTCTTAGCTTGTATCACTGCAAATCACAACAAACAAAGTAACGTTTACGGAAAGAAAAAAAAAATGTTTACGGAAGTAGTTAAAGCATCGTACTGGTTCCCAGATGGTGAATCCCCAGCCAACGGCAGCGTAGTTCCACGATCCTCAGCGGAAGTAATTGATTCAACTCTCTTCACTCACCTCTTCTTCGCCTTTGCCGATCTTGACTCTCAGACCAACAGCGTCTTTGTCTCCGACGCTCACGAACACGAATTCTCCAACTTCACTAAGATCGTCAAGCAGAAAAACCCTCACGTGCAGACCCTATTGTCGATCGGCGGAAGAAACGCAGACGGATCCGCGTTTGCGTCCATGGCAAGTAACCCCACCTCTCGTAAAGCATTCATTTGGTCTTCGATCTCCATCGCTAGATATTACAGATTTAACGGCCTTGATCTGGTCTGGGAGTTCCCAAACAATGAAGTGGAGATGAGGAACTTTGGTAAACTACTTGAAGAATGGCGAGAAGCGGTTGAAGACGATGCTGAACGCACCGAAAATATGCCTTTGCTGTTGACAGCTGCGGTTTATTACTCCCCCAGTCACAATTCAGTTTCCTACCCGATCCAAGAGATTGACGAAAACTTAGATTGGGTTAATCTTATTGCTTATGATTTCTACGGTTCAACCACAATTATCAGTCCACCGGCCGCTCTATTTGATCCTTCAAACCCACCAAAAGGTACGTATAATAAACATATATAAGTGACCAAATAAAAAAAAGAAAAGAGAATGGTAGTCTTTGGTTCGGCAAAGGTTTAACTGGAATAGAACTTGGTTAATATATAGGTCCATGCGGCGATTCCGGTTTGAAAGAGTGGATTAAGGCTGGACTCCCGGAGAAGAAAGCAGTATTGGGTTTTCCATACGTTGGATGGGCATGGTGTCTAGAAGGTGGTCATGATGAGGCCACCACCCAAGTAGCGACATCAGCTGATGGTACTATAAACTATGATCAAATAAGAAAGTTTATAGTGGATAACGGAGCAACAACGGTTTATAACTCGACGGTGGTCGGAGATTATTGTTACGCTGGAACTACTTGGATTGGTTATGACGATTATGAGAGTATTGTGACAAAAGTTAGCTACGCTAAGCAGAGAGGCTTGCTTGGTTACTTTTCATGGCATGTTGGAGCTGACGATAACTTTATTCTATCTCGCGCAGGTTCGTCTCTTTTGCTTTTAAATTTTCTTTTTATTTTCTTAGTTTACATTCTCACAACGCAGAGTCGCTGTAGATGCTTGCAACAACATTTATACTGTGTCTTACACTCTTATCGGATAAACAGTACCAAGTCTTATATATATATATATATATATATATATATATATATATATGAATATTTGGAAATTTGCAGCATCGAAAGCATGGGATCAATGCTAAAGTCTAAAGAGACAGCCATGGGAGAAGAATTATGCAAGAGGAATTCGGACAACGACAATGGTAGAAGTAATAAATAACGACGAGTAAAGAGTGTACCATGTTTGGCTTATGTTGTTATCTATATATAATAGCAAACCCACTTTGAGGGGACTGTGATGTCATTGTTTTTAATCCAACGGTTGAGGTCAATCTTTCTATTTATCCTATGGCTGTGGTTTTCTCTTAAAAGTTCTCTACACCAAAGGATATGTCTTTCAATTGCAACTTTTTGTCGGCATCCTTTAGTGAACCATTGCGTCTCCCTCTTCTCACCACCTTTTAGTTGTGTTTCTTGGTCGTCATAATATACTTTATTGAATTTGTAATCTTTTTTTTTTTTGTTTTCATTGATCTATAATGCAAATCCTCCTCTAAAGCTTCTCTGAACAAAAAAAATTTGAAACCAAGATCTTTGGAGATTCCTTTTCCCGCAACGTCATAGTCTTTTTCTATTTCCACTGAGCCAGCGACCCTTCAATTCTCTACTCCCGCCGATCTTTGGTGAGTTTTAATGCGTTGGTCTCTTTTTTTTAGGATACACAATTGTAGCTTAGATAGTGTTAGTTTAATGAGCATGGGTTTCGGCACAAATAATAGAGGATGAGAGAAAATTGAAAACTGAAGGGTCATAACTGATTCACATATTCATCGGTTGATTTGTTTTGTCTCATCTTCTTCGTCTTTGTTGGGGTTTTTACAGTCTTTAATCTAATATATAGAAACGTGGTATGAAGTTTTTTGTTCTAATTAATGATAAAGAGAATATATCTTTCGTTTAGTAACTTTGTGTTATAAACCACTTAAGGATGGAATCCATAACCAATCCCATTCACGGTCCATAAGTGTTCAAGACTTAAGGCCCATCGGCCAAGGCCTCTCGGTCACACCCTATTACTAAGTCGGTTTAGAGTATTTGTATGGGACTAAGTCCTACACTATATATATGTAACCTCAATGCTTAAAGATCAATAAGAATAAGAGATTTCAACCTTTGAATCCTCTAATTTACAACACGTTATCAGCACGATAGACTCTAAGTCCAGCTGAGAAAAACCCTTACCCTAAAACCCTAAAAGCCGCCGCCTCCTTCCCTTGTTCGAAGCATCTATCGGCGATCGATCCTTACTCATCCGAGTTCTATCCACGGTGAGTTTCTGTTCGGGTTTTGCTCGAGTTCTGTCCGAGGTTCGCGTTTCGTGATTCTGTCCGAGAGATCCGGTTCCTGCTCGAGTTTTTCTGTCCGAGTGCTAACCGATTCCTGTCCGAGGTTTTGTGATCGAGAGAGAGGTACAACCGAGGTCTGTTAGCTCCCGGTTCATATCCAGTCAGACCCTAATTGGTGAAAGGTAAATAAGATCAAAAACCTCCTTAAGAACATATAAATCGAATCCGATCCATTAACTTATTGGAACCCTAAAACTACAAAGTAAGCAATCAACAAACATGTCTTATGCTAAAACCCTATAACTTTAAAACTTAAAATCGGATATCTTGATGCTTAGGGTTGCATAGATTGATTGTGAATTGAACCTATTGATCATGATTAAAAATCGGTTTGGTTGCTATTGCTTGATTGTTTGTTACATGCATCATAAGTAAATCGGACCATGTATAGGATATTATAGAATCGGTTATTGCATAAACTGATTGCATATAATCAAGCTGCATCAACCATTAAAACTCGAGCACATAGACTTGTTTCTTAGGTTGTTAAAACTTCCAATTCAATTCAAGTAATTATCCTAAAAATTTAAGAAACACTAGTTTGATTGTTCTAGGATGAATCTGATTATACATAAAATTGTTTGATAAAATTCTAGAAATTAAAACTTACAAAATCGGAATTAAAATATAGATTAGGATAACTCCTAAAATTAATTCAAGTAATTATCTAAAAGCCTAGAACAATATTTACTAAAATCCTATTTTGAAAAGGAAAACTTAAGAAAAAGAAATTCTATCTAGTAAAAAAGAAATTGTTGCATGCTAGTACCTATCTAGGTTTGTTGTCTTGCATGCATGAATTAAACCACGAAATTATAAGTAAAGGCAAGGCATGTTTCGGTCTCAAATATCGCATGGCCTAAGGCATGTTTCGGTCTCAAATACCGCATGACCTGAATTAATATTGATTGCATGTTTCGGTCTCTAATACTGCATGCTAATGATCGGTTGTCTATTTCTGTATTATGCAGATGGCAAGACTCAAGAACCAAGAATATGGTATTTTGAATGCTTCTGGAGATAACTACTTTCAATGGGCAATGGACACTAACATCCATCTGAAGTCAAAGGACTTGTTTGAATGCATTGAAGAAGATAATGAGTGTACTGACAAGCAAAACTACAAGTCCATTCAGCACATACATCATCACCTTGCCGAGAGTCTCAAGAATCAGTATCTCTTTATAGAAGATCCTTTTGGCCTTTGGACAGAGCTTAAACGCAGATATGGACACCAAAAGACGGTGCTCCTACCAAAGGCCGAGTTTGATTGGAAAAACCTAAGGATCCAGGACTACAAATCCGTGGATGAGTATAACTCTGAGCTTTTTAAGATTGTCTCACTTCTTAGGTTGTGTGGTACTGAAGTGACAGAGAAAGAGCTGCTAGAGAAGACATTGTCTACTTTTAGCGCTCACAACATAGTCTTTCAGCAACAGTATCGGGAAAAGGGTTTTGACAACTATGGGGACCTTATCTCGTGTTTACTGCTAGCTGAGTAGAACAATGAGCTGTTGTTGATGAATAGTGCTATGAGACCTCCTGGTACAACCCCATTACCAGAAGCACACAAGGTTGATTTGGCAAAGAAAAATTCTATAGAGCCTAAAGAGCCCAAAGAGCCTAAGGAGACCAACTATGTCCACAGAGAAAGACACTACGGTCGTGGCCGTGGTGGCAGAGGACGTGGTGGTCGAGGACTCCAAGCTAGCCGGTTTGATGGTTACGGCAGTGGAGGTCGTGGCCGTGGTGGTAGGGGACGTGGGTCCTTTAAACCACAAACCAAGGCTAAATCGGTTTGTCACCGATGTGGTATGTCTAACCATTGGGCAAAGAATTGCAGAACACCCAAACATCTTATTGATGCATATCAAAAGGTCTTGAAGAAGAACCCAGAAGCCAACTATGTGCATCTCGATGGTGAAGGAGACTTTGACTATGAGAATGATGACTCACTAGCCTATGAGACTTCCGATTGCCTTAAGAATGATGATTGAATTTCAGTTTTTATTTTGGTTTAATTTCTATGCTTTTAGGCTTTAATTTCGGTCTATGTATTGAATAATTGCTTTGGTTTAAATTCAAGGATTTTATTTTATATCATTGTGTTATTAAAATTAAAACATAAATTATTGTCCTATATATAGAGATGGCCGAGGACATGAGTGTACTAGTGGTGGACAGTGGTTCCAGCCACACAATATTGAAGGACAAAAGATATTTCATAAACCTCATAATGAAAAGTGCCAATGTTAGTACAATTGCGGGTATAGCAAGCTTAATAGAAGGCTACGGCCGAGCTCACATATTATTACCTAATGGCACACATATTGAACTAAGTGATGCCTTGTACTCACCCAGCTCTAAGAGAAGTTTATTAAGCTTTCAAGACATTAGATTGAATGGTTATCATATTGAAACCAAGGGTGAAGGAAATAAAGAATTCCTATACATTACAGAAATGGTGAAAGGACATAAGAAGGTCCTAGAGACTATACCTGCACTAGCCACTGGTTTATACCATGCTAAGATCAATATGATAGAAGCTAACTTGGCAAAGCACAAAATGTTCAATGAACAATTCACTCTATGGCATGACCGGCTAGGCCACCCGGGTTCGAACATGATGTGTAAATTGATTAAGAATTCGAATGGGCACACTCTTAAAGAAAGAAAAGTTATCCCTAAACATCTCACTTGTGTAGCATGTGCACAAGGGAAACTTATCATAAGGCCATCACCAGTAAAAGTCACTAAAGAGACTTTAAACTTTCTAGAAAGGATAAAAGGTGATATATGTGGACCAATACACCCACCTTGTGGGACATTTAGATATTTTATGGTTATGATAGATGCATCAACTAGATGGTCACACGTTTTCTTGTTATCCACAAGGAACCTAGCATTTGCTAGGCTGTTGGCTCAAATTATAAGGCTAAGAGCACATTTTCCAGATTTTCCACTTAAGACTATACGTCTAGACAATGCTGGTGAATTTACATCCCAAGCGTTTAATGATTACTGTATGTCCATGGGGGTGAGTGTGGAACATCCTGTTGCACATGTCCATACACAAAACGGATTAGCTGAATCCTTCATTAAACGAATACAATTGATAGCTCGGCCATTGTTAATGAGATCGAAGCTCCCTGTGTCGGCTTGGGGACACGCAGTCTTACATGCTGCAGAACTTATACGCATCAGGCCATCTAGTGAACACAAATATTCACCATCCCAACTATTATCGGGTCATGAGCCAGACTTATCCCATCTCAAAATATTCAGGTGTGCTGTTTATGTACCTATTGCTCCACCACAGAGAACTAAGATGGGACCTCAAAAGAGGATGGGAATATATATTAGATATGAGTCTCCCACAGGAGATTTATTTAAGGCCAGATACGCGGACTGTCAATTTGTTGAGTCTGAATTCCCTATGTTAGGTGGTGAGACTAGCAAGCTGGTTAAAGAATTAACATGGAATCAAACATCCTTAATTTGGCAAGATCCTCAAACTCTAGCATGTGATGCAGAGGTTCAAAAGATTGTTCATTTACAGAAGCTAGCTAATCAATTGCCTGATTCCTTTGCTGACCCAAAAAGAGTAACAAAATCGTACATACCAGCTTGTAATGCACCAATACGTATTGATGTTCAAAAGGAACACAATAATCAAGTTGCTACAGAGTCTAAACCACGTTTGAAACGAGGTAGACCATTAGGTTCCAAAGATAAGAACCCTCGGAAGTCTAAAGGTACAAAACAGACCGAGGTTAAGGGAATTACAGAAAAAACAGACATAGCCGCGGCAAAGCCTAAGGTACCAAGTGAGGTTTGGGACGCTGAACCCCAAGGACCTGAAGGTATTGATAATAATGAGATCTCAATCAATTATATAATGTCTGGAATTCAATGGAACCGAAAGGATGTCGACATCAATGAAATATTTGCATACAAGGTAGCACTTGAGATAAATGAGGATCATGAACCCACGTCTATATTAGAGTGCACTCAAAGCAAAGATTGGTTAAAATGGAAAGAAGCTATTGACGTGGAGTTAAACTCTTTAAAGAAGAGAAGTGTGTTTAGTCCGATCATAAGGACAACACCTAATATAAAGCCAGTTGGACACAAATGGGTCTTTGTGAGGAAGAGAAATGAGAATAATGAAATTGTGAGATATAAGGCACGGCTTGTAGCACAAGGATTCTCTCAAAGACCAGGAATAGACTATGAGGAGACATACTCCCCTGTGATGGATGCAACAACATTTAGGTACTTAATAAGTCTGGCTATAAGAGAGAAACTAGATTTGCGGTTAATGGATGTTGTAACCGCATACTTGTATGGTCCACTGGATAATGAAATTTATATGAGATTACCAGAGGGTATTGAGCTCAAAGATAAGAGTGATTCTCGAGAACAGTACTGCATTAGGCTGAACAAATCTCTTTCTGGACTGAAACAGAGTGGTAGAATGTGGTATAATCGATTAAGTGAGTATTTAGCTAAAGAAGGCTATAAGAATGACCCAATCAGTCCATGTATTTTTATTAAGAAGTTTGCAAACAAAGGGTTTGTTATTATAGCAGTTTATGTTGATGATTTAAACATATTTGGAATCCCTGGTGAAATCTCCCAAACAATAGAGTATTTAAAGAGAGAATTTGAAATGAAAGACTTAGGAAAAACTAAGTTCTGTTTGGGGCTACAACTTGAGTACATAAATAATGGAATCCTTGTGCATAAAATGGCATATACAGAAAAGGTACTCAAGAGGTTTAATATGGACCAAGCTCACCCATTGACCAGCCCAATGGTTGTAAGAAGCCTTGACTTGGATAAAGATCCATTTGGTCCAAAGAAGGACAATGAAGAAGTTCTTGGTCCTGAAGTGTCATACCTCAGTGCTATAGGAGCATTAATGTTCTTGGCTAGCCACACTAGACCAGACATATGTTTTGCCGTAAATCTCCTAGCAAGATTTAGTTCTTGTCCAACCAAAAGGCACTGGAATGGTATTAAACATGTTCTGCGTTACCTACAAGGAACGACAGACTTTGGTTTATTTTACACTAACTATAACAGAGAAGGTTTAGTTGGTTTTGCTGATGCAGGTTACTTGTCGGATCCACACAATTCAAAGTCGCAAACAGGCTATGTATTCACACACGGTGGTACGGCGATCTCATGGCGTTCTATGAAGCAAAGCATAGTAGCAACCTCATCTAACCATGCGGAGATCCTAGCAATTCACAAAGCCAGCCGTGAATGTGTTTGGTTGAGATCTATGACTCAACATATCAAGGTCGATTGTGGGATGCAGAGACTTAAAGACTTCAGGGATGCTTAAAACAGGAGGAGCAATGTGTGTTGTACTCTTTTTCTTTCACCATGGTTTTGTCCCACTGGGTTTTCCTGGTAAGGTTTTAATGAGGCAGCATCCCTAAGCACATTGCATCGATTCCTTAGCATCTTGCATGGTTATGTCATCCAAGGAGGAGTGTTATAAACCACTTAAGGATGGACTCCATAACCAAGCCCATTCACGGTCCATAGGTGTTCAATACTTAAGACCCATCGGCCAAGGCCTCTCGGCCACACCCTATTACTAAGTCGGTTTAGAGTCTTTGTATGGGACTAAGTCCTACAATATATATATGTAACCTCAATCCTTAAATATCAATAAGAATAAGAGATTTCAACCTTTGAATCCTCTAATTTACAACACTTTGTATATTGTAATTTCATGAATTTTCTCGTTGACGTCTCTCAAATAGGATTGTGGTGTCTCTTTTTTTTATTTTTACTTCGTTAGTAACTCACTTAAATATTATTTATAATTAATTTCCCTCCATCTCCTCCCTCGGAGAAAAATCGTTGCATATCTTTTAATAGTATAATTGAGCATATCAATGCGAAGTTCAGTGTTGTCCACTTTCTCTATCAATAAGATACGGCAACCCTACTCTCATGTTTTCATATATCTCTTGTTCCTCTTGTCAAAAATGTTTTTTTATAGTTGTTATTGATAATATTCATTTGATATTACGGTTTTTGTTGATTTTATTTCAAATTTATAAATTGTTATATAAACATGGGACATACAGTTCAAAGAAGAAAATGATTGAGGTATCCACTTTGATTAAAAAATGATTGAGATGTGGAAGAAACTTTTTTGGGTTAAATGGGGTGAGAAGAAGATGATATTAATTATGTTAAGTACCGGGTTAAGTCAAACTGGATATATCGCTTAGAACCGTAGTAATTAACTGGGGTAAAAAATAAAGTGGGTATTGTTTATTAAAGAACAAATTTTTATTTTTGGTGTTGTTTAAAGAACCAAAAATGTTGTCTAGGAAAAGGAAGAAAAGTAAAAAAGGGATAAAACACTTACACTGTTTCTGTTTTAATGTTTGATTAGATTGGTAAGGCTTATCCATGTTTACAAAATGGTTAATCTGTTAGGTACATGTTGTAGCTATTAGCATTTGGCAGATTAAATGTTTGCTTCATATCCGTCTAGGTTTTGGTTAGGCACCTAATTAGTTTCTACACATTCTTTAATTTTCAGGTTATGCTTCTTCAATGTACAGCAAAAGAAGGACTTGTATAAGGAAAAGGGTTTCAAATACGGGTAAAAGCGGAGTTTTGCTAGCTAATCTATATTATGAAAGTTGGCCAACTCTCTCCATCATTCTGCCACATCAGCAATGGAGAGAGTGCCATATGTCGATTCTTCTTTATGCTGGTTTACTGATACTCTTCGTCTTCATTTGCTTGATTTATGTAGTACTTGATACTTCGACCCTTTTCGCCTTCTCTTGCTTTAGTAACTGCTCCTTTATAATATCTCTCACATCCTGCTGTTTTTTTCGTAGTGAACGAAGATGTGGAAGATGAAGATCAACTACAGAGAAAGGAGAACTTGAAGATCAAGCATATTCAGAGAGAGTACTCTCAAGAAATCACCAACTAGAATATAGATTAGAATATTGAAGATAAAAGAAGACTGAACTTCCTAAAGAAAGAAAATTGTCTTATACTAATGTTAAGACAATCTTAATATCATCTAGAAATTGTCTAATTGGAACGGATTAGTATGCTTATTATTCCAAATAGTTGTTGGGTATAGCTTGTGGCTTCTTAGGCTTCTCAAGAGTCTATATCCACCCATGAACAAATTTATATTGATTGTAACTGGTTATTTTTTGTAACTTACCTATACTATGTTAATGCATTAGTAATGATTTAATTCTTTTGCTCAAAATAGATTACAAGTTAGTTTCTTCATTATGAGAATTGCATGCTATGTTTTGCTTACTGTTTTCTTCAATTATTCCTATATTTCTTGCTATGGTACGGTGTAGCAGGTTTGAAAAAAATCAAATCCTTATATGGCAGGAGACGTGAATATATAGAGAAAGATGTTTAATTATAGTTCTTCTAATTATTGTTTGTAAGTGATTATATCCATTCTCATCCGATAACACAAGAAAAATCAAAATCTTCTCCTAAGTTTACATTGTTGTGTTGTTTTCCTTGTCTGCAAACTTTTTTCAATTATTCTATCTGCTCAATTATACACAGAATTGCAAGTTCATTCTCACTATGGTGAACCTTAAGGATTTTGTCTTTGAGTGGTGTTGTTTCTAAATTTTTATTTCATGTATCTAGGGCCGATATGTATGTTGTTAAATTTAATCTTACTATATAATAAGAAGAAACTGGTCATTTTGTGTTTGATTCTTAAAATGTATAATAGGTTATGAGACTTGGGAATTGGTCAAATTTACTATAGTTTTTTACCTTACTGCTACAGTGCCAGAGAAAAAGAAGATTCAATCATGTGTAGTGGCTACTCCAAATTTTCAGTCACATGATATGATATTGATTACCATGATTTGTGCTTTCGTTTTCTACTATTCAATACGCAATATGATATTGACAGTAAAAATGTAATTGTTCATATCGCCAAAAGATAACCCGTACAGTGCACGGATACTCATCTAGTTAAAATAAAGGCATGTTAACAAAAAAAAAAAAATATAGGTATGGGAGTATATTGTTTATTATATAGGCTATAATGTGATGTCAAAATATGTGTATATAATGGCTATAGAGGAAAAGCAACAAGTTAAGCTCGGATACTGGAGAATATTTGGTTTTGTTTTGATGATATATGTAAAACAAAACAAAATAGTTTATGAATTCAGATGATTAATAAAATATTAGCAAATATAGTTTCTGTTTGATTAATAATTAAATATTAATTCAGATGATTTATGAATTCCTCCTTTCAATCTCTATAGTTTGAAGTTAGAACCTACTATTTACAGATTGGGGCTTCTATAGTGAAAGCTAGCAATGTGAAACAGAGCAGCGGCTGGAAAATATATCTTCATTGCATAATGTCTCAAGTTACAACTTGTGTCATATTTATAGTAGAAGACACAATACCTTAATGATTACTGAGATAACAAGGTTGATCTCTGACAAGTGTCCCTATCAATAACAAACGATTGATGATGCTAAAGGAGCATATCTGTTCTGCACTTGGACTGTAGTGTGAGCTGGTTGCAGTGTACGGTACAAGGCACATGGAGCATATCTTGCTTCCTCTTTGTTTCCGTTAGTCACAAGAGCAAGTTGACAAATTGCAATGGGCTTCTTATCTTCAAGGTCCATCTTTCTTTCTTTGTTACTCCTTACATCCCCCCGCAAACTTTGTGTGGGAGGACTGACCACACCAAGTTTGTATCGGAGATCACTAAACACTTGAAGTGGCAGAGACTTGGTAAATATGTCCGCAACCTGATGAGCAGAAGGGATATGATAGACAACAAGTGAACCATCTGCAACCTGCTCTCGGACATAGTGATAATGAACCTTAAAATGCTTAGTTTTCTTGTGCAGAGTCGGATTAGCAGAGAGATATACTGCAGACAGATTGTCACAGTATAACTCAGGGGCTTTAGTAGTAGGCATACCAATATTCGCCAGAAGATCCACTAACCAATTCACCTCTGCAGCTGTGTCAGACAAACAACGATATTCAGCCTCTGTGGAGCTACGAGAAACCAAAGTTTGTCTCTTTGCAGACCAAGAAATGAGATTACTCCCCAAGAAGGTGCAAAAGCCACCAGTAGAGCGACTTGTAGTTGGACAACCAGCGTAATTACTATCACTGTAGGCTCTCAAAGTGAAGTCTGCATCCTTGGAGAAGTTGACACCATAATCCACAGTTCCTTTAACATATCTAATGATTCTCTTGAGCAAGTTGAAGTCTGCAACAGTCGGCATATGCATTCTTTGACAGACTAGATTGACAGCAAACTGTAGGTCTGGTCTTGTAAGTGTGAGGTACTGAAGTTTACCAGCAAGACTTCTGAAAAACGTAGGTTGCTCAAATACTTCATCTTGACCTTTGACTTTTTGAAGCTCAAGAGGAAGAGGTGTATCAGCCGGAGCACAGTCTGCCATACCTGCTGCAAGATGTAAATCTTCTGTATATTTATGCTGATTCAGAAACAAATCTTCAGAGTGATAATGCGCCTGAATCCCCAAAAAATAACTAAGCCTTCCCAGATCTTTCATACGAAACTCCTGATTAAGACACTGTAGAAGCTCATCGATCAACACTTTGTTGTTGCCTGTTAGAGCCATGTCATCAACGTACAACAATAATATAATGATGTCATTGCCTTTGAGATATACGAACAGAGAAGGGTCTTTAAAGCTGCATTCAAACCCAAATTTCAACAGAAAGTTACTGAACTTGTCGAACCAGGCTTTGGGAGCCTGCTTTAATCCATAGATAGCTTTGTTAAGCTTCCAAACATGCGAAGGATTCTCATTGTCGACAAACCCTGGAGGTTGTTTCATATACACTGTTTCAGTTAGATCCCCATGGAGAAACGCATTTTGCACATCGAGTTGTTTGACTTCCCAATTCAAGGTTGTTGTAGCATGAAGAATCAAGCGCACTGTGGCAGTTCGAACTACAGGACTATATGTCTCAAGAAAGTCCACTCCTTCCTCCTGGTCATAACCCTTAGCTACTAGGCGAGCTTTAAGCCTATCTAAGCTGCCATCAGCTTTTAGTTTTGTTCGAAACACCCATCTGCAACCAAGAACATTCATGTTCGGAGTGTGCAGAACTGACGTGAACGTGTTGGTTTGAATGAAAGACTCATATTCATCACCCATAGCAGCTGTCCAACCTGGATGTTTGAGTGCTGTAGAAATTATTTTTGGCTCCTTGATTGTTGTATGAGTTACATGAAGAGCATATTTTGGATTTGGTTTACGTAATCCATCTTTACCTCGTGTAATCATAACATGATCATTGACAGTATGAGCTTGCAATGGAGGAAAATCATCTGCAGTAAAAAGCTGTTCATCACTCGAGTTTGCAATGGAGGAAGAACTATCAGTGTCAGTGCGACCCGGAGAAATAGGAGAAGCTGCAGGAGTAGCAGGTGACTCTGGTGCAAAAGGAGTAGTGTCTTGAGCAACAGAGACTGATGCAGGCTCAGCCATAGCAGGAACTGCAGAGTCAGATATTACTCCAGGATCCTGAGATGATGAGATAACTGATGCATCAGAAGCATTTGGAGACAAGAAACTTTGTTGCCAAGCAGTAAGAAGCGGTGTTGTTGCTTGAGGAATAAGAGCAGAGTAATCTGTTTCAAAAGGATAAACATGTTCATCAAAAAGAACATGTCGACTTATGTAGACCCGACCAGTTGGAGGATAAACACATTTGTACCCCTTGTACTTTGCATTGTAGCCAAGGAAGACACACTTAAGCGACTTAGGATCAAATTTGTTGGAGCCGTAAGCTCTCAGTGTAGGATAACAGGTGCTACCAAAAACCCGGAGATGAGAATAGTCTGGCTTTGCTGCAAACAGAACCTCATGTGGACTCTTAAAACCTTGATGAACAGAAGTTGGCAACATATTACTGAGATGATTCGCTGTGAAGAATGCCTCAACCCAGTAAGCTTGTGGAACCTTACTCTGAAACATCATGCTAAGCCCCAGTTCAGTCAAATGTCTGTGTTTTCTTTCTGCTAAACCGTTTTGCTGTGGTGTGTGAGGACATGATATTAGTTGTTTGATTCCATTATTTGCGAGATGAGTTACAAATTGGTTGCTAACAAATTCACCACCTCCATCACACTGAAACATCTTGATTTTCTGACTAAACTGATTCTCAACAAGTCTTTGAAACAGAAGAAAAACTGAGTAGAAATCAGACTTATGCTTCAAAAGATAGAACCAACAATATCTTGAAAAATTGTCAACAAAGATAACATAATAATTAAACCCTTGAGTAGACTTAACAGGAGCAGGACCCCGTAAGTCACAATGCAGTCTCTCAAGTGGTCTAGTAGCAACAAAGGTTGAAGAAGTGAAAGGTAACTGAGCACTCTTTCCAAGTCTGGAAGATTCACATGACTTGTTGGTGTGTTTATTGACAGAAATAGCTGCAGTTGAGGAGAGGTGTTGAAGAATCTCTGCACTCGGGTGCCCCAGACGGTTATGCCAGACATCATCACTAGTAGCAAGCTGTCTCATGGAATAGAAGTCACTGATTGCAGGGTTGTTCAACACATAGTAATCCTTACTCCTGCTTCCTGTTGTGAGGAGCTGTTTGGTATGCTTGTCCTTTACACACACACCATCAGAATCAAACTTAACAGAACAAGGATAATCATCACAAAGTCTAGAGACTGAAAGTAGTGACCTAGTGACATTCGGGCAAACTAGCACATCGTTTAGAGAAAGATATTTACCTGAGAGAGTCTGAAGAGGAACAGAGCCAATATGAGTAATTGGTAAGAATTCTCCATTTCCAACCATTACAGAGTCGTTTCCTTGATATGGTTGTGCCTGCTGCAAGTTTGCTGTCGAGTTTGTAATATGAGCTGTTGAACCACTATCTGGTAGCCATTCGTTACCAGTGTGTTGTTCACCCTCTGAGACTCTTATAGCAGCTAAGACAGTTGGTAGTTCAGGTTGCACATACTCCACAGATTTGACAAGTTGGGCGAGTTCCACCAGTTTTGTTCTGTCTGTTAGAGCCGTTCGGATTGTTGCTGTGTTGAGAGAAGCCATGACCTCTAGTGGAATAATTTCCTCGTCCTCTGGATCCACCATTGGATTGTCCTACGCGATTGTTAGAGCCTCCTCTATCAAAATAACTCTTCTCAGCCTGAAAAGCTAGATGCGGTGTGACCATAGAAGCTGAAGCATACTTCTTCAGTTTGTCATCAAAAGCAGTAACTTTAAACACCACATCTTCATAGCAAAGTCCAGGAACAGTATCCATGGAGTGCTCAATCACAGTAGCAACAGACTCATACTCTTTGCCCAAACCAGACAGTAAACCATGTATTTTCTCCAAATCATTCATAGGATAACCAATAGAATCAAGCTGATCGAAAATTTGCTTAAGTTCACTAAGATAATCTTCCATCGTTTGACCTAACTTATCACAAGCTCTCAAGCGGTTTTGCAAATCGAACTTTCTAGTGGTAGAGACTCTATTAAACTTTTTAGCAAGAGCCATCCATACCTCATGAGCCGAGTGCATCCCGTAGACTACTCTGAGTGCTGGTTCTGACAGAGAGCCGAAGATCCAAGCCATGACAAGCTGGTCATTACGTATCCACTTCGCAAAGTCTAGATTTGGTTCTTCAGAGAGTCCTTCATCAGTGTTAACAGACCGAGTTGCTGGAGGACGAACAACAGAACCATTGACATATCCCAGAAGCATTTGCGGTGAGAGAAAAGACTCAAACTGAGTTTTCCATAAGAGATAGTTGGACTCTGTTAGCTTGAGAGTCACAACCTAAGAAATAGACAGAGCAGAAGAGAGGGAGTCATCAGGAGCCATTGATCGTACTACTGATGCTCTGATACCATGAAAGCTAGCAATGTGAAACAGAGAGAAACAGAGCAGTGGCTGGAAAATATATCTTCATTGCATAATGTCTCAAGTTACAACTTGTGTCATATTTATAGTAGAAGACACAATACCCTAATGATTACTCAGATAACAAGGTTGAAATCTGACAAGTGTCCCTATCAATAACAAACGATTGATGATGCTAAAGGAGCATATCTGTTCTGCACTTGGACTGTAGTGTGAGCTGGTTGCAGTGTACGGTACAAGGCACATGGAGCATATCTTGCTTCCTCTTTGTTTCCGTTAGTCACAAGAGCAAGTTGACAAATTGCAATGGGCTTCTTATCTTCAAGGCCCATCTTTCTTTCTTTGTTACTCCTTACGTATAGTTTATACTTTATATTGATGTACCATTGTTGTATGGCAGATATGCAAGCATCGTTGCAGTTGAAAGTTATCTTGTATGCGCGCGTGAAGCATCCTATGCTTCTAACCTATTGTGTTACTCTTTACTTAGAAGTCATAAAATTACGCAAACACAGATTTTACTTTCTTGATGAGCTAAATTTTGCCATCATCTTATTTTTTATACTAACTAATTAGGTTTGATTGGCCATATAAAACTCGGTTGCGTTAGTTTTGTATATGTAAAGAGAGAAAAACATGACTAAAAATAATGTTCTTAGTAAAACATGCTCAAAAAAAGCTCACTTGTGTGTAACTTCATAAAAAATGAAATAAAACTGAAATAAAACTTTAGGTTTTTTCATCAACAGAAATCAATTACAAGTTAGTGAAAATAATTAATGTGACAACAAAAAAAAGTTAGTGAAAATGAGCAAATGTTAAGTTTTAAACAAACCCGCACTATACAGTTTGTGCGGGGGTACTTTCCTGGTTGTAATAAAAACAAACACCTACGTGTGTATCTTGTATTTCACGCTTGGTTATATCACTGAAAAAAAAAGGGGAATTGGCAGCAATAACGCACAAAAAAATTATATTTCATTGAGTAACCATTCTAACCAAGAGAAGGTAATATTCTCTGTATTTTCTATATTATTTACTTTGTTATTCCTGTTGCATGATCAACAGTGGCCTATCCTATGTCTCTTTCCTACAAGCCAAAGAAAATTAGTGTTAAGTTAGGAAGGAGAGAAAGTTCCTTATGGGTTGTAAAAGAAAGATTTGCCAGGGATTGACGGAGAGAGATCTGATTTTGCAATCAATTTATGTGTGCAAACTAAACACACTTCAATGTCAGAACAGTCAAAAATCGAAACTTTTTGTGTGTTTGTTATATACCTCACAGCCAGGCAACGAATCACGAACGAAATCGATCTCTTGATCAGTCAAATTGAAATTAGCGAGGAACTTGATGCATTCTTCTAAACCAGCAAAGATAGTGTACTCTCCACCAAACGGGTTCTTACGAAAATACAAATCTTTCCCTAAAAGAGAGAATCTAAAAAGATGAAATTTTTCTGGATTCAAAAGATTCGAAATTTAAGGAGTTTTATTTGACATACACAGATCGCTCAGATTGTTTGCCAGTTTCCAGTAAGCATAAGCCATGGTGAATTGGTAAAGATCATTGAGCAGAGGTGTCACCATCGGGCTAGTGGGTCCGTTTATGACCCGACCCAATTGCTTCCCATCATCAACACCGTTCTCTTCCTTCTTCTCCATTAAAAACTCTGGTTTTTTTTGCTGTGTCGTCGTCTCCGACGAGTTTGTTTATAAGTTATAACTCTTTTGAGCTCTATCTATATACATAAAAGTATCTGACTTTGTTTCAAAAACTCTCTCCACTCGCTTGGACTGTGACTGGATCGGAGGGAACAATGGCTAGAAGAGACTGGGAATCGATTCGGCAAATAGAGATTTCAATTGGGGCTTTGATAAGATGCCCGACTATCACTCTGTTTATCTCTCTAAAAACAGAACGGAAAGTAATTTTTTTTTTGTTTTTCTGGGTCATCTTCTCCAATCGAAATGGAATATCTATGGACTCTCCATTATAAAAAAATCGATGCGTCGAAAGAAAATTTTGGTGGGTTTACAACGCCCATCAACAACGACGGCTGATTCAAAGGCATGAGAGGTTGTGGACTCGCTAATCAAAGTGGAGCTTCAAAGGCATGAGTATCTCCGTCTATTCTATTCTATTGGTTCAACATTCTATTCCATTTTCTAATTTTGCAAACAATTATTCTATATCATGTTCGTGTGCAATGCTATTACCTAGTTTGGGTTCTCAAGGTAGTATCTTGTAGGGTTTAGTGACTCTTCTTTTTATGCGTTAAATTCAAAATTGTTTTAATTTATGGATGTGTAATTCTTTTCAAACTTCTGAGGTCTGTCATTTATATCTATAAAAGTATTTATCTTTGTATCTATATACAGAATTTTTAAATTTAAAAAATAAAATTGCAAATTTATTTTTATTCTTATGGTCCCCTGCAATGCAATTTCAGATTTAAATATGAGTTTTATACTATATCAGAGATATTGGGTTAATTTAGCATTAAATACAGTAAAACTATTAAACTACGTTCTTCCAAAAAACTGGTGTAACAAAATTATAAGGTTATGTTAGTGATTAGACAATTTAGGCGTATACACTAAATACACCTACAAAACTAGACCAACAGGTCATTTGTACCCATTGCCAAAACAACAGCACGTGTTTGCCACATAAGAGTAGTTTGGTGGTTGGCCGGGGAGTAAATCGGTAAAATCACACACCCTATGGTTAGTTACATAATTTCATCGATTAGCTTGCTATATTCTTTATTTCATTAGTAAATTTGGTTATCCACCTAATTCGCCCAAAAAAAAAATTACTTTTATGAAATATGAAGTCGAAAATAAAACAAGTTAAACAACGTGCTTACTTTTTTCATAAACGACTAAATGAGTACCCCGCACAGACTGCACAGTGCGGGTTTGTTTACGTCTATATATATAAATATATTGTAATACCTTTTTTTATTCTTATGTTTTCACATTTGAAAGATAGAAAATTACATAATAAAAAATTAAAGTTGTTTTGTGTGAAGGTAAACAATACTAAAAATGAAAGACAAATTGAATTGTATTCCTAAATTTTGTTTAAAGCTAAACATGATTCTAAATTTCCCAGTGATATTTGTAAAACAAAACTATTAGCATATTTTGTTTAGAAAGTGAAAATAATCATACTGTTTGCCTTCTTATTTGATTAGTAGATAAAGAAATTTTAAACATTCAACAATTTTTGTCTAAAACTTAAGTATTTAGATATATTCGTATTTAAATTTCTCAATTAAATATAATACAACACTCAACTTTTTTTTATCAATAAAATTTACATGCAGTTTCGCAAACTCATGGAAGATCTTTCAGATTTTTCTTAGTTTTAGGTGTATTTAATTTTAATTCGTGTAGACATGTGGCGCGTTCTCTACTGGTGATATTTTACTCATATAAAAAGAATTGGTATCTTTTATAGTATAAATTATAATCCAAAAAAGTATATATATATATATATATATATATTTGTCAACCAAACATTAGTTTAAAAAATAACTCCAAGGTTGGTTGCCCAATGATATGTCTATATGTTGTCTCTCCTTAGCATGTATTTGTCATGCATTTAGCTAGGATAACTAGTTGTTTTGCATCATTTTCTAGTCTCTTTTATACACTTTACATATTTAGGTAGTTCTTGCATCATCTTCGCATATATCGTGCATCTCGAAGTATTTCAGGTATCTAGAAGACGTCATAAACGCACCAATCAAACTACCAGTCGAACTACCAGTCGAACTACCAGTCGAGCCACCAGTTGAGCCACCAGTCGAACCACCAGTTGACCTACCAGTCGAACTACCAGTCGAACTACCAGTCGAACCACCAGTCGAGCCAGCCTCCCCGCGCATCATTCGAGCCACCTAGGTCGAGCCATGATGAGATTGCATTCCACTCGACGCGCACTGACTCGATCACACATATCAGGAAGGAAGACGCTCTGTCTCACACGTTTCAGGAGATTCCAAAACCGACTCTTTACCTTGTCGTTTTATGTATAGGGCTTTCCATGTCGATTATATATAAATTTTGTTAAGTCTTTGCCCAAGACATTTTTTATCTCGTTTTTGTTCTTTTCTTGAAGGTTTTACCTAGCCACCTAAACGTTTTGAGACTTTGTATCACGATATCTTTTAATTTATTCAGTTTTTGCATTTGATTTCTTCTACAAAGTTTTTCTTCCCATTTTTATCTATCTAATGATGCTTGATTCAATGTTTTCTGAGTTTGTATCGTTCATGATGGTTTCTAGATCCGAGTAGTGTTAGAGTTCTTGGGGATGGGATAGACTACGTGGAGGATCTTAGGATGTAGAGTGTTTAAGCTTTATTTGCATGATTCCCTTCTGGACTAGAGTTAGGAATACTAGTTTCTCTTTGATCACTTGGAACTAGGTCTTAGACATTTCCACACCCAAAAGGTGTTCGATGAAATGTCTGACCAACTAGTGCCAGAGACTTACATTTCTAGTCTAAGAGATTAGTTGTCTAGGATGTTTGTTGACGTGAATGAAATTGTTTGTCATGCCTGCTTGATCATGTTTCTCTAGCGAGAGCTAGGTTTGGAAGTGGTTGAGTCTGAGTAGCTTATGTCAAGAGATTGGATTAGCTAAGTCGTGATGTTCATTGTTTAGGGATAGTTTGTTTGTGGCATGTTAAACACTCTGTAGACTAGGATACTCCACCAAAATCAATTACTCCCATCCTTAGGACTTCTATCTTTTGATTTATATTGCATTCCTGAGACCGTTTTGCATCTTGCTATTTAGTTCTTGTTTAGACTCGATTTCGTTTTTACTCACGTTTACTTCTTGTCATACATTTTCGTTTCTAGTTGTGTAACTCATTTCTGTTTTGCATTCTTCTCATTCAAGGATTGTTAGACAAAAAAAACACTCTTAGAATTGGCTTGACTTGTTATTACTTGATTGCTAGCATCATCCCATTTGGATTGACACCTTAAGTACTACAAGACATAAGGTTAATTGAACCTGCTAGGATAGATACAAAAATCTTAGTATCAATTTGGCACCGTTGCCATTTGGGATTCGTTTTGCTACATTTAAAATTTCAAGTTTTGCAAGATTAAGTTCTGTTACACTTATCATTCTGAGTCCTAACTTGCTTTGGTTGTCTGCATGTTTGTTTTGCAGATCAGGTACTTGTTGATTGCAACCTTTCATGCACACCAGGTCAAGAGGACCTCAGAATCTCCTTCTTGCTATTGACGACATCAATCGGTTGCAAAGACCATGACAAGCTCGTACTTTCACTGATCGTCCCACACCAGTCAATATGGAACAACCTAACGGACCCAATCCGAGACCGCGACACATTGGTGCTGGAGATGCACCAAACACTCATACTCAGCGTGATGGAATCGTCCCTCCTGTTGTGCAGAATAACAACTTTGAAATCAAAAGTGTTCTGATCTCCATGATCCAAGGGAACAAGTTTCACAGGTTGCCTATGGAGGATCCACTCAACCACTTAGACGAGTTTGACCGTCTGTGCAGTCTCACCAAGATCAACGGAGTGACTGAGGATGGTTACAAGTTGTGACTCTTTCCATTCTCCTTGGGAGACAAAGCTCATCAATGGGAGAAAAACATTCCCAAAGGATCAATCACCACTTGGGACGAATGCAAGAAAGCCTTCTTGGCAAAGTTCTTCTCCAACGCCAGAACTGCACGTCTCAGGAATGACATCTCTGGCTTTGCTCAGAAGAACTCAGAATCATTATGTGAAGCATGAGAGCGTTTTAAGGGTTACTAGAGTCAGTGTCCACATCACGGATTCAGCAACGAGTCATTACTGAGCACTCTCTATCGTGGTGTGCTACTAAAGATACGTATGCTGCTTGACACTGCTTCAAACGACAACTTCCTGAACAAAGACGTCGATGAAGGATGGAAACTCGTTGAAAACTTCGCCCAGTCAGATGGCAATGATAACGAGGATTATGACCGCACAGTTAGAGGAGAGTCTGGTTCTGAGCCGAAGTACATGAAGGACCTCAAGAATTTCAATGAGAAGCTTGACCGCATCTTGCTCAGTCCGCAGAAGACTGTCCACTTCGTATCTGAGGAAAACCCTTTCCAAGCTTAAGACGGGGAGGGTGAACAGTATGAAGAGATCAGCTACATTCAGAATCAAGATGGGTACAATAAGGGTTACAACCCCTATCAGACGAACCCCAATTTGTCTTACAGGAGTACCAACATTGCAAATCCACAGAATCAAGTGTACCCTCCTCAGCAGCAACAACAGGGTCCGCAAAAATGTTTTGTGCCTTACAATCAAGGATTTGTGCCTAAACAAGAGTTCTAGCAAGGTTATGCTCCTTTCGGACCACCACCAGGATTTTCACCTCAACAAGTTCAACCTACTCAAGCTCCAGATCAAGAAATGAAGCACATGATGCAACAACTTCTTCAAGGTCAAGCTAGTTGTTCCCTGGATACTGCTAAGAAGGTTGCTGAACTCAGTCAGCCGATGGAATGTTCTTACAATGATCTGAATGTCAAGTTTGAAGCTCTTAACTCCAAGATGAAATATATGGAAGGCAAGACTGTTTTTACTTCTACCCAAAGAACTGGCCAACTACCTGGAAAAGCAGTTCAAAACCCCAAGGACTATGCTACTATCCATGCCATCACCACTCAAGCTATAGATGTAGGGCTCACTGAGGACAATGAGAGTTTAGATGGGGAGGATTTTCTTCAAGATGAAGTTTAGATAAAAGATCCTGTCGAGGTGCTCAAGGATCCAATTAAGTCAGCCAAGCAATCTGATCCTGAACCTACTAAAGAACCCGCTGCTCCCAAGAATAAACCTGTGATATTTATTCCTCCACCATACAAGCCACCTCTACCATTTCCAGTGAGGTTTAAGAAGCAGCTTACTGAGAAGTATAAAGCTCTGTTTGAAAAACAAGTCAAGGAGATTGAACTTAGGATGTCTTTGTTTGATGCATTTGCACTTGTGCCTCAATATCAAAAGTTTTTAACTGAGTTGGTAAGAGAAAGGACCAAAGAGAAGGAGGGGATAGCTAAAGGAGCTCAAGCTAAGGCTCTGGAAGATGAGAGGGTAGTGCATGTCACAGGTGGGGTTATTCATGAATGCAAGACTGTTATTCAGAAGATTATTATCCCAAAGAAGCTAGAGGACCCTGGTTCTTTCACCTTGCCTTGTTCTCTATATCTATTGGCCTTCACAAAGTGCTTATGTGAACTTGGTGCTTCAGTCAGCCTCATGCCACTCTCTGTAGCTCAGAGGCTAGGATTCAACGAATACAAGTTATGCAACCTCCGCTTAATATTGGCTGATAGGACTACTAGACTGCCTCATGGTCTACTAGAGAACTTGCCCATCAACATTGGACAAGCTGAGATTCCTACTGACTTTGTGGTGCTGGAAATGGATGAAGAGCCTAAAGATCCACTAATCCTGGTAAGACCTTTCTTAGCTACAGCTGGAGCAGTCATTGATGTCAAGAAGGGGATGATTGATCTCAATCTGGGTAAAAACTTCAAGATGAAGTTTGATATCAAGGATTCTAAGAAGAAACCAACTATTGATGGGCATACCTTCGTGATTGAAGAGAAAAATCAGAAAGTTGGGTTTGACATCTTTGAGAGTGTGAATGAGGCAGAAACTGAGGTTTTGGTAACCAAAGAGAAAACTCAAAGTGTCACTCGACCATTCTCCAACTCGAGTGCATTGTTACCCTTCCTAAGCATCGAGACCTACTTCCTGATCACCAACCGCAAGAGACAAGTCCTTCCGCGCTTGACAGTTTGTCTGAACTCCAAACAACCAATATTTTAAGGGATACAGTGACGGAGTTAACAGTCATGTTGGAGGAGATGAGAGGGCAAATCATGCAGCTCCAGGATAAAGTTAAAATTTCTTCTCCAAGAAAAGCAAGACAGAGGTTGGGGATAATGAAGAAGAGAAGATATTTTCTTATTGAACCTGGGCAGGATGTTAAAGAGTATCTGGCTAGACCAAACATTCTAGAGTGGTCTCCAAAGCCTCTCTATGACCCTCCCAAAGCGTAAAGATTATGCAAAGTCAAGCTCTGAGACTTTAAACAAGCTCACTTGGGAAGAAATCCCAAAGGTATCATTGTAAATATTTTTTTTAGGATCCTTGTGTTTTTAATTTTTGTTTTTAGTTTTCTTGTGTTCAAGAGTCTTACGAAGAGATTATGGGCAACAAAGATAGGAGATACAGAGAAAAGAAAGTTTCGTCCACTCTCATCGCACACTCGAGCCAACGTCCTCTTACTCGTTCCTCACCGCGTCTCTCGAGCCACGGTCTGACTGCCTTAATCGACCCACGGTCCGACTGCCTCAATTGAGCCGCATCTCCCTCGACCCGCTGTTCTCGCCGTCCCGACTGCCACAATCGAGCCATGGTCCAACTGCCACAATCAAGCCACGGTCCGACTGCCTCAATCGAGCCATGTTCCGACTACCTCTCTCGAGCCACTCATGACACCCGCTCGAGCCCACATCAGGGCATGCACAGAGTTGAGAAGCAGATCGAACATCAAGGTGATTATCAGCCCACAGAGGTGGTTGTGCTAGTATATATCGGACCATGGTGAGTCCAGAGTCGATGACATGCAGTGTGACGAGCAGCCGAACATGTATCAGAACACGCAAACGGTTGAGCAGCAAGTCGACCAACCAGCTGAGGTCACTCCTGCGGATCCGGAACAAGGTGAAAGAAAAAGTCAATATCATGCTCCTCCTTGGGCGAGCACGGACTCCTTTTTCTACTACTAAGGTACTCCTACCTTTCCTTTGTATATACCATTTAATTCATGCATTGCTTGTGTTGTGATTCTTAAATCCTTCTGCAAATTTTTCTTACATAGGAGAGTGTAATTTAAGTTTGGAGGAAGGTTTGAGATGATGTATCCGATGTTGTGTTTTATGATTCTTATTTCAAAGTCTCATAACTTATACTTATGGTGTTTCCTTTAATTAGATTAATTATACCAAATTCTAATAATTTAATACACCACAATTTAGTCCATGATCACATGGTCCCGATTTAATATCAATCTCAAACCAGCCATCATATCATGTTTGAGTTTGCATCCATCTATTTGAATAGAAAAAAATCAAAAAAAAAATTGAAAAAAGAAAAATCAAAAATTTCCACAAAAACAGAGTGTTCATGTAGTTTGCACTTGCATATTAGGATTGAGTCTAGTGTTATCCATATAGGTTTGTTGCATTTAGCATAGGGGTTGATGATGATTGTAACCTTGGTAGCATGCTGAATTCAATAGGATAGGATCAAGGCCCTTGTTATTAGTTCTTTGATGCTCGTTGATTGAACTTGAAATGTAAGACTGGACCAAGTTTTGAATTCTCAAAATTGCATTCTAGTCTTGATTGAAGCATGTCTTTAATTGACGTCATTCCCTATCTATCTGAACCTAATTTTGACTTGCAATTATCTTGTTATGCATTGAAGTCGAACTCATGGATACCATATACATACTTGGATTGTCTTTCACATTTTTACCACCCTTGTCAATCCAAGTAGCTGATTCCCATCTTTGGAACAGTTCCCCGCACCCTTAACCAACCATTCTTTCAAGACAATTATATTCTTGAGTGTCAGACCTTTTTCGAGTTGAGCTTGCTAGAAAGTATTAGGTTTTAACCGACAAGAGTAGGATCCTATGTAGTTCTAGTTCGCGTTATCCGGACTAGTAGGACTAGGTGAGAACTCGATTTTGGGTATTGGGATGGGATCTGTGCAGAAAAGTGAAGAGTAAAAGAGAAAGCAAAAGGGTAAAGAGTCTTTAGGAGGGATGTGTTTTCAAAGTTTACAAGTCTAGTAAAGGATTTGGGTTGAGCAAAGTAAAAGAGTTATTGGTTCTGGGCATAAAATAAAAAGATTAGACAAAGAAAAGAAAATAAAAACACTTAAGATGTCTAGAGTCCTTAAAAGAAAATAAAAAGAACCATAGTGATAATAAAGATTTCTCAATCCGCTAGAATGATAAGAAGTGAACTCCTCCTAAGACTAAGTGTAAAGAGTTTGAGATGATATTTCTGATAAAGGGTAGAGATAGGACCAACTTCTGGGTTAGAATGTTAGGGCTGAGTTTCCTTGGGGACCTTTGGGTAGACAGGGCGCTGCTCTTGTATGTATTAGTTGGTTTCAACCTTTAGCCTTCTTTTAAGCTCAACTCCTTTTCATGAGAGAACCTTGTTCTGTATTGATAAAACTACTTGAGAAGGAGACCACATTTGTCTCTAACCTTTTACCTTAACCAAATGAGTTTGACGACATTGCATAGCTTGATTCACGGTTCTTTGTTAATAAATGTTAAAGGGAGTGATTGATAGGATTGCATGTGTAAATTAAAGAAATAAAGTTGCTTCACCATGCATCATAGAACTAAAAACAAGGACCTTGATTCTAACTATTTTATTCAGCATGTTTTAGGTTCTGAGACCCCATCTTCACACTTCTCTTCCATACTTTGTTCTTGATTGTTTGCTTGAGGACAAGCAAAGAATAAGTTTGGGAGAGTTGATATGTCTATATTTTTCCTCTCCTTAGCATCTATTTGTCATGCATTTAGCTAGGATAACTAGTTGTTTTGCATCATTTTCTAGCCTCTTTTATATACGTTGCATATTTAGGTAGTTCTTGCATCATCCTTGCATACATCGTGCATCTCGGAGTATTTCAGGTATCTAGAAGACGTCAGAAACGCACCAGTCAAACTACCAGTAGAACTACCAGTCGAACTACCAGTCGAACTACCAGTCGAAATACCGGTCAAACTACCAGTCGAGCCACCAGTCGAGCCACCAGTCGAGCCACCAGTCGAACCACCAGTCAAACCACCAGTCGAACTACCAGTCGAACTACCAGTCGAACCACCAGTCGAGCCAGCCTCCTTTCGCATCATTCGAGCCACCTGGGTCGAGGCACGATGAGATTGCATTCCACTCGACGCACACTGACTCGATCAAACATGTCAGGAAGGAAGACGCTCCATCTCACACGTTTCAGGAGATTCCAAAACCGACTCTTTACCTTGTCGTTTTATGTTTTAGGACTTTCCATGTCTGACTATATATACATTTTGTTAAGTCTTTGCCAAGACATCTTTTATCTCGTTTCTGTTCTTTTCCATGAAGGTTTTACCTAGCCACCTAAATGTTTTGAGACTTTGTATCCCAATATCTTTTAATTTATTCAGTTTTTGCATTTGATTTCTTCTACAAAGTTGTTCTTCCCATTTTTATCTATCTAATGATGCTTGATTCAATGTTTTCTGAGTTTATATCGTTGATGATGATTTCTATATTCGAGTAGTGTTAGAGTTCATGGGGATGGGATAGACTAGGTGGAGGATCTTAGGATGTAGAGTGTTTAAGCTTTGATTTGTATGATTTCCTTCTCGAATAGAGTTAGAAATACTAGTTTCTCTTTGATCAATTGGAACTAGGTCTTGGAAATTTCCACACCCAAAAGGTGTTCGATGAAATGTCTGACCAACTAGTGCCAGAGACTTACATGCCTAGCCTAAGAGATTAGTTGTCTATGATGTTTGTTGACATGAATGAACTTGTTTGTCATGCCTGCTTGATCATGTTTCTCTAGCGAGAGCTAGGTTTGGAAGTGGTTGAGTCTGAGTAGCTTTTGTCAAGAGATTGGATTAGCTAAATCGTGATGTCCATTGTTTAGGGATAGTTTGCATGTGGCATGTTAAACACTCTGTAGACTATGATACTCCACCGACATCAATTACTCCCACCCTTAGGACTTCTATCTTTTGATTGATATTGCATTCCTGAGACCGTTTTGCATCTTGCTATTTAGTTCTTGTTTAGACTCGATTTCATTTTTACTCACGTTTACTTCTTGTCATACATTTTCGTTTCTAGTTTTGTAACTCATTTCCGTTTTGCATTATTCTCATTCAAGAATTGTTAGACAAAAAAAATCACTCTTAGATATGGCTTGACTTGTGATTACTTGATTGCATCTTGATTGCTAGCATCATCCCATTTGGATTGACACCTTAAGTACTACAACACATAAGGTTAATTGAACCTGCTAGGATAGATACAAAAATCTTAGTATCAATTTGGCGTCGTTGCCATTTGGGATTCGTTTTGCTACATTTAAGATTTCAAGTTTTGCAAGATTAAGTTATGTTACATTTATCATTCTGAGTCCTAACTTGCTTTGGTTGTCTGCTTATTTGTTTTGCATATGAGGTACTTGTTGATTGCAACCTTGCATGCACACCAAGGCGCTGACTCTGTGCTCCCAGTAACAACGTTACATCCTCACTATTGCACAGCCACCAGCCTAACCCTTCCAAAGGATCTGATGCCTTTTAAGATCCATCGATCTGGCACCAGGGAACGGGGATCCGGACCTCCAAGGTTAAAGGATCAGAAAGGGTTGAACTGGAAGACCTCGCTTCCTCCCATAACAACTTATCAGTAACTGCCTGATTAAGAACATCACATTGCTCTGCCTCAATACCCTGAAAAACTTTTTTATTCCTATCTTTCCAGATAGACCAGACGATCCATGGTAGGCAAAAAATAATATCCGAGATAGCCGACTGGGACGATGCCCGCCAAATTAGGAAATCTAGATTTGAAAAAAGAGAACCAAAGGGGAATCCATCAATGCATATATCTAGTGGGGACAAATCCAAAATCCGACGCGATCGGGGGCACTCAAAAAGAGCATGATTGATAGTCTCCACCGCCGAGCCATAACGTGTACATAGAGGATCACACCAGACACCCTGATGAGCCAAGCGTTCCAACACAGGAAGGGAGCCGGAAGCAATCTGCCAGAAAAAGTGTTGGATCTTTGGGGGAACCTGAAATTTCCAAGCCTGAGCCCGAAGAGGCGTGCACGTCGGCCCATATTCTACCTCTTTTATTAAATCACGGGCGAGCCGGTAACCAGATTTAACCGAATATTTCCCTGATTTAGTATAATGCCAAATCAGTTTATCCGGTTTAAAAGATTTACTAATCTCCATAGATAAAATTATTTGTATATCTGTCAGATCCATAAACTCCTCTAGGATTGGCATATGCCACTCCTTCGTAGTTGGATTAATCAAATGGTTGACCATTAGATTGGGATGTAACTGCCGACCTCGACCATTTACTGGTCTCGGCTAAATATTCGGAATCCACGGTTCTCGCCACACCGAGACATTACATCCCGAACCTATCGCCCGCCAAGATCCATGTTCCACCAAAGCCTTGGGCCTGATTGGTTCAAACGCAGCGTTTACGGTTGCGGTTGCGAGAGATTGCGGAAGCGGACGATTGCGGTTTCAAGCGTTATTAAGCGTTTTGAATGACTGATTTAGCATTTTAAAATGGGTGCGTTTGCGGGAGTTTAACGACTGGTTGACCAACGGTTGCATTAGCGGTTAAAACATAATAAATGTAATATATAATTATTTAAATATTTAAAAACACCAAAAACTTTATTAAATTTGATTTATAATTAAATATATTTAAAAATACTAAAATAATTATTCAAAAATAAATAAATTTCATATTGAAACACTTATTACTTTATGCATTTGGCTTTTCATCCAAAATTTAATCAAGTAATGTGATAAATGACAAAACTTATGCTTTAGATTATAGATCTTCTCTGCTAAATCTCACACACTCAATAAGTTCCTTACATTGAATTACAAGGTTAAGGTAAATTAATTATGAAAGAGTAAAGAAGAGTCATTGGTAATTTGTTTTAATGTTTTAACAAATAATTTTATCTTCTTAAACTTCTAATGAAATGTTATATTTTTTTTAGATTTAATGGAACGTATGTGCGATGTGCAAATAGTTTTACATCATATTTTTTGGTTTTTTGTTAATTGGAATCTTATTTTCTTGTAATTGTTTATATTCTAATCTCCTCAATCGAATTTGTACTTCAATTTCTCTCATCTTTTATGGGTACAATGGTTAGGTTGAAGATATAAGGAAAAAAAAATTCGTGTTTTTGACTTTTTTGTTTAAAAAAAACAAAATTTCCAACCGCAAACGCTTGCGGGAAGCAGCTTTTGGAATTCAGTGGTCGGAAGCGATTGGGAATAGTTGGAAGCGATTGGGAGCAGTTGGAAGCGATTGGAAGCGATTTGTATGATTGGCACCAATCGCTAGCAGCCGCTACCATCCTCAAAAACAACATTTGCGGGAGGTAGCGGAAGAACCTATCAGCACGGCCAAAAAAAAGTATATTATAAGTTATAACATGCAAATTGATGCATACACGCATATTGGTTTTTATGTTTCAATCGTGCGAGCTGTTTAGGACCACCAATTGGTTAGAGATTCTCCAAATTTGTCTTCTAATATAATACTTTCTTTGTTTCATAATATAATATGTTAAGAGAAGTATTTTTGTTTCATAATATAGAATATTCCAACTTTCTATGCAATTTTAAGATTAATTTTATATTTTTTATTATGTAGTTTTGTTTATAATTTGTTAAACTTTTTAAAAATTACTATTTTTTAATATATATATTTTAATTAAAACATTTTATATTTTAAAACAGAGGAAATATTATTTTTATCGATAAGAGTCGATCTATAATCAATTTCTATTATGCGAATTAACACAAATAATGACCAGTATAATCATCATTGAACGATGCTTCATAAAATATCTAATATCGAGTCGCGATATTATTGTAATGCATGTCAACTAGTATATTGTTTAACAAATAGACTCGTTAGAATTATAGAGTATAACTAAGTCTTTTTATTTTATTTTCTTGATTAATAACACATTCAATGTTTTAAACTAATAATAATAATAAACTTATTTTTGTTACTTTAATCAAGTCTTTATTTTTGTTACTTTTATTTACAAGATGTATGCCGCCACGCACATATATTAGAGCACGTTTTATTGTATTTGACACATTCAACGATATATACTACTAGTATAATTTCATTTATAGTACAATACGATCATATATAATAACAAGAAAAAGGAAAATAAATCACTCAATTTTCAGTTTACACAATTAAGATTATATAAAGACTATGATACAGTCTTTAACTTCTTTTCTTTTTAGCGAAATTAGCCGTACTACTTATTAGCGCACATTTATATAAATCAGAGTAAGTCTTCATAAGTTAATAAGGTTTGGATAAATCAATATAATTTAAAATCAGATTTTGTACAATAGATAAACATAGGGGTAAGAAAACGGACAGTAATCTTTAATACCCCTATTCATCAAAACAATTTCTCAAAAACCCTTCAGTGGTAAAAAGACAATATTACCCTTAATGAAGGTTGTTAAAGGTTAAATATAATTAAATCGGTAAATATTCAACGAAAAACACAATAGCTCAGTGGTTGCGAGTTCCATGCGCACCCGCGCGCCGAGAGTTCGAATCCCACTATGCAGGGTACAACTAGGGTGCAACTGGTACAACTAGGGTGCGACGGGTACAACTAAGATGCGATGGGTACAACTGGAGGTACAACTTAAGGAATATCCAGTACAACTGGATGTAGTTGTACGTTCAATTTTTTTTTCGAAATTGTTAGAGGGTAGTTTCGTCATTTCATTAAAGAAGGGGATAGTGAGAATAAGTGGAGATGATGCAGAAAATAATTTCTGATATAGGGGCACTAGAGAATTAAATCCGTAAGAAAACTGACCATATATGATATGTCACCTAATTAATTACAAATCCGACATATGAAACTGAAATATTCAGAGATGTGTGACATATTCGTTCATCGATTATCCGTTAAATTTGCAAGAAACTAATTTGTGTTATTTTTAAGTATCCCTCTATATTTAATTTGACCAGTTTTAAAATGTTTAGATATATGGACTATAAACGAGTCTTCAAATTAAACTATTATATGGACTATAACCGAGTCTATTTTTATTGTATTCTCTCTATTATATATTGGAAGACTTTACTTTAGTTGATTTCTTAGAGAGTTTGAAAATTGTGCATGAATTATAGATAATTGTATGGGATTTGTGTAAATGATTCACAAGATCGATCTATCTAAATATTTCCTTTAAATTTTTGTAAGAAACTTATTTGTGTTATTTTAAATAACCCATCTATATTTAATTGACCAGTTTGAAATAGTTTTAATATGAAGTCTAATCCCAATACGGCAATACTATTGTAATGCATGCGAATTGTTAATTAAATAAATAGACTTGTTAGATATATCAAGTTTTATTAACAGGAGACTTTTGTTTGTGAGCTATTCATTTTTGTATGTTTATGTTGGAGAGCTATACATATCCTATATCAATAACTAGATATATAAATCTCAGACATATATATATATATATATAATTAAGTAACAAAGCATAAGATGGTAAAATAATGATCTTTGGAATATATTTGAAAATGTAAAGGTTTAGAAATTTGATAGTTAAGTGATTTTTTTCCGTCCATAAAAGTAAGATCTGTAGATAATTTCCAGATATAGAATTATGATGTAGATTTCAAAACTATACTATCAAAATCGGTGATAAAAAGAGTTGACACAACAAAAATTATACTTGAAAATATAAAAGTTTGATCAATATTTATTGAAAAAGATAATATATATAAATATGATATTTTAAATTAATAAATTACTGAACATATCTAACCACAATATTATTGTAAAGCATGTGAAGTTGTGCACCAATACATTGTGAGATAAATAGAGAAATCCTAAGCTGAAAAATACCAGATTAGTGATCAGGTATGTATAAAGCATTCATGACATTCATGGATAATTAAAATCACCGTGGAAATAGTCGGACCGGCCATAAATTAGGTTTGATACGTTACAAGAAATCATATATATGAAAAGAGGCCGATTCTCTCCATACAAGTGACACGTCATCTCATCAGGTAAAGACACGTGTAACTCTTAAAATTGGTTCACCTTTCATAGGTTATGTCTATTTAGGGATTCTAAACTGCTAGGTAGCCAACCTAACATCGATTTGTACAAAAAATTCCTTCTACTTTTTAACAATCACCATAAGTTGAAAACGCCTTCGTCAGTGAGATTCTTAAGATCTCTCACTTCGTGTAAATAGCATTCCCCCCTTTGAAAACCCAAACATCCTCACAACAAAAATTGCATTGCTTCTCACCAAGATGAAGAAGAAAGTATGCCGGACGGCCCGCTGGTACAGAGTAATCTCGTCGATCAGTGATGGAGAATAACTTGTCAAGACGCTTAACAAGTACGTGTAATTCTTGAGGTTCGACCATTGTTTCCTATTCTTTAGGTGCTACAGAATTGCTATAATTGCCTGCTATGTCTTGAGGATTTGCATCTATAGTTCTACTCTTTACTATTATCCCCTGCTTTTATCTCTGAACTTTTGATTAGGATATCCCAAATTTGGCGTTTACAGATTGGATTTTGATAAAGCATGTATTGTGATGACTAATCTCACAATGAAAAACATGTACCATGCCTCCAGATTTATATTTTCCTCACTTCGAAGCTCGTCGTGTCTAAACATATTCATAATTTCGGGAGAAAAAAGTTGTGAGTATTTTCGATACTAAGTAGACTCATCTGGTAGGTTCATAGATTTTGTTGAACCTTTTTTTATGAGGCATGTTGCCTTCATTCTTAACTTATACCGTGATTCTTCTCAGCTGTTCAGCTGGATACAGAAGCAACGATGGAATATATATTGCCAATAGCAAAGTGTACGTTTGCAAGCGATGATGTGGAATAAGAAGGGTCATACCAGAGCGGTGTGGCTGTTTCGAAAATAAAAAAACGAGTCTTTGCCTAATAGATTATTGTCCATAAAGGAACCATGAGTTTTGAAGTCATCATTTTTCTAATGATTATTCTTTCAAGACCGAATATTATTTCTCTGAATCATGGAAAAGGGCATACTCCTTTGCATGGTAGATCTTACTACCAAATGATGGAGTGTTTGGGTGCAAGTTTGGTATTATCTTTTTTACTAAAGCTTATTTGTTGTATATAATGCCATTCTATTGTTATGGTATATGGGCATTTGGTTATATGCTTGTGGTTTGAATTGCTTACCTGTTTCACTAGAAAGTGCTTACTTATATCTTAAGTATTCAAGATAGATAGTTATTTGATGGAGCAAGAAAGGTCTAAATGCAAGCCATTGTTTATTTATCTATTATTGTTGTCACGTTGATTGGTGTAGTCTCTAATAGAGGAGAACAGGTTTGTGATGGTAAAGGAAAAGGAAAACGCTTCAGAGCTGCCATGTCCAAGACCAACTACTGCTTCCCGTGGGTCGAGGCATATATGAGACAAGACGTGCGCTTCTCCATTTGAAATATGGTGGTTGGGTCTATTCTTTATCTCCATTTGTGTAACAACATATCATTAAAAATAAAAAAGGAAAATTATGATGCATTTTGTTATATTCATTCGTACATTACAATATCAACTAAAAATTTGTGTTCGATCTTAAGTTTATTTCATTTAAATCATCTTCATTTTGACTCTGATGTGTAGTTTCTTAAAACTCCTTTTGATTAGATTGCTAAGATTCATTTGTTTGAGACTACTCACAATTTGAAATCATTTCACTCGCTTCTACGTTACATGTTTCTTTAAACATCTAATAAGATATATCTAAGCTCCATCATGCTATTGATGACATTTCCAAAACTTACAATATATTAAATACGCTCTCTACTTCAATGTAATTATCGATGGATTAAACTATGTTGGTCATTTACTCATTTTAATTGAATTACTAATACAACTTAAGGAGCAGAAATAAACCTTAAAAAAAAAAAATGTTGGAAAGATGATCATCACTATGCAAAACGAACAAAAGGTACACGAAATGTAGAAGACATCAATGTTCATTGCAATATGAAAACAAAAACTGATGTCTATGTAAATTTTAACTTTCAACATTAGCGCATGAAAACAAAAATTATAAGAAAATATCTGCATACAATTTTTTAACAAAAAATAAAAAGTATGAAATTTATAAAACTTAAATCTAGTGTTAATTAAATAAGAATACCGCACGTATGATGATAGGGATGAGCTTCTTTCTTAATTGGTGTCACAGTCACAACATTTAGCAAAAGACTTTTGGTTTTCGAAATCAATTAACTTCAATAATTGAATTGGCTGAATTATTCTTGTGAATATTTCAAAATATGTCTTCCCAAGATCACTATAAATAGAGAATGTTGGATATGGGCTTTGCCCCCAACATTTATAGAAGCCCAAGTAGAAGATTTCAAGAAGATTTGGGCCTAAAGTCTTGGATTTAGCCCAGCAGGCCGCAGGGGCAAAACCGTAATTTTACAGAAGATCAGAAGAAACCCTAGGTCATTGGCCCACTATATATAGCAGACGTCATTGTCAGAAAAAGGGATCCGAAATTCTGGGCAATTAGAGAGAGAAGAGCAATTATTTTCGTATTAACTGCGCTTAGCTCCTTAATTGTCATTTTCTGTAAACCCCTCTTCAATTCTACGTTAAATAAAGGACCAGTTCCGATTTATTCCCACACAAATACTCTTATTATTTATATCGTTGATTTCATACATCAACAATTTGGCGCCCACCGTGGGGCCGAACGGAATCCTTACTTTTTGACGAGAAGAATTTGAAGAACAAGGCGTTTTCGGAAAACCAGAAGCATGTCTCAGATCAATCACTCAAGCGACGAAGGCGTGAACTCCTCCCCAGCCCGCGACGTGTCTCCTCCACGCACCGTATGGGGGCGCACCCGTGCGAGGACCAACCAACTCCAAGGCGTCAACAGACCCGAAGCAATTACGAGCGAGGACGCAACGCTCACTGACCGCGCAGCCATAGGCGCTACGCGTGTCGCTCCCACCAATGGCGTTGCCGCAGGCGTTACGTTTCCTGTTCGTGAAACCACTGGAGACGATCCAACTGACCGTGAAGCCGTAGGCGTTACGCGTGTCGCTCCGACAAATGGCGGAACCAATGGAGCAATCCTTCCTGATCGAGTAGCTGTTGCAGACGCTCCAAATGGCTGCGAAGATATGGGCACTACGCGCGACATTTACCCCCGTCGATCGTCCAGACACATGAAAATCAGTCAGGCCGCACTTGACGAAGCTGTACGAAGAACCTTGGATAAGATGAGCGGGCAGGCGGCGCAGATAGAATCGCAAGGACGCAATGGCCATGCAAGGCATCATCGGCGACAGGAGGATGACGCATTGGCACCAAGCACTCCGCGAGCTGACCTCAACGCTCCGCGAGCTGACCTCAACGCTCCACGAGCTGATCTCAACGCTCCGCGAGCTGACCTCAACGCTCCGCGAGCTGACCTCAACGCTCCGCGAGCTGACCACCATGCTCCGCAAGCTAACCATCACACCGCTAACATACCGAGAGCTGAGCACAACACTAATGGAAGGCCCCGTCTCTCGTCGATCATCGTCGGACCCAATGGCGAGCAGCCAAGGGTACATTTTCAGGCCAGCCAGGTCTCCGCAGATCAGCGTGCTGATCCAAGTCGCTCCGAGAACGCTGAGAATCACGCGCTACGGCAAGAACTTCAGCAGATGCAAGCCCAGCTACAGACGCTTACGACTCAGATGCACAGAGCAACGAGCGGAGCCCCGGAACTCGAGACTGTATTAGCAGAGGCGCGACGCTCGCCCTTCACCACAAAAGTATCGGGCGTCAGAGTAAGACGCAATCCCGATACCAACAAAAACAAGCCAATACCGTACGACGGCAAGGGGGATCCCACTATCTTCTTGAAGTCTATGTCTATCTATATTGGAAGTTCATACTTTTCTCCCGAGGAGGAGGACGCGGGAAGTTGTCAACTGTTCGTCGAAAGCTTAACCGGGGAAGCATTGAACTGGTTTTCAAAGCTCAAGGCCAATTCGATCGATGGTTATGAAGCACTCACAACTGCCTTTCTTCAGCATCACCAATGTTTCATGCACGTCCCTGCGTCAAACGCCGAATTATGGAGAATGCGTCAGAAGCCCAACGAGTCGCTGCGAACTTTCATGGCAAGATTCAGAGGAGTTGTAACCCAGCTCGCCATCAGCGACGAAGCCGCTATCGGAGCTCTAAGGGACGCACTCTCCCGCGGAACCAGGTTCAAGGAAGACCTAACAATCTTACCCCTCCAATCCCTGTGCGAAGTCTTTGCGCGTGCAAACCGATACATGCTGGTGGAGGAAGACCAAGGGAAAGAAAGCCACGATCAAACTGATGCGGCAGAAAAAGCGTCCGAGAAGGCTCCGAGCTCAAAGGGTAAAACCATAGACGAGTACCATGAACCACGCCAGCACTACAACAGGGACTACGCCCGAGGCGAGAAAGGAAGAAAAGCGACGATGTTCGCTATAGAAGTAAAAGAGCCACAGAATAAGTCTTGGAACAAATGGCACCGTGAATCTGATAATCCCGGCTTCAAAGGCAAGCGCCCGTATTGCGAGTTCCACAGGTTCAACAATTCAACTGAAGAGTGTAAAACACTTCAAATGCTGCTTCTCGAAAAGTACAAGAAAGGTGGCGTCGATGTAGAGCGAGAGCGCAGAAAAGTTGTCGCACACAAAGATAATCAGTATTGCCTAAGAGACGAACAACAGCACGACAGACGGCACGAAGAGGAAACTGCAGCACAGGATGACCGAGCTTGGGCACAAAATGACCGAGAACGGGAAGTTGCTTGTTTACCTCCTCCCCCCAGAAGGAATCGCGAAGCAGAAGAGCACGATGAACCACCAGCTCCTCGCCGAAGGATCAACATGATCATGGGTGGCCTGTCAACATGTCGCGATTCTGTTCGATCTATCCAAGCCTACTGTCGCGAAACAGAAACAAAGCGCAACACGCCTTCTCACAGCAACATGTTCAAGACATCCACCGCACCAATTACCTTCACTGAAGAAGATGCGCGCAACGCTAGTCCGAACAACGATCCACTTGTCGTGGAAATGGTAATCGGCGAGAGCTCAGTAACAAGGATTCTTATTGACACCGGGAGTTCAGTCAACGTGATATTCAAGGACGTGCTGATCCAGATGGAGATTGATCTGCGCAACACGGTCTATGAAACGCAGCCTTTGACAGGATTCGACGGGGACACCATCATGACTGTCGGGACTATAACGCTTCCAATTTACGTTGGCGGTACGATGCAGTGCTTCAACTTCGCAATTGTGGACAAACCCATCGTCTACAATATTATTCTGGGAACGCCCTGGCTCCACAAGATGCGCGCTGTCGCTTCTACGTATCACCAATGTGTCAAGTTCCCGAACGCATACGGAATCTATACGCTGCGCGGAGACCCTCTGATGGCACGGACCTGTTTTATCATTGAGAAAAAGATGCGCAACGCAAGGGCTTTCGTAATCGCCCAATCAGCACCACCACGAGATCCACGTACACCACCTCCGAAGGAGTCTGTGATTCAAGTTAACATCGACTTGTCTGATCCTAAGCGTTGCGTCGGAATAGGAGCCGAGCTGCCAGTCGCATTAAGAGACGAGCTCGTCCATTTTTTGCGTAAGAATGCAACCACATTCGCATAGACTATAGATCACATGACTGGAATCGATCCAAGTATTACTAGCCATGAGCTCAACGTTGACCCGACCTATAAGCCCGTCAAACAGAAGCGACGAAAGCTCGGAGCGGAGCGCACTGCCGTGGTCAATGATGAGGTAAAGAAACTACTTGATGCTGGATCAATCACTGAGGTTCGCTACCCAGATTGGCTGAGTAATCCCGTGGTCGTCAAGAAGAAGAATGGTACGTGGAGAGTCTGCATCGACTTCACAGATCTCAACAAGGCTTGTCCGAAAGACAGTTTTCCACTTCCGCGCATTGATCAGCTCGTCGAAGCCACAGCAGGAAACGAATTGTTATCTTTTATGGATGCGTTCTCGGGTTACAATCAGATAATGATGCACAAAGACGACCGTGAGAAGACTGCTTTCATCACCGAGCAAGGCACTTATTGTTACAGAGTCATGCCGTTTGGATTGAAGAATGCAGGAGCCACATATCAGCGACTGGTGAACCGCATGTTTGCAAGTCAACTCGGAAGAACAATGGAAGTCTATATTGACGACATGCTCGTCAAATCAGCTCAAGCCGCAGATCACGTCGCACACCTGAAGCAATGTTTCGAGATACTCAACAAGTACAGCATGAAGCTGAATCCAGCGAAATGCACATTTGGGGTCACTTCCGGGGAATTCTTGGGATACCTCGTCACGAAACGTGGCATAGAAGCTAATCCGAAACAGATTTCGGCTATCATCAATCTTCCGTCACCACGGAATACACGTGAAGTACAGAGGCTTACTGGGCGAATTGCCGCACTAAATCGTTTCATCTCTCGTTCAACAGACAAGTGTTTGCCGTTTTATCAGCTCCTCCGCGGGAATAAACGCTTCGAATGGGATGAGAAATGCGAGCTAGCATTCACACAGTTGAAGGAGTACCTATCGTCTCCACCAGTCCTGGCCAAACCCGAGCAAGGAGAAACGTTGTATCTCTACATCGCCATCTCCTGTTCAGCTGTAAGTGGTGTGCTCGTCAGAGAGGATCGTGGAGAGCAACATCCGATCTTCTATGTGAGCAAAACTCTCGATGGCGCAGAACTTCGGTACCCAACTCTTGAGAAGCTCGCATACGCAGTCGTCATTTCAGCTCGCAAGCTCCGCCCGTACTTCCAATCACACATTGTTGAAGTCCTAACTAATCAGCCGCTGCGCACGATCCTTCACAGCCCGAGTCAATCAGGACGTCTGGCAAAGTGGGCAGTTGAATTGAGTGAGTACGACATTGAGTACAAGAATCGCACATGCGCTAAGTCACAGGTTCTCGCGGATTTTCTCGTAGAGCTCTCTCCTGAACTCGAAGCTGACAACCCCCCACCCGAGATATGGTCTCTCCACGTTGACGGCGCTTCATCGAAAATGGGCTCGGGAGCAGGCGTACGCCTAACCTCGCCAACAGGGGAAATCTTGGAGCAGTCATTCCGCCTTGCTTTCACTGCCACAAACAACGATGCTGAGTATGAAGCGCTAATCGCCGGGTTACGTCTCGCACACGGAATCGGAGTCAAAAAGATACAAGCTTACTGCGATTCACAGCTGGTCACGCACCAATTCAGTGGAGACTATGCAACGAGACACGCACGCATGGATGCTTATCTGAAAGTCGTCCGCGACCTCTCACAACAGTTCGAGTTCTTTAAGCTCGTCAAGATTCCACGCAGCGACAATGCTCCCGCAGACGCACTTGCAACACTAGCCTCAACATCGGACCCAGACCTCCGCCGAGTAATTCCGGTAGAAAGCATTGATCAACCAAGTATTGACATCGAACTCATCGAAGCCGCACTCTCAACAGAAGCATCAGCAAACCCGAGCGCTAGCTCGACAATCGTCTTGGCAGTCACGAGATCAGCCTCAGCGGCCACAAACGCAAACACTAACGCCACGCCCATTCCAACCCCAGCACCTCCAGTTACCACCATACCTGCACCACCCGCCTCCAAAAGACAAGAAGATTGGCAAACCGAGATTATAGCATTCATTGCGGATGGGATCATGCCAAAGGACAAGTGGGAAGCACGACGTCTTCACGTCAAGAGCGCGCATTACACGCTGTTGGATGGTAGTTTGTTCCGTTGGGAGGCCAATGGCGCACTTCTCATCTGTGTTAATACAAAGGACGTCAATGACATCATGCGAGAGGTCCACGAAGGCGCTGGAGGTAACCACTCGGGGGGGCGAGCATTGGCACTTCGAATTCGCCGCAACGGCCATTTCTGGCCGACTATGGTTGCCGATTGTACTGCATTCGCAAACAAGTGTGAAAAGTGTCAGCGACATGCACCATTCATCCATTCTCCGACAGAACTTCTAAGGACCACATCACCACCTTACCCCTTCATGCGATGGGCGATGGACATCGTCGGCCCTTTAACTCCGTCAAATCAAAAGAAATATCTCCTCATTATGACGGACTATTTTACAAAATGGGTTGAAGCAGAATCGTACGCCTCGCTCGAAGCTAATGAAGTCCAGAACTTTGTGTGGAAGAATATTATATGCAGGCATGGACTTCCATACGAAATCGTATGTGACAATGGTCCACAATTTATTTCTCTCCAGTTTGAAGGTTTCTGCGCTGGGTGGTGAATACGTCTTAGCAAGTCAACTCCACGATACCCGCAGGGCAACGGACAAGCAGAAGCAACAAACAAGACAATCCTCGCTGGGATTAAGAAACGTCTCGACGCGAAGAAAGGACTTTGGGCAGACGAACTCGACGGCGTTTTGTGGTCTCACCGAACTTCCCCGCGCACCTCCACCGGACGAACCTCGTTTTCACTCGCGTACGGTATGGAGGCACTCGCACCAGCCGAAGTGGGAATCCTGACACTCCGACGATCTATGCTTGTACACAATCCGGAGCTGAATGACAAAATGCTATGTGACAGACTCCTTTTCATCGAAGAAGAGCGCGATCAGGCTCTGCTGCACATCCAGAACTACCAGCAAGCTGCCGCAAAGTTCTACAACAAAAAGGTCAAGTCTCGTTACTTTGACGAGGGAGATCTCGTCCTCCGCAAAGTCTTCGAAAACACCGTGGAGAAGAACGCAGGAAAGCTGGGCGCGCATTGGGAAGGTCCCTACTTAGTCTCGAAGATCGTCAAGCCAGGAGTCTATCAGCTACTCGAAATGGACGGTACACCAGTCCCGCGATCCTGGAATTCCGCCAACCTCAAGCGCTACTACCATTAGTCAATCAACTTAGAGCATGTTTTTAAAAAAAAAAAAAAACCATCTCGTCACCGAGCATTCTTATGTAACACGAACTACGATTGGTTTGATCCCTCTCGAGGGTACGTAGGCAGCCTTTCACGAGGTCCAACTATTACTTTAATAAAAAATAGAATTTTCCAGCAAATCCTTTGTCTTCACGCTGACGCCTTGGCCAGGTGTACAGTTCTACGTTCCGCATGAATGTAATGGTGAAATAATCCATACTTTACTTCGGTAAAGAATAAAAGCCGAGTCCATACTCGCAAGCGCTCCGCATGAGTGCCGTGGTGAAATAATCCACGTCCTTACTTCGGTAAGGATTTATAAGCCGAGCCCAGACTCGCAAAGCTAGCAGGGCGCAGAGTGAATAAGCCGAGCCCAGACTCGCAAAGCCTGCAGCACCCACAGGGTAAGCCGGTCACGACTGAACGCACCTAACTAGTACGACGAGTCCGTCTTGTCCACTCTCGCCGTTACGGGGAATAACATATCCAGGATAAGCCAGGAGACGTCCTGCACCGCAAAATATGCCCCGCAACGATAAAAAAAACGAAAGCAACTTCGGCAATAATCAACACTTATGCGAGAAAGCGAATAACCAAGTTTATAAACGAAAGCAAACGAGTTTGCAAATATATGAAGGAAAAGTACAGAAGCGCTCAGCATCCAAGTACGAAATAACAAGAGGTGAAACTCAAAAGCAACAACAATAAGTAATAATACGAGGACATATCACTCGTTTGTGACATCATCAGCACCTCCACCGGCAGCTCCCGGGAACGGCTCGAGATCATCATCACGAAGCGGCGGCACCACAACCCCGTTCGATTTCGCCGTGAACTCCTTCTCGCCAGCAGCAAGACGCACCATCCTCTCTGCGGGAATAGCAATACCCCTACTGATCAACTTCGTCAAACATTGCCTAGTTCCGGTCACCTGGCTAAGAGTGAGTAAATGGGGCTGTTTCTTGCGTGTTGCGATCACGTGCTCCCTAAAGCGATCGATACGCTCTTCATGTGACTTGATCACGATAGCAGCCTTGGCGCGCTCCTCCTCTCCGCGCTCATCCCTCGCTTTCCTGAGTCGCTCCGTCTCGGAGGTGAACTTGCGCTCAGATTGCTTGAGTGAAACCGTGAGCTCCTTGACCATCACTGCGTTTTCTTTGCTTGATCGCTCAGCCTGAACACGCGCGTCCTGAGCAAGCGAGGCCTCCTTCCTAGCGGCGCGCACCTTTTCATCACAGTCGCCAGCGAGATGGTTGATCCAGCTCATCGCCTAAAGCACCAAGCAAAATAATTCGATTATGACTAAGTAAAATCCGTATCGGGGCGAACTGGGAAGTAAAAAATGCAAACCTGAAATTGTCGACGAACGGCTTGCTTGTACGAGTCTTGACAAGCCAACTCGCGAGAAGTAAGAAGCGGAACAGAGTCACCATCAATCCTGCTGGCGAGGTCTGCACAAGCTCGCGAGTTCCCAACGAACGCCTGGTCCTTCACGTCGTAGCGAAATGAGAAGGAGCGATCATCTTCACGACCACCTTCCGTCTGCGGGATGAACTCATCGCGCCCATCTTCTGCATGGTGAGGACGCCTAGAAGTACCTCCAGCATCACTCCGAGGACTCGAACGTAATGATCTCTTCCGGGAGCGATCGCCACCAGCTGCTGAAACACTCTTACGAGACCCCAAGGAAGGCTTCTTCGCGGCACGAGCAGCAGCAACTTCGACAGAACAGGATCTGCGGTCAGTCTCACCTACGGGAGCAAGTACCTCGCCATCCTCGAGCTCCACAGCAACGACCTCTAAGCCGGTCTCGGCGTCTGGCGCAACAACCTCGGTAGCAACAACTGGCACCTCCTTGGCGTCGAACAGATCAGCGTAACATGGCATTGGACAGTCCCCCATTTGCAATCCAGTCCGCGAACCTACAGCATAAATAGACGCCTTAGTCACGAGAGCACATAAATCCCAAAAATAAGAAAACTATCAAAACTCACAAGTCTTAAGATGAGAAAGAACTCTCGGCCACCGCAAAGCCTTACACCAAAGAAAAGGAACGCCTTTGTCGACAATGCTCAAATCGCGCGCAGCTGAAGATGGCGGTTTTCCTGCAAAAATAAAACGAACGGTCAGAAAACGGTTAGGAGCACCAAAACGATAGGAACGGCTACCGGGGGTGAAGTTCCAAGAAGCAGGACAGGTCGTGCCGGGATCTTCGACCAATGCGTCGTTTATCTCCACGAAGAAAAATCGCCTCCGCCAATCGTGGATATGACTCCTCTGCCCATTCATGATCGTGAGTCCGTCTGCACAACAGGCAATGCATAGCCCCGATTTGTCACGTAGAAATCGAGTCAGCAACTCAAAGAGATCCGTGCTCATCTTGACTTTCATATGGCTACCAATTATCGCAAGCCCCACTGCATTACGGACGCTGGAAATCGACAACTGCGAGAGCGCAATCTCTCGACGCGCACAAAAGCTCGTCAGAAATTCCGGGATAGGAAACCACAGGCCGCCATCGGTAAAATAATCTTCGTAAACGCAGAAGTGACCTTCAGGGCAGTCCCACGGGCGCTCGTCGTCACTCGGCATCACGAACTTCAGACCGTTTGACGTTTGGAATAGATCAAGGACACGGGCTATGGAATCCTCATCGCATAATGTACTCCCTGCATCGCGGGAAGTGCGTTCCTTATTTCCCGTACGATCTCTACGGCACCTCGGAACTCCATCACCAACGGCTAGTCCAGCGACCAGAGATCTAGGAGAACCCTCCACAACAGTTCATTCTTCGTACGGAAAAACCTTCCCGCGACGCCGATTCGGAGGAAGAGGAATCAGACTGAGTGCTTGGTTACCCGTCGGGAACATTACTTCGAGCTCCCGGACCTCATCTACCGAAAGATCCGCCAAATCCGACATAACACCGTTTCCTTCAGACGGCTCCCACCAAGGAAATTCCCTACCCGTCTCGTCAAGGTCTCCTTCTGACGCGCCATACTGGTCATCTTCAAGCTCCTCCGGAATATCACCAAAGAAGTCGTCTCCCGAAGCCATGGTGCGATACCTGGCAAAACCGAGCAAACGGTCAGCGTGGAGTAAAGACATCTTGAAAGCACCACAAAATCCGGATAGAACGATCACACCCGAACGAACCACGTACTGCGTACTACGCATCACCAACTGACTACCACGCGCATCAGCCTCACCTTCCCGCAAACCTCATCGCATCACAGGAACATTGACGAGCTCTCCACCAATAGCCTCATCTCGCCACCTTGTCAAAGATGCGAGCTCGCCAAGGTTCGATACGATCTCGCCACTCGGGCTCGCCAAGGTTCGAATACGATCTCGCCACTTGACCTCGCCTCAGTCATGACCTCGCTCGCCCACAGCAATCCTCACCAGGATCACATCCAAGCTCGCCCACAGCAATCCTCACCAGGATCGGCAAGTCTCCAGCTCGCCAGCTTCGTACACACCATTAACTTGGGAATTCTCCATCTCGCCAGGATCCCATACGTTACAGTCTTGTGTTCCCGCTACGAGCTCGCCACCCTCTAGCTCGCCATATCCTATATACGATGTCCTGAATTTGAGCTCACCGAAGTCCCACACGCGGCACTATCGGCCTCCCCGAAGGCTCCGTACGCGGAAGTGATCTTGTCAATCTCGCCATCTCGCCCAATTCCCGAAGCTATCCTTGATCTCACCGAGTCACGCGCACCGAGCTCGCCAAACGCGTTATCACCTTACCTCCGAAGTCACCTGCGCGAGCTCGATAGTCCCACCTCGCCTCCGAAGAGTTCCACCTCACCTCCACCTCGCCGAATTCTCGTACGAAGCATTCCAGCATCTCATCACGCCACTCTAGCTCAGCAGTTAGTCAACATACGATGTCCCGAATTTGAGCTCACCAAGGCCCCATACGCGGCAATATCGACCTCATCATCATTGAATTCGACCTCGCCACGGCGTCACGCGAGCATGCTCCCCCACGCGACTTCGAAGAGAGAACTGCTCCACCTCGTCACCAAACAACGTTCAAGCCCAAACTCAAGTACCCCACACGACGTGAACTCGCCGGCCTCCATCTCATAAAATCGTGCTCGCCCCGGTTCGGATACGAGCCGCTTCGACATCACTTCTCAATACGATCCCCATTCAAGCTCGCCCAAGCCTTAACCTCGCCCCCTCGACCTCGCAGCTCGCACAAGTCCGGAACACAAATGAGCTCGCCTTCGAAGTCACAAACGCACAAGTCCGCGAGAATCGATCTCGCCTTCATCCTCATACCTAGCAGCTCGCCGCCTTGCCACACCAGATACCTCAATTTCGGTACGTCATTCCGCAAGCACGCCCCAGAACACTCGAAGTCGCCAATCTCGATCCCGACTATCGTGTGAGCTCGCCAACTTGAGCTCGATAGAGTCACACGCGTGTTGACCCCGTACACGTTTTGACCTCACCAATAATCACATCACTCGAAGCTCGCCCAGACAGCAACACCACCAAGCTCACATACAACCCCACAACTTGTCAAATACGAATATTAACATCTCCGTATCTAATCCCGCGAACTCCACCATCAACCCAAACTCGAGCTCGCCCTCCTCCATCTCTCAAAACCGAGCTCGCCAGTCGCAGACCTCGTACACAATTCGCAAGCCTCACCTTGCTTCGCCGTCGATACTTAGATCACGAACACATCACGAGCACTCAGTATCGATCTCGCCTACACGGTCTCGATGTTCCTAGCTCGCCAAAACTCCAACCCATCTCAATCCCACACGACTACCTCGCTCAGTTCCGTGCAACGTCCATCTCTCAAGTCTGGTGACACGCGCACCTCGTAAGAACGCAAACGAGCTCGCCTCCGAGCATGTCATCTCGCTACACTTCCACATCTCGCACACGATCTCGCCACCTCGCCATAATCCAAGGGATATCACGCTCGAATTCGCCTTTGTTCTCGTATCTCGCGCGAGTTCACCAAATTCGATCTCGCAAAGTCTCGTACGCAAAATTTTGACCTCGCCAGGAATCGCCAACCACCCACCACGCCATCTCTCCGAATCACCGCGCCATCTCTCCGAATCACCGCGCCATCTCTCCGTATCACCGCGCCATCTCACCGTATCACTGCACCATCTCTCGGCATCACCGCACCATCTCTTCTCGCCACCACGCACCGACATCTTGCCTCGTGCGGGGACCAAGACGCCTCACGGTCCCGGTCTGAGGACGGCAACGATTGTTCGACGGAACAAGCCAAGCGGCGGAGGAAGGGAAGCACCGGCGGGACAGACTGGCCGGCTCGGCCGATGGCGAAATAGCGGCATGGAACGGCGTTGTCAGTGGCGGCAGAGGGCAAGGCCGGGACGCCTAACGGTCCCGGCCAGATCCGGCGGTTTGGCACAGCGTGAGCGGCAGCGGAGCACCATGACCGGAGAAGAAACCACAGTAGGCGGCGGAAATTTCGGGAGAACCACCGGCGAGAACGAACGGCGGCCGAGAACAGAACCCCCACGGCGACAAGCAAACAAGCAGGCGACGGAGACAACGAGCTCGCCGGCGGGTAAAGACGGCGGCTTGAACACTCCATGGCAGCATGAATCTTCCACGGCGGCACAGGCAGGAACCATATCCGGCGGTAAGAAGCTTAATTTTCGAGCTTGGTCTCCCAAGAAAAGGAAAGCTTGGATCGGTTTCTCAAACAAGGGAACACAAAAAAAAATCTAAAGTAAAAAGAAGGAGATAAGGAAGAGAGAAGAGGAGAATTTACCTTTTGGAGAGAAGAAGAATAATGAGTAAAGACTAGGTCAAAGACATATATATGGGGGGACCAGCACATTGACCGAGGAAACCCTAGTTTTTAAGCTGTCTCTATTTCCCGAACCTCGGGAAACGTGCAGAATACACAAAACTCCCGTAGAAAGCCCAACAGACCTTGAAAAACGTGCCCGACGCACTGTTCATCTCGGAATCTCCCGGATACCTCGAAAAACGTGCCCGACGCACTGTTCATCTCGGAATCTCCCTGATACCTTGAAAAACGTGCCCGACGCACTGTTCATCTCGGAATCTCCCGGATACCTCGAAAGACGTGTGTAACACACTATTCATCCCGGAGCCCTCCGGAAGGCGACAAAACTCTCGAAATCTTCTATCCTTCCCGCAAGACGGACGTGAAGACACATAGTCGGATCCGACGGGCTCAAGCAAGCCATCGCACATCGGACTAGGGGGGGTACCATTGTTGGATATGGGCTTTGCCCCCAACATTTATAGAAGCCCAAGTAGAAGATTTCAAGAATATTTGGGCCTAAAGTCTTGGATTTAGCCCAGCAGGCCGCAGGGGCAAAACCGTAATTTTACAGAAGATCAGAGGAAACCCTAGGTCATTGGCCCACTATATATAGCAGACGTCATTGTCAGAAAAAGGGATCCGAAATTCTGGGCAATTAGAGAGAGAAGAGCAATTATTTTCGTATTAACTGCGCTTAGCTCCTTAATTGTCATTTTCTGTAAACCCCTCTTCAATTCTACGTTAAATAAAGGACCAGTTCCGATTTATTCCCACACAAATACTCTTATTATTTATATCTTGATTTCATACATCAACAGAGAAGGGAATTCTTAGTTTGTATCACCACCACTACAAAGCACATCAAACAAAGAAACACATCTAGAGAAAGCATTTTGTTAAACGTTAAAAGACTTCGAGACCAAAAAATGTCTGGTCAGTATACGGAAGCCCCCACCTCCGAGGTAAAAGCTTCGTACTGGTTCCCAGATGGAGAGAACCCGGAACAAGATCCCAAAACCTCGGCCGAAAAAATTGACTCAGCTCTCTTCACTCACCTTTTCTGCGCCTTCGCCGATCTCGACGCTGCCACCCACAAAGTTATTATCTCCCAAGCGCACCAACTCATATTTTCAACCTTTACTGAAATCGTCAAGATTAAAAACGGACAGGTGAAGACCGTCTTGTCGGTCGGCGGAAGAAGTGCAGACAATACTGCGTTTGCGTCCATGGCAAGTAAACAAGAGTCTAGGAAATTGTTCATTGATTCTTTGATTTCGATCGCTTTATCAAACGGATTCAATGGTATCGATTTAGCCTGGGAGTACCCTAACAGTGACGCTGAGATGAAAGACTTTGGGGCCCTAGTTGGGGAATTGCGAACAGCGGTTGACGCGGAGCACACACGCACAACCAAACCGACTTTGCTGTTGACAGCTGCGGTATACTACTCCTCGGTTTACGAGACGTTTAACTACCCGGTTGAAGTGATGAAAAAAAACTTGGATTGGGTTAATATCTTTGCCTTTGATTTTTTCGGTTCGTCCATTACCATTGGTCCACCCGCCGGTCTGTATAATTTTTCAAACCCAAAAGGTAAAGTTTACTATATACCATAATAAACATAACTGGATTTATTTCCCTACGATCCAAATATGAGTATTTTTTTTTGTTTAATTTGACAGGTCCATGCGGCGACTCCGGTTTGAAACAGTGGACTAAGGCCGGATTACCAGAGAACAAAGTAGTATTTGGATTCCCATATGTTGGCTGGACCTGGACTCTTAAAGACGACAAGCATCAAGGTGAAGATGCTGCAGCCACCACCCCAGACGCGGTGTCAGCTGACGGTTCCATCAACTATAATCAGATAAGTAATTTCATAAAGCATAAGGGTGAGCAAACTAAAATGTTTTATGACTCGGAAGTCGTGAGTGATAACTCTATCTCCCGGACGGCTTTCATTGGGTTCGACGACATTCAGAGCATCGTGACGAAAGTGAGATACACCAAGGACAACGGTCTGCTTGGTTACTTTGCTTGGAACGTTGGAGCTGACGATGATTCCTATCTATCTCGTACAGGTTTGTCTTTTGTACTTTCACATATTCTTTTTTTTTTTTTTAATAAGAATTTAGATACTTTAGCGTCCTTTCGAATAAACAACAGTATAGTCTCTTACATCTGGATTTTGTAAATATACAGCATCGATAACATGGGATGTTTAATAGACAACCATGGGAGTGAAAACGAAGAAATAAATAAATACTGACGCGTGAAGAATAAAACATGTTTGATTATGTTATTGTAAGATGAAAATAAAACAGTCGTATGTTTGCTTATCTTGTTTTTTGTAATAAAAATGAAAACGTTTGCTTACATTATGGTAAACAAAGTTAACTAAATAAAGTTTATTTCTGTGTTGTCAAAAAAAAAAAGTTTATTTATGTGAAAAATATGCATCGGAGAAAGAAAAAAGGGATTTTTACCATTTATGCCATATTTTTAAAAATTCTTTTCAAATGTGCCATATATTGTTTTAACTTTTCAAAAATGCCATATACGTTAAATATGGCACATTTAGTTTTACTAGATTACCCTTATAATTAAATTTCTATTGATGGTGGCACATGGAGAAAGACGGGCGCGTGATCAGAAGCATTTCCCAAGACGTGTGGACAAGAATTTCCTGAGACGCGTAGACAAGAATTGGTGGACAATAGATAAATATATACTAACAAAGTGGTGGACAACATAATGATATCAAAACAAGTCCACGAAGTTGTGGACAATATATTAAGTTGAGACAAATCCACATAATGGTGGACACAATATATTCATATTAGAACTTTTCCACCCACCCATATCAAGTGGACAACAAATAAAATGGTAGACAATATTTTTTGAAAACGAGTTAGTCTACTGATTTACTAGGGTGTCAAGAACAAACAACCTTCCAATTACACATGATAGACAATATTATAGTAGACAATAATAATAACAAAACGATTTCGTCTACTAAGGTTTAGTCTACTGAGTTACTAGGTTGTCCAGACAAAACGATTTTCCAGATACCATATCTGGTCCAACCAAGTGCGAATTTGTCTACTCCAATTTCTATAACTTCATAAAGATAATATCACAGTAGACAACAACAAGAGACATGACTTAACTGAACCGGAGACATAATGATAGACAAAATCTAACACAAAATAGACAAATTCAAAAGAACACTACACTTCATGATAGACAATATTTTTGTGGACAATAATAATAATACACCGATTTCGTCTACTGAGATTTAGTCTACTGAGTTTATATGTTGTCCACAATAAATGTTTCTCCAGATTCTAGATCTGGTCCATAATGTGAAGGGAATCTACTGTGTTTTCTCGTTGACGGAAGCAGACGGATTTGTTGAACCACTATCAGGACCACTTTCAGAGAGCGATGGACTCCAGAAATTTGGAAACACAATTATAGTTATAAGTTGATTTGTTGATTTGTTTAAAAGAGAAGAGAGCAACACACAGAGAACCGCGTGAGAGAGAACAGGAAAAAAAAACAAAAATGGAAGATGAAGATATTGCAGATTTTGCCAGGGACAATTTAGTCTTTCTCTTCTCCCTTCATGCCATCGCAATGGCACATTAGAAAAGACTTTAACGATTATGGCACACTTGAAAAGAAAATTAACTATTCATGGCACATTAGTTAGTTTTCTCAAGAAAAAACATACGTGCTTACTATATTTTTTTGGTTATTTACATTCTAAGCTTAGAACGACAACTATTTATAGAGAGTCAAATAGACTTGTTAGAAATATTATTTATAACTGAGTCTTTTTTATTTATTTTCTTAATTAATAACAGACTTAATTATTTTACATTAATTTATATAATAATAACAATCCGAATAAATGCGACCAAAATATTTTCTGAAAAGTCGTGATGAATCATTAGAACGGCTATTTATGAAAAATTACAACTGTTTACTGTAAAGTTGTGTTGGTTGAAACATTCATATCTTTTGAAATCTATATATTTGTCTGATTGAACTATTTTCATTTTTTTGCCATGACACAAAATCAACTAAAATTTAAATCTCAACGATTTATACATTTTCTAAATTATTTTCTAGCATTCATTCTTTTAAAAGTCAAGAATTTCCACTAATTATTGATTTAACAAACGATTTTTGGAATGATGAATCTAATTTATATCTTTTAGTTCATTTTAAATATAAAAGTTTAATGAAAATACCTAGAGTGTTTTTCCAAGATTTAGATAGATTACATAGTGAGTTGTAACGATTTAATGAAAATGCCTAGAGTGTTTTACAATTTCAACAGTATGTTTTACAAAAAGTTGCGATTGTTCATTGTAACGATTTTTTTTGTAAAATTGCAACTGTTCATTGTAGAGTTGTGTTTATTCGAATATTCGTATCTTTTGAAATCTATATGTTTGAACTGTTTTCATTTTTTTGCACGACACAAAATAATATAAAATGTTAATATCAACCATTTTTACAGCTTTCTAAATTATTTTCAAGTATTTATTCTGTTAAAAGTAAAGAAACTCTTCCAATTCTTGATTTAACAAAATATTTTTGGAATGATGAATCTAATTTACAACTTTTAGTTACTTTTAAATATAAAAATCTAATGTCTATATATAATAGCAATCCGAATAAATACCTCCAAAAATTATGTTTTTTCAACCACTTTTTGGCTAATTTTTTAAAAAAAAAATCTATAGAAAAATTAAATTGTGTGTTTTACAAAAAGTTGCGATTATTCATTATAACGGTTTTTTTTTGTAAAGTTGCAACTGTTCATTGTAGAGTTGTGTTTATTCGAATATTCATCTCTTTTAAAATTTAGAAATATTTGTCTTTTTGAACTGTTTTCTTTTTTTTGCCATGACACAAAATAATATAAAATTTCAATATCAACATCTTTTACAGCTTTCTAAATTGTTCTCTGACATTCATTCTTTTAAAAGTAAAAATATTCCTCCAATTCTTGATTTAACAAAAAAAATTTGGAATGATTAATCTAATTTACAACTTTTAAGTAATTTTAAATATAAAAATTTCATGAAAATACTTACAGTTTTTTTTTTCAAGAGTTAGATGGATTATATAGTGAATTTTTGAATTTGACTACTCTATATGGTAATAAAGATATCTTCTATTTAAAAGCAGTTTATATGGGTTAGGTGAAATTAAGCGCAAACACAACATTTGCGATTTTTCATAGCACCTTTTCATAATTTTTTTTAAAATTCAAACCGTTGTATATGTTTATTGTAAAGTTGTGTCTTTTCACTATATTTTATTTATATCTTTTCATCACATCTTTTCGGTCTAATAGGTGTGTCTATTTAAATAGTCATGTCTTTTAGTCCATTTTATGTTGAATCTAAATAATTAAATATCTAATATTCAACGTTATTCTATAAACTAACTAAAATTTTAGAAATGATTATAGCAATAGAGAAATTTAATACAACTTAATATAGAATTTACAGTTGCGTCTATTTTTGTCGTAACTTTTTGTTAAAAAAAATAGTTTAATATTTAAAAATAAGAATAACAATCTGAATAAATATGAACAACAGTTGCGACTTTGCTTAGTATTTTTTTGTAAGAAAATTGTTTATCCTTTTTTAAAAACTCAAACAGTTGTATCTGTTCATTTCAGAGTTGTATCTTTTCACTATATTTAATTCATATTTTTCATCACAACTTTACGTTCTAATAGGTGTGTCTATTTAAATAGTCATGTCTTTTGAACTTTCTATATATTTTTCTTTTTCATCAATAACTAACAAATCATTCGTTGAAACAAATTTTCCGTTTTTATGTTTAATCTAAATAATTTGAATATTAATATCTAATATTCAACATTATTCTATAATCTAACTCAAATTTTAGAAATTTAATAAAACTTAATATAGAATTTATAGTTGCGTTGCATCTATTTATCGTAACTTTTCATAAAAATTATTTTAATATTTAAAATTTATACTTCTTCCGTTTCAAAATATAGTATGTTTAAGGTAAATGCATACATATTAAGATAGTTTATTTTTCTTTTAAAAAGTATCATATATATTTCAATTAAAACATTTTCAAATAATCATAAAGAAGACTGTAAAAAAATGATTACAGAATATTAAATATATATTAAATTTTGCATGAAAAATTACAAAACATCTTATATTTCGAACAAAAAAGAGAGGACAAAACATCTTATATATTGAAATAGAGGGAGTATTATTTTGGTTTTAATTATATTTATTTAATAGAAAATTATATTTACTCATTACAACCATTAGTTCAATATTTGCAGTTAGGATTACTTTGTCATAATTATTTTTTTAATTTTAGCTTTACCATAATTCTTCATAAAAAAACCTTATATTTATAATACTTTAAACAATATTTTTTTGCAAAGTTGCGTCTATTCTACATAATATTTTTTGTTATAAATTTTTATTTTGATGGTTGTGTTTTTTGTAGCAGTTTATGTTTAATGTTTATATATTCAAACTATTTTATTACATTCAAATGATTTTATAATGTATAATTTTAAATTTTATTTACTATTTTTTCTAAAATACTTTTCCCGCGATATCGCTGGGGGTCTGAGTCCTAGTAGTAGTAATAAGAATGATAATAAACTTATTTACTGTTGATGTTGAGAAATTTATAATTATGATGTTGAGAAAATTATAATTAAGATATATAGACTACAATCAAGTCTTTATTATTTTTATTTTTATTTACAACAAGGATGTGCCACCCACATGTATTAGAGCACATTATAAATCTAATTCACAATAAAAATAATCACACACGTTTTCTTGTATTTGACAAAATGATACTCTCTCTTTTAAAATAGGTGTTGTTCTAGGCTTAATTTTTTGTTTCAATTTAGTTGTTGTTTCTGTTTTCCAATATTATTTTAGTAAAAAATTATCTAGATAATACTGTTCAATAAATGAAAAAAAAATTAAAAATTATAATAGTTAAATAAAAATATAATAAAATATTTCTCTATTTTTTTAATTTATGTAAAAAAAACTAAAATGGAAAATAATAAAAATACGGAAGGATTACTAGTATTCTTTTCTTTTATAGTACAAGATGATCATCTTCTTTTACCAAGAAAAAGAAAGTGAAACACACCTTTATCAAGTTTCTTTTATTGTCTTTTACTTCTTCTTTTTTTGGAGAACTCCGACGTGCTTGCTACTACTACAGTACTACCTGATTAGCGCATTTATAAACATTCTCAATAATAAAAATCACACAAAATCTTTAAATCAATCACACATTTAAAAAATAATATATTGATGCAATTGTATATCATCTGCTACTATAAAATATATTTTCATTACATTTTTAGATAAAAATTTACTAATTTTAATCAGACTAATTCTTAAAGTTAATATAAGGTCTTGAATAAAATTAATTTATAATCAGATTTGTACAATAGGGGTTAGAAAACCTCCCAAGGGTCACACATCTCTGAATTTTCAGTTTCATATCATCATATGTCGGATTTGTAAATAGGTTATGTTAATTTTAGCAGAGATAGATTTTGTCTTCATAGAAAGAAGACTTGAGCATTGGCTGGATTACATATCTTTGATCATAGTAGACATGAATCCAAGTCTCTAGGAAGAAAAAAAATTCGACTGGATTACTTTAGGTGGCTGGACTACTTTAGGTGGAGACTAAGGCTAAATAAGAGGATACTTTAGTTGATTTCTTTTATAATTTGCAAACTTGTGCAAGACTTATAAATTGTATGCGATTTATGTAAATGATTCACCAGATCTATCTAAAAGTTTCCGTTAAAATTTTGTAAGAGTAATCTGTGTTATTTTTAAGTCTAATCTTTAATTTGATTTGACCAGCTTAAAATAGTTTAAATATCAAGTCTAATCCCAATATTATTGTAATGCATGTGATCATATCATCATGCATGTACATTGTTAGACAAATAGACTTGTTAGATATATCTCTGTTTTAAAAATCCCCGCCTAGCACCGATTACGCCCCGCAAAATTGCTAGGCCCACTCTCTCCGCCTCGATTAATGACTAATCCCTGCCTAGCATCGATTATCCGATTATGCATGTCTAGTCCGATTATTTTCCGCTTAATTCCGCTTAATTTTGTGTATACCAATTTTTTTAGAACCAAATAAAAATCAAACATATATATTTTTGTTATTTATGATTTAAGAGATTATGATGTTTTACAATAACTAATGTATAATTTTTAACAAAAATCATAAAATTTTCTTTTAAAATAATATTTTTATGTGTTTACAATTGAAACAACCGACCTTTTTTTTTTTTTTAATAATAAATAATAAATATAATATATTAAAATAAACTACAGCTAGTGGTTCCATACCCACTAGCCACCTAACCACAACACATTCAACAGCGGAATAACATAATCAATATCCAATAATAAACCAATAATAAACCAGTATTATAGCAAGGCAATATCTCAATACCAAACAACAAGAAACATGAAACCAGCAACCTAGCAATGTTTCTAATGACTCAACTCTAGCACCCTAGCAAATGCCAGACAACATCCAATCGAGTCCCTAGAACATCCTCCTCTTCATTGCCTTTGATTCCACGATCACACTTTGCCTTTACCTGCACCACAAACACAAATTGAGATGCATGAGTATTTGATAAACACTCAGTGAGGCAATCCTCCCATCTACTGGGCTATACACACAAGCAATAAGATCTCTACATGCCACAAACAACAATCAATAAAACAAACCAGGCAATATACATAGCATGCAACGTCCATCGTAACTGAACAAGGGGTGTTGACCGACACCAGATGGTGTCGATCGACACTAACTTTCTGGTGTCGACCGACACCAAACTGGTGTCGACCGACACCCTGCCCGACACTCCCGAAAACCCTAGTTTGCGTCGACCGACACCTCCACATGGCATCGTTCGACACTCGCTAAAGTCCCGAGCCGTCCTCGCGTTGGTGTCGACCGACACTAATGCCGAGCAGCGATTTCCCTCGATCAGAAATTCCGAATCTTGCCTCCAAGCTTCTCCAATCCGCTCCTTGCACTCCCAGAAGCCAAACCCAGCCCAGACAGCAACGAAATATCATAGAGAACTCAAAGAAACAACCACATAAGCACCAAATCACATAGAATCTAGAGATCTTAGCTTAGATAAGCCATGGTCATGCACTCACCTCTTCCAAGAAGATTCTGACCAATAAGAACGAATTCCCTCACTCCTAGCAAGCTTCTAACACCTCTCCAGCCTTAGATCTCCCAAGAACAGCAAGGAATCTCTCAATCTCTTCCCAAAAGCTCAAGAACACTCTCTCTTTTGTTTTTCTCTCAAAAACGGCGACTAACTCCAAATAACACGACCCTAGGTCGTTTTCTACCTCTAAAAACTCGATTTAGGGATTCCCTAAACCAACCACGCAAACCGGACAATTAAAATTGAACCGACCAAACCGGCCACAACTGGTGTCGATCGACACTCCCCCTGTGGTGTCGATCGACACCCTTACCAAAATACCAAAAATTGGTTTGCGGGTGTTACAATTCTCCCCCACCAATCTAGATTCGTCCTCGAATCTCGAACAACCATCAGCCAAGGACTCCCGTGCAACCGTCTCCATGGCCCGCACTTCTCCGACCGATCTACAGAAGGTCACCTCTAGGCGATAGACTCACGCTCCAGGCGTCATTTGCTCTTGACTTTTTGGACTTCCCTTTACTCATAGGCCTAAACCTTGAGTTTTTATTGGCTCCTCATCAGACCTAAGTCTGCATGCCAAATGATATAAGGAAAAATCCAAACTCGTGTCTCGGGTTGCCACCCTACAGCGCGCCCCCGGATCGTCATCCGGAGTCGATATACCAACCATACTCCCGAGCCACAAAGTCTCTGAAAAATGGCAGTACTAGGAGAACCTAAGTCCCCCATGAGTCGCGAGCAAACAATTCTGAACACGTCTGAGTCCTATCCCTATCCAGGTTTCCTTCCCGTGGCTCGCGTAAAACATCTCAATGTCTTACCAACCACATATTCCCACACCGGGATACCCCATGACCGCACAAGGATCATATATACGCCACAAGGGCCGCCACAAAGGCCAACAAAAATGTCCTCACGAGGACCGCCACCAAGACCAAACAAAATGTCCTAAAAAGGACCGCCACCAAGGCCACTCGTCCCCAAAGGACCGTCACAAAGACCGTCTGTCCCGAAGGACCGTCACAAAGACCATCTGTCCCGAAGGACCGTCACAAAGACCATCTGTCCCGAAGGACCGTCACAAAGACCATCTGTCCCGAAGGACCGTCACAAAGACCATCTGTCCCGAAGGACCGTCACAAAGACACTCTGGCTAAACAGCCCGCCACAAAGGCCAACAAATGGCTAAAAGCCCGCCACAAAGGCCACACAATTGGCTAAAAGCCCGCCACAAAGGCCATACAATGTCTAACAATACCGCCACACACAGGCACTCTGACTCAAAAGTCCGCCACAAAGGCACAAAAGCCCCTCCCAAGGCTTCCCACCGCTAAAATGGACAAAATTCTGACTCCCACAAAACTTTCCATATTTAACACTTTCCATTTTTTTGGAAACTCCTCTTCACAACCCTGCCTCACGGAAACTTTGTACCCCAAACACCACCTCATCTTGTTACTGAGTCGCACAGCCAACCACCCCAAGCGACCGAGTAACAAGAGAGATGGGCTGGAATACTCCATTCCCGCTCCAGCCACGGATTACAGATGGGACCAGGCTAAACAAGCTCAAGTCGCGGCTTGCTTCTCATACCACTTCCTGAACCTTGCCTTCATCTTTGCCTCAGGCTCCCAAGTCTGTTCCTCAACACCATCACAGTCCCACAGGACTCTCATCAAAGGAATCTTCTTCTTCCGAAGTTCCTTGATCCTCCTCTCGAGAACCCTCACTGGTCTCGCCTCCAAAGTCATGTTAGGCTGAAGATCCTCAGGAATCTTAGCCAACACCTCCTCTCCCTCACGGAGACACTTCCGCAACATAGACACATGGAAAACCTTATGGAATGCACGCATCACCTCAGGTAACTCCAATCTATATGCCACTGGTCCAACCCGCTCAATCACCCTGAATGGACCCATATACCTCGGACTCAACTTAGTCTCTGACAATGACCTGTTCGGACCCCGCAACATGGCCATCTTGAGGTACACTCTGTCTCCCACCTGAAACTCAAGATCTCTCCTCCTCCTATCTGCATAACTCCTCTGCCTATCCTGAGCCTCCTTCATGTTCAGCTTGAGAACCCGAATCTTCTCTGAGGTCTCCTGAACAAAACTAGCACCAAACATGCTCCTCTCCCCCACCTGAGTCCAGCATAATGGTGTACGACATGGCCTACCATACAAAGCCTCATAAGGAGCCATCTTAATACTCGCCTGATAGCTGTTGTTGTAAGCAAACTCTACCAGGTTCAGGTGATCTGCCCAATGGCCACCCCAATCCAACACACACATCCTCAGCAAATCCTCCAGCGTCTGGATCGTCCTCTCTGACTGTCCATCAGTCTGGGGATGATAAGCTGTACTCATATGCACCTTAGTGCCCATCTCTGCCTGAAACGCCTTCCAGAACACCGAAGTGAACTTGGAATCCCTATCAGACACAATGCTCGCTGGCACCCCATGCAACCTGACTATCTCCCTCACATACTTCTTAGCCAAGACCGCTGCTCCATCAGTCTTCTTAATGGCCAGAAAATGTGCTGACTTAGTCAACCGGTCCACAATGACCCAAATAGCGTCAAAGGTCCGTGACACTGGCAATCCCACCACAAAATCCATAGTGATCATATCCCACTTCCACTCATGAATGGGTAAACTCTTCAGTAACCCGCCAGGAACCTGATGCTCAGCCTTCACTAGCTGACACACATCACACCTCGAAACCCAACTAGCTACATCTTTCTTCATCCCGACCCAATGATAGTACCTCTTGAGATCACGGTACATCTTAGTCGCTCCTGGATGAATGGACAACTTGCTCGCATGAGCCTCTCTCAGAATCTCCTGTCTCAACTCCTCATCCTTGGGCACACAAACCCGACCGTGCACCAAGATAGTATCATTATCTGAGACCTGATACTCTGAATCCACATCCTTAGAGGCATTCACCAGCCCCAAATCCTTCTCCTGAGCCAACCGCACTCTACTCAGAAGATCTGCTCTATCTACTGCTTCCAAACCCAACGGTTCCTGTGAAACAGCACATAAGCTCAACGCACTGATCTCCCCTACCAGAGACTCCATCTCCTGCTCCTGAGCCGAAGCTACCCTCTTCCGACTCAGAGCATCTGCAACAGTGTTAGCCTTTCCAGGATGATAGGCTATCTCCAAATCATAATCTGCCACAAGCTCCATCCACCGCCTCTGTCTCAAATTCAGCTCAGGCTGAGTGAATATATACTTCAGGCTCTTATGATCTGTAAACACCTGTACCTTTGCACCATAAAGATAAGACCTCCAAATCTTCAGGGCAAAAACTACCGCACCCATCTCCAAATCATGAGTAGGATAGTTGCCTTCATGCACCCGCAACTGCCGCGAAGCATAAGCAATCACCTTCCCATGCTGCATCAGAACACAACCCAATCCAACTCTAGATGCATCTGTATAAACCACATAGGGTTCTCCCTGCTCAGGCAAAGCCAACACTGGTGCAGTAGTCAACATCTCCTTCAGGCTTGCAAAGCCTTCCTCACACTCTTCTGTAACACCCGCAAACCAATTTTTGGTATTTTGGTAAGGGTGTCGATCGACACCCTCTAGTGAGGCATCGATCGACACCAGTTGTGGCCGGTTTGGTCGGTTCAATTTTAATTGTCCGGTTTGGGGAGTTGGTTTAGGGAAAACCCTAACTCGGGTTTTTTAAGAGGGGAGCTCGAGTTTTTCTCCTCTCTTGGCCGCTTTTGTCAAAAACAGAGAGAAAAGAAGTGTTCTTGAGATTGTGAGTGAGATTGTGAGATTTCTTGGCTGTTCTTGAGAGATTGGAGGCTGGGAAGGTGCTAGAAGCTTGCTAGGAGTGAGGGATTCGTCCTTATTGGTCAGAAACTTCCTGCAAAGAGGTGAGTGCATGACCATGGCTTATCTAAGCTAAGATCTCTAGATTCTATGTGATTTGGTGCTTATGTGGTTGTTTCTTTGAGTTCTCTATGTTATTTCGTTGCTGTCTGGGCTGGGTTTGGCTTCTGGGAGTGCAAGGAGCGGATTGGAGAAGCTTGGAGGCGAGATTCGGAGTTTCTGATCGAGGGGAAATCGCTGCTCGGCATCGGTGTCGGTCGACGCCAGTTGGGGTGTCGGTCGACACCAACGCGAGGACGGCTCGGGACTTTAGCGAGTGTCGAACGATGCCATGTGGAGGTGTCGGTCGATGCAAACTAGGGTTTCCGGGAGTGTCGGGCAGGGTGTCGGTCGACACCAGTTTGGTGTCGGTCGACACCAGATGTTCAGTATCGATCGACACCATCTGGTGTCGGTCGACACCCCTTGTTCAGTTACAATGGACGTCGCATGCTTTGTATATGGCCTGGTTTGTTTTATTGGTTGTTGTTTGTGGCATGTAGAGATCTTATTGCTTGTGTGTATAGCCCAGTAGATGGGAGGATTGCCTCACTGAGTGTTTATCAAATACTCATGCATCTCAATTTGTGTTTGTGGTGCAGGTAAAGGCAAAGTGTGATCGTGGAATCAAGGCAATGAAGAGGAGGATGTTCTAGGGACTCGATTGGATGTTGTCTGGCATTGCTAGGTTGCTAGAGTTGGGTCATTAGAAACATTGCTAGGTTGCTGGTTCCTTGTTTCTTGTTGTTTGGATTGATTATTGTTGATGATTTTGGTTATGGGTTTTTTATTGGAGTATTATTGGATATTATGTTGGTATTGTTATTTCCGCTGATGTTTGTGATTGTGGTTAGGTGGCTAGTGGGTATGGGACCACTAGTTGTAGTTCTGTTTATTATATTATTATTTATTAAAAAAAAAAAAAAAAAAGGGTCGGTCGTTTCATTTTGGTATCAGAGCCCTTACGGTTCTAGGTTTGGGTTCACTAGGTTTCTGTTGTAGATGTTTGGGATTGCATGTCTTGATTGATTATGTGAGTTAGTCAATGGTGTGTGGCATGGAGTCCTAGAACATCCTCTTCGAGCCTTCAATGAGATTCCACGGTGAGTTATTGTTATGTTTCTTTGTGTGGTATTGATTTGTTTTCTGCTTGTTAGCCTCTGTTCTTGGAAGATCAGTGGTTAAGGTGTTTGAGTTGTTGGTCGTGGACGGGGACGTGGTCGTGGTCATTGTCGGGCGGGTCCCGAGGCCAGCGAGTGTGTAGTCCAGAGTTCCACGAGGAGGTACGTCAGAGGGTCGCAAGCGTATCAGGAGGGACCAGAGGGGATTAGCCGGTGAGCGTGCCGGGGGTGCTGGGAACCCAGGTGTGGGGTTGCAGCAGGTGGAGCCCAGGGTCGAGATGATCGCTTGGCGGATCTGTTGGCGTGCTGTTGGAGCGGTTACCGAGAGGGGTACCAGTGTAGGCTCCAGTTGTGCCACATGTGGCGGGGTGCAGTCGAGGGCTGCGGATGTTGAGGACTTTCCAACTTACGTTAAGAGGATGGAGCGGTTGTAGATGACCGGTATGAGATTATTCTCAAGAGGTATCGGGCCTAGAGAGGCGGATATGTGGGCATATGCAGTTGGAGCAGATATTTCTCTGCTTGGTGGTTAATCCAGTTGGATATTATAAGTTGAGTGGGCAGGTGTAACATTGCAATGTTATACTCGGACCACAGGAGGTACTTGTGTCGAGAGATGTTTATAGTCGTTAAGGATTGTTGCTCCTGAGGGGATGGTGATTCCCCTGAATACCGATAGCTCGAGGGGTTAAGGGCTCCGAGAGTGGCAGAGGGGATGTTGTTCTCCTGAGGGGATGAGTAGTTCCCCTGATATCGAGATCTCGAAGACGCTGGTCTGAGAGTGAGATCGGTATAACTCGAAGGTTGCGACCTAAGAGTGGAAGAGTTGGGAGCAAGCAATGTATAGAACGTGAGTGTAAACATAACGACAGAATGTAGGCCTCGAGAGTGATGGTGGTTTAATCTTGGATTTTAGGATTATGTTGGCCAGTGGGACAGGGTTTTATGACCAGAGCGGTTATAAATGTTTGGCTGTGCGCCAGGATTGTGAGGCCGGTGGTGCTGGAGTCCCGAGAAGGGGAGTTACAGCAGGTTTGAGCCGGGAAAGGCATGTTTGCCAGATACATAAGTTCACGAGAAGCCTTCATGGAAGGATAAACTAATCGTTGCGACGATACTGGATGAAGTTCATTGGAGATGGACAGGGTTGCTAGATTCAAGGTTTTGGTAATCTTGTTGGAGGGAATAAGTCAAGTGGTTTGAGTAAGCGGCCTGCAAAGCATTTGAAGCGGTGAATCAGAATATGCAAATGTATGGTACTTGTTTGTTTTATTACGTTCGTATTGATGATTTGCTGTGGAGAATTGCCAAGCGGAAAGCTATCTTTGGAATAAGCTAACTTGTGGAAGTTTCCCTAACTGGCAAGTAACTAGAGGTTCTTGGAGGAACAAGAGGGTTGATATTCAGGTGGCGGCGAGTTGATGTCGGCATACTTGAGTATTTGTTTGGTTGAGCTGAGTAAGTAACTAGAGGATTTATGGAGCAAGGGATTCATACGCTCTAGTGTATCACCGTGGAGAGCACCGGTGTTGTTTGTTAAAAAGAAGGACGGAAGTCTCCGCTTGTGTATAAATTAATGGGGTTTGAACCGTTACTGTGAAGAACAAGTATCCTCTTCCCAGAATTGATGAGTTGTTGGATCAGTTGAGGGGTGGTACTTGGTTCTCTAAGGTATATCTAGCGTCGTGTTATCATCAGATACTGATAGATGAGGCAGATGTGAGGAAGACGACTTTCAGGATGAGGTATGGGCATTATGAGTTCGTGGAGATGCCTTTTTGGGTTGACTAACGTGCCAATGGCGTTTAGATTGATGAACAGTGTATTTCAGGAGTTTCAGGACGTGTCTGTCATCTTTTTCGTTGATGATATCCTGGTATTTTCTAAGAGTCCTGAGGAGCATGCAGTGAATTTGAGGGCAGTTCTGGAGAAGCTGCGGGAGCAGAAGTTGTTTGCCAAGTTGAGCAAGTGTAGTTTCTGGCAGCGTGAGATGGGCTTTCTGGGTCACATTGTTTCTGCAGAGGGGGTTTCTGTAGATCCAGAGAAGATTCAGGCTATCAGAGATTGGCCTAGACCGCAGAATGCCACAGAGATCAGAAGTTTTCTTGGGTTGGCAGGTTATTACAGGAGATTTGTGCAGGGGTTTGCAAGCAGAGCACGTCCTATGACTAAGTTGACAGGGAAGGATGTTCCTTTTGTCTGGTCAGAAGAGTGTGAGGAAGGCTTTGCAAGCCTGAAGGAGATGTTGACTACTGCGCCAGTGTTGGCTTTGCCTGAGCAGGGAGAACCCTATGTGGTTTATACAGATGCATCTAGAGTTGGTTTGGGTTGTGTTCTGATGCAGCATGGGAAGGTGATTGCCTATGCTTCGCGACAGTTGCGGGTGCATGAAGGCAACTATCCTACTCATGATTTGGAGATGGGTGCTGTAGTTTTTGCCCTGAAGATTTGGAGATCTTATCTTTATGGTGCAAAGGTGCAGGTGTACACAGATCATAAGAGCCTGAAGTATATATTCACTCAGCCTGAGTTGAATTTGAGGCAGAGGCGGTGGATGGAGCTTGTGGCGGATTATGATTTGGAGATAGCCTATCATCCTGGTAAGGCTAACACGGTTGCAGATGCTCTGAGTCGGAAGAGGGTAGCTTCGGCTCAGGAGCAGGAGATGGAGTCACTGGTAGGGGAGATCAGTGCTTTGAGCTTGTGTGCTGTTTCACAGGAACCGTTGGGTTTGGAAGCAGTAGATAGAGCAGATCTTCTGAGTAGAGTGCGGTTGGCTCAGGAGAAGGATTTGGGGCTGGTGAATGCCTCTAAGGATGTGGATTTAGAGTATCAGGTCTCAGATAATGGTACTATCTTGGTGCACGGTCGTGTGTGTGTGCCCAAGGATGAGGAGTTGAGACAGGAGATTCTGAGAGAGGCTCATGCGAGCAAGTTATCCATTCATCCAGGAGCGACTAAGATGTACCGTGACCTCAAGAGGTACTATCATTGGGTCGGGATGAAGAAGGATGTGGCTAGTTGGGTTTCGAGGTGTGATGTGTGTCAGCTAGTGAAGGCTGAGCATCAGGTTCCTGGCGGGTTACTGAAGAGTTTACCCATTCCTGAGTGGAAGTGGGATATGATCACCATGGATTTTGTGGTGGGTTTGCCAGTGTCACGGACCTTTGATGCTATTTGGGTCATTGTGGACCGGTTGACTAAGTCAGCACATTTTCTGGCCATTAAGAAGACTGATGGAGCAGCGGTCTTGGCTAAGAAGTATGTGAGGGAGATTGTCAGGTTGCATGGGGTGCCAGCGAGCATTGTGTCTGATAGGGATTCTAAGTTCACTTCGGTGTTCTGGAAGGCATTTCAGGCAGAGATGAGCACTAAGGTGCATATGAGTACAGCTTATCATCCCCAGACAGATGGACAGTCTGAGAGGACGATCCAGACGCTGGAGGATTTGCTGAGGATGTGTGTGTTGGATTGGGGTGGCCATTGGGCAGATCACCTGAACCTGGTAGAGTTTGCTTACAACAACAGTTACCAGGGGAGTATCAAGATGGCTCCTTATGAGGCTTTGTATGGGAGACCATGTCGTACACCATTATGCTGGACTCAGGTGGGGGAGAGGAGCATGTTTGGTGCTAGTTTTGTTCAGGAGACCTCAGAGAAGATTCGGGTTCTCAAGCTGAACATGAAGGAGGCTCAGGATAGGCAGAGGAGTTATGCTGATAAGAGGAGGAGAGATCTTGAGTTTCAGGTAGGAGACAGAGTGTACCTCAAGATGGCCATGTTGCGGGGTCCGAACAGGTCATTGTCAGAGACTAAGTTGAGTCCGAGGTATATGGGTCCATTCAGAGTGATTGAGCGGGTTGGACCAGTGGCATATAGATTGGAGTTACCTGAGGTGATGCGTGCATTCCATAAGGTTTTCCATGTGTCTATGTTGCGGAAGTGTCTCCGTGAGGGAGAGGAGGTGTTGGCTAAGATTCCTGAGGATCTTCAGCCTAACATGACTTTGGAGGCGAGACCAGTGAGGGTTCTCGAGAGGAGGATCAAGGAACTTCGGAAGAAGAAGATTCCTTTGATGCGAGTCCTGTGGGACTGTGATGGTGTTGAGGAGCAGACTTGGGAGCCTGAGGCAAGGATGAAGGCAAGGTTCAAGAAGTGGTATGAGAAGCAAGCCGCGACTTGAGCTTGTTTAGCCTGGTCCCATCTGTAATCCGTGGCTGGAGCGGGAATGGAGTATTCCAGCCCATCTCTCTTGTTACTCGGTCGCTTGGGGTGGTTGGTTGTGCGACTCAGTAACAAGATGAGGTGGTGTTTGGGGTACAAAGTTTCCGTGAGGCGGGGTTGTGAAGAGAAGTTTCCAAAAGTGGAAAGTTTCCAAAAATGGAAAGTGCTAAATATGGAAAGTTTTACGGAAGTTAGAATTTGTCCATTTTAGCGGTGGGAAGCCTCAGAGGGGCTTTGTGGCCTTTGTGGCGGACTTTCGAGTCAGGGTGCATGTGAGTGGCGGTCTTTTTAGACAGTGTGTGTAGCCTTTGTGGCGGGCTTTTAGCCAATTGTTGGCCTTTCTGGCGGGCTGTTTAGCCAGAGTGTCTTTGTGACGGTCCTTCGGGACAGATGGTCTTTGTGACGGTCCTTCGGGACAGATGGTCTTTGTGACGGTCCTTCGGGACATATGGTCTTTGTGACGGTCCTTCGGGACAGATGGTCTTTGTGACTGTCCTTCGGGACAGACGGTCTTTGTGACGGTCCTTCGGGACAGATGGTCTTTGTGACGGTCCTTCGGGACGAGTGGCCTTGGTGGCGGTCCTCTTTAGGACATTTGTTTTGGCCTTGGTGGCGGTCCTTGTTAGGACATTTTGATGGCCTTTGTGGCGGCCCTTGTGGCGTGTGTATGATCCTTGTGTGGTCATGAGGTATCCCGGTGAGGGGATATGTGGTTGGTAGGACATTGAGATGTCTCTACGCGAGCCACGGGAAGGAAACCTGGGTAGGGATAGGACTCAAACGTGTTCAGAATCGTTTGCTCGCGACTCTTGGGGGACTTAGTTTCTCCTAGTACTGCTATATTCAGAGACTTTGTGGCTCGGGAGTATGGTTGGTATATCGACTTCGGATGACGATCCGGGGGCGCGCTGTAGGGTGGCAACCCGAGAGACGAGTTTGGGCTTTTCCTTATATATTATGGCATGCGGGCTTAGGCCTGATGAGGAGCCAACATTGGGATGCAAACTTAGGTCTGATGATGAGCCGATGAAACTCAGGGTCTAGGCCTATGAGTAAAGGAAAGTCCAAAAAGTCAAGAGCAAATGACGCCTGGAGCGTGAGTCTATCGCCTAGAGGTGACCTTCTGTAGATCAGTCGGAGGAGTGCGGGCCGTGGAGACGGTTGCACGGGAGTCCTTGACTGATGGTTGTGTGAGATTCGAGGATGAATCTAGTTTGGTGGGGGAGAATTGTAACACCCTCTAGTGAGGCATCGATCGACACCAGTTGTGGCCGGTTTGGTCGGTTCAATTTTAATTGTCCGGTTTGGGGAGTTGGTTTAGGGAAAACCCTAACTCGGGTTTTTTAAGAGGGGAGCTCGAGTTTTTCTCCTCTCTTGGCCGCTTTTGTCATAAACAGAGAGAAAAGAAGTGTTCTTGAGATTGTGAGTGAGATTGTGAGATTTCTTGGCTGTTCTTGAGAGATTGGAGGCTGGGAAGGTGCTAGAAGCTTGCTAGGAGTGAGGGATTCGTCCTTATTGGTCAGAAACTTCCTGCAAAGAGGTGAGTGCATGACCATGGCTTATCTAAGCTAAGATCTCTAGATTCTATGTGATTTGGTGCTTATGTGGTTGTTTCTTTGAGTTCTCTATGTTATTTCGTTGCTGTCTGGGCTGGGTTTGGCTTCTGGGAGTGCAAGGAGCGGATTGGAGAAGCTTGGAGGCGAGATTCGGAGTTTCTGATCGAGGGGAAATCGCTGCTCGGCATCGGTGTCGGTCAACGCCAGTTGGGGTGTCGGTCGACACCAACGCAAGGACGGCTCGGGACTTTAGCGAGTGTCGAACGATGCCATGTGGAGGTGTCGGTCGATGCAAACTAGGGTTTCCGGGAGTGTCGGGCAGGGTGTCGGTCGACACCAGTTTGGTGTCGGTCGACACCAGATGTTCAGTATCGATCGACACCATCTGGTGTCGGTCGACACCCCTTGTTCAGTTACAATGGACGTCGCATGCTTTGTATATGGCCTGGTTTGTTTTATTGGTTGTTGTTTGTGGCATGTAGAGATCTTATTGCTTGTGTGTATAGCCCAGTAGATGGGAGGATTGCCTCACTGAGTGTTTATCAAATACTCATGCATCTCAATTTGTGTTTGTGGTGCAGGTAAAGGCAAAGTGTGATCGTGGAATCAAGGCAATGAAGAGGAGGATGTTCTAGGGACTCGATTGGATGTTGTCTGGCATTGCTAGGTTGCTAGAGTTGGGTCATTAGAAACATTGCTAGGTTGCTGGTTCCTTGTTTCTTGTTGTTTGGCTTGATTATTGTTGATGATTATGGTTATGGGTTTTTTATTGGAGTATTATTGGATATTATGTTGGTATTGTTATTTCCGCTGATGTTTGTGATTGTGGTTAGGTGGCTAGTGGGTATGGGACCACTAGTTGTAGTTCTGTTTATTATATTATTATTTATTAAAAAAAAAAAAAAAAAGGGGTCGGTCGTTTCATCTTCTGACCAGACAAAAGGAACATCCTTCCCTGTCAACTTAGTCATAGGACGTGCTCTGCTTGCAAACCCCTGCACAAATCTCCTGTAGTACCCTGCCAATCCAAGGAAACTCCTGATCTCTGTGGCATTCTGCGGTCTAGGCCAATCTCTGATAGCCTGAATCTTCTCTGGATCTACAGAAACCCCCTCTGCAGAAACAATGTGACCCAGAAAGCCCATCTCACGCTGCCAAAAACTACACTTGCTCAACTTGGCAAACAACTTCTGCTCCCGCAGCTTCTCCATAACTGCCCTCAAATGCACTGCATGCTCCTCAGGACTCTTAGAATAGACCAGAATATCGTCGATGAAAATGATGACAGATACATCCAGAAACTCCTGAAACACACTGTTCATCAATCTCATAAACGCTGCTGGCGCGTTAGTCAATCCGAAAGGCATCACCACAAACTCATAGTGCCCATATCTCGTCCTGAAAGCAGTCTTCCTCACATCTGCCTCATCTATCGGTATCTGATGATAACCCGACGCCAGATCTACCTTGGAGAACCAAGTAGCACCCCTCAACTGATCCAACAACTCATCGATCCTAGGAAGAGGATACTTGTTCTTCACAGTGACCCGGTTCAAACCCCGATAATCAATACACAACCGGAAATTCCCATCCTTTTTCTTCACAAACAACACCGGCGCTCCCCACGGTGATACACTAGGACGGATGAATCCCTTACTCAACAAATCTTCTAGCTGCTTCTTCAGCTCTGCCATCTCTGCTGGAGCCATTCTGTAAGGAGCCTTGGATAACGGTGTCGTCCCCGGTTCCAGTTCAATGGTAAAGGGATCCGACCGAGATGGTGGTAATCCCTGCAAAGACTGAAACACATCTTCAAACTCTTCCACTACTGGAATACCGCTAACCGTAGATTTCCCCACTGACTCCGGCATAGATATAGTAACCAGATAAGCCTCACGGCCCTTCTCGATCATCTTCCCAGCCTGAATGGCTGAGATCACGAGACTCCCCGAAGTCGGTCTAATACCCTGAAAAACCAACTTCCCTCCTGAACGCTCAAACTCCACTCTACCCCGATGGCAATCCAAATGCACCCTATGCCGATGCAACCAATCCATCCCGAGAATAAGATCATACAGCTCCACTAGACTGATAAGCAAATCTGCTGGCCACGACTCTCCTGCGATCTGAATATCAATTCCTCTAGCTCGTCCAATCACTCTCAGGAACTCGCCTCCCGCAACCCTGACAACTCCTGCACGCTCTCCAGGATCCCCGCTGATCCCCGCACACTCTGCACACTCTGGAGTAATGAAGCTATGCGAAGCTCCAGAATCAAACATAACATGGGACTTAAACCCGCCCACCAACAAGGTCCCTACACAAACCTCATGTGTTGAGAACCTAACACTTTATCACAGGAAACATATACAATCTGAACCTACTAAAATTCACAAAGTTTAAGTACCAGAAAATATACCTGTGATCGCCCCGGCACTGGTTCCACCAGTCTCAGCTGTCGTGTAAACCCGAGGCCCCTGCTCAATCCGTGCCACCTGCTGACCACCAGGCTGCACCTGCTGCAACGCTGCCACGGCTGCCGGCTGCAACTTGGGACAAAAAGGCCTGATGTGCCCTGTCTCCCTACAGTGATAACATACCCGAGGTCCTGTCGACGGAACACTCCTCTTGGGACAACTAGCAACCCTGTGATCTCTGCTCCCACAACCGAAGCAACCTGCACCACTCGGCTTCTGCGTAGCCTCCCACTTCCTCTTGGTTCCCTGAGCATGCCTACCGCCCCTGCTAGAACCACCCTGCTGCTGATCCTTACTAGGCTGAACTGCTGGAGTAACCGACACTGACTGTGCCCGGATATCCTCCTCAATCTCTGCTGCAGTCTCAACCAGCTCTGCACGCGTAGCATAGTACCTCCCTCTACAATGAAATCTCAAATCATCCCGTAGAGCTCTCATGAACCTCCTGACCTGAGCCTCCTCAGACTCCATGGCCCGACCCCCATAACATAGAAGTCGATAGAACTCCAAGTCCAGCTCCCGCACTGACCGCGTCCCCTGAGATAACTGAAGGAACTGCACCTCCAACCGGTCCAATGCCTCCCTAGGAAAATACTTGCGGTTGAACTCCAAGACGAAGTCAGCCCAAGTCATCTCCCTCTGCACCCTCCTAGCAACCACGGATCTCCACCACAACTCAGCATCACCACCCAAAAAGTAGACCCCTATGTCCACCCAAAACTCCACAGGACATCTCAGAGTATGGAAGTTACGTTCCACACTCGTCCTCCAAGCATCCGCAGCTGTAGGATCTGTACCACCCAAAAACCTCTCAGTGAACAGACCCTTCATCTCCTTGAGCATAGCCAAATAACGTCCATGCTCTCCCACATCCGCAACCACTGGCTGCCGCTCCTCCGCCACCACTGGTGGCACTACCTGAGCCCGAGCCGGTACCACAGGTGGTAACCGCTCTAACACATGTGCTAGCAAAGCCGCAATGTCAACACCAGGGACTCCACCCGCTGGGACCCCCACACCCGGGACCCTAGCATCACCGGCCACTGGAGCATCAATACCGCCCCCTCCTGCCACACTCACGGAATCCCCCGGAACATCCTGCGACTCGCCAACACCCTCAGCTGTCACACTCTGGTCCTCGGTCTCACTAACCACTGGGGCTCTACCCCTACCACGACCACGTCCGCGACCACGTCCGCGTCCACGACCTCGACCAGTCACAGCATCCTCTCTAACCATCTGCACTACCATGAACAGAAGGCTAAGCAAACAATTTCTATTATAACACAGAAACATAAACTCACCGTGGAATCACACACTCGGCTCGAAGAGGATGTTCTAGGACTTCATGCCACACACAATTGACTAACTCACATAATCAATCAAGACATGCAATCCCAAACATCTACAACAGAAACCTAGTGAACCCAAACCTAGAACCGTAAGGGCTCTGATACCAAAATGAAACAACCGACCTTTTTTTTTTTTTTTTTTAATAATAAATAATAAATATAATATATTAAAATAAACTACAGCTAGTGGTCCCATATCCACTAGTCACCTAACCACAACACATTCAACAGCGGAATAACATAATCAATATCCAATAATAAACCAATAATAAACCAGTATTATAGCAAGGCAATATCTCAATACCAAACAACAAGAAACATGAAACCAGCAACCTAGCAATGTTTCTAATGACTCAACTCTAGCACCCTAGCAAATGCCAGACAACATCCAATCGAGTCCCTAGAACATCCTCCTCTTCATTGCCTTTGATTCCACGATCACACTTTGCCTTTACCTGCACCACAAACACAAATTGAGATGCATGAGTATTTGATAAACACTCAGTGAGGCAATCCTCCCATCTACTGGGCTATACACACAAGCAATAAGATCTCTACATGCCACAAACAACAATCAATAAAACAAACCAGGCAATATACATAGCATGCAACGTCCATCGTAACTGAACAAGGGGTGTCGACCGACACCAGATGGTGTCGATCGACACTGACTATCTGGTGTCGACCGACACCAAACTGGTGTCGACCGACACCCTGCCCGACACTCCCGAAAACCCTAGTTTGCGTCGACCGACACCTCCACATGGCATCGTTCGACACTCGCTAAAGTCTCGAGCCGTCCTCGCGTTGGTGTCGACCGACACCCCAACTGGTGTCGACCGACACCGATGCCGAGCAGCGATTTCCCTCGATCAGAAACTCCGAATCTCGCTTCCAAGCTTCTCCAATCCGCTCCTTGCACTCCCAGAAGCCAAACCCAGCCCAGACAGCAACGAAATATCATAGAGAACTCAAAGAAACAACCACATAAGCACCAAATCACATAGAATCTAGAGATCTTAGCTTAGATAAGCCATGGTCATGCACTCACCTCTTCCAAGAAGATTCTGACCAATAAGAACGAATTCCCTCACTCCTAGTAAGCTTCTAACACCTCCCCAGCCTTAGATCTCCCAAGAACAGAAAGGAATCTCTCAATCTCTTCCCAAAAGCTCAAGAACACTCTCTCTTTTGTTTTTCTCTCAAAAACGGCGACTAACTCCAAATAACACGACCCTAGGTCGTTTTCTACCTCTAAAAACTCGATTTAGGGATTCCCTAAACCAACCACGCAAACCGGACAATTAAAATTGAACCGACCAAACCGGCCACAACTGGTGTCGATCGACACTCCCCCTGTGGTGTCGATCGACACCCTTACCAAAATACCAAAAATTGGTTTGCGGGTGTTACAACAATAATTTTAAAAACAATACTATAGCTTTATAGTTTATTTGATATTTTCCTTTTAACATAAACAGAATTATACATATATTAAGTACAATATATTTTTATTTTATTGTTAATTTAATAAAATAACCCTAAAACTAGTCCCCGATTAATCCCCGTTTAATTTCCGATTTTCTCGCTAGGCGCTAAGCCCACCTCGACTGTCCGACTAGCGCCTAGCAATTTTTAAAACAAGGGATATATCATATATCCAATGGGTTTTTTTTTTTTAGCAACCATCCCATTGTTTTTTTTGTCAACTATCCAATTGTTTCTTTTCTCTTTTTTTATTAATTAACAGGAGACTTTCTTTTGTGAGCTGTTAATTTTTTATGTTATGTTCGAGAGCTATACATATCCTATATTAATAACTAGATGTATGAATCTCATATATATAAATATATAATTAAGTAACAAAGCATAAGATTGTAAAATTATGATCTTTGGAATATATTTGAAAATGAAAAGGTTTAGAAATTTGATAGTTAAGTGAGTTTTATTCGTCAACAATGGTAAGATCAGTAAATAATTTTTGATATAGAATTTTGAAGTAGAACTGGAAACTATACTATCAATTGTATCTCAACTGAACTATAATATCTGTATCTCAACAAAATATGTATACCTATAAATATATGTATACTTATAAAAATATATCGCTTTTTATAGTTTAGTTGACCCCGGTAAGATCAATTTCTGGGGCCATCACTATGCACTAATACATTGAGTGAGACAACTAGAAAAAATCCTAAGCTGAAAGCCTAATAGCAGACTAATGATCTGGTATGTGTAAAAGCATGTATTCATGACATTCACAATAATTAAAATCACCGTGGAAACAGTTGGACACTAATTTTTAAAACTAGTATAGTCTAAACTCTTCAACCACCATTTAAAACTTTACATGCAAGTGTTAATTAAATAAGAATACATCAAGCATGATAATAGGGATGAGTTTCTTTCTTAATGGTATGTGTCACAGTCACACCATTTAGCAAAGACTTTTGGTTTTGGAAATCAATTAACTTCAAGACTTAAATTTGTCTAAAGTCTTTTAAATATTTCAAAATAACTCTTCCCAAAATCAATATAAGTAGAGAAAGGAAGCACCCTCTTAGTTTGTATCACCACCACAACAAAGCACCAACAAACAAAGAAACACAGCTAGAGAAAGCATTTTGTTAAAAGACTTTGAGACCAAAAATGTCTTCTGATGAGAATCAGGGAACCCCAGCCTCCGTGGTAAAAGCTGCGTACTGGTATCCAGATGGAGAGACCCCTGAGGCCATAACTTCGGCCGAAACCATTCCCTCAGCTCTCTTCACTCACATTTTCTGCGCCTTCGCAGATATCGCGACTGACAGCTACAGAGTTTATATCCCCCCAAAGCACGAGTACATGTTTTCCACTTTCACTGACACTGTCAAGATAAACAACGACCAGGTGCAGACCCTCTTGTCGATCGGCGGAAGAAATGGAAACAATTCTGCGTTTGCGTCCATGGCAAGTAAACAGCTGCTTCGCACAATGTTCATTGATTCTTGGATATGGATCGCTAGATCTTACGGATTCCATGGTCTCGATTTATCATGGGAGTACGGTACTCCGAGTACCCAAACAGTGATGCTGAGATGAACGACTTTGGGGACCTAGTTAGAGAAATGCGAGATGCGGTTGACGCCGAGTACTCGCTCACCAACCGACCGATTTTGCTGTTGACGGCTGCCGTTTACTACTCCCCGGTCTACAAGAAGTTTACCTACCCTGTTGAAGTGATGAAAGATAGCTTGGATTGGGTTAATATCATAGCCTATGATTTTTGCGCTCCGTCCAGTATTACCCCTGGTCTGCCCGCTTGTCTTTATAATCCATGGGATGAAGGTATAATGTTTATATTATAAACATAACTGAATTATTTCCCTACGACCCAAATATGAGTATTTTTTGCTTAAACTCAAATAAAATTTGGTTGACAGATCCATGCGGAGACTCTGGTTTGAAACAGTGGATTAAGGCCGGACTTCCAGAGAGGAAAGCAGTCTTTGGATTCTCATACCTTGGCTTGTCCTGGTCCTGGAATGCCGAAGACGACAAGGATCACGGTAATGATGCTGCAGCCATCACCCGAGGGGGAGTAGCATTGTCACCTAACGGAAATTTTACAGCATCGCAAGCATGGGATGCTTAATACACAACCATCGGAGGAGTTCCACAACGGAAAAAAAAGTGAATGAAAAAATAAATAGATAAAAGACGAGTGAAGAATAAAGGGAAACACGTTTGCTTATGTTTTCAAAGTTTACAAGTCTAGTAAAGAATTTGGGTTGAGCAAAGTAAAAGAGTTATTAGTTCTGGGCATAAAATAAAAAGATTAGACAAAGAAAAGAAAATAAAAACATTTAAGATCTCTAGAGTCCTGAAAAGAAAATAAAAAGAACCATAGTGATAATAAATATTTCTCAATCCGCTAGAATGATAAGAAGTGAACTCCTCCTAAGACTAAGTGTAAAGAGTTTGAGATGATATTTCTGATAAAGGGTAGAGATAGGACCAACTTCTGGGTTAGAATGTTAGGGCTGAGTTTCCTTGGGGACCTTTGGGTAGACAGGACGCTGCTCTTGTATGTATCAGTTGGTTTCAACCTTTAGCTTTCTTTTAAGTTCAACTCCTTTTCATGAGAGAACCTTGTTCTGTATTGATAAAACCACTTGAGAAGGAGACCACATTTGTCTCTAACCTTTTACCTTAACCAAATGAGTTTGACGACATTGCATAGCTTGATTCACGGTTCTTTGTTAATAAATGTTAAAGGGAGTGATTGATAGGATTGCATCTGTAAATTAAAGAAATAAAGTTGCTTCACCATGCATCATAGAACTAAAAACAAGGACCTTGATTCTAACTATTTTATTCAGCATGTTTTAGGTTCTGAGACCCCATCTTCACACTTCTCTTCCATACTTTGTTCTTGATTGGTTGCTTGAGGGCAAGCAAAGAATAAGTTTGGGGGAGTTGATATGTCTATATTTTTCCTCTCCTTAGCATCTATTTGTCATGCATTTAGCTAGGATAACTAGTTGTTTTGCATCATTTTCTAGCCTCTTTTATACACTTTGCATATTTAGGTAGTTCTTGCATCATCCTTGCATACATCGTGCATCTCGGAGTATTTCAGGTATCTAGAAGACGTCAGAAACGCACCAGTCAAACTACCAGTAGAACTACCAGTCGAACTACCAGTCAAACTACCAGTCGAAATACCGGTCAAACTAACAGTCGAGCCACCAGTCGAGCCACCAGTCGAGACACCAGTCGAACCACCAGTCGAACTACCAGTCGAACCACCAGTCGAGCCAGCCTCCTTGCGCATCATTCGAGCCACCTGGGTCGAGGCACGATGAGATTGCATTCCACTCGACGCACACTGACTCGATCAAACATGTCAGGAAGGAAGACGCTCCATCTCACACGTTTCAGGAGATTCCAAAACCGACTATTTACCTTGTCATTTTATGTTTTAGGACTTTCCATGTCTGACTATATATACATTTTGTTAAGTCTTTGCCAAGACATCTTTTATCTCGTTTCTGTTCTTTTCCATGAAGGTTTTACATAGCCACCTAAACGTTTTGAGACTTTGTATCCCAATATCTTTTAATTTATTCAGTTTTTGCATTTGATTTCTTCTACAAAGTTGTTCTTCCCATTTTTATCTATCTAATGATGTTTGATTCAATGTTTTCTGAGTTTATATCGTTGATGATGATTTCTATATCCGAGTAGTGTTAGAGTTCATGGGGATGGGATAGACTAGGTGGAGGATCTTAGGATGTAGAGTGTTTAAGCTTTGATTTGTATGATTCCCTTCTGGAATAGAGTTAGAAATACTAGTTTCTCTTTGATCAATTGGAACTAGGTCTTGGAAATTTCCACACCCAAAAGGTGTTCGATGAAATGTCTGACCAACTAGTGCCAGAGACTTACATGCCTAGCCTAAGAGATTAGTTGTCTATGATGTTTGTTGATGTGAATGAACTTGTTTGTCATGCCTGCTTGATCATGTTTCTCTAGCTAGAGCTAGGTTTGGAAGTGGTTGAGTCTGAGTAGCTTTTGTCAAGAGATTAGATTAGCTAAATCATGATGTCCATTGCTTAGGGATAGTTTGCATGTGGCATGTTAAACACTTTGTAGACTACGATACTCCACCGACATCAATTACTCCCACCCTTAGGACTTCTATCTTTTGATTGATATTGCATTCCTGAGACCGTTTTGCATCTTGCTATTTAGTTCTCGTTTAGACTCGATTTCATTTTTAGTCACGTTTACTTCTTGTCATACATTTTCGTTTCTAGTTTTGTAACTCATTTCCGTTTTGCATTATTCTCATTCAAGGATTGTTAGACAAAAAAAATCACTCTTAGATATGGCTTGACTTGTGATTACTTGATTGCATCTTGATTGCTAGCATCATCCCATTTGGATTGACACCTTAAGTACTACAACACATAAGGTTAATTGAACCTGCTAGGATATACAAAAATCTTAGTATCAATTTGGCGTCGTTGCCATTTGGGATTCGTTTTGCTACATTTAAGATTTCAAGTTTTGCAAGATTAAGTTATGTTACATTTATCATTCTGAGTCCTAAGTTGCTTTGGTTGTCTGCTTATTTGTTTTGCATATGAGGTACTTGTTGATTGCAACCTTGCATGCACACCAAGGCTCTGACTCCGTGCTCCCAGTAACAACGTTACATCTTCACTATTGCACAGCCACCAGCCTAACCCTTCCAAAGGATCTGATGCCTTTTAAGATCCATCGATCTGGCACCAGGGAACGGGGATCCGGACCTCCAAGGTTAAAGGATCAGAAAGGGTTGAAGTGGAAGACCTCGCTTCCTCCCATAACAACTTATCAGTAACTGCCTGATTAAGAACATCACATTGCTCTGCCTCAATACCCTGAAAAACTTTTTTATTCCTATCTTTCCAGATAGACCATACGATCCATGGTAGGCAAAAAATAATATCCGAGATAGCCGACTGGGACGACGCCCGCCAAATTAGGAAATCTAGATTTGAAAAAAGAGAACCAAAGGGGAATCCATCAATGCATATATCTAGTGGGGACAAATCCCAAATCTGACGCGATCGGGGGCACTCAAAAAGAGCATGATTGATAGTCTCCACCGCCGAGCCATAACGTGTACATAGAGGATCACACCGGACACCCTGATGAGCCAAGCGTTCCAACACAGGAAGGGAGCCGGAAGCAATCTGCCAGAAAAAGTGTTGGATCTTTGGGGGAACCTGAAATTTCCAAGCCTGAGCCCAAAGAGGCGTGCACGTCGGCCCATATTCTACCTCTTTTATTAAATCACGGACGAGCCGGTAACCAGATTTAACCGAATATTTCCCTGATTTAGTATAATGCCAGATCAGTTTATCCGGTTTAAAGGATTTACTAATCTCCATAGATAAAATGATTTGTATATCTGTCAGATCCATAAACTCCTCTAGGATTGGCATATGCCACTCCTTCGTAGTTGGATTAATCAAATGGTTGACCATTAGATTGGGATGTAACTGCCGACCTCGACCATTTACTGGTCTCGGCTAAATATTCGGAATCCACGGTTCTCGCCACACCGAGACATTACATCCTGAACCTATCGCCCGCCAAGATCCATGTTCCACCAAAGCCTTGGGCCTGATTGGTTCAAACGCAGCGTTTACGGTTGCGGTTGCGAGAGATTGCGGAAGCGGACGATTGCGGTTTCAAGCGTTATTAAGCGTTTTGAATGACTGGTTTAGCATTTTAAAATGGGTGCGTTTGCGGGAGTTTAACGATTGGTTGACCAACGGTTGCATTAGCGGTTAAAACATAATAAATGTAATATATAATTATTTAAATGTTTAAAAACACCAAAAACTTTATTAAATTTGATTTATAATTAAATATATTTAAAAATACTAAAATAATTATTCAAAAATAAATAAATTTCATATTGAAACACTTATTACTTTATGCATTTGGCTTTTCATCCAAAATTTAATCAAGTAATGTGATAAATGACAAAACTTATGCTTTAGATTATAGATCTTCTCTGCTAAATCTCACACACTCAATATGTTCCTTACATTGAATTACAAGGTTAAGGTAAATTAATTATGAAAGAGTAAAGAAGAGTCATTGGTAATTTGTTTTAATGTTTTAACAAATAATCTTATTTTCTTAAACTTCTAATGAAATGTTATATTTTTTTTAGATTTAATGGAACGTATGTGCGATGTGCAAATAGTTTTACATCATATTTTTTGGTTTTTTGTTAATTGGAATCTTATTTTCTTGTAATTGTTTATATTCTAATCTCCTCAATCGAATTTGTACTTCAATTTCTCTCATCTTTTATGGGTACAATGGTTAGGTTGAAGATATAAGGAAAAAAAAATTCGTGTTTTTGACTTTTTTGTTTAAAAAAAACAAAATTTCCAACCGCAAACGCTTGCGGGTAGCAGCTTTTGGAATTCAGTGGTTGGAAGCGATTGGGAACAGTTGGAAGCGATTGGGAGCAGTTGGAAGCGATTGGAAGCGATTTGTGTGATTGGCACCAATCGCTAGCAGCCGCTACCATCCACAAAAGCAACATTTGCGGGAGGTAGCGGAAGAACCTATCAACACCGCCAAAAAAAGTATATTATAAGTTATAACATGCAAATTGATGCATACACGCATATTGGTTTTTATGTTTCAATCGCGCGAGCTGTTTAGGACCACCAATTGGTTAGAGATTCTCCAAATTTGTCTTCTAATATAATACTCTCTTTGTTTCATAATATAATATATTAAGAGAAGTATTTTTGTTTCATAATATAGAATATTCCAACTTTCTATGCAATTTTAAAATTAATTTTATATTTTTTATTATGTAGTTTTGTTTATAATTTGTTAAACTTTTTAAAAATTACTATTTTTTAATATATATATATTTTAATTAAAATATTTTATATTTTAAAACAGAAGAAATATTATTTTTATCGATAAGAGTCGATCTATAATCAATTTCTATTATGCGAATAACACAAATAATGACCAGTATAATCATCATTGAACGATGCTTCATAAAATATCTAATATCGAGTCGCGATATTATTGTAATGCATGTCAACTAGTATATTGTTTAACAAATAGACTCGTTAGAATTATAGAGTATAACTAAGTCTTTTTATTTTATTTTCTTGATTAATAACACATTCAATGTTTTAAACTAATAATAATAATAAACTTATTTTTGTTACTTTAATCAAGTCTTTATTTTTGTTACTTTTATTTACAAGATGTATGCCGCCACGCACATATATTAGAGCACGTTTTATTGTATTTGACACATTCAACGATATATACTACTAGTATAATTTCATTTATAGTACAATACGATCATATATAATAACAAGAAAAAGGAAAATAAATCACTCAATTTTCAGTTTACACAATTAAGATTATATAAAGACTATGATACAGTCTTTAACTTCTTTTCTTTTTAGCGAAATTAGCCGTACTACTTATTAGCGCACATTTATATAAATCAGAGTAAGTCTTCATAAGTTAATAAGGTTTGGATAAATCAATATAATTTAAAATCAGATTTTGTACAATAGATAAACATAGGGGTAAGAAAACGGACAGTAATCTCTAATACCCCTATTCATCAAAACAATTTCTCAAAAACCCCTCAATGGTAAAAAAACAATATTACCTTTAATGAAGGTTGTTAAAGGTTAAATATAATTAAATCGGTAAATATTCAACGAAAAACACAATAGCTCAGTGGTTGCGAGTTCCATGCGCACCTGCGCGTCGAGAGTTCGAATCCTACTATGCGGGGTACAACTAGGGTGCAACTGGTACAACTAGGGTGTGACGGATACAACTAAGATGCGATGGGTACAACTAGAGGTACAACTTAAGGGATATCCAGTACAACTGGATGTAGTTGTACGTTCAATTTTCTTTTCGAAATTGTTAGAGGATAGTTTCGTCATTTCATTAAAGAAGGGGGTAGTGAAAATAAGTGGAGGTGATGCAGAAAAGAATTTCTGGTATAGGGACACGAGAGAATTAAATCCGTAAGAAAACTGACCATATGTGATATGTCACCTAATTAATTACAAATCCGACATATGAAACTGAAATATTCAGAGATGTGTGACATATTCGTTCATCGATTATCCGTTAAATTTGCAAGAAACTAATTTGTGTTATTTTTAAGTATCCCTCTATATTTAATTTGACCAGTTTTAAAATGTTTAGATATATGGACTATAAACGAGTCTTCAAATTAAACTATTATATGGACTATAACCGAGTCTATTTTTATTGTATTCTCTCTATTATATATTGGAAGACTTTACTTTAGTTGATTTCTTAGAGAGTTTGAAAATTGTGCATGAATTATAGATAATTGTATGGGATTTGTGTAAATGATTCACAAGATCGATCTATCTAAATATTTCCTTTAAATTTTTGTAAGAAACTTATTTGTGTTATTTTAAATAACCCATCTATATTTAATTGACCAGTTTGAAATAGTTTTAATATGAAGTCTAATCCCAATACGGCAATACTATTGTAATGCATGCGAATTGTTAATTAAATAAATAGACTTGTTAGATATATCAAGTTTTATTAACAGGAGACTTTTGTTTGTGAGCTATTCATTTTTGTATGTTTATGTTGGAGAGCTATACATATCCTATATCAATAACTAGATATATAAATCTCAGACATATATATATATATATAATTAAGTAACAAAGCATAAGATGGTAAAATAATGATCTTTGGAATATATTTGAAAATGTAAAGGTTTAGAAATTTGATAGTTAAGTGATTTTTTCCGTCCATAAAAGTAAGATCTGTAGATAATTTCCAGATATAGAATTATGATGTAGATTTCAAAACTATACTATCAAAATCGGTGATAAAAAAAGTTGACACAACAAAAATTATACTTGAAAATATAAAAGTTTGATCAATATTTATTGAAAAAGATAATATATATAAATATGATATTTTAAATTAATAAATTACTGAACATATCTAACCACAATATTATTGTAAAGCATGTGAAGTTGTGCACCAATACATTGTGAGATAAATAGAGAAATCCTAAGCTGAAAAATACCAGATTAGTGATCAGATATGTATAAAGCATTCATGACATTCATGGATAATTAAAATCACCGTGGAAATAGTCGGATCGGCCATAAATTAGGTTTGATACGTTACAAGAAATCATATATATGAAAAGAGGCCGATTCTCTCCATACAAGTGACACGTCATCTCATCAGGTAAAGACACGTGTAACTCTTAAAATTGGTTCACCTTCCATAGGTTACGTCTATTTAGGGATTCTAAACTGCTAGGTAGCCAACCTAACATCGATTTGTACAAAAAATTCCTTCCACTTTTTAACAATCACCATAAGTTGAAAACGCCTTCGTCAGTGAGATTCTTAAGATCTCTCACTTCGTGTAAATAGCATTCCCTCCTTTGAAAACCCAAACATCCTCACAACAAAAATTGCATTGCTTCTCACCAAGATGAAGAAGAAAGTATGCCGGACGGCCCGCTGGTACAAAGTAATCTCGTCGATCAGTGATGGAGAATAACTTGTCAAGACGCTTAACAAGTACGTGTAATTCTTGAGGTTCGACCATTGTTTCCTATTCTTTAGGTGCTACAGAATTGCTATAATTGCCTGCTATGTCTTGAGGATTTGCATCTATAGTTCTACTCTTTACTATTATTCCCTGCTTTTATCTCTGAACTTTTGATTAGGATATCCCAAATTTGGCGTTTACAGATTGGATTTTGATAAAGCATGTATTGTGATGACTAATCTCACAATGAAAAACATGTACCATGCCTCCAGATTTATATTTTCCTCACTTCGAAGCTCGTCGTGTCTAAACATATTCATAATTTCGGGAGAAAAAGTTGTGAGTATTTTCGATACTAAGTAGACTCATCTGGTAGGTTCATAGATTTTGTTGAACCTTTTTTTATGAGGCATGTTGCCTTCATTCTTAACTTATACCGTGATTCTTCTCAACTGTTCAGCTGGATACAGAAGCAACGATGGAATATATATTGCCAATAGCAAAGTGTACGTTTGCAAGCGATGATGTGGAATAAGAAGGGTCATACCAGAGCGGTGTGGCTGTTTCGAAAATAAAAAACGAGTCTTTGCCTAATAGATTATTGTCCATAAAGGAACCATGAGTTTTGAAGTCATCATTTTTCTAATGATTATTCTTTCAAGACCGAATATTATTTCTCTGAATCATGGAAAAGGGCATACTCCTTTGCATGGTAGATCTTACTACCAAATGATGGAGTGTTTGGGTGCAAGTTTGGTATTATCTTTTTTACTAAAGCTTATTTGTTGTATATAATGTCATTCTATTGTTATGGTATATGGGCATTTGGTTATATGCTTGTGGTTTGAATTGCTTACCTGTTTCACTAGAAAGTGCTTACTTATATCTTAAGTATTCAAGATAGATAGTTATTTGATGGAGCAAGAAAGGTCTAAATGCAAGCCATTGTTTATTTATCTATTATTGTTTTCACGTTGATTGGTGTAGTCTCTAATAGAGGAGAACAGGTTTGTGATGGTAAAGGAAGAGGAAAACGCTTCAGAGCTGCCATGTCCAAGACCAACTACTGCTTCCCGTGGGTCGAGGCATATATGAGACAAGACGTGCGCTTCTCCATTTGAAATATGGTGGTTGGGTCTATTCTTTATCTCCATTTGTGTAACAACATATCATTAAAAATAAAAAGGAAAATTATGATGCATTTTGTTATATTCATTCGTACATTACAATATCAACTAAAAATTTGTGTTCGATCTTAAGTTTATTTCGTTTAAATCATCTTCATTTTGACTCTGATGTGTAGTTTCTTAAAACTCCTTTCGATTAGATTGCTAAGATTCATTTGTTTGAGACTACTCACAATTTGAAATCATTTCACTCGCTTCTACGTTACATGTTTCTTTAAACATCTAATAAGATATATGATATATCATGGTTTTTATGGTTTTTAACCATGATATAAGGAGTCTTTTAGTGTCTTTTCATTTGTTTCTAGATTGTTTTTGAGTCTTTACAGGTTTTTAGCATGAAAGGAGCGAAATGGAGCAATTTGGATCGTTTTGGAGCAGAAATCTCGGATCAAGACAAGAGTGTCGATCGACACCACTTAAGAGCATCGGTCGACACCCCTTTCTGCCGACTCAAGACCCAAAAATTGGAAGTTTTAGAAAAGTTGCCCCAAAGTTTTCCATATTTGCAACATAAGTCCCTGACGTGTTTTAGGACATATATATATAGTTTTTAGGTTTTCCAAACCCTTTAAGTTATTTTCTAGCAGTTTTTGAGAGAGAGATATTGAGAGCTTTTTGGGAGAGATCTGATCTTCATTGAGAGAAGAATTTCTAAACTCTTTCTTATTCTTCTAATATCTATTCATGTTATTCAGAATTATGATTTGTTCTTCTTTGATCATGTCTGAGTAATTTGCTTGTTAGGTTTAGGGTTTTTCATAGGGTTTTTATGATTTATTAGATCTGATATTTTTAGGGTTCTTAATCTTTTATGATCTTCATCCTTGGTTGTTCTTCACAATAATTCTTGATTGATCACCTAGAATTGTTATCTTAGGGAAATAAATTGATATGAGAATATAATTGTTTTCCTGATTAAACCATTGATGAGCAGAATTGTTTATTACAAAGAGATTTGAATTAATAATTCTGTGAACTTATCTAAACCTGTTTTTAAAGCTGATTTATTACTTGGAATTTTACAAAGAGATTTGGATTTTCTGGTTTTAAATTTAGATATTATCTGCAGTGAGAACTGATTTAATTTATCAAAAGTTTAGAGTTCTAGATCTGATTTTTATTGCTTGAACCTTAAATTAATTTATCTGATTTAATATTTCATAATTTCCTGAGAAATTCCCTAGGCTTAGCTCTTTTGATTTTCTGAATTCACATCACTTTTATTTAAATATTTGCATTGCTTTATTTCAATTCAATTTAACTTGTTTAGCGTAATTTACAAAACTTTACAATCTATTGTGTTTGATCTTGAGTCTCTGTGGATTCGACCCCTAAGTACTGCAATTGATCTCTTGTTTGAGAGAGTAGCTCTAGGGATTAATTTGAGCATATCAAATTTTGGCGCCGTTGCCGGGGACTCTCTGATTCTACCATTAGATTTAAGTTTTTAATTTCGTCTAAATTTTTCTTTTATTTTCTACTTACACGTTTTTGTCTTTTTTTCTTCTCTTTGGTGTTTCAGGTGCATGCCTCCTAAACCTCACACAAGGAACAACAAGTCGGGTCCTACTGTGAATTTGTCAAACAAAGAGTTGGGAAAGCTTGAACGTGAGAACAGAAAGGCAGCTAAATCTCTGAAGATGGTTAATACGATCATTCTGATGCGTGATGAGGCTGGTGTTTTGAGGGATCAAGAGGGCCACTTGCGCAATGAGCATGGCCAAAAGCTTGATGCAGAAGGAAACGTGATTCCTGAACCTGTTGTCAACGAGCAGGCTGTTGTGAACCAGCAAGGTGGTGTCGTTGGAGGTCAGGCTGTTGTCAACGAGCAGGCTGATCCGGATCTTGGTGTCGATCGACACCAACCAGGTGGCATCGATCGACACCCACCTGCAGACGTGCGTGGAGCTGCCAACCACGTACAGAACCCTGTTCGAAGACAGGAGAACAACCGGGATCTGATCAGGACCATTGCTGACTACAATCGGGCCGATCTGGTGTATGAGAACCGGTCTGCTATTGTTCCTCCTCCATTCCAGAGGAATGACCTTGAGCTGAAGCCTGCTTACTTTCAGCTAGTTGGGCAGAGACCTTTCTCTGCTTTGCCCCATGAGAAGCCTCTGGACCATATTGAGCATTTTGAGGATCTTGTGACCAGTATCAAGGCTAATGGAGTGACTGAGGACTTCATATTCTGCAAGCTCTTCCCATACTCACTTGCAGGTGAGGCATCTCAGTGGTTGAAGCAGTTGCCAGCTGGATCTTTGACATCTTGGCAACAAGTCAAAGTGGCTTTCCTCAACCATTTCTATGATGATGCAATGTCAGATGAGTTGAGAGTCAAGCTATCCACTTTCAAGCAAAGACCAGATGAAGCATTCAAGGCAGCTTGGGTGAGATTCAAAGCTTATCAGAGGGACTGTCCACACCATGGTTTTTCAAGGGTTCAATTGCTGAGTATTTTCTTCAGAGGGTGTGACTGGAAGTATCAGTTAGCTTTGGATGCTGCAAGTCATGGGAATTTCAAGACAAGAATGCCAGAAGATGCTGAAGTTTTGATTGAGAATTTGGCTTCTAGCAATAGCACTAAGGGAGCAGATGCTGAAAGGAAGAGATTGCATGGAGGATTTGATTCAAACCAGTTAGCTTCTGTCAATGCTAAGCTTGATTCAGTGCACAATCTTCTTGTGGGAAAGAAGTCAGTCCAATTTGCTGCTGAAGTTGAGACATTTGAGCCAGAGCCAGAGAATTCAGAGGAGGATGTCAACTATGTGTATGGAGCTGGGTATCAGGGACAGCGGTTTGGAACTCAGCAAGGCAATAGGCCTTACAGTGGGAACTATTCAGGCTACACTTCCAAGCCAGAGTATCAGCAGCAACAACAGAATAATGGCCATACAAGGACATATGGGAACTCATCTTATCAGTCTCCACCTCCTAAGACTTCTTCTGAGAGTAGAATGGAGGCCATGCTTGAGCAGATTCTACAAGGTCAAGAGAATTTGACAGTGACATTCAATGGAAAGATTGACAATGTCTACACTGAGCTGAATGGGAAGATAGAAGCATTGAACATTCATGTCAAGAAGTTAGAGAATCAGGTTATTCAGACTGCTGGGTCTGTCAAACGACAAGAGGGTTTTCTTCCTGGAAGAACTGAGTTAAACCCCAAGCATGCTTGCAATGCCATATCAGTGAGAGATGAAGATGATGGTGACATTTTTTCTGCAGAACAAGGAGAAAAATCGGCCAATCTGTCGGATCCAGATGATGGCATCGATCGACACCACCTGGGTGTCGATCGACACTCTAGCCAGACGAACCCAGAAACTGCAAAATCTCAGGTTCCAACAGTTGAAAGGGTCTACAAGCCTAAGGTTCCTTTTCCCAAGCCAAGAAAGTCTAAGCAGGAGATGGAAGAAGCTAGATGCAAGGCAATGATGGATAAGGTGATGATTGAGATGCCTTTGATTGATGCAATAAAGCTTTCACCACCACTTAGGCGCTATGTCAAGAGAATGGTATCAAATGGTTTGAGCCCTGAGGAAGGAACACTGCTTACAAAAGATGTTAGTGCAATTCTGTTGAACCAGCCTGTTCAGAGGAAGAAGGAGAGAAAGCAAGAGGTGGTTGTCTCTAAGGAAGTGAGTGCAATCATTCAATGTAAGACTGCAGAGAAGTTACCAGATCCTGGAAGCTTTGTACTTGATTGCTCTATCTCAGCAGGAAGGTTTTCACACTCACTTTGTGACCTTGGTTCTAGCATCAACTTGATGCCACATTCTGTTGCTGTGAGACTTGGGATGACAGAATTCAAGCCAACTCAGATTTCTCTAATCCTAGCTGATAGATCCAGAAGAACTCCTGAAGGTATTTTAGAGGATATTCCAGTTGAGGTTGGCAACTTCATGATTCCCACTGACTTTGTGGTGCTGAAGTATGATCAAGAGCCTAAAGATCCTCTTATCTTAGGAAGGTCTTTCTTGGCTACAGCTGGTGCAGTCATTGATGTGCAGAAGGGACACATAACACTGAATGTGGATGGATTGAGTATGCATTTTGAGATGGATAAGCTGAGGAGAGCTCCTACTATTGATGGACAGACTTTTTCTGTTGAAAAAGTTTCTGCAACACGAGCATCAGGCTCAGTGTCGATCGATGCCACCAAGACGGTATCGATCGACACCCCTCCACGACCGAGACAGAACAGCTCCAAAACTGATGTTCTAAGTCAGAATCCTGTTCCCCAACAGAAAGTCTCTCAATCCACACTCCAAAGCCCTCAGGTAAGGCAAAGGTACACCTCTCTTTCTCCTAAACCTCTTCAAATCACCAATAAGAATTTCAAAGAGATAAAAACTGTTTTGCAGTTAACCAAGCCACGAGATTATCGTAGAGCGCTTGTTTCTTCTGTTGATGATTTTGCAGGAAAGAAAAGATACCCTCCCATACCTAAATCCCGCCCTGGTCCTGTTCCTAACATCCTTGGCAGACCTCATGCACCTAAAGCTTATACACCACCATGGATGAAGAGGATTTCAATGTCATGTTCTGCTCCACCAGGTTCCTGAGCTCCAGCACAGTCAAGCTAATGACTGAAAACAAGCGCTTAGTGGGAGGCAACCCACTGGTAAGTTTTTCTTTTTCTTTTGATTTTGATTTCTATTTATTTTATTTTTATTTTTGCTTTCCTCTTACTTGATAACACTGGGGACAGTGTTGTTTAAGTCTGGGGGAGGTTAGTACTAACTATGTTTTCTGTTTTTGAGTTTCAGTTGTGTCAGTCAAAACCATAAAGTTTGAGTCAAATTTTTCAAATTTTTCTTTTTGTCTTTGGGAATTATGATCTTGATTAATGATTTCTCTTATTTGGCTAACACTCTAATGATTATTTGTTTATGCTTGATCTCAAAACTGAATCTTAGAAAGACTATGAGCCTTATCAACAATCCTGAAAGCCCTTATTCAATGGATATCTGATTGATCTAACGTTGTCTCAACCTTTATCAGGATTTTTAACCGGACTTAATCTCTTACTTTGGGGTTGGAAATCAGTGGACTAGACTTCTTCTTCAGGCCATACAAGACAGTGCAATTTTTCAAAGTATGTCTCCCCTCTCTCTTCCCTTCAGTGCTTAAAAAAATCAGAAAAAAAAGAGAATAAAAGATGAGATGATTTTGATCAGTTTAGAGAGGTAGGTAAATTACCAGTGACCTCATTATTCTACTCTTGAGTCAAATGATCACACAAAGCTTGGAAGTGAGGGGTAGGTAAATTACCGATGACCCCGGTATTCGCTTACACCTTTGATTAAGAAAAAAAAAATAGAAAGAAGAAAAAAAAAAGGAAGTGAGAAAAGGGAGAGGAAAGGAGATGTAAGAAGAATGTCTTGGCCTGAAAAGAATCCATATGCCACTGTTCGATACACCCAAGGTAAGAACTCACATGTACTTGCTTTAATTTATATAATGAGATGACAATGGAGATTTCAGAGATTCCAAAGGATTGTGGGATTTGAGTAAGGAATGTTGATGCTAATCATGGTTGAGTATAAGAAGTAAGTTCTTGAGTCAGGTAAATGAAGAGTGTGAATAAGAATAATCTGCAATTGAGTGAGTTCCCTGTTTTCAAACCTCTTTCACAGGTCTAAGCTTATGTTTTGCTTGAGGGCAAGCAAAGGCTAAGTCTGGGGGAGTTGATATATCATGGTTTTTATGGTTTTTAACCATGATATAAGGAGTCTTTTAGTGTCTTTTCATTTGTTTCTAGATTGTTTTTGAGTCTTTACAGGTTTTTAGCATGAAAGGAGCGAAATGGAGCAATTTGGATCGTTTTGGAGCAGAAATCTCGGATCAAGACAAGAGTGTCGATCGACACCACTTAAGAGCATCGGTCGACACCCCTTTCTGCCGACTCAAGACCCAAAAATTGGAAGTTTTACAAAAGTTGCCCCAAAGTTTTCCATATTTGCAACATAAGTCCCTGACGTGTTTTAGGACATATATATATAGTTTTTAGGTTTTCCAAACCCTTTAAGTTATTTTCTAGCAGTTTTTGAGAGAGAGATATTGAGAGCTTTTTGGGAGAGATCTGATCTTCATTGAGAGAAGAATTTCTAAACTCTTTCTTATTCTTCTAATATCTATTCATGTTATTCAGAATTATGATTTGTTCTTCTTTGATCATGTCTGAGTAATTTGCTTGTTAGGTTTAAGGTTTTTCATAGGGTTTTTATGATTTATTAGATCTGATATTTTTAGGGTTCTTAATCTTTTATGATCTTCATTCTTGGTTGTTCTTCACAATAATTCTTGATTGATCACCTAGAATTGTTATCTTAGGGAAATAAATTGATATGAGAATATAATTGTTTTCCTGATTAAACCATTGATGAGCAGAATTGTTTATTACAAAGAGATTTGAATTAATAATTCTGTGAACTTATCTAAACCTGTTTTTAAAGCTGATTTATTACTTGGAATTTTACAAAGAGATTTGGATTTTCTGGTTTTAAATTTAGATATTATCTGCAGTGAGAACTGATTTAATTTATCAAAAGTTTAGAGTTCTAGATCTGATTTTTATTGCTTGAACCTTAAATTAATTTATCTGATTTAATATTTCATAATTTCCTGAGAAATTCCCTAGGCTTAGCTCTTTTGATTTTCTGAATTCACATCACTTTTATTTAAATATTTGCATTGCTTTATTTCAATTCAATTTAACTTGTTTAGCGTAATTTACAAAACTTTACAATCTATTGTGTTTGATCTTGAGTCTCTGTGGATTCGACCCCTAAGTACTGCAATTGATCTCTTGTTTGAGAGAGTAGCTCTAGGGATTAATTTGAGCATATCAATATATCTAAGCAAGCATGATGACATTTCCAAAACTTACAATATATTAAATACGCTCTCTACTTCAATGTAATTATCGATGGATTAAACTATGTTGGTCATTTACTCATTTTAATTGAATTACTAATACAACTTAAGGAGCAGAAATAAACCTAAAAAAAAAAAATTGTTGGAAAGATGATCATCACTATGCAAAACGAACAAAAGGTACACGAAATGTAGAAGACATCAATATTCATTGCAATATGAAAACAAAAACTGATGTCTATGTAAATTTTAACTTTCAACATTAGCGCATGAAAACAAAAATTATAAGAAAATATCTGCATACAATTTTTTAACAAAAAATAAAAAGTATGAAATTTATAAAACTTATATCTAGTGTTAATTAAATAAGAATACCGCACGTATGATGATAGGGATGAGCTTCTTTCTTAATTGGTGTCACAGTCACAGCATTTAGCAAAAGACTTTTGGTTTTCGAAATCAATTAACTTCAATAATTGAATTGGCTGAATTATTCTTGTGAATATTTCAAAATATGTCTTCCCAAGATCACTATAAATAGAGAAGGGAATTCTTAGTTTGTATCACCACCACTACAAAGCACAACAAACAAAGAAACACATCTAGAGAAAGCATTTTGTTAAACGTTAAAAGACTTCGAGACCAAAAAATGTCTGGTCAGTATACGGGAGCCCCCACCTCCGAGGTAAAAGCTTCGTACTGGTTCCCAGATGGAGAGAACCCGGAACAAGATCCCAAAACCTCGGCCGAAAAAATTGACTCAGCTCTCTTCACTCACCTTTTCTGCGCCTTCGCCGATCTCGACGCTGCCACCCACAAAGTTATTATCTCCCAAGCGCACCAACTCATATTTTCAACCTTTACTGAAATCGTCAAGATTAAAAACGGACAGGTGAAGACCGTCTTGTCGGTCGGCGGAAGAAGTGCAGACAATACTGCGTTTGCGTCCATGGCAAGTAAACAAGAGTCTAGGAAATTGTTCATTGATTCTTTGATTTCGATCGCTTTATCAAACGGATTCAATGGTATCGATTTAGCCTGGGAGTACCCTAACAGTGACGCTGAGATGAAAGACTTTGGGGCCCTAGTTGGGGAATTGCGAACAGCGGTTGACGCGGAGCACACACGCACAACCAAACCGACTTTGCTGTTGACAGCTGCGGTATACTACTCCTCGGTTTACGAGACGTTTAACTACCCGGTTGAAGTGATGAAAAAAAACTTGGATTGGGTTAATATCTTTGCCTTTGATTTTTTCGGTTCGTCCATTACCATTGGTCCACCCGCCGGTCTGTATAATTTTTCAAACCCAAAAGGTAAAGTTTACTATATACCATAATAAACATAACTGGATTTATTTCCCTACGATCCAAATATGAGTATTTTTTTTTGTTTAATTTGACAGGTCCATGCGGCGACTCCGGTTTGAAACAGTGGACTAAGGCCGGATTACCAGAGAACAAAGTAGTATTTGGATTCCCATATGTTGGCTGGACCTGGACTCTTAAAGACGACAAGCATCAAGGTGAAGATGCTGCAGCCACCACCCCAGACGCGGTGTCAGCTGACGGTTCCATCAACTATAATCAGATAAGTAATTTCATAAAGCATAAGGGTGAGCAAACTAAAATGTTTTATGACTCGGAAGTCGTGAGTGATAACTCTATCTCCCGGACGGCTTTCATTGGGTTCGACGACATTCAGAGCATCGTGACGAAAGTGAGATACACCAAGGACAACGGTCTGCTTGGTTACTTTGCTTGGAACGTTGGAGCTGACGATGATTCCTATCTATCTCGTACAGGTTTGTCTTTTGTACTTTCACATATTCTTTTTTTTTTTTTTAATAAGAATTTAGATACTTTAGCGTCCTTTCGAATAAACAACAGTATAGTCTCTTACATCTGGATTTTGTAAATATACAGCATCGATAACATGGGATGTTTAATAGACAACCATGGGAGTGAAAACGAAGAAATAAATAAATACTGACGCGTGAAGAATAAAACATGTTTGATTATGTTATTGTAAGATGAAAATAAAACAGTCGTATGTTTGCTTATCTTGTTTTTTGTAATAAAAATGAAAACGTTTGCTTACATTATGGTAAACAAAGTTAACTAAATAAAGTTTATTTCTGTGTTGTCAAAAAAAAAAGTTTATTTATGTGAAAAATATGCATCGGAGAAAGAAAAAACATATCGTACAACCATTTGCAGCCTATATTTTTTGGTTATTTACATTCTAAGCCTAGAACGACAACTATTTATAGAGGGTCAAATAGACTTGTTAGAAATATTATTTATAACTGAGTCTTTTTTATTTATTTTCTTAATTAATAACAGACTTAATTATTTTACACTAATCTATATAATAATAACAATCCGAATAAATGCGACCAAAATATTTTCTGAAAAGTCGTAATGGATCATTAGAACGGTTATTTATAAAAAGTTACAACTGTTTACTGTAAAGTTGTGTTGATTGGAACATTCGTATCTTTTGAAATCTATATATTTGTCTGATTGAACTGTTTTCATTTTTTTGCCATGACACAAAATCAACTAAAATTTAAATCTCAACGATTTATACATTTTTCTAAATTATTTTCTAGCATTCATTCTTTTAAAACTCAAGAATTTCTTCTAATTCTTGATTTAACAAAGGATTTTGGAATGATGAATCTAATTTACATCTTTTAGTTTATTTTAAATATAAAAGTTTAATGAAAATACTTAGAGTGTTTTTCCAAGATTTAGATAGATTACATAGTGAGTTGTAACGATTTAATGAAAATACCTAGAGTGTTTTACAATTTCAACAGTATGTTTTACAAAAAGTTGTGATTGTTCATTGTAACGATTTTTTTGTAAAATTGCAACTGTTCATTGTAGAGTTGTGTTTATTCGAATATTCGTATCTTTTGAAATCTATCTGTTTGAACTGTTTTCATTTTTTTGCCACGACACAAAATAATATAAAATGTTAATATCAACAATTTTTACAGCTTTCTAAATTATTTTCTAGTATTCATTCTTTTAAAAGTAAAGAAAGAAACTCTTCCAATTCTTGATTTAACCAAATATTTTTGGAATGATGAATCTAATTTACAACTTTTAGTTAATTTTAAATATAAAAATCTAATGTCTATATATAATAGCAATCTGAATAAATACCTCCAAAAATTTTGTTTTTTCAACCACTTTTTGGCTAATTTAAAAAAAAAAAAAAATCTATAGAAAAATTAAATTGTGTGTTTTACAAAAAGTTGTGATTATTCATTGTAACGGTTTTTTGTAAAGTTGCAACTGTTCATTGTAGAGTTGTGTTTATTCGAATATTCGTCTCTTTTAAAATTTAGATATATTTGTCTTTTTGAACTGTTTTCTTTTTTTTTTGCCATGACACAAAATAATATAAAATTTCAATATCAACAGCTTTTACAGCTTTCTAAATTATTCTCTGACATTCATTCTTTTAAAAGTAAAAATATTCTTCCAATTCTTGATTTAACAAAAGATTTTTGGAATGATTAATCTAATTTACATTTTTAAGTAATTTTAAATATAAAAATTTCATGAAAATACTTACAGTTTTTTTTTCAAGAGTTAGATGGATTATATAGTGAATTTTTGAATTTGACTTCTCAATATGGTAATAAAGATATCTCTATTTAAAAGCAGTTTATATGGGTTAGGTGAAATTAAGCGCAAACACAACATTTGCAATTTTTCGTAGCACCTTTTCATAATTTTTTTTTAAATTCAAACCGTTGTATATGTTTATTGTAAAGTTGTGTCTTTTCACTATATTTTATTTATAACTTTTCATCAAAACTTTTCGGTCTAATAGGTGTGTCTATTTAAATAGTAATGTCTTTTAGTCCATTTTATGTTGAATCTAAATAATTAAATATCTAATATTCAACGTTATTCTATAAACTAACTAAAATTTTAGAAATGATTATAGCAATAGAGAAATTTAATACAACTTAATACAGAATTTACAGTTGCGTCTATTTTTGTCGTAACTTTTTGTTAAAAAAAATAGTTTAATATTTAAAAATAAGAATAACAATCTGAATAAATATGAACAACAGTTGCGACTTTGCTTAGTATTTTTTTGTAAGAAAATTGTTTATCCTTTTTTAAAAATTCAAACAGTTGTATCTGTTCATTTCAGAGTTGTATCTTTTCACTATATTTAATTCATATTTTTCATCACAACTTTTCGTTCTAATAGGTGTGTCTATCTAAATAGTCATGTCTTTTGAACTTTCTATATATTTTTCTTTTTCATCAATAACTAACAAATCATTCGTTGAAACAAATTTTCCGTTTTTATGTTTAGTCTAAATAATTTGAATATTAATATCTAATATTCAACATTATTCTATAATCTAACTAAAATTTTAAAAATTTAATAAAACTTAATATAGAATTTATAGTTGCGTTGCATCTATTTATCGTAACTTTTCATATAAATTATTTTAATATTTAAAATTTATACTTCTTCCGTTTCAAAATATAGGATGTTTAAGGTAAATGCACACATATTAAGATAGTTTATTTTTCTTTTAAAAAGTATCATATATATTTCAATTAAAACATTTTCAAATAATCATAAAGAAGACTGTAAAAAAATGATTACAGAATATTAAATATATATTAAATTTTGCATGAAAAATTACAAAACATCTTATATTTTGAAACAAAAAAGAGAGGCCAAAACATCTTATATATTGAAATAGAGGGAGTATTATTTTGGTTTTAATTATATTTATTTAATAGAAAATTATATTTACTCATTACAACCATTAGTTCAATATTCTCAGTTAGGATTACTTTGTCATAATTATTTTTTTAATTGTAGCTTTACCATAATTCTTCAAAAAAAACCTTATATTTATAATACTTTAAACAATATTTTTTTGCAAAGTTGCGTCTATTCTACATAATATTTTTTGTTATAAATTTTTATTTTGATGGTTGTGTTTTTTGTAGCAGTTTATGTTTAATGTTTATATATTCAAACTATTTTATTACATTCAAATGATTTTATAATGTATAATTTTAAATTTTATTTACTATTTTTTCTAAAATACTTTTCCCGCGATATCGCTGGGGGTCTGAGTCCTAGTAGTAGTAATAAGAATGATAATAAACTTATTTACTGTTGATGTTGAGAAATTTATAATTATGATGTTGAGAAAATTATAATTAAGATATATAGACTACAATCAAGTCTTTATTATTTTTATTTTTATTTACAACAAGGATGTGCCACCCACATGTATTAGAGCACATTATAAATCTAATTCACAATAAAAATAATCACACACGTTTTCTTGTATTTGACAAAATGATACTCTCTCTTTTAAAATAGGTGTTGTTCTAGGCTTAATTTTTTGTTTCAATTTAGTTGTTGTTTCTGTTTTCTAATATTATTTTAGTAAAAAATTATCTAGATAATACTGTTCAATAAATGAAAAAAAAAAAAAATTATAATAGTTAAATAAAAATATAATAAAATATTTCTCTATTTTTTTAATTTATGTAAAAAAAATCTAAAATGGAAAATAATAAAAATACGGAAGGATTACTAGTATTCTTTTCTTTTATAGTACAAGATGATCATCTTCTTTTACCAAGAAAAAGAAAGTGAAACACACCTTTATCAAGTTTCTTTTATTGTCTTTTACTTCTTCTTTTTTTGGAGAACTCCGACGTGCTTGCTACTACTACAGTACTACCTGATTAGCGCATTTATAAACATTCTCAATAATAAAAATCACACAAAATCTTTAAATCAATCACACATTTAAAAAATAATATATTGATGCAATTGTATATCATCTGCTACTACAAAATATATTTTCATTACATTTTTAGATAAAAATTTACTAATTTTAATCAGACTAATTCTTAAAGTTAATATAAGGTCTTGAATAAAATTAATTTATAATCAGATTTGTACAATAGGGGTTAGAAAACCTCCCAAGGGTCACACATCTCTGAATTTTCAGTTTCATATCATCATATGTCGGATTTGTAAATAGGTTATGTTAATTTTAGCAGAGATAGATTTTGTCTTCATAGAAAGAAGACTTGAGCATTGGCTGGATTACATATCTTTGATCATAGTAGACATGAATCCAAGTCTCTAGGAAGAAAAAAAATTCGACTGGATTACTTTAGGTGGCTGGACTACTTTAGGTGGAGACTAAGGCTAAATAAGAGGATACTTTAGTTGATTTCTTTTATAATTTGCAAACTTGTGCAAGACTTATAAATTGTATGCGATTTATGTAAATGATTCACCAGATCTATCTAAAAGTTTCCGTTAAAATTTTGTAAGAGTAATCTGTGTTATTTTTAAGTCTAATCTTTAATTTGATTTGACCAGCTTAAAATAGTTTAAATATCAAGTCTAATCCCAATATTATTGTAATGCATGTGATCATATCATCATGCATGTACATTGTTAGACAAATAGACTTGTTAGATATATCCCTGTTTTAAAAATCCCCGCCTAGCACCGATTACGCCCCGCAAAATTGCTAGGCCCACTCTCTCCGCCTCGATTAATGACTAATCCCTGCCTAGCATCGATTATCCGATTATGCATGTCTAGTCCGATTATTTTCCGCTTAATTCCGCTTAATTTTGTGTATACCAATTTTTTTAGAACCAAATAAAAATCAAACATATATATTTTTGTTATTTAGGATTTAAGAGATTATGATGTTTTACAATAACTAATGTATAATTTTTAACAAAAATCATAAAATTTTCTTTTAAAATAATGTTTTTCTGTGTTTACAATAATTTTAAAAACAATACTATAGCTTTATAGTTTATTTGATATTTTCCTTTTAACATAAACAGAATTATACATATATTAAGTACAATATATTTTTATTTTATTGTTAATTTAATAAAATAACCCTAAAACTAGTCCCCGATTAATCCCCGTTTAATCTCCGATTTTCTCGTTAGGCGCTAAGCCCACCTCGACCGCCCGACTAGCGCCTAGCAATTTTTAAAACAGGGGATATATCATATATCCAATGGGTTTTTTTTTTTTAGCAACCATCCCATTGTTTTTTTTGTCAACTATCCAATTGTTTCTTTTCTCTTTTTTTATTAATTAACAGGAGACTTTCTTTTGTGAGCTGTTAATTTTTTATGTTATGTTCGAGAGCTATACATATCCTATATTAATAACTAGATGTATGAATCTCATATATATAAATATATAATTAAGTAACAAAGCATAAGATTGTAAAATTATGATCTTTGGAATATATTTGAAAATGAAAAGGTTTAGAAATTTGATAGTTAAGTGAGTTTTATTCGTCAACAATGGTAAGATCAGTAAATAATTTTTGATATAGAATTTTGAAGTAGAACTGGAAACTATACTATCAATTGTATCTCAACTGAACTATAATATCTGTATCTCAACAAAATATGTATACCTATAAATATATGTATACTTATAAAAATATATCGCTTTTTATAGTTTAGTTGACCCCGGTAAGATCAATTTCTGGGGCCATCACTATGCACTAATACATTGAGTGAGACAACTAGAAAAAATCCTAAGCTGAAAGCCTAATAGCAGACTAATGATCTGGTATGTGTAAAAGCATGTATTCATGACATTCACAATAATTAAAATCACCGTGGAAACAGTTGGACACTAATTTTTAAAACTAGTATAGTCTAAACTCTTCAACCACCATTTAAAACTTTACATGCAAGTGTTAATTAAATAAGAATACATCAAGCATGATAATAGGGATGAGTTTCTTTCTTAATGGTATGTGTCACAGTCACACCATTTAGCAAAGACTTTTGGTTTTGGAAATCAATTAACTTCAAGACTTAAATTTGTCTAAAGTCTTTTAAATATTTCAAAATAACTCTTCCCAAAATCAATATAAGTAGAGAAAGGAAGCACCCTCTTAGTTTGTATCACCACCACAACAAAGCACCAACAAACAAAGAAACACAGCTAGAGAAAGCATTTTGTCAAAAGACTTTGAGACCAAAAATGTCTTCTGATGAGAATCAGGGAACCCCAGCCTCCGTGGTAAAAGCTGCGTACTGGTATCCAGATGGAGAGACCCCTGAGGCCATAACTTCGGCCGAAACCATTCCCTCAGCTCTCTTCACTCACATTTTCTGCGCCTTCGCAGATATCGCGACTGACAGCTACAGAGTTTATATCCCCCCAAAGCACGAGTACATGTTTTCCACTTTCACTGACACTGTCAAGATAAAAAACGACCAGGTGCAGACCCTCTTGTCGATCGGCGGAAGAAATGGAAACAATTCTGCGTTTGCGTCCATGGCAAGTAAACAGCTGCTTCGCACAATGTTCATTGATTCTTGGATATGGATCGCTAGATCTTACGGATTCCATGGTCTCGATTTATCATGGGAGTACGGTACTCCGAGTACCCAAACAGTGATGCTGAGATGAACGACTTTGGGGACCTAGTTAGAGAAATGCGAGATGCGGTTGACGCCGAGTACTCGCTCACCAACCGACCGATTTTGCTGTTGACGGCTGCCGTTTACTACTCCCCGGTCTACAAGAAGTTTACCTACCCTGTTGAAGTGATGAAAGATAGCTTGGATTGGGTTAATATCATAGCCTATGATTTTTGCGCTCCGTCCAGTATTACCCCTGGTCTGCCCGCTTGTCTTTATAATCCATGGGATGAAGGTATAATGTTTATATTATAAACATAACTGAATTATTTCCCTACGACCCAAATATGAGTATTTTTTGCTTAAACTCAAATAAAATTTGGTTGACAGATCCATGCGGAGACTCTGGTTTGAAACAGTGGATTAAGGCCGGACTTCCAGAGAGGAAAGCAGTCTTTGGATTCTCATACCTTGGCTTGTCCTGGTCCTGGAATGCCGAAGACGACAAGGATCACGGTAATGATGCTGCAGCCATCACCCGAGGGGGAGTAGCATTGTCACCTAACGGAAATTTTACAGCATCGCAAGCATGGGATGCTTAATACACAACCATCGGAGGAGTTCCACAACGGAAAAAAAAGTGAATGAAAAAATAAATAGATAAAAGACGAGTGAAGAATAAAGGGAAACACGTTTGCTTATGTTTTCAAAGTTTACAAGTCTAGTAAAGAATTTGGGTTGAGCAAAGTAAAAGAGTTATTGGTTCTGGACATAAAATAAAAAGATTAGACAAAGAAAAAAAAATAAAAACATTTAAGATCTCTAGAGTCCTTAAAAGAAAATAAAAAGAACCATAGTGATAATAAATATTTCTCTTTCCGCTAGAATGATAAGAAGTGAACTCCTCCTAAGACTAAGTGTAAAGAGTTTGAGATGATATTTCTGATAAAGGGTAGAGATAGGACCAACTTCTGGGTTAGAATGTTAGGGCTGAGTTTCCTTGGGGACCTTTGGGTAGACAGGACGCTGCTCTTGTATGTATCAGTTGGTTTCAACCTTTAGCTTTCTTTTAAGCTCAACTCCTTTTCATGAGAGAACCTTGTTCTGTATTGATAAAACCACTTGAGAAGGAGACCACATTTGTCTCTAACCTTTTACTTTAACCAAATGAGTTTGACGACATTGCATAGCTTGATTCACGGTTCTTTGTTAATAAATGTTAAAGGGAGTGATTGATAGGATTGCATGTGTAAATTAAAGAAATAAAGTTGCTTCACCATGCATCATAGAACTAAAAACAAGGACCTTGATTCTAACTATTTTATTCAGCATGTTTTAGGTTCTGAGACCCCATCTTCACACTTCTCTTCCATACTTTGTTCTTGATTGGTTGCTTGAGGGCAAGCAAAGAATAAGTTTGGGGGAGTTGATATTTCTATATTTTTCCTCTCCTTAGCATCTATTTGTCATGCATTTAGCTAGGATAACTAGTTGTTTTGCATCATTTTCTAGCCTCTTTTATACACTTTGCATATTTAGGTAGTTCTTGCATCATCCTTGCATACATCGTGCATCTCGGAGTATTTCAGGTATCTAGAAGACGTTAGAAACGCACCAGTCAAACTACCAGTAGAACTACCAGTCGAACTACCAGTCAAACTACCAGTCGAAATACCGGTCAAACTAACAGTCGAGCCACCAGTCGAGCCACCAGTCGAGCCACCAGTCGAACCACCAGTCGAACTACCAGTCGAACTACCAGTCGAACCACCAGTCGAGCCAGCCTCCTTGCGCATCATTCGAGCCACCTGGGTCGAGGCACGATGAGATTGCATTCCACTCGACGCACACTGACTCGATCAAACATGTCAGGAAGGAAGACGCTCCATCTCACACGTTTCAGGAGATTCCAAAACCGACTATTTACCTTGTCATTTTATGTTTTAGGACTTTCCATGTCTGACTATATATACATTTTGTTAAGTCTTTGCCAAGACATCTTTTATCTCGTTTCTGTTCTTTTCCATGAAGGTTTTACATAGCCACCTAAACGTTTTGAGACTTTGTATCCCAATATCTTTTAATTTATTCAGTTTTTGCATTTGATTTCTTCTACAAAGTTGTTCTTCCCATTTTTATCTATCTAATGATGTTTGATTCAATGTTTTCTGAGTTTATATCGTTGATGATGATTTCTATATCCGAGTAGTGTTAGAGTTCATGGGGATGGGATAGACTAGGTGGAGGATCTTAGGATGTAGAGTGTTTAAGCTTTGATTTGTATGATTCCCTTCTGGAATAGAGTTAGAAATACTAGTTTCTCTTTGATCAATTGGAACTAGGTCTTGGAAATTTCCACACCCAAAAGGTGTTCGATGAAATGTCTGACCAACTAGTGCCAGAGACTTACATGCCTAGCCTAAGAGATTAGTTGTCTATGATGTTTGTTGATGTGAATGAACTTGTTTGTCATGCCTGTTTGATCATGTTTCTCTAGCTAGAGCTAGGTTTGGAAGTGGTTGAGTCTGAGTAGCTTTTGTCAAGAGATTGGATTAGCTAAATCATGATGTCCATTGCTTAGGGATAGTTTGCATGTGGCATGTTAAACACTCTGTAGACTACGATACTCCACCGACATCAATTACTCCCACCCTTAGGACTTCTATCTTGTGATTGATATTGCATTCCTGAGACCGTTTTGCATCTTGCTATTTAGTTCTTGTTTAGACTCGATTTCATTTTTAGTCACGTTTACTTCTTGTCATACATTTTCGTTTCTAGTTTTGTAACTCATTTCCGTTTTGCATTATTCTCATTCAAGGATTGTTAGACAAAAAAAATCACTCTTAGATATGACTTGACTTGTGATTACTTGATTGCATCTTGATTGCTAGCATCATCCCATTTGGATTGACACCTTAAGTACTACAACACATAAGGTTAATTGAACCTGCTAGGATATACAAAAATCTTAGTATCAATTTGGCGTCGTTGCCATTTGGGATTCGTTTTGCTACATTTAAGATTTCAAGTTTTGCAAGACTAAGTTATGTTACATTTATCATTCTGAGTCCTAAGTTGCTTTGGTTGTCTGCTTATTTGTTTTGCATATGAGGTACTTGTTGATTGCAACCTTGCATGCACACCAAGGCTCTGACTCCGTGCTCCTAGTAACAACGTTACATCCTCACTATTGCACAGCCACCAGCCTAACCCTTCCAAAGGATCTGATGCCTTTTAAGATCCATCGATCTGGCACCGGGGAACGGGGATCCGGACCTCCAAGGTTAAAGGATCAGAAAGGGTTGAAGTGGAAGACCTCGCTTCCTCCCATAACAACTTATCAGTAACTGCCTGATTAAGAACATCACATTGCTCTGCCTCAATACCCTGAAAAACTTTTTTATTCCTATCTTTCCAGATAGACCAGACGATCCATGGTAGGCAAAAAATAATATCCGAGATAGCCGACTGGGACGACGCCCGCCAAATTAGGAAATCTAGATTTGAAAAAAGAGAACCAAAGGGGAATCCATCAATGCATATATCTAGTGGGGACAAATCCCAAATCTGACGCGATCGGGGGCACTCAAAAAGAGCATGATTGATAGTCTCCACCGCCGAGCCATAACGTGTACATAGAGGATCACACCGGACACCCTGATGAGCCAAGCGTTCCAACACAGGAAGGGAGCCGGAAGCAATCTGCCAGAAAAAGTGTTGGATCTTTGGGGGAACCTGAAATTTCCAAGCCTGAGCCCAAAGAGGCGTGCACGTCGGCCCATATTCTACCTCTTTTATTAAATCACGGGCGAGCCGGTAACCAGATTTAACCGAATATTTCCCTGATTTAGTATAATGCCAGATCAGTTTATCCGGTTTAAAGGATTTACTAATCTCCATAGATAAAATGATTTGTATATCTGTCAGATCCATAAATTCCTCTAGGATTGGCATATGCCACTCCTTCGTACTTGGATTAATCAAATGGTTGACCATTAGATTGGGATGTAACTGCCGACCTCGACCATTTACTGGTCTCGGCTAAATATTCGGAATCCACGGTTCTCGCCACACCGAGACATTACATCCTGAACCTATCGCCCGCCAAGATCCATGTTCCACCAAAGCCTTGGACCTGATTGGTTCAAACGCAGCGTTTACGGTTGCGGTTGCGAGAGATTGCGGAAGCGGACGATTGCGGTTTCAAGCGTTATTAAGCGTTTTGAATGACTGGTTTAGCATTTTAAAATGGGTGCGTTTGCGGGAGTTTAACGATTGGTTGACCAACGGTTGCATTAGCGGTTAAAACATAATAAATGTAATATATAATTATTTAAATGTTTAAAAACACCAAAAACTTTATTAAATTTGATTTATAATTAAATATATTTAAAAATACTAAAATAATTATTCAAAAATAAATAAATTTCATATTGAAACACTTATTACTTTATGCATTTGGCTTTTCATCCAAAATTTAATCAAGTAATGTGATAAATGACAAAACTTATGCTTTAGATTATAGATCTTCTCTGCTAAATCTCACACACTCAATATGTTCCTTACATTGAATTACAAGGTTAAGGTAAATTAATTATGAAAGAGTAAAGAAGAGTCATTGGTAATTTGTTTTAATGTTTTAACAAATAATCTTATTTTCTTAAACTTCTAATGAAATGTTATATTTTTTTTAGATTTAATGGAACGTATGTGCGATGTGCAAATAGTTTTACATCATATTTTTTGGTTTTTTGTTAATTGGAATCTTATTTTCTTGTAATTGTTTATATTCTAATCTCCTCAATCGAATTTGTACTTCAATTTCTCTCATCTTTTATGGGTACAATGGTTAGGTTGAAGATATAAGGAAAAAAAAAATCGTGTTTTTGACTTTTTTGTTTAAAAAAAACAAAATTTCCAACCGCAAACGCTTGCGGGAAGCAGCTTTTGGAATTCAGTGGTTGGAAGCGATTGGGAACAGTTGGAAGCGATTGGGAGCAGTTGGAAGCGATTGGAAGCGATTGGAAGCGATTTGTGTGATTGGCACCAATCGCTAGCAGCCGCTACCATCCGCAAAAGCAACATTTGCGGGAGGTAGCGGAAGAACCTATCAACACCGCCAAAAAAAGTATATTATAAGTTATAACATGCAAATTGATGCATACACGCATATTGGCTTTTATGTTTCAATCGCGCGAGCTGTTTAGGATCACCAATTGGTTAGAAATTCTCCAAATTTGTCTTCTAATATAATACTCTCTTTGTTTCATAATATAATATATTAAGAGAAGTATTTTTGTTTCATAATATAAAATATTCCAACTTTCTATGCAATTTTAAGATTAATTTTATATTTTTTATTATGTAGTTTTGTTTATAATTTGTTAAACTTTTTAAAAATTACTATTTTTTAATATATATATTTTAATTAAAACATTTTATATTTTAAAACAGAAGAAATATTATTTTTATCGATAAGAGTCGATCTATAATCAATTTCTATTATGCGAATAACACAAATAATGACCAGTATAATCATCATTGAACGATGCTTCATAAAATATCTAATATCGAGTCGCGATATTATTGTAATGCATGTCAACTAGTATATTGTTTAACAAATAGACTCGTTAGAATTATAGAGTATAACTAAGTCTTTTTATTTTATTTTCTTGATTAATAACACATTCAATGTTTTAAACTAATAATAATAATAAACTTATTTTTGTTACTTTAATCAAGTCTTTATTTTTGTTACTTTTATTTACAAGATGTATGCCGCCACGCACATATATTAGAGCACGTTTTATTGTATTTGACACATTCAACGATATATACTACTAGTATAATTTCATTTATAGTACAATACGATCATATATAATAACAAGAAAAAGGAAAATAAATCACTCAATTTTCAGTTTACACAATTAAGATTATATAAAGACTATGATACAGTCTTTAACTTCTTTTCTTTTTAGCGAAATTAGCCGTACTACTTATTAGCGCACACTTATATAAATCAGAGTAAGTCTTCATAAGTTAATAAGGTTTGGATAAATCAATATAATTTAAAATCAGATTTTGTACAATAGATAAACATAGGGGTAAGAAAACGGACAGTAATCTCTAATACCCTTATTCATCAAAACAATTTCTCAAAAACCCCTCAATGGTAAAAAAACAATATTACCCTTAATAAAGGTTGTTAAAGATTAAATATAATTAAATCAGTAAATATTCAACGAAAAACACAATAGCTCAGTGGTTGCGAGTTCCATGCGCACCTGCGCGCCGAGAGTTCGAATCCTACTATGCGGGGTACAACTAGGGTGCAACTGGTACAACTAGGGTGCGACGGGTACAACTAATATGCGATGGGTACAACTAGAGGTACAACTTAAGAGATATCCAGTACAACTGGATGTACTTGTACGTTCAATTTTCTTTTCGAAATTGTTAGAGGATAGTTTCGTCATTTCATTAAAGAAGGGGGTAGTGAGAATAAATGGAGATGATGCAGAAAAGAATTTCTGGTATAGGGACACCAGAGAATTAAATCCGTAAGAAAACTGACCATATGTGATATGTCACCTAATTAATTACAAATCCGACATATGAAACTGAAATATTCAGAGATGTGTGACATATTCGTTCATCGATTATCCGTTAAATTTGCAAGAAACTAATTTGTGTTATTTTTAAGTATCCCTCTATATTTAATTTGACCAGTTTTAAAATGTTTAGATATATGGACTATAAACGAGTCTTCAAATTAAACTATTATATGGACTATAACCGAGTCTATTTTTATTGTATTCTCTCTATTATATATTGGAAGACTTTACTTTAGTTGATTTCTTAGAGAGTTTGAAAATTGTGCATGAATTATAGATAATTGTATGGGATTTGTGTAAATGATTCACAAGATCGATCTATCTAAATATTTCCTTTAAATTTTTGTAAGAAACTTATTTGTGTTATTTTAAATAACCCATCTATATTTAATTGACCAGTTTGAAATAGTTTTAATATGAAGTCTAATCCCAATACGGCAATACTATTGTAATGCATGCGAATTGTTAATTAAATAAATAGACTTGTTAGATATATCAAGTTTTATTAACAGGAGACTTTTGTTTGTGAGCTATTCATTTTTGTATGTTTATGTTGGAGAGCTATACATATCCTATATCAATAACTAGATATATAAATCTCAGACATATATATATATATATATAATTAAGTAACAAAGCATAAGATGGTAAAATAATGATCTTTGGAATATATTTGAAAATGTAAAGGTTTAGAAATTTGATAGTTAAGTGATTTTTTCCGTCCATAAAAGTAAGATCTGTAGATAATTTCCAGATATAGAATTATGATGTAGATTTCAAAACTATACTATCAAAATCGGTGATAAAAAAGTTGACACAACAAAAATTATACTTGAAAATATAAAAGTTTGATCAATATTTATTGAAAAAGATAATATATATAAATATGATATTTTAAATTAATAAATTACTGAACATATCTAACCACAATATTATTGTAAAGCATGTGAAGTTGTGCACCAATACATTGTGAGATAAATAGAGAAATCCTAAGCTGAAAAATACCAGATTAGTGATCAGGTATGTATAAAGCATTCATGACATTCATGGATAATTAAAATCACCGTGGAAATAGTCGGATCGGCCATAAATTAGGTTTGATACGTTACAAGAAATCATATATATGAAAAGAGGCCGATTCTCTCCATACAAGTGACACGTCATCTCATCAGGTAAAGACACGTGTAACTCTTAAAATTGGTTCACCTTCCATAGGTTACGTCTATTTAGGGATTCTAAACTGCTAGGTAGCCAACCTAACATCGATTTGTACAAAAAATTCCTTCCACTTTTTAACAATCACCATAAGTTGAAAACGCCTTCGTCAGTGAGATTCTTAAGATCTCTCACTTCGTGTAAATAGCATTCCCTCCTTTGAAAACCCAAACATCCTCACAACAAAAATTGCATTGCTTCTCACCAAGATGAAGAAGAAAGTATGCCGGACGGCCCGCTGGTACAAAGTAATCTCGTCGATCAGTGATGGAGAATAACTTGTCAAGACGCTTAACAAGTACGTGTAATTCTTGAGGTTCGACCATTGTTTCCTATTCTTTAGGTGCTACAGAATTGCTATAATTGCCTGCTATGTCTTGAGGATTTGCATCTATAGTTCTACTCTTTACTATTATTCCCTGCTTTTATCTCTGAACTTTTGATTAGGATATCCCAAATTTGGCGTTTACAGATTGGATTTTGATAAAGCATGTATTGTGATGACTAATCTCACAATGAAAAACATGTACCATGCCTCCAGATTTATATTTTCCTCACTTCGAAGCTCGTCGTGTCTAAACATATTCATAATTTCGGGAGAAAAAGTTGTGAGTATTTTCGATACTAAGTAGACTCATCTGGTAGGTTCATAGATTTTGTTGAACCTTTTTTTATGAGGCATGTTGCCTTCATTCTTAACTTATACCGTGATTCTTCTCAACTGTTCAGCTGGATACAGAAGCAACGATGGAATATATATTGCCAATAGCAAAGTGTACGTTTGCAAGCGATGATGTGGAATAAGAAGGGTCATACCAGAGCGGTGTGGCTGTTTCGAAAATAAAAAACGAGTCTTTGCCTAATAGATTATTGTCCATAAAGGAACCATGAGTTTTGAAGTCATCATTTTTCTAATGATTATTCTTTCAAGACCGAATATTATTTCTCTGAATCATGGAAAAGGGCATACTCCTTTGCATGGTAGATCTTACTACCAAATGATGGAGTGTTTGGGTGCAAGTTTGGTATTATCTTTTTTACTAAAGCTTATTTGTTGTATATAATGTCATTCTATTGTTATGGTATATGGGCATTTGGTTATATGCTTGTGGTTTGAATTGCTTACCTGTTTCACTAGAAAGTGCTTACTTATATCTTAAGTATTCAAGATAGATAGTTATTTGATGGAGCAAGAAAGGTCTAAATGCAAGCCATTGTTTATTTATCTATTATTGTTTTCACGTTGATTGGTGTAGTCTCTAATAGAGGAGAACAGGTTTGTGATGGTAAAGGAAGAGGAAAACGCTTCAGAGCTGCCATGTCCAAGACCAACTACTGCTTCCCGTGGGTCGAGGCATATATGAGACAAGACGTGCGCTTCTCCATTTGAAATATGGTGGTTGGGTCTATTCTTTATCTCCATTTGTGTAACAACATATCATTAAAAATAAAAAGGAAAATTATGATGCATTTTGTTATATTCATTCGTACATTACAATATCAACTAAAAATTTGTGTTCGATCTTAAGTTTATTTCGTTTAAATCATCTTCATTTTGACTCTGATGTGTAGTTTCTTAAAACTCCTTTCGATTAGATTGCTAAGATTCATTTGTTTGAGACTACTCACAATTTGAAATCATTTCACTCGCTTCTACGTTACATGTTTCTTTAAACATCTAATAAGATATATCTAAGCAAGCATGATGACATTTCCAAAACTTACAATATATTAAATACGCTCTCTACTTCAATGTAATTATCGATGGATTAAACTATGTTGGTCATTTACTCATTTTAATTGAATTACTAATACAACTTAAGGAGCAGAAATAAACCTAAAAAAAAAAATTGTTGGAAAGATGATCATCACTATGCAAAACGAACAAAAGGTACACGAAATGTAGAAGACATCAATATTCATTGCAATATGAAAACAAAAACTGATGTCTATGTAAATTTTAACTTTCAACATTAGCGCATGAAAACAAAAATTATAAGAAAATATCTGCATACAATTTTTTAACAAAAAATAAAAAGTATGAAATTTATAAAACTTATATCTAGTGTTAATTAAATAAGAATACCGCACGTATGATGATAGGGATGAGCTTCTTTCTTAATTGGTGTCACAGTCACAGCATTTAGCAAAAGACTTTTGGTTTTCGAAATCAATTAACTTCAATAATTGAATTGGCTGAATTATTCTTGTGAATATTTCAAAATATGTCTTCCCAAGATCACTATAAATAGAGAAGGGAATTCTTAGTTTGTATCACCACCACTACAAAGCACAACAAACAAAGAAACACATCTAGAGAAAGCATTTTGTTAAACGTTAAAAGACTTCGAGACCAAAAAATGTCTGGTCAGTATACGGGAGCCCCCACCTCCGAGGTAAAAGCTTCGTACTGGTTCCCAGATGGAGAGAACCCGGAACAAGATCCCAAAACCTCGGCCGAAAAAATTGACTCAGCTCTCTTCACTCACCTTTTCTGCGCCTTCGCCGATCTCGACGCTGCCACCCACAAAGTTATTATCTCCCAAGCGCACCAACTCATATTTTCAACCTTTACTGAAATCGTCAAGATTAAAAACGGACAGGTGAAGACCGTCTTGTCGGTCGGCGGAAGAAGTGCAGACAATACTGCGTTTGCGTCCATGGCAAGTAAACAAGAGTCTAGGAAATTGTTCATTGATTCTTTGATTTCGATCGCTTTATCAAACGGATTCAATGGTATCGATTTAGCCTGGGAGTACCCTAACAGTGACGCTGAGATGAAAGACTTTGGGGCCCTAGTTGGGGAATTGCGAACAGCGGTTGACGCGGAGCACACACGCACAACCAAACCGACTTTGCTGTTGACAGCTGCGGTATACTACTCCTCGGTTTACGAGACGTTTAACTACCCGGTTGAAGTGATGAAAAAAAACTTGGATTGGGTTAATATCTTTGCCTTTGATTTTTTCGGTTCGTCCATTACCATTGGTCCACCCGCCGGTCTGTATAATTTTTCAAACCCAAAAGGTAAAGTTTACTATATACCATAATAAACATAACTGGATTTATTTCCCTACGATCCAAATATGAGTATTTTTTTTTGTTTAATTTGACAGGTCCATGCGGCGACTCCGGTTTGAAACAGTGGACTAAGGCCGGATTACCAGAGAACAAAGTAGTATTTGGATTCCCATATGTTGGCTGGACCTGGACTCTTAAAGACGACAAGCATCAAGGTGAAGATGCTGCAGCCACCACCCCAGACGCGGTGTCAGCTGACGGTTCCATCAACTATAATCAGATAAGTAATTTCATAAAGCATAAGGGTGAGCAAACTAAAATGTTTTATGACTCGGAAGTCGTGAGTGATAACTCTATCTCCCGGACGGCTTTCATTGGGTTCGACGACATTCAGAGCATCGTGACGAAAGTGAGATACACCAAGGACAACGGTCTGCTTGGTTACTTTGCTTGGAACGTTGGAGCTGACGATGATTCCTATCTATCTCGTACAGGTTTGTCTTTTGTACTTTCACATATTCTTTTTTTTTTTTTTAATAAGAATTTAGATACTTTAGCGTCCTTTCGAATAAACAACAGTATAGTCTCTTACATCTGGATTTTGTAAATATACAGCATCGATAACATGGGATGTTTAATAGACAACCATGGGAGTGAAAACGAAGAAATAAATAAATACTGACGCGTGAAGAATAAAACATGTTTGATTATGTTATTGTAAGATGAAAATAAAACAGTCGTATGTTTGCTTATCTTGTTTTTTGTAATAAAAATGAAAACGTTTGCTTACATTATGGTAAACAAAGTTAACTAAATAAAGTTTATTTATGTGTTGTCAAAAAAAAAAGTTTATTTATGTGAAAAATATGCATCGGAGAAAGAAAAAACATATCGTACAACCATTTGCAGCCTATATTTTTTGGTTATTTACATTCTAAGCCTAGAACGACAACTATTTATAGAGGGTCAAATAGACTTGTTAGAAATATTATTTATAACTGAGTCTTTTTTATTTATTTTCTTAATTAATAACAGACTTAATTATTTTACACTAATCTATATAATAATAACAATCCGAATAAATGCGACCAAAATATTTTCTGAAAAGTCGTAATGGATCATTAGAACGGTTATTTATAAAAAGTTACAACTGTTTACTGTAAAGTTGTGTTGATTGGAACATTCGTATCTTTTGAAATCTATATATTTGTCTGATTGAACTGTTTTCATTTTTTTGCCATGACACAAAATCAACTAAAATTTAAATCTCAACGATTTATACATTTTTCTAAATTATTTTCTAGCATTCATTCTTTTAAAACTCAAGAATTTCTTCTAATTCTTGATTTAACAAAGGATTTTGGAATGATGAATCTAATTTACATCTTTTAGTTTATTTTAAATATAAAAGTTTAATGAAAATACTTAGAGTGTTTTTCCAAGATTTAGATAGATTACATAGTGAGTTGTAACGATTTAATGAAAATACCTAGAGTGTTTTACAATTTCAACAGTATGTTTTACAAAAAGTTGTGATTGTTCATTGTAACGATTTTTTTGTAAAATTGCAACTGTTCATTGTAGAGTTGTGTTTATTCGAATATTCGTATCTTTTGAAATCTATCTGTTTGAACTGTTTTCATTTTTTTGCCACGACACAAAATAATATAAAATGTTAATATCAACAATTTTTACAGTTTTCTAAATTATTTTCTAGTATTCATTCTTTTAAAAGTAAAGAAAGAAACTCTTCCAATTCTTGATTTAACAAAATATTTTTGGAATGATGAATCTAATTTACAACTTTTAGTTAATTTTAAATATAAAAATCTAATGTCTATATATAATAGCAATCTGAATAAATACCTCCAAAAATTATGTTTTTTCAACCACTTTTTGGCTAATTTAAAAAAAAAAAAAAAAAATCTATAGAAAAATTAAATTGTGTGTTTTACAAAAAGTTGTGATTATTCATTGTAACGGTTTTTTGTAAAGTTGCAACTGTTCATTGTAGAGTTGTGTTTATTCGAATATTCGTCTCTTTTAAAATTTAGATATATTTGTCTTTTTGAACTGTTTTCTTTTTTTTTGCCATGACACAAAATAATATAAAATTTCAATATCAACAGCTTTTACAGCTTTCTAAATTGTTCTCTGACATTCATTCTTTTAAAAGTAAAAATATTCTTCCAATTCTTGATTTAACAAAAGATTTTTGGAATGATTAATCTAATTTACAACTTTTAAGTAATTTTAAATATAAAAATTTCATGAAAATACTTACAGTTTTTTTTTCAAGAGTTAGATGGATTATATAGTGAATTTTTGAATTTGACTTCTCAATATGGTAATAAAGATATCTCTATTTAAAAGCAGTTTATATGGGTTAGGTGAAATTAAGCGCAAACACAACATTTGCAATTTTTCGTAGCACCTTTTCATAATTTTTTTTTAAATTCAAACCGTTGTATATGTTTATTGTAAAGTTGTGTCTTTTCACTATATTTTATTTATAACTTTTCATCAAAACTTTTCGGTCTAATAGGTGTGTCTATTTAAATAGTAATGTCTTTTAGTCCATTTTATGTTGAATCTAAATAATTAAATATCTAATATTCAACGTTATTCTATAAACTAACTAAAATTTTAGAAATGATTATAGCAATAGAGAAATTTAATACAACTTAATACAGAATTTACAGTTGCGTCTATTTTTGTCGTAACTTTTTGTTAAAAAAAATAGTTTAATATTTAAAAATAAGAATAACAATCTGAATAAATATGAACAACAGTTGCGACTTTGCTTAGTATTTTTTTGTAAGAAAATTGTTTATCCTTTTTTAAAACTCAAACAGTTGTATCTGTTCATTTGAGAGTTGTATCTTTTCACTATATTTAATTCATATTTTTCATCACAACTTTTCGTTCTAATAGGTGTGTCTATCTAAATAGTCATGTCTTTTGAACTTTCTATATATTTTTCTTTTTCATCAATAACTAACAAATCATTCGTTGAAACAAATTTTCCGTTTTTATATTTAGTCTAAATAATTTGAATATTAATATCTAATATTCAACATTATTCTATAATCTAACTAAAATTTTAAAAATTTAATAAAACTTAATATAGAATTTATAGTTGCGTTGCATCTATTTATCGTAACTTTTCATATAAATTATTTTAATATTTAAAATTTATACTTCTTCCGTTTCAAAATATAGGATGTTTAAGGTAAATGCACACATATTAAGATAGTTTATTTTTCTTTTAAAAAGTATCATATATATTTCAATTAAAACATTTTCAAATAATCATAAAGAAGACTGTAAAAAAATGATTACAGAATATTAAATATATATTAAATTTTGCATGAAAAATTACAAAACATCTTATATTTTGAAACAAAAAAGAGAGGCCAAAACATCTTATATATTGAAACAGAGGGAGTATTATTTTGTTTTTAATTATATTTATTTAATAAAAATTATATTTACTCATTACAACCATTAGTTCAATATTCTCAGTTAGGATTACTTTGTCATAATTATTTTTTTAATTGTAGCTTTACCATAATTCTTCATAAAAAACCTTATATTTATAATACTTTAAACAATATTTTTTTTGTAAAGTTGCGTCTATTCTACATAATATTTTTTTGTTATAAATTTTCATTTCATTTTGATGTAAAGTGACCTTAGTGCAGTGGCAGGAGGTAAGTCCATTTGTAGAAGGCACCATCACACCCGGGATCGAGTCCCGGCTCCTACGAATGTAGGAATTTGGCTAATGGGCCGGTCAGTTGTGGCCCAATGGTTGACAAAAAAAAAAAAAAAATTCATTTTGATGGTTGTGTTTTTTGTAACAGTTTATGTTTAATGTTTATATATTTCAACTATTTTATTACATTCAAATGATTTTATAATGTATAATTTTAAATTTTATTTACTTTTTTTTTCTAAAATACTTCCCCCGCGATATCGCGGAGGTCTGAGTCCTAGTAGTAATAATAATAATGATAATAAACTTATTTACTGTTGATGTTGAGAAATTTATAATTATGATGTTGAGAAAATTATAATTAAGATATATAGACTACAATAAAGTCTTTATTATTTTTATTTTTATTTACAACAAGGATGTGCCACCCACATGTATTAGAGCACATTATAAACCTAATTCACAATAAAAATAATCACACACGTTTTCTTGTATTTGACAAAATGATACTCTCTCTTTTAAAATAGGTGTTGTTCTAAGCTTAATTTTTTGTTTCAATTTAGTTGTTGTTTCTGTTTTCTAATATTATTTTAGTAAAAAATTATCTAGATAATACTGTTCAATAAATGAAAAATTATAATAATTAAATAAAAATATAATAAAATATTTATCTATTTTCTTAATTTATGTAAAAAATCTAAAATGGAAAATAATAAAAATACGAAAGGATTACTAGTATTCTTTTCTTTTATAGTACAAGATGATCATCTTCTTTTACCAAGAAAAAGAAAGTGAAACACACCTTTATCAAGTTTCTTTTATTGTCTTTTACTTCTTCTTTTTTTAGAGAACTCAGACGTGCTTTATCAATGTAAATGCTACTACTACAGTACTACCTGATTAGCGCATTTATAAACATTCTCAATAATAAAAATCACACAAAATCTTTAAATCAGTCACACATTTAAAAAATAATATATTGATGCAATTGTATATCATCTGCTACTACAAAATATATTTTCATTACATTTTTAGATAAAAATTTACTAATTTTAATCAGACTAATTCTTAAAGTTAATATAAGGTCTTGAATAAAATCAATTTAAAATCAGATTTGTACAATAGGGGTTAGAAAACTCCCCAAGGGTCACACATCTCTGAATTTTCAGTTTCATATCATCATATGTCGGATTTGTAAATAGGTTATGTTAATAGCACAGATAGATTTTGTCTTCATAGAAAGAAGACTTGAGCATTGGCTGGATTACATATCTTTGATCATAGTAGACATGAATCCAAGTCTCTAGGAAGAAAAAAAATTCGACTGGATTACTTTAGGTGGCTGGATTTCTTTAGGTGGAGACTAAGGCTAAATAAGAGGATACTTTAGTTGATTTCTTTTATAATTTGCAAAATTGTGCAAGACTTATAAATTGTATGCGATTTATGTAAATGATTCACCAGATCTATCTAAAAGTTTCCGTTAAAATTTTGTAAGAGTAATCTGTGTTATTTTTAAGTCTAATCTTTAATTTGATTTGACCAGCTTAAAATAGTTTAAATATCAAGTCTAATCCCAATATTATCGTAATGCATGTGATCATATCATCATGCATGTACATTGTTAGACAAATAGACTTGTTAGATATATCCCTGTTTTAAAAATCTCCGCCTAGCACCGATTACTCCCTGCAAAATCGCTAGGCCCACCCTTTCCGCCTTGATTAATGACTAATTCCTTCCTAGCATCGATTATCCGATTATGCATGTCTAGTCCGATCATTTTCCGCTTAATTTCGCTTAATTTTGTGTATACCAATTTTTTTTAGAACCAAATAAAAATCAAACATAAATATTTTTGTTATTTCGGATTTAAGAGATTATGATGTTTTACAATAACTAATGTATAACTTTTAACAAAAATCATAAAATTTTCTTTTAAAATGATGTTTTTATGTGTTTACCATAATTTTAAAGACAATACTATAGCTTTATAGTTTATTTGATATGTTCTTTTTAACATAAACAGAATTATACATATATTAAGTACAATATATTTTTATTTTATTGTTAATTTAATAAAATAACCCTAAAACTAGTCCCCGATTAATCCCCGTTTAATCTCCGATTTTCTCGCTAGGCGCTAAGCCCACCTCGACCGCCCGACTAGCGCCTAGCGATTTCTAAAACAGGGGATATATCATATATCCAATAGGTGTTTTTTTTTTTGCAACCATCCCATTGTTTTTTTGTCAACTATCCAATTGTTTCTTTTCTCTTTTTTTATTAATTAACAGGAGACTTTCTTTTGTGAGCTGTTAATTTTTTATGTTATGTTCGAGAGCTATACATATCCTATATTAATAACTAGATGTATGAATCTCATATATATAAATATATTAAGTAACAAAGCATAAGATTGTAAAATTATGATCTTTGGAATATATTTGAAAATGAAAAGGTTTAGAAATTTGATAGTTAAGTGAGTTTTATTCGTCAACAATGGTAAGATCAGTAAATAATTTTTGATATAGAATTTTGAAGTAGAACTGGAAACTATACTATCAATTGTATCTCAACTGAACTATAATATCTGTATCTCAACAAAATATGTATACCTATAAATATATGTATACTTATAAAAATATACCGCTTTTTATAGTTTAGTTGACCCTGGTAAGATCAATTTCTGGGGCCATCACTATGCACTAATACATTGAGTGAGACAACTAGAAAAAATCCTAAGCTGAAAGCCTAATAGCAGACTAATGATCTGGTATGTGTAAAAGCATGTATTCATGACATTCACAATAATTAAAATCACCGTGGAAACAGTTGGACACTAATTTTTAAAACTAGTATAGTCTAAACTCTTCAACCACCATTTAAAACTTTACATGCAAGTGTTAATTAAATAAGAATACATAAAGCATGATAATAGGGATGAGTTTCTTTCTTAATGGTATGTGTCACAGTCACAGCATTTAGCAAAGACTTTTGGTTTTGGAAATCAATTAACTTCAAGACTTAAATTTATCTAAAGTCTTTTAAATATTTCAAAATAACTCTTCCCAAAATCAATATAAGTAGAGAAAGGAAGCACCCTCTTAGTTTGTATCACCACCACAACAAAGCACCAACAAACAAAGAAACACAGCTAGAGAAAGCATTTTGTCAAAAGACTTTGAGACCAAAAATGTCTTCTGATGAGAATCAGGGAACCCCAGCCTCCGTGGTAAAAGCTGCGTACTGGTATCCAGATGGAGAGACCCCTGAGGCCATAACTTCGGCCGAAACCATTCCCTCAGCTCTCTTCACTCACCTTTTCTGCGCCTTCGCCGATATCGCGACTGACGGCTACAGAGTTTATATCCCCCCAAAGCACGAATACATGTTTTCCACTTTCACTGACACCGTCAAGATTAAAAACGACCAGGTGAAGACCCTCTTGTCGATCGGCGGAAGAAATGGAAACAATTCTACGCTTGCGTCCTTGGCAAGTAAACAGCTGCTTCGCACAATGTTCATTAATTCTTGGATATGGATCGCTAGATCTAACGGATTCCATGGTCTCGATTTATCATGGGAGTACCCAAACAGTGATGCTGAGATGAACGACTTTGGGGACCTAATTAGAGAAATGCGAGATGCGGTTGACGCCGAGTACTCGCTCACCAACCGACCGATTTTGCTGTTGACGGCTGCCGTTTACTACTCCCCGGTCTACAAGAAGTTTACCTACCCAGTTGAAGTGATGAAAGATAGCTTGGATTGGGTAAATATCATAGCTTATGATTTTTGCGGTCCGTCCATTACTACCCCTGGTCTGCCCGCTTGTCTGTATAATCCTTGGGATAAAGGTATAAAGTTTATATCATAAACATAACTTAATTATTTCCCTACGATCCAAATATGTGTATTCTTTTGGTTAAACTCGAATAAAATTTGGTTTACAGATCCATGCGGAGACTCTGGTTTGAAACAGTGGATTAAGGCCGGACTTCCAGAGAAGAAAGCAGTCTTTGGATTCTCATACCTTGGCTTGTCCTGGTCCTGGAATGCCGAAGACGACAAGGATCACGGTAATGATGCTGCAGCCATCACCCGAGGGGGAGTAGCATTGTCACCTAACGGTTCTATCAGCTATAGTAAGATAAAGGAGTTCATAAAGGATTACGGACCTACAACGGAACATGACAAGGTAGTGGTCGAAGATTACTGTTTCTCCAAGGAGATTTTGATTAGATACGACGATACTCAGAGCGTCGTGACGAAAGTGGGATACGCTAAGCAGAACGGTCTGCTTGGTTACTTTGCCTGGAACGTTGGAGCTGACGATAACACTCTTCTATCCACCGCAGGTTCGTCTCTTTTTTTCCTTTCATAAATATTATTTTTCGTTTCGATTCTTTTATTTTCCAGCAAATATATATACTGAGTCGCTTCTATATGTATTTTGAAATTTTACAGCATCGCAAGCATGGGATGCTTAATACACACAACCATCGGAGGAGTTCCACAACGGAAAAAAAAGTGAATGAAAAAATAAATAGATAAAAGAGGAGTGAAGAATAAAGGGAAACACGTTTGCTTATGTTATTGCTGTCTACTTATGTTTTCTAAAATAAATAAAAAATAAGAATGCTTGCTTATATTATTGTAAACAAAATTAATTAAATTGGAAAAATCTTTTTGTGCATTTATTCTGCATGTCCAGCTGCTGGGACTCACCGAGTCACCGTCTACTAGTTTTTTCCAACAAATGCCTTACCAACTTGCTCCAGCGCAATTCCAACGAAACTTATAAAAAGAAGATAAAAATTCTAATTGACCTCGACCACCGAAGTAAAATAGATACTCCACGTATTCTAAATAAATGCTTCGTATTATTAAATTGCACATCGTTTTGATGTATAAAACAAAAAAAAAATTCAAAAAAAAGATAACAAAACTAGTTGCTATTGTACATGTTACCACAAAAATTACAAAGACCAGCAAAAAAGTTGTTGATTCGTCGTAGCTGATAGTTTAAGCGTGAAAATAGATAGCAAAACTGATAATTAATGTGGGGTTTTTTTCCAACGGTTAGGACGGTGCACCGAGATAAGATGCGAGCCTTAGTATGTCGCTGAATACACCACCGGCCGTGACTTGAGCACCAGCTCCAGGTCCTCGGACAATAAGTGGATGGTCCTTGTACCTTGTTGTTGTGAATGCTATTATGTTGTCTGAACCCGCCAGCTGCGCGAATGGATGTTCTTTCTTGTATCTCCGAAGTTCAACTGTTCCCTTTTGGTTAATTGCGTCCACCACACCAACATATCTCAGGACCTGAATCAGAGTTTACATTATAGTTAATATGATCAAACGGGAATGATCTTTAGCCGGAGTTAAGATCATCAAACTGAAAAAGTTTATGGTGTTTGATCTTACCTCCCCGGAGTTCTCAGCATCTAGCCTTTCTTTTGCTAGGTCCCCGTCATACAGTGGAAGTTTCTCCATGAATTCTTCAGCAGAAGCGCATCCCTGAAAGTAGATTAGGAAGAACATTAGATACAGAAGATGCTAATTTTAATGATAATGAAAGGTATATGTAGATCATTTACTTTTAGCGGTTCAGGGACGAGGCTTCTAATAGGAAGATCCGCGAGGTCCAATTTCAGTCCAGATTCTCGAGCGAGGATAATCACCTACACAAACAGAAGAGTTTAGGTTTCATGAGAGAGACTACCATCATTTGCAGAACTTTGCTGTGCCAGTTTGATACGTAAGAAGCAATAACGTACCTTCCTTGCAACATCGGTTCCAGATAAGTCATCTCTTGGATCAGGCTCAGTGAAACCTGCGTTCTTTGCTTCAGCGACAACCTCGCTGAAACTTTGGTCTCCAACAAAGTTGTTGAATAGGTAACTCAAAGTTCCACTGGAGGAAAGAACCAAAACAACAAAATACAAAGGAGAAATCATCAGAAATGATACCAGAAAGGAACTCAGAGTCAAACTGTGGTGGAACTGTTAACTAACAGACCTAAAAATACCCTCTATGCGTAGTATCTTGTCTCCTGTCTCAAGGAGACCACGTAAAGTGCTGATAATTGGAAGACCAGCTCCAACAGTGGCTTCATAGAAGTAATGAGTATAGGATTTCCTTTGAAGATCTCTCAGTTTCAAGTACTGAGCACACACAAAAAAAGGAACATCAGTGGAGTAACAAACCAACCCAGGACAGGAATATTTCCTATTGAGTTTCTCTAACAGATTCAAAAGAAATACACTTGATGAGATGAGACGAATATAACACCTGATCAAGGGGACCCGAGTTAGCCTTTTTATTGGGGGTAATGACGTGGATTCCCTTCCGTAACCAATCATAATAACGGCTCGCAATAATAGAGTCTGCTGTACAATCAACCAATACAGAGTTGGGGATAAAATGATTTCCATGCACTTGCTGAGTGAATTTATCCATATTGGCCTCTGTTCCCTTCTCGTTTAGAAGTTCTCTCCATCTCGACAAATCAATACCACTGCAATAAACAACATAGGTACGAGTCATGTGGTGTTAAAACAGAATGATCATCCGCAGTTTGGAATTGAGCTTAGATTTTGTCAGAAAATGTCAGCTGTCCAATATTAATGTTCACGTCATTACTACATCAACCGACAGATAAAACACACGATAACAATCAAGGGAGAGCCATGGCCAGGTATGCGAAACAGTAAACTAAGTAAATCTTCTAGGATGCATACGGATTCGGATCAACAGTTTGGGATATTTTTCTCTCCAGAGAAAAGTAAAATATGCTGTCATGCCATCAAGAATGGATTCGTATGTCCTTCAGATAAAATCCTACAACGTGTCAGAAACAAAGAACTGTACAGAATAAGTTATTCTTACATGTCACTTAATAGCATAGTCTTTGAACCAGTGATTCCTAAAACACGCAGATCAATGTTGAATTCTTGTTTGAGAACAGCAGCCTGGAAAACATAATTTAATGCTTAATCAGCTTCTTAAAGGATTTTGAAAATACTGAACAACATTATGAAGTTCACCTGGTCCCTCAGCTGGTCAAGTAATGTAGCACCTATCAGACCCGGTCCAATGATTCCCACTGCTAATGTCGTTCTTGACAAGAAAAACCTCGAGTGGACAGCTCTTAATGCCTTAACGCTATCTTCACGTTTAATAACGACAGTAACATTGTACTCAGAACAGCCTTGAGATATAGCTCGGACATTAATATTAGCCTGCAAGTGAGATACAAAAACAAGTACAAGGGAGCAATCAAGCAAAAATGTATATGAGATGGAATGATCCCTTATAATAATGGTTACAGTTTTAAGTAATAAGCACCTTCGCCAAAGCACTGAAAAGTGTACAACTAACTCCAGGTGTACTAGCCATTTTCTGGCCAACTGCCGCTAAGATGCTACAGTTTGGTATAACCTCAATCTGCGAAAAAGAATTATACGATTGTTACTGAAACTGGCGAAGATAAAAATTATCAAATATATATGGTTAATTAGAATACACAGGGAAGAGCTGTGCTAGGAGTAAAACAGAAATCAGAGAGATAGAGAGACCTGAGAAAGACGTCCAGCTTGTAAAGCTTCACTAAATCTCGACCGCAGTGCCTCAGAAACAGCTTTTACTTCCTTCTCAGGCACTGCAAAGCACACAGAATGCTCACTGCTAGCCTGGACAATGAATATATCAATAGCATAAGCCTCTGCCTCTCAAAATGAAGAAAATTGCGATAATGCTAAGGCAGGCTTTGAAATAAAGGCACCTGTGATATCATAATCACATTAGCTCCAACATCTTTTACACAGCCAAAAATGTCACTAGCAGTACCGGGTACCCCAGCCATTCCAGTACTGTCAGAATGAATTGGAAGAAGGCAGTCAACAGGGGAGGTATAAATGCCGCTTGTCAATTAAAAGAACAGAAATAAAACTCGAACAACAACGGCAAAGGTAGCTTACCCTTCAACATTTATGAGAGCCAAATTGTCAATAGTTGCAAATCCTTTGACAGGAGTAGTCAGTTTAAGGTCATAATCATCTTCCGGAGGTTGACAGATTATTGTTCCCGGTGCAGATAGATTGAAAATATTTCTGATCACAATCGGAATATTATATCGCATCACAGGAATGATGGTGCGAGGATGTAAAACATTTGCCCCAAAATAAGACTGCATGAAGTTAAATGTTTTGATCAAAAGTTTGTACTTGGCATGATGAAGCTCCTAAATCTAGGATAACAAGAACGCTAAGTTTACCATTTCCCAGGCCTCTTGATAAGAAAGTGTCTGGAGTATTACTGCCTCATTAACTGCAGGCAAAACTTCTTGTTAAAAATACATCCTAGAATAAAAGGGATTAGAGGTAGAAGAATAGGACAGACCTTTACGAGGGTCCGCACTGTATACACCATCAACATCTGTCCAGATTGTTACTTGACGAGCCCTCAATAGAGCACCCATGATAGCTGCAGAGAAATCACTCCCATCTCTTTTCAAAGTTGTTGGAATATTTTGTGGAGTGCTAGCAATGAACCCAGTTGCAATAATAATTTTCGATGGATTTGAGGAGAACCACTTATCGAGTCTCTTCTCAGATTCACCAAAATCAGGATCGACCTGATTAGAGCTGGTGGGATTAACAATGAGCACATCTCTAGTATCCATCCACTTGCACTCAAGCCCAGTCTACAGTGAAAAGAATAGAGAGATCACAAAGTGTACAGCCTCAATTGTGTCACATGAATGCAATCATCATACGCATCATTCAAACCTTTCTGACAACATATGATAGCATCTGAGCAGACCAAAGTTCCCCATGTCCCGCAACAAAATCTGAAAACGACTCTGATGCATGGCCAGCTGCAAATGGAAGATGTCAGTACTCAGTTCTTCTTCTGAAATCAGACTTAAAGTAAACAGGAAACACAAATAAGATTACTAATCACGCTACCTATGTAAATGGCACGAAGCATCGCTTTAAGATTACTAATATCATTATGCAAATGTGACAAGAAACTAGCGAGATCATCCCCATCGAGTAGGTCACGAGCCGTCAACCGATGCTTTTCCAGGACAGCTTCCAAGGCGGATAAATAAGAATCATCTCGTGATTGTGCCTTGCGGATTAAGTCATACATCATATCTGTCACCTTGGACATTGCAGAGACAACCACAAGTTTCCTTTCAGAATTATCATTGATTATAACCTCAGCTACATTCCTAATCCTCTGAGAGTTCCCAACACAAGTCCCACCAAACTTATGAACACTCCACATTTCACCCTTAGGAATCTGAAATTCATCCACTGATTTCTCAGTCGATACACCTGAAACTGCAACCAAATTGAGTAATTACTTTGACTACAATTCCAACACTCATAATCAGATCAAATATGAAACAAAACAAAAACTAACCAGTAGTAGCTGTAGCTGATAGATGAAAATCCGGAAGTTCACATCGAATCATACCGCCGCCGCCGCCGCCGCCAATAGTCTGCCGAAGCCTGGGTAATACAAGACGCCGCCGGAGACAAGGAGGTTTCGGGACACGGACAAGGCATTGCGGCGGAAAACATCCAAATCTAATCGGATTAGTATTCGGCGGAGAAACAGTAAACGACGGCTTCAGAGTCGCCATGTTTATCGAATACACCTGCAATGAAATCACAGAGTTACAAGCTTCCATTAACTGAACTCTGAAGAATCAAATCGAAACTCTTCAAAACTCAACGAATCAATCGACTAAAATACCACTTAAGTCGTTTACAACAGTGAAGTATTAAACCCTAAATTAGATTTTCGCAGATAAAATTAAAAGAAAAAAAAAAGATATGAGAAGAAGACTAACAGTGATAATTTCCCGGCGGCGCGGCGGCGGAGAAAGGGAGAAATTAAATTTATAAAAAGGTGTACGGCTTTTATCAGTGCGGCGAAATAGCGCGAGCGATTTGAAATGTAGTCAAAAAAGGTTTTTAAGAGTTTTATCAGAAAGACCTCACGAGTCCACCAGAGAGAGAGAGAGTGAAGGAAGAATCTCCAAGAAGCGGCTTCACGATTTTTGTCTATCAACAATAAACTGCCACGTGGCTATCTGCGTCAACGACGTCCAAGTAATTAATTATCACGTTTTTTATTTTGTCTTTATTCTCTTCTGATTAAAGGCCTTTTGGCCCGTTAAAATTAATTTACAGTTTGGGCTTACAAAAGAAGCCTCATTTTTTTTTATATAAGATGTCGATATCAAGTTTTGGATTTGTTTATTCAAAGATTAGTGCATATATGTCTTAGGAGTAGTTGACAATTAAATCGGATGGGTGAACCAATTTGATTTCAATTTTATAACTACTAGATGAGAGCATACTATAAAAAAAACATATTTGAACGCAATGATCATGTCTATGCATTGTATATGAAAAATGAAATGTTGACAAAATAAATATATTTTTTATCATCATTAAGTAAGTTTACTTTAATATTTTAAAAAAAAAAACAAAACAAAAGATATCTAAATACAAGGATTAAGATTATAATAATCAAAAGTGGTGTGTGTGTTAGTTAAATTATTAACTGAACTGCCAAATTGATAATATGCTTTGTTTTGTCACAATCTATAGGTCTCGTGAATGACCCACATGAACCAGCATGGATGATGCTGATGATGATACAAACTCGATGCTCGTTTTAGTCTTTATACGTTACTTAATTCATATTCTTTAATTTTGATACAAGTAAATATAGAATTATGTGTGAGTTCTAGCTTTTTTTTGAGTTATAATAGTATTTTTCTTTTTTCCTGTATGGATTGTTACAAACAAAACATATAGAAAAGATATATATATATATATATATATATATATATATATATAGTTTGTTATACTAAGTGGTAAACCTGCATTTTGACCCCCAAAAATTTATAAATCATATCAATTTTAAATCGATTATTTGAAAATTAAATATAATACGTGAAATTATAAGATTTAATATATCATAAATATCTTTTTCATATATCACTCCCACAACTTTTATATATATATATATATATATATATATATATATATATATATATATATATATGTTTGTACAGGATAATATTTATTTAGTTATTTAGATATTAAGAAAATATTGTATACTCATTTCGTAACTATCTTATAGTATATACATAGACTAGCAATTGACCTGCGCTACGCGCGGGAGTTAGAAGAGAGTGTTTTTTCGGTTGTTTGTTAATTTGTTTTTTTAGTTATGTATTTTCCTTTTTTCGTCAGGTTATGTTGTTAGTATGTTTTCTTTTGCTCTTTTGTTAATTTGTTTTGCTCTTTTGTTGGTTTATTTGTCCCTCTATGTTTTTTCAGCTAATTTAGTCTAATTTTTTCTCTCGTAGTTAGATTATGGTTTGTTTGGTTTCTTTTTTAAACAATTTTTTAGTATTTGAAATTTTCGTTTGTATCAGGTACTCACTTTCTTTTCTTTGTTTCTGTTGTTTTTTATATTGTGGTTTTGTTTTTTATTTGGTGTTTTTTTGCATTAAGTAGATTATAGTGAGAAGTTTTACAAATTTGTTAGTAAGTAGTTGTGTTTATTTTGAAATTTGGTTTTGTATTTCATGTTTTTAAATTTCCTAATTATATGGTTTTATTGTATATGTTGATTTGTGGTTGTAATTGTTTTTTTGGTTTTTTTTTTTCCTTTTTTTTTGTGTGTTTGGTTAGATTGATTGTTTATTGTATTTAACTCAGAGGTTGTATTCAACTTGACATTTTAGGTGATTTGTATAAAAGTTACAAATCCTAAATCCTATGTTATTCAATAATGGATTTTAAAAAGTCTTCTGAAATCCACTGTTATTAAACTGATGATTTAAAAATCTACTGTTATTCAAAACAGTTTGTGGATTTGGATTTTAATAAGTTTTAGGGATTCTAGAGTATTTGAGAGAATTTTTTTAGTTAAAAATACTGAAATCCAAATCTCATGGTTTTAGGTGGAATTTGAAATTTTTTTACAATAAATCATATTAACTTCCCTAAAATCTATCAAAATTCCAAATTTACTAAATCCTATAGAATCCTCCAAAATCATTGTTTCAATACACCCCCCTCAATGTCTGAGGATTGTTTGTCAATGCTTACCTCATTGACTTACATTGGGAGTGTGAGTTTGTTTAATTTTTAATAATGTTTTTAAATTGCTTACATTTGGCTTTTTGGTGGGTTTTTTATTTTGTTACATTGATTGGACCCAAATATCAATTTTGGCCTTAAAATCTAGTGGTCTATTGGGTCAACAATGGATTTTATTTATTTGAAGATGTTATATTATCTCTATTTGAACGGGAAGGAGTTAATTATCTCTTTAGGCCTAATAATATTATCTCCATTTGAACGGGAAGGAGTTAATTCATTTTCTGATCTAGAGGACAGTAGAAGGATTGGAGCTCAAATTTTAAACTATCCATTGTATCGATGCTGAACAGTATTATTTTCTCGTTTGTTTGGTTGATTTTGCCTTGGCTTCCCATCGCTTATGGGTAATTGGTTCTTCCTTGGTTTCTTCATTGAACGGAACTATTAATTCGAGTTGTGTTTTTAAATTATTTAAGTGTCTTCTTACCTTTGATTCTCTAATTAATTAATTGTTATTTTTTGGAGGTCGGTTTTGTTTTGTCATTTTGATTCATTAGGGCCGTTTCTGTTTTTGTTTTCATTAATTGTGATTTTTGTTTTCTTTTTTTTTTTTGTTAGTTTTTGTTTGCGTTTGTATTAATTTTGAAATAGTTCTGTTTTTGCTCTTTTTTAATAGTTTTGGGGAGCTTTTGTTGGGGGCGATTTTATCTACAAACATTGATGTTATGTGGGGAATTAAATGTGGAACTCTTAGTTGAGTATTTGTTTCGTGTTCTAACAGTGTCTGCATCTTTTACCTTGTTTGTGTTTGGTGATGGTTGTGTAAATGGCTCTCCCCTTCAACCTGTTTGGTGGTGTTGTTAGGCGTTGGTGTAGGTCGAATATTAAGATTGAATGTATGAGTCAAATACACAAGCTTTCAAACAACTCTTCCAATACCTTTCAGCGAACTCTTGTGTCGTTGTCAAGTCTCCATCAGAATAAAACTTGGTCCCAGACGTAGCATTAAGAAAAAGTTCATCTGGAGAGTATGGTTGGGTTAGAAATGACATAATATTTGAAAACAAAGTGCACATTTTATTGACGTCAAATAATTATGAACATGAACTGCTTCACCTGCAAAGATCTTTGGGTTTATATTGGTCGCTAAGAGTATATAAGTTCCCTCATCATTCTTGCTAAAGACCTTCTCCAATGAGGTTGCCTGGTCGTCAAATGCACTTAGACGGACATTCTGACCACTATAACAAAAGGCAACACGTGGTGAAGGTAGTAAAATGCATAAATGGAGAGGAGAAGTTCTATATCGTGAGAATTTGATGAGAATTTGATGAAAGACAATGAGGGAAAACCTTTCAAGACGCAGATGGACTGACATCCTCTCCAAAGTTTGTGACATCCCATTAGTTTTGGTGGAAACTACTTCGCCCATGACATCTAATAAGAGCAAAACCATATAGTTTAACATTTAATTTCCAGGAAAATATACTATAGATGCAACGAAGTTGAGAAACTTTTCAATGATTATCTACATATTTGGAACTACAAAACTTAGACAAACCTGAGAGCTCCGTATTGGTGTTCGCCAGTGACACTAACTCTTCATGAGTCCTTAAGCGGAAAAACTCTTTTGGAATAACATAGAAAGACTCTTCTACCTCTTCAAAAAAGTGGCTGGTGTGAACCGTATAGAAAAGTGGAAATCCGACAATTTGACATGGGTGTTGCTTCTAGTGACGTCAAAGGCGGATATTATATACATAGCTCCATCACGCAGAGCATGTTCGAATTTAGGAAGGTGGGTGACGTAAATGGAGCCTTGCATCAAAGTAGATTGGAAAAGAGGGAAATATTAACAAAAGGGTAAGTACATAATTAAGAATGAATCAAGAGGAGAATGGAGATTGAGGAACCTTTTCGTCAATGAGAAGGAAATCAACACCCATGAGTTGTCCCACATTTTTTAACTTTTCGAGCAGGCCAGAAACGGAGAATCCTTCCTAGGATTTGTTGGTACGAACTTCATATTTGTTAGAAGAGAAGCGTAAGGCCAAGTGTAAGTTGAAGAAATGACTATAGCAAGAAATCTATAGAAAACATTTAGGAATATAGAAAACGCAAGGAGTTTAATATAAACACCCTACATGGTTGTTTGCAAGGTGGAACGCAGGTTCCAAAAATATATGAAACTATGTCTTCGTACACCTATACTTGGTTCTATAAAATTTCAGAGGAAGGATATATGAAAGACTAACCGAAACAGCTGATCTAGAATACTTGAGAGAGATCTCTTCTTCATCAGAGTTGAACCGGTGGGCATGGATTGACCTACTATGCTTACTATTGACTTTGTCTCGAGTGAATATAACTTGGCAACCGCTTTTATTTTATCGTCTTTGATCTTTGTGGAGTCGCAGAACCATTTCCTCAAATCATGTGCGTAAAAACACTATATAGGCAAAGACTGACATATCTATCTACGAATGTAGTTTTAGGTTAAGAATATATTTGTAAAATAATAAAGAATTTCTAATGGAGAATTAGCTACCAATCCAAACCCAAATAATAATCGAAGATATCAAAAGACTCTCTTTATTCTAGTATCAAAATTAACTTATAAGAACAAATAAATCTTAAAACATTAGTCTTATCCTGATGTAGTAGAAAAGAAACTGATCATAATTCATGTATAGCATATTGAAAGAAAAACATAGAAAAACGAAATATATTAGATAATAATTTTAGCAACTAATATTCTTATATACTCAAATGATTGGATCTTAAAAAATAGTATTTTGGAATTCTGAGACCATAAAGATACTATATGATTATACATTTTTAACCTTAGAAACATAAAAATTAAAGAAGAGACGTGGAGGCAAATGGCAGTCTTTGACCATTAGGGTCAACAAAGTCGTGCGTGCATGTCATGTGTTCTTCCTTCCTCTTTTTTGATAATGATGAGCGAAACCCTATATGTTATTTTATATATTTGGTCCATGCTTGATCAGTTGATTTGATACTATTTCTGTCACGAATTTGTGTTCGTTTAATTAAAGTGATATTAGTTACTTTAAAATTCTATAATCACCGTTTGAAATTCTATAATCACCGTTTGAAATTCTATAATCACCGTTCGCACCCACTATTCATATTCGTGTGTGTTATATTTTGCAGTACAACTTTACCAAACGTGTTAAGGTGGGAACAGGTTCAACTTCTTGGATATTAAGGAGCCAAAAAGCTTCATTCACTCGCTTTTCGTTTTTGTTATTGGAGTTAGAACATGCTGAAGCACTAATCGAAGTTTTCTGTAGCACTATTTTTTTTGTCGATTATACTTGATTATCACGAAACCAAGAAATTTTTTATAGTGATACACCTAAGGTCTAGGTGTCTGATTAGTCAATTAGACGTTTGAGCTTTTTAGTTATTACTATAAAATAAACAAAAATTATTTCTAGAAAGCTTTGGATTGTAAAAACTCATCTTAGATTATTATCATATAAAAAAATTAAAATAGTATAAGATTAATTGATAGGTTAACTGAGACACTTATACAAATAAAAAGGGTGCATGGTTGTCGCTTTCTCTTAAAAAATTTCACCTACAAATTATTGCTTAGATCACCCTTTAAATTTCTCTTAAATTTAAACTCTATACTGTTATCATAAAGGACTTAATCGAAATTTCTTTATATAAAATCATACTATATTTCTAGACAAACATATGTATATTAGTTACATAAATAACTAATTAATCTATTAAAGATATCCCCAAGGTTCTGATAGGTTGAATGATCAATTCCTTTACCATAAATTAAATACATTTTCACATTCAATCATCTATGTATGTCGTGTGATACCTTTAGTTTCACAATAATATTCAATAGTGAGATGCCCCATAGATGTTCAGAGTACAGCATAATATCCTTCTTCCTAATCGTCATCCACCCCGCGGCGCCTATGGATCTGTAAACACATCCGAGGGATAAACTTAAACTCAATGATATTGATGGTTAAGGCAAGACATGTTTTAATAACTTGTTTTTTCAGAGGATTGTGTAAACTGTACCGTGACTTTCGTTTGTTTTGCAGTTTGGCTGTTTATTTGTTCCAACAGTGTAATAAGCCGCTCCTCAGAAACCTGTAAAGCAAACAGAGTATTTCAATAACTATTAGATGGATAATATGATACGTAAGAATTACGAAATGGAAAAGCGTCTGGATCATTACCTTTTCAACTATCTGTCCCATTTGAGCAGCCCTCAAAATAACATCCTCTACACCTCTAGCTTTCTCAGGTTTTACTAGGGCAATTCGAGCAACTATAGAGCACAAAGAAGAAGAAAGAGAAGCATTAAAGATATATAAACACAATATTGTGTCTCCCTCGAGCTTTGGAAGATCATCATATTGGCGACTTAATGAAGGAAGAAGGGAGAGTAACTAATTGAACTCCCAAGACATATTAGATGGGACTTACTTCTCTCTCTGGCTTGGGAAGACAATATTTGACTAAGCATCATTTGTCTATGTTCATCAGCTTCACTACACGAAAATGTTCCAATCAGACAATACATTACTTCAAAAACAGAATTCCAAACCGAACAAAAATCATATATGAATGCCAACTAAAACACAAGGATACACACCTTCTAGCATCATCCTGTTGTTTCTCTTGCTCTGGATTTTGCTGATTACCACCCTGCTTACCTTGCAAAATTATGCAGTTTAGTGAAGATCTCACAAGGGAAACAAGTTATCTGAGAAGAAATCAGATATCAGTAAAGGTATATTAAGAAATTTTAACATGCCTTGTCGAGCCATAATCTCTTGCATTCTCCTCTGTTTAATAGTATCGAAATTAACTTATAACAACAAATAAATCGCTAAAAGGAGTAGAACAGAGCGAACCTTGTGTTATGTGGCCGACCAAGAGACGAAAACCCACGTCGCTGTCAAATATTAAGATTGTTGCCTCTTGTAATCAACTGAGAACAGATGGTTACTTAATCCCGGAGATGTAGCAGCTTAATATGAAATCTGCTACGCCTGAATTTCACTCATAAAAATGAAGAAAACACAGCGAAGATATATAGGAGGCAGGGAAATTGTTTTATATAAGAGAAGGACTTACGACAATTTAAGGAAGAAGTAGTGGACTGTCCATTAACTCAGAGAAGATGGAAGATCATAATTAACAGTTAGGAACGAAACCGTAGTAATTGTGATGAAAGACATGGAAGAATAAGCGACAGTGTAGAGGACTGTAAGCCTTGAATTCGCATCAAATGGTGAAACGCCATGGATCGTGAGTTAAGAAGAAGAGCAACCGGTGGAGATGGAGCATCGTCGACGGCGCGGAAATGAGGCAAAAATAGGTTAACTTAAATCCATAGGATAGAAAAACATGTGGGCCTGCAAAAACTTTGGGCTAAGTTTAATCCAAAAAACCCAAAATATTAAATAATGAGTGCTGACGTGGCTGCACTAGAGAGAAAAAGGTAACTTTATATATATAGATTAGTCAATGAGACAGTTTGCTAGTATTTGGTAAACCAATTTGTTATATATTTATAACGTGTACATGAATGCATGCATATCGATGAATGATATAGTAAACTAGTAGTAATAGACTATCTGTAATAGTATCATCAACATATCGGTTGGGAATTGGATGATTCATACTGATATTGACATTTAACTAACAATTATTCAAATCACATTTCCTGTGATTGGTCTTTTTAGTAATCAAATCATAGCCGCCTAAGATTAGAATCTTCGGACTGCTTTAATATATTGACACATTTTAAATAACTTAAATTCCTTTTCGGGTATAACTAAAATTTTAATATCTCTCTAATTCTAAACATAATATAGGTCTGGTTGGGATTGATCTATTCGTGTGTGGTGGGAGCCACTAGCATTAGCTCAATTGGGCCGCCTACGGCTTATATCGTGTTCGTTTCACTAATCTAGTTTTGAATTATAATTTTGTTGTGATGCGAATAAAGTCGTGTATATTGATTGTGTTGGACTTGGATGCAACCAAACAAATACATATAGTTATAAGGAATTACCTAATATTTTAAGGAAAAAAACTATGGAGTTTAGGATCCAAAAAAAAAAATATATATATATATATATATATATATATATCCAGTAGACCAGTATAGCTGTGTAATTTATAACTAAAATTGTTTATAAACTGTTATGATGAAGTCTTAACACATAGCAAAACTGAGAAAATTGAATCATAAATACGTCAAATTATGGGTAAGAAACTATCTATAAGTACATTTTGTGTTATGCCATTTAAGTTTTACTTATTTAAACTATTATTTACAATATTAACCCCTAAAACAATTCCATAAATAACATTGCAGAGAAACTCAAATACTAAACTTTCTTAAATTGACCAATTGCCATAAAATCTTAACAATATCTATACATTCAAATTTTTTCAAAAACAACTCTACCCATTAAAATTTTAACCCATTAAATCTCCAAAACTATATTTATAGATGCTAGAATCTCTCAAATTTAAATGATATACAACAGATTTTTCGTAACAAAAATTTACAATCTCCATAATTATATTAACATTAATAAATTTCCTAAACCGAAAATCCAATTTTAGAATGATTAGAAAACCAAAATTCACAAATATTTAACTTTAGCAACAAGACATACATTTAATTCAGTATATATTTTATTTAGAAACTGAATATTGTTTGGTAATAATATAAACAACTATAGTTAAATAAAATATTTAAAAACTTATTTACAAAATTGATCTCTACATATTTACACAAAAAAATCAATATTTAGAAAATCGTTTAATCAAATACTTTCCTAAATTAAATTAAAAAATCTCTCTACCGTCTCTGTAGTGACCCTCACTAAGGGTAGAAATCCAAAAATAAAAATTTGAGGAAATGGCCCGGAAAAGACTTAAGGGAGTAGCGGGAGTAAAACAAAGAAGAACGACCACAATAAGTCTGAGGAAAAATTCATGAATCGGAGAATGGCCGAGCCAATCCTGAAGTGACTGGAGGTGCGATCGAGACCTTAAGGCTGGCCGAAAATTATCAGTCTATGCGGAAATGGCATCCGCGGGAAGTCGGGTAAGTACCGGGAAGAGTACCGAGACATCCAAGGAGTGATCGAGACAATCTGTCGAGATGGTCGAGAAAAGTGGTCGAGGCAATCTGTCGAGATGGTCGAGAAAAGTGGTCGAGACAATCTATCGAGATGGTCGAGAAAAGTGGTCAAGACAATCTGTCGAGATGATCGAGAAAATGGGTCGAGAAAATCCATCGAGAGAGTCGAAGGAGTCGAAAATGTCCGAGGAACGCCGAGAGAACCAACGATGTCCGAGGCATCGAGAACATTGTCCGGATATTGGTCGAAAGAGCCGATAGCATCCGAAGCATCGAGAGAATTGTCCGGAACTGGTCGAAGGATTATCGACGATGGTCGAGAACTGTCGAGAGTGCCGATAGTCGCGTCCGAGAGATATCGAGAAATTCGAGGATTGTCAAAGACGATGGTCGAGGAGGACGGAGCTGGTCGAGAAAACGCGGAAAACATTTTTTTCCCAATGAACTGACCAATCACCTTACATGCAAGGGATGCAGAAATAATTTTGGTGGTTTAAGAAGAATGGCGCGAGGAGATTGGGCGGTGTAATGCACGCTCCACATGCAGCCAAATTTTTGCCATTTGTCCAATTCCACTAAGGGAAGAGGAAGAGAAGTTGAGCCTATAAATAGGGGCTTAGTGGCTTCATTTGAGAAATTTCTCTCATTTCACTCATTCCACTCATTCCACTCAAAAGAAAAGCTTGCTTCTCTCTCTAAATCTAGAGAGAGAGTATCGAGAGAGGGAGAGTTTGTCGACAAAGATTGCCGAGAGAGTTGAGGGAGTTCGTCGAGAAGGAGATCAAAGCGAGGTGCTGCTTGTCGAGAGAGTCGAGGGTCTGCGGTGAAGCTGATCGAGAAGCTGTCAAGTGCGAAGGAATTGTCTGATCCGCGGTGCCGTGAAGTCCAATCATCATCGATCACATCCAGGTGAGTTCTGCGGTAATTGTTTGTTGCATGTAGACTAGATTCTTGATAGAATCAGTTAAATTGTTGCATGCATAAACTTGGTAGGATTCACGCTAGATTCATGTTAAAGATTACATCGAATTTGAGCAAGGAATCACCATGCAAGACTTCAAGTGAATTTGGTTGCATTTTAAGCAATTTTGGACTTGCATAAAATTTGGGTTTAGTCGCATGCATGATCGAACCTAGTTTTACTTGAAATTATTCTTGTTGAAAACCGGTTTCATGCATGATTAAATGATTAAGTATTTTGCAATATATTGCATAATTTTAATCAAGGTTAAGACATGCTTAAATGAACCTTAAGGATTTAAATGATTAAATCAAATAGGTTGCATGTAAATTGGGAGTTGAAGTTTGTTAGCAATTTTGATTGCTTAAAAATGGTTGCATGCATGATTTAAACTTGGTAAAGTTTATTTGCGATTTTTATTGCATGATATTGAGTGAGGTTTTTCTTTGCATGCTTAAATGAACCTAAGAATTTAAAGAATTAAGTTGAAGGGTCTTGCATGCGTAAATTGGATTAGGATTTAAATGGTTAAATCATAAATGGTTGCATGCATAGTCGAACTTGTTGCATTAACTTGCTTAAGTTGCTTATATTGTTTGCATGCATGTAGAATAATCTTAAGTTGCTTGATTTATTTTCTTGCTTATTGTTGATTATTCCATGTTATATTGTTGCATGCATGTAGAATAATCTTAAGTTGCTTGATTTATTTTCTTGCTTCTTGTTGATTATTCCATGTTAATTTTCTTGCTTGATTTCATGCTAATGTGCTTGATTTATCAATGCTTGAACTTGTGGTTGTGTGTTTTAATTTTAGCTTAGCCTCTTGAATTTGTTTCTTGAGTCTTAGCTAGTGTAGTGTGTCGATAATTCTGGTTCCATAAGCGTGTGTCACGCGTGAGTTCCCGACGCTCACTCACGCGGGGACACTGTTACGGCTGGCTAGCTACCAGCGTAACCGCTACATGATGATGTAGCTAAAGGTGGGTTCATGCCGGAGAACTTTATGGTCTCGGCATAGGAGATGGTACGGAACAGAACAGATTATCGAAGGGCCCTAGGTGTAAAGAGTTAGAGCATTCAAGTATTCCTTGTCTGAGTCTATTCGTCTTTACATGCGTGTGTTGTCTAAGATTTTAGGATAGTTCAAGTATCCCTTGTTTATTCTAGTCATCTTAGAGAGTTGCGTTTGGTTCAAGAGTCTAAGTGTTCCTTAGTCGTCTTGCGTTGTGTATAGCGATGTCTAGACCATCGATTCAAGTCGTTGGATCTAACTTTTCTCGCTTGTGTATGGTTTAAATTGCTTCCGCTATGACTTTTGTTGCGTTGCTTTGATTACTTGCTAGCTTGTTTGCCTTGCTTGTTTTCTTTGCTTGCCGGGGTAGTTGGGTTGGGAAGTTAGTATCCTGTTTAGGAGAAAGGGGTACTCAGGCTCACTGAGTAATCTTAGATTACTCATGATAATATTTTGGTCTTGCAGGGAAGCCTAAGCGAGTTTAGAGCCGGAGCAAACATTAGGGTACCGGATAGGGTTTTACGTGTTCTTTGTAAAATCTTATATTTTGTAAACGGTTATGTTTATTTTCCTGACTATCTTTATATATTACTTTAATGATTTATTTATGATGAATTATTTTATTAAAGTGATATATACGGTTTTCAGGAAAACATGGCAAGTTGCAAACGATACTTGGCCTTGTCCGGACCAACACAACGCGTGCTGTGGGACGCAAGGGTTGCAAAGCCTAAGCAAACCTCGGCCGTGGGCGGAGTCGCGTCCAGGAGGACTGGTCGGAAAGCTGCAGCTTCCGTCCCTCGACCGGACCACCAGGGTGCGGTTCCCACAACAAGTAGCGTTTCGGCGCCGTCCGATGGCCTCCGTGGTCATAGAGCGGTTCGGGGGCATTACAGTCTCTCTTGATTTCTAATTGAGAAGATACAATAAAAATATCTTTAATATTCTAACTTGCTCCCCAAGATTATTCTCCTAACCATAACTACCTCTATAAATAAATTGTAAGTAGAACAACTATTGTATTCATCTTAGCAATACAGAGTTCACCTTCTATTATCGTTAAAAAGTTTTTCAATAAAACTATGATTCACTCGGAGATCAGTTTTATTTTTCTCAGTTTTGATTCTTTTTATTTATTTCATGTACATATGAAGCTTTAATAGTTTTTAAAATGGTATTTTTTGTAGAATATATATATATATATATATAATATGTGAAAAATATGATGTATACAAACGCAGAGAAACATTAGGTTTTTTGGTTGTTTTTGTTATACCTATGTTACTTTTTCTAATTCTCATTGATTATTTTTCTTTTTGTAATATTTATAATTCTTAATTCTAAATAATCGTAGATTTGAATTGGTTTTTAATTCCTTTATAACTATAGTAAGTAACATTTATATATGTGAAAAAAATTAGCATTTATATATTAGAACTTTATATAATACTACAAAAATATTTTAAAACGTCTTTGGACAATTTATGTTTAATTCATTTTTAGTCAAAAGTGTTTAATTATACCATATACCACATATAAAATTTTATAAATATGATAAAATGAGAGGGGGTTATATAGCAGGACGGTTTCGGATTGACATTAACATAAACTTAAATTTTCTTACATCTAATAAATTTGTCTACAAAACTAAAACAGTAAAACTTAAATTATAAATGTTAAACAATATTTCAACCAAAACACAATATAAAACTATATTAAACTAGAAAATAAAAATTCATCCAAAATCAAATCTGCATAAATTTTATAAGACATATGAAATACTACCAAAAATAACAAATAAATACAACATAAATTTTTATTTATAAAAACATAATCCTGCGGTCTACCGCGGGTTAAAACCTAGTTAGCTTAACAAAAACAAACAGAAATTTCTAAAAATATATATGATAAAGAACGCTATTCAAGAGGCACGATCTACGTTAATTATTTTATTTTTCATATGATACTAATATTTTATTAGTTTTTTGAAAGAACTAAAATCCCAAATTATTTGGTTAGCTAGATAGTTTATTTTTAGTTGTTCTACTTCACTTTTTTTCTCAAATCATTTACAATTATAAGATGTCAGTGTATTGTTCTTGTAGATATGTGACAAGAATTTATAAATCGAAAACAATATCGATTCTTAACTTGTCTGTTGATATATAATTCAAAACTAGATTAGGACCCGTGCTAGAGTACGGGTTGAAGCCTTTTATTTATATTATAATTTTAGAATAAAGTACAACTTTGAAGATCACGATTAATGATAGATTAAGACTTTAAAAACTTTTAAAATCAATCATATAAAATATATTTTATTCTAAAATTATAATATAAATAAAAGGAATTTTAATCCGTGTTATAGCACGGTCCTAATCTAGCATTAAGGTTTAATTTTTAATTTCTGAATACGATCTCGAAGTTCACGATTAATCTTGTTAAATTAGTGAAATTTGATTCCTTTTATGATTAAGAGTATATTTTTATCCCTTTAATAACTTTTTTATTGATGTGGTTTATCAATAAAATCTGTGGAAAAGAAATTGGTAATATTGTGATTCTAGATATTTTGAACTATATATGTGATCTTCCGAAAATAAAGTTTGAAATATCCATGAACTATCAATTTGGAATAACTCGTTTAAGATTTTCTATTATAATTAAGGTTTTATTTGTTATAATTAATATATGGATTAATTTATAATCTATGTATAACCTATTTGTAACCATTTATTAAATTATAAAGTCTACCAAAACTAGCCCTGGGCATTCGGGTTCCCGAACCCGATCGGGTTCGGGTTTTCGGGTTTAGACATATAGAACCCGTTCGGGTTTTCTATACTTTCGGGTTCGGGTTCGGGTAATACCTATTCGGGTTCGGGTTATTCGGGTATAGCCGAACTCAATCGAACCATGAACAAAAAAAAAAAACTAATTTTTCTTTTTTTATAAATTTTAGAAAACTTGTATATATATAAATATTTAACATTTCTTTTTGAGACAGAGAAACTGAAGTGGCAAAATGGTTAATGATGTACCTGTAAATGTTCAAGGTTGTGGGTTCAAATCCCCTAAAATACATATTTTTACATTTAATTCGGGTTAGTTCGGGTGGGCATTCGGGTTCGGGTATTACCCGAACCCGATCGGGTATCCGAACCTCAGAGGTATAAAACCCGATTGGGTTTTATACAATACCCGACCCGAAGTGGATCCCGAACCGAACCATCCACTTCGGGTCGGGTTTGGGTTTCGAATCCGGGTAATATGCCCAGGGCTAACCAAAACAATGTTGTGTACTTCCGTTTTATTATAAAGGGGATTTTTGGTGGCTAAACATTTGTTAAGTAAAAGAATCCTAATTTTTATGACTAGTACAACTAGTTTCATTTAAAGTTTTTTACTCTCGATAGCCTGGGCAAAATACCCGGATCCGAATATCCGATCCGAACCCGATTAAAAAAACCCGATCCGAATCCGTATCCGAAATTGTAAAATAGCCGAACGGGTTCTAAATCTCTAAATCAGAAAACCCGAATCCGAACCCGATTCGAACCGAAATCCGAACGGGTATCCGAATATACCAACATTATTAATATATAGTAGTAATATATTAGTAATATTTATAATTTTAATAATATAAGTGTTCAAAATATTCAGATTTTTAGATATTTTCGATAATTTAAAGTAATTAAACTGTTTATTAGTAAATTTGGGTAGAAAATACTCTAAATTTTTAGATATATTGCGTATTATTGAATATTTTAGACTAAATTAGATACTAAAATTTTGAGTTTTGTGAACTTCGGGTAATCCGAATCCGAATCCAAAATACCCGAACCGAACCCGATCCGAATCCGAAGTATAGAAATACCCGAACGGGTCCTATATCTCTAAACCCAAAAACCCGAAAACCTGAAATACCCGAACGGGTACCCAAATGTCCAGGCCTACTCTCGATCGTGGTCAAATAACAAAGTAGTTTGATTGTTCGAATATTTAACATTTATTAGTTGTAACAAAACATAAACTGGTCCACAAAAGTGATAGAAACAATCAAAAGCCAAAAATAAACAGAAGACCCTCGTAGAACGTCTTATCAATTTTGTCCTTAACTACTATATGTACACAGATAAATAAAAGCCCAAAAAAAATTTGACATATCAAACGTACTCAACTTTCGAAGGAAGCATTATTGAAAATTATTTGGACCCTCTCTTATGACATTTGTGGTTGAACATTATTATTATTATTGTTGACAAATCTCGTGATATTAATGGCTATACATGGGACATGTGTATATTGTATAGTCACACTCACATATAATCATGTATTGACTATTGTATATTTTAAAACTTTAAATATGTTTTTTTAATAACATTAGTTCTGCTCATACTTTAATAACATCTGGTCTTCTTGGAAGCTCAAGAATAACATCATTTTATTAGTAAATGGAACCATTCTTACGAAAGCATGAGATATTATTTATGTACACACTAGCCCAAAGAAAATAAATTATGCAGGTGGTATATATAGTCGTATAGTACCTGGCGTGTTAGAAATATATCCGGATTAAAAAATTTAAACAAGTATATAGCATTACTGTATATACAAAAAAAATGATATTAATTTGAAAGTTGGAGCTAATACTCAGTTCGCATTGCAAGTATACACGCGTAAGTATAAGTAATTAACGTGGCCTGTTATTCTCGTATTAATTAATCAATCAAAATTCAAAGTGTCCATCAAATCGCATTATTATTATTGTAATGTAAACCAAGTTATAAATGCACCGGTGGACATAAGTTTAAGGCATATTGAGTTCAAAGATTAGCACGGTCGTCGATGTCTGTCCAAATCATGACAATGTAAATCATATAATACGTGCTAATTCATTTTTAATTTGTTTTATATGAAAGATATAAATTTAAAGATATTTGATAGAGTGAATGTGATTAGATCTGATCGATGTCGTTGTCAAAACTTAATCGGCGGGATTGGTGGGGGAAAAAGAAATTATGGAGTGCATTTACATGATTCGATTTTAGATGTAGGTGGCGATGACGATAATTAATCATGATGTGAGTAATGACTATTGACTATGAATCTAACCTAACTCGATTTTCTTTGTGATAATTACTCCTTCGTTTTGTTACCATTTTAAACTTATCAACTTCGTTTTCGAACCTTTCTTTTTATTGCATAGTTATCGATTTTTGGCCCTAATCTATAACTTTTTTTTTTTTTGACAAAAACCCTAATCTATAACCTTTTTCCTTTATTTTCAGTATTCTTATGTCGTCCTTTTAAAAAAAAATTGGTCGTAGGATCGACGCTTTTGTATGTAGCGTACATGCATAGATTGCTATAAAACAAAGATAGACGTATATATATACAGATATTCTTTTAACAAAAAAGAAAAAAAAAAAAAGAAGCATATGTAGATATCCATTACTCATTTACACATTAGTTGCACTTGCAAATAAAAACAAATAAATTACTTTATCAAAGCAAAGAGAACAAGAACTTGTTCCAAAGTAAAATTAAAAAAGTTTGGTCTCACGTTTGGAAAAGTGAAATTTAAAGGCGAATATTGGACCCCAAAAAAAAAAATATTTAGTTATAATGGACCAAATATATATCTAAGTAAAACGATATAAACCTGAAAAAAGACATAGACAAGAAAAACAAGTGTGAGTATATGATACTTTTTTGTGTTAAAGAAAGTATAAAATACTTCCACTTAAGTTTGGAGTTAACCAAAAGATTGGTTTGAACTATATTTGGTCTGACTTTTGTTTTTAGAGGATGACATAAGTAAAACTGAACGAGGTAGAGAAAACTTACTATAGTTACTACATTGAAAAAACTTCTTTAGAAATTTTAACCTAATAATATATTTTGTTACACAAAAATATGAAACAAGTGTGAATTGTGAATCACGGGAGCTAAATTGGTATTTGAGTCGATTCCTATATATGACGAAAGAGTCGGAAACCCAAAGCCGAATATTAGAAAGTAAAAATCCAGATTAGATACTCCAAATTTAATACTATTACGTGTGTGCACTTTGTTATAATTAGTTGGTTTACTTTTTTATCTCACTTTTTCTTTTTTTGTCCCAGTGACTTAAGCAAACATGAAGGAAGGTGAAAAGAAAAAAGATGCTAAGAAATGAGAATCCTATTATATAATGCCGATTTGCCATTATCCTTTACTCTATACTTTTATAATTATGAATTATTCAATAAATAAATAAAAAGATCACTCGAAAATCAGGTTGAAAGGCAAAGTGTCGATGTTTGGCTGGTGTCGGTCGACACCTCCCTTCCAGTTAGTCGATGTTTGATTTTCCTGGTTTGTGTGTTTGTTTGTTGCTTGTCTTGGAACTTTGGAATCATTGTTGCTTGTGTGTATAGCCCAGTAGATGGGAGGATTGCCTCACTGAGTGTTTATCAAATACTCATGCATCTCAATTTGTGTTTGTGGTGCAGGTAAAGGCAAAGTGTGATCGTGGAATCAAGGCAATGAAGAGGAGGATGTTCTAGGGATTCGATTGGATGTTGTCTGGAATTGCTAGGTTGCTAGAGTTGGGTCATTAGAAACATTGCTAGGTTGCTGGTTCCTTGTTTCTTGTTGTTTGGATTGATTATTGTTGATGATTATGGTTATTGGTTTTATTTGAAGTATTATTGGATATTATGTTGGTGTTGTTATTTCCGCTGATGTTTGTGATTGTGGTTAGGTGGCTAGTGGGTATAGGACCACTAGTTGTAGTTCTATTTATTATATTATATTTATTATTGTTATTTATTAAAAAAAAAAGAGGTCGGTCGTTTCAAGTATCTTAGTTATCAAGTCTAATGCCCTAAGTTATGAAACTTAATGGTGCGAAGCATCGCAAAAAGTCCACCATTTTTAATCCTTTTTGTAACCTTTTTGCGATGCTTCGTACCATTAAGTTTCATAACTTAGGGCATTAGACTTGATAACTAAGATACTTGAAACGACCGACCTCTTTTTTTTTTAATAAATAACAATAATAAATATAATATAATAAATAGAACTACAACTAGTGGTCCTATACCCACTAGCCACCTAACCACAATCACAAACATCAGCGGAAATAACAACACCAACATAATATCCAATAATACTTCAAATAAAACCAATAACCATAATCATCAACAATAATCAATCCAAACAACAAGAAACAAGGAACCAGCAACCTAGCAATGTTTCTAATGACCCAACTCTAGCAACCTAGCAATTCCAGACAACATCCAATCGAATCCCTAGAACATCCTCCTCTTCATTGCCTTGATTCCACGATCACACTTTGCCTTTACCTGCACCACAAACACAAATTGAGATGCATGAGTATTTGATAAACACTCAGTGAGGCAATCCTCCCATCTACTGGGCTATACACACAAGCAACAATGATTCCAAAGTTCCAAGACAAGCAACAAACAAACACACAAACCAGGAAAATCAAACATCGACTAACTGGAAGGGAGGTGTCGACCGACACCAGCCTAGTGTCGATCGACACTGGCTCAGTGGTGTCGACCGACACTACCCCACAGTGTCGATCGATGCCCAATTTTCTGGTGTCGACCGACACCAAGTGGTATCGATCGACACTCCCTCTGCAACTGCGATCCGCACGAAAACGAGAGTCGAATCTCACTTCTGAAACTCCTCCAAATCGCCCAATACTCACGACCCAAGCCCTAAACCTCCGTAGGAACCTGTTTCAACCAATCCCAAGCAAGAAAAACACACAAACAAGCAAGAACAAGCAAGAACAAAGGAATCAAAGGCTTAGATAAGCCATGGTCATGCACTCACCTCTTGGAAGGAAGATTTAGACCAACAGAAACGAATCCAACACTCCTAGCAACCTTCCAACACGTTCCTAGCCTTGGATCTTCAATCCCACAGCAAGATCTCACCAAAAACGCCTTGAAATCTCACAAACTCTCTCTAGAACCTCAAGAACAATTTTCTCTCTTTGATTCTCTGAAAAACGGCGACATAACAACTAAACACGACCCTAGGTCGTTTTCTCCCTTTTAAGACCCGGTTCAATGGTTTTCCCTAACCAAACCGGTCCAAATCGACGATTGAAACAAACCCGACGAACCCAGAATAAGTGGTGTCGATCGATGCTACAAGGGTATCGATCGACACCCCTACCCAAAACGCATATTTTGGTTCGCGGATGTTACAATTCTCCCCCACCAATCTAGATTCGTCCTCGAATCTCAAACAACCATCAGTCAAGGGCTCCCGTGCAACCGTCTCCACGGCCCGCACTCCTCCGACTGATCTACAGAAGGTCACCTCTAGGCGATAGACTCACGCTCCAGGCGTCATTTGCTCTTGACTTTTTGGACTTTCCTTTACTCATAGGCCTAGACCTTGAGTTTCATCGGCTCATCATCAGACCTAAGTCTGCATGCCAATGTTGGCTCCTCATCAGGCCTAACCCCGCATGCCATAATATATAAGGAAAAGCCCAAACTCGTCTCTCGGGTTGCCACCCTACAGCACGCCCCCGGATCGTCATCCGAAGTCGATATACCAACCATACTCCCGAGCCACAAAGTCTCTGAATATAGCAGTACTAGGAGAACCTAAGTCCCCCCAAGAGTCGCGAGCAAACGATTCTGAACACGTCTGAGTCCTATCCCTACCCAGGTTTCCTTCCCATGGCTCGCGTAGAAACATCTCAATGTCCTACCATCCACATATCCCCTCACCGGAATACCTCATGACCACACAAGGATCATACACACGCCACAAGGGCCGCCACAAAGGCCAACAAAATGTCCTAACGAGGACCGCCACCAAGGCCAAAACAAATGTCCTAAAGAGGACCGCCACCAAGGCCACTCGTCCCGAAGGACCGTCACAAAGACCATCTGTCCCGAAAGACCGTCACAAAGACCATCTGTCCCGAAGGACCGTCACAAAGACCCTCTGTCCCGAAGGACCGTCACAAAGACCATCTGTCCCGAAGGACCGTCACAAAGACCATCTGTCCCGAAGGACCGTCACAAAGACACTCTGGCTAAACAGCCCGCCACAAAGGCCAACAATTGGCTAAAAGCCCGCCACAAAGGCCACACAATTGGCTAAAAGCCCGCCACTAAGGCCACACACACTGTCTAAAAAGACCGCCACACACATGCACCCTGACTCGAAAGTCCGCCACAAAGGCCACAAAGCCCCTCCGAGGCTTCCCACCGCTAAAATGGACAAATTCTAACTCCCGTAAAACTTTCCATATTTAGCACTTTCCACTTTTGGAAACTTCCCACTTTTGGAAACTCTTTTTTTCCAGGAAACTTAACTTCGCAACCCCCGCCTCACGGAAACTTTATACCCCAACACCACCTCATCTTGTTACTGAGTCGCACAACCAACCACCCCAAGCGACCGAGTAACAAGAGAGATGGGCTGGAATACTCCATTCCCGCTCCAGCCACGGATTACAGATGGGACCAGGCTAAACAAGCTCAAGTCGCGGCTTGCTTCTCATACCACTTCTTGAACCTTGCCTTCATCCTTGCCTCAGGCTCCCAAGTCTGCTCCTCAACACCATCACAGTCCCACAGGACTCTCATCAAAGGAATCTTCTTCTTCCGAAGTTCCTTGATCCTCCTCTCGAGAACCCTCACTGGTCTCGCCTCCAAAGTCATGTTAGGCTGAAGATCCTCAGGAATCTTAGCCAACACCTCCTCTCCCTCACGGAGACACTTCCGCAACATAGACACATGGAAAACCTTATGGAATGCACGCATCACCTCAGGTAACTCCAATCTATATGCCACTGGTCCAACCCGCTCAATCACTCTGAATGGACCCATATACCTCAGACTCAACTTAGTCTTTGACAATGACCTGTTCGGACCCCGCAACATGGCCATCTTGAGGTACACTCTGTCTCCTACCTGAAACTCAAGATCTCTCCTCCTCTTATCAGCATAACTCCTCTGCCTATCCTGAGCCTCCTTCATGTTCAGCTTGAGAACCCGAATCTTCTCTGAGGTCTCCTGAACAAAACTAGCACCAAACATGCTCCTCTCCCCCACCTGAGTCCAGCATAATGGTGTACGACATGGTCTCCCATACAAAGCCTCATAAGGAGCCATCTTAATACTCCCCTGATAACTGTTCTTGTAAGCAAACTCTACCAGGTTCAGGTGATCTGCCCAATGGCCACCCCAATCCAACACACACATCCTCAGCAAATCCTCCAGCGTCTGGATCGTCCTCTCAGACTGTCCATCTGTCTGGGGATGATAAGCTGTACTCATATGCACCTTAGTGCCCATCTCTGCCTGAAATGCCTTCCAGAACACCAAAGTGAATTTAGAATCCCTATCAGACACAATGCTCGCTGGCACTCCATGCAACCTGACTATCTCTCTCACATACTTCTTAGCCAAGACCGCTGCTCCATCGGTCTTCTTAATGGCCAGAAAATGTGCAGACTTAGTCAACCGGTCCACAATGACCCAAATAGCATCAAAGGTCCGTGACACTGGCAGTCCTACCACGAAATCCATGGTGATCATATCCCACTTCCACTCAGGAATGGGTAAACTCTTCAGTAACCCGCCAGGAACCTGATGCTCAGCCTTCACTAGCTGACACACATCACACCTCGAAACCCAACTAGCCACATCCTTCTTCATTCCGACCCAATGATAGTACCTCTTGAGGTCACGGTACATCTTAGTCGCTCCTGGATGAATGGATAACTTGCTCGCATGAGCCTCTCTCAGAATCTCCTGTCTCAACTCCTCATCCTTGGGCACACACACACGACCGTGCACCAAGATAGTACCATTAGCTGAGACCTGATACTCTGAATCAATATCCTTAGAGACATTTACCAGCCCCAAATCCTTCTCCTGAGCCAACCACACCCTGCTCAGAAGATCTGCTCCATAAGCCGCCTCCTAACCCAATGGTTCTCGAGAAACCACACACAAGCTCAACGCACTGATCTCTCCTACCAGAGACTTCATCTCATGGTCCTGTAGTAACCTGTCAAACCAAGGAAACTTCTGATCTCTGTGGCATTCTGCGGTCTAGGCCAATCTCTGATAGCCTGAATCTTCTCTGGATCTACAGAAACCCCCTCTGCAGAAACAATGTGACCCAGAAAGCCCATCTCACGCTGCCAGAAACTACACTTGCTCAACTTGGCAAACAACTTCTGCTCCCGCAGCTTCTCCATAACCGCCCTCAAATGCACTGCATGCTCTTCAGGACTCTTGGAATAAACCAGGATATCGTCGATGAAAATGATGACAGATACATCCAGAAACTCCTGAAACACACTGTTCATCAATCTCATAAACGCTGCTGGCGCGTTAGTCAATCCAAAAGGCATCACCACAAACTCATAGTGCCCATATCTCGTCCTGAAAGCAGTCTTCCTCACATCTGCCTCATCTATCGGTATTTGATGATAACCCGACGCCAGATCTACCTTGGAGAACCAAGTAGCACCCCTCAACTGATCCAACAACTCATCGATCCTAGGAAGAGGATACTTGTTCTTCACAGTGACCCGGTTCAAACCCCGATAATCAATACACAACCTGAAACTCCCATCCTTCTTCTTCACAAACAACACCGGCGCTCCCCACGGTGATACACTAGGACGGATGAATCCCTTACTCAACAAATCTTCTAGCTGCTTCTTCAGCTCTGCCATCTCTGCTGGAGCCATTCTGTAAGGAGCCTTGGATAACGGTGTCGTCCCCGGTTCCAGTTTAATGGTAAAAGGATCCGACCAAGATGGTGGTAATCCCTGCAAAGACTGAAACACATCCTCAAACTCTTCCACTACTGGAATACCGCTAACCGTAGACTTCCCCACTGACTCTGGCATAGATATAGTAACCAGATAAGCCTCACGGCCCTTCTCGATCATCTTCCCAGCCTGAATGGCTGAGATCACGAGACTCCCCGAAGTCGGTCTAATACCCTGAAAAACCAACTTCCCTCCTGGACGCTCAAACTCCACTCTACCCCGATAGCAATCCAAATGCACCATATGCCGATGCATCCAATCCATCCCGAGAATAACATCATACAGCTCCACTGGACTGATAAGCAAATCTGCTGGCCATGACTCTCCTGCGATCTGAATATCAATTCCTCTAGCTCGACCAATCACTCTCAGGAACTCGCCTCCCGCAACTCTGACAACTCCTGCACGCTCACCAGGATCCCCGCTGATCCCCGCACACTCTGCACACTCTGGAGTAATGAAGCTATGCGAAGCTCCAGAATCAAACATAACGTGGGACTTAAACCCGCCCACCAACAAGGTCCCTACACAAACCTCATGTGTTGAGAACCTAACAATTTATCACAGGAACATAAAATCTGACCCTACAAAAATTCACAAAGATTAAGTACCAGAAATTATACCTGTGATCGCCCCGGCACTGGTTCCACCAGTCTCTACTGTCGAGTAAACACGTGGCGCCTGCTCAATCCGTGCCACCTGCTGACCTCCAGGCTGCACCTGCTGCAACGCTGCCACTGCTGCCGGCTGTAGCTTGGGACAAAAAGGCCTAATGTGCCCTGTCTCCCTACAGTGATAACATACCCGAGGCCCCGCGGTCGGAACACTCCTCTTGGGACAACTAGCAACCCTGTGATCCTTGCTCCCACACCCGAAGCAACCCGCACCACTCGGCTTCTGCGTAGCCTCCCACTTCCTCTTGGTTCCCTGAGCATGCCTACCGCCCCTGCTAGAACCACCCTGCTGCTGAGCCTTACTAGGCTGAACTGCTGGAGCAACCGGCACTGACTGTGCCCGGATATCCTCCTCAATCTCTGCTGCAGTCTCCACCAACTCTGCACGCGTAACATAATACCTCCCTCTACAGTGAACTCTCAACTCATCACGTAGAGCTCTCATAAACCTCCTAACATGAGCCTCCTCAGGCTCCATAGCTCGACCCCCATAACACAGAAGTCGACTGAACTCCAAGTCCAGCTCCCGCACTGACCGTGTCCCCTGAGACAACTGAAGGAACTGCACCTCCAACCGATCCAATGCCTCTCTCGGAAAATACTTGCGGTTGAACTCCAAAACGAAGTCAGCCCAAGTCATCTCCCGCTGCACTCTCCTAGCAGCCACAGATCTCCACCACAACTCAGCATCTCCAGTCAAAAAGTAGACCCCTATGTCCACCCAGAACTCCTCAGGACATCTCAAGGTATGGAAGTTGCGTTCCACCCTCGTCCTCCACGCATCCGCAGTAGTAGGATCCACACCTCCCGGAAACTGCTCGGTACGTAACTTACCCATCTCTGACAACATGCTGAGATAACGAGCATGAACTCCCACATCCGCAGCCACTGGCTGCCGCTCCTCCGCCACCACTGGTGGCACTACCTGAACCTGAGCCGGCACCACAGGTGGTAACCGCTCCAACAACTGTGCTAGCATAGCCACAACGTCAGTACCAAGGACTCCACCCGCTGGGACTCCCACACCCGGGACCCTAGCATCACCGGCCACTGGAGCATCAACACCGCCCCCTCCTGCCACACTCACGGAATCCCCCGGAACATCCTGTGACTCGCCAACACCCTCAGCTGTCACGCTCTGGTCTTCGGTCTCACTAACCACTGGGGCTCTACCCCTACCACGACCACGTCCGCGACCACGTCCGCGTCCACGACCTCGACCAGTCACAGCATCCTCTCTAACCATCTGCACTACCATGAACAGAAGGCTAAGCAAACAATTTCTAATATAACACAGAAACATAAACTCACCGTGGAATCACACACTCGGCTCGAAGAGGATGTTCTAGGACTCCATGCCACACACAATTGACTAACTCACATAATCAATCAAGACATGCAATCCCAAACATCTACAACAGAAACCTAGTGAACCCAAACCTAGAACCGTAAGGGCTCTGATACCAAAATGAAACGACCGACCTCTTTTTTTTTTTAATAAATAACAATAATAAATATAATATAATAAATAGAACTACAACTAGTGGTCCCATACCCACTAGCCACCTAACCACAATCACAAACATCAGCGGAAATAACAACACCAACATAATATCCAATAATACTTCAAATAAAACCAATAACCATAATCATCAACAATAATCAATCCAAACAACAAGAAACAAGGAACCAGCAACCTAGCAATGTTTCTAATGACCCAACTCTAGCAACCTAGCAATTCCAGACAACATCCAATCGAATCCCTAGAACATCCTCCTCTTCATTGCCTTGATTCCACGATCACACTTTGCCTTTACCTGCACCACAAACACAAATTGAGATGCATGAGTATTTGATAAACACTCAGTGAGGCAATCCTCCCATCTACTGGGCTATACACACAAGCAACAATGATTCCAAAGTTCCAAGACAAGCAACAAACAAACACACAAACCAGGAAAATCAAACATCGACTAACTGGAAGGGAGGTGTCGACCGACACCAGCCTAGTGTCGATCGACACTGGCTCAGTGGTGTCGACCGACACTACCCCACAGTGTCGATCGATGCCCAATTTTCTGGTGTCGACCGACACCAAGTGGTATCGATCGACACTCCCTCTGCAACTGCGATCCGCACGAAAACGAGAGTCGAATCTCACTTCCGAAACTCCTCCAAATCGCCCAATACTCACGACCCAAGCCCTAAACCTCCGTAGGAACCTGTTTCAACCAATCCCAAGCAAGAAAAACACACAAACAAGCAAGAACAAGCAAGAACAAAGGAATCAAAGGCTTAGATAAGCCATGGTCATGCACTCACCTCTTGGAAGGAAGATTTAGACCAACAGAAACGAATCCAACACTCCTAGCAACCTTCCAACACGTTCCTAGCCTTGGATCTTCAATCCCACAACAAGATCTCACCAAAAACGCCTTGAAATCTCACAAACTCTCTCTAGAACCTCAAGAACAATTTTCTCTCTTTGATTCTCTGAAAAACGGCGACACAACAACTAAACACGACCCTAGGTCGTTTTCTCCCTTTTAAGACCCGGTTCAATGGTTTTCCCTAACCAAACCGGTCCAAATCGACGATTGAAACAAACCCGACGAACCCAGAATAAGTGGTGTCGGTCGATGCTACAAGGGTATCGATCGACACCCCTACCCAAAATGCATATTTTGGTTCGCGGATGTTACAATACTACATACCATGCTTTCGTTTCTTGCTTCTTACATACAAATATATATTACATATATAGTACAAACAAATAAATGGAAGATATTTAGTTTGAATGGGTTCCACGATGTACATTGTGTATGTTTTATTCGGTTGTCACTAAATCACGTAAACTGAGTTATTATTGCATATGATAGATAATGTTTATTTGCTGTTAAACACATCATGAATTTATTTTTAACAAAGAAAAAGTAATCTACACACTTGTCACATGATTAAGCATTTATAGGACTTTTGAACAAATTTTTAATAAAGTGTATAATGTCATTATCATAATACAGACAAATTAGCCGTAGGTTCTGATCAGTCTCCACTAATTATTTTTAAGCTTTGCATGTGTTTCTAAAAGTACACAAAAATCTTCACCTAATATGCCCTCCCTTCTCCAACTTAGCAAGCACTAATTAATTTACTATATCTTATCTTACATCATGATCAATATAATTATCAATTCCCAAGTCTGGATCACCACCTAATTATTTATAATACACTACAAGAAAAGTTCACATTGATAGCAGTAGATTATAGCTCATTTTCTCTAACTGCTATGAAAAATAAACTTTTTTTTAATTACTATACAATAGCACTAGAAAGACGCTAAGATAAAAATTCATTAAGTGAGAACCTAAAATCGTTTGTTCCGCCACTACTTTGATGAAAATTTTCGTTTAAGCGCATTTCAGATCCAATTTTTTTTTGTGTCAATAGAACCAAAAAAGATTGTTTTTGTTTTTTATATCAAAGTGCCACGTTTACAGCAAAAATAAAACCTTATCTCTTCTCTGTACGACGAGACGAACAAAACATCAAAAAAAATTTCTTCCCCCAAATTGAAATCTAGGTCTTTTTGAGTCCACCATAGACTCCACCGTGAAGCTCGTCGGCGGCCTCATTTCGCATCCATTCCGATTTCATATCTCGGCGAAAAAGTGATTAACACGAATCGTTATGTCTCCCTCTACCTCAATTTTTATTTGCTTCCTTCTCTTATTATCTTTCTCTATCTAGATCCGAGTTTGCGATATTTCAAGCTACCTAACAACAAATTCCTCCATTTTTTCAAATTTCTTTCAACTATTTAAGCTCCAGGTTCTTATTTATATGATTTTTCTTGTTTCTTCTTCTCTGTGATTTGTTCCTTTTTGTGTTTAGATGAACGATTAGATCTCGAGTCTGATTTAGTCTCTTTGCGATGGATATGGTTCGGATTCGGTTTCAAAGTTTTAGTATTTTGATTGCTTGTAAATCAATAGGTGGGTTAAGCTTTTGATTGTTCAACATTTCTCTTTATTATATGTTTTTCTGGAGAGGTCGATATATTGAATTGTATCTATGATATTGGATGACCTATATGATATGCTTATTTCTCTCATGACATCGAATTAAATTCATAAGCTTGTTATTTTTTTCTTGTTTTAGTGCACAACGCTTGCATGATTTGGGTGATAAGTCGATTCAGCAATAGTTTTGTGTACAGAGGTATTGTAGATTGTTTCTCGAGGACATACAGAGAATGTGGATTATATAACTATGGTTTTTGTTTACTTGTTCTTATTTAGGTCAATGGAGATGGAAAGTATGAGCGGATAAGTGGAACAAGCCTTTGGTGGAGGCACAGTTTTAGGTCCTCAAAAGCTTTTAAGAAAACGTAAGAGATGAATTTTCCGTTAACTCTATTCATGTTTGTAGTTTCCTCCTTGCCTGAGTAACTATTAATCTCTTAATTTCAGTTTTGATGAATTGCTTTGAGTTAAGTCAACATGGAAATAAGACAGAGTTTTTGACATGCTTGTGGTGGGGATATCTACGGTGGAAAAAATTCTTTAAAGGTAATTGATTAATTTTGGTTTGCTAAAGTTATAGATTTGATTCATATATGTAAATTTCAGACCTTCTATTTTCATTATCTTTTTTTTGGTAGATTGGTCTCTCCTCTACAAGTATCACTTCGAGCTTTGGGAAAGCAATTTTCTGAATCATTTGTTTGGATTGCTAAGTGTAATGAGTTGTTTCATTCGTTAGGATCAAGATGGAGCACAGTTCAGAGGATACCTCAAGGAGAAGGTCTTACCTCCTGTTGAGCAAATACTACCTTATCCATTCTCACAATTGGTTTGATGCAGTTTTTGATAACAACAATCAGGGAGATAAAAATTCTAAAGCTGCATCATGAGAATGTTATTCAGCTGAAAGACATTTGGTTCCTTTTTAGCTTGTTTCAAAACTTTGATGTTTTTACATGTTTTTTTTCTCCGTTATGGATCTATCTGCATTTTCTTACTGTGTATTGACAACAATCAGATATATCTAGACTTGAAGCCAAAGCACAACTCCAGCATAAGGATAGGGAAATTGCAGCTCAAATTTTAGGTAAGATGTTTTTTGCTTAGGCTTTTGATTGACATTAGATTGTTTTCTCTTCCTACGAGAAGCCAAACGAAGCCTTATGGTCTTAGCAAAGCAACGATGCGCACAGCTGGAAGAAGAAAATAAGGTTTGAGGGAGAACCGTAGTGGTGGGAACAGCCAAATGGATGATGATGATTTGGTATTAATTCCTTATACTCTTTATTGTTCCTTAAAGGTTAACAATTTTCATGTTTATTTCTGATATTGAATTGTGTCTCGTATATTTTCGCTCATGTATAGGTAAGACTTACAATTTATGGTTTATTTATCTCTATGTGATTGCTATGTGCTTATAGGGTTAATGGCATATTGTGGCTTCTCACGATTCTTTTGTTTCATATGAGCAGATACATATGGAGAGGATAACTAACATGTCTTTTTCATATATTCAAAGTGAACTAGTAGCTGTTCATTGGACTGTTTCAAGAAACGCTGAGTGAGCAGCTAAAAGAGAGTCTTTGCTACAAGTAAGAAAGGCTTGGATGGGTTACATGTACATGTCAAATAGTGTTTTTTTTATTTTTAATGTTAGTTTTATTTTGTTTAAGACTTGGTGACACTTTGTTATGTAAGACTTATTTTGGTTAATGTAATTTATGTTATGTATGTTGATTATTTTATGAAATGTAAAAATATAAATATATTTAAACAAATTTTGAAAAAAAAATTATAATAATAAATAAAACAGCATGAATTTTGTGATCCAATAAAATATATTATAGCATTTGATTAGTGCTATGATATAATTACGGTAAAAACTCCTAACATAGCGTGTAAAATGACTTATAACATTATTTTTAAAAATTTGAAAAGCGGGATAACATAGCATTTCTGTACTGCTATGGTATAATACTATATCATAGCATACGAATTCTGCGCTATCATATGTGAGGTACCTACAATAACAGTGACCTAATATAGCGTTTGTAAAAGAGCTATGAATTACATATTATAGCGTTTCTCTCGTGCTAACAATGTACATATTTGTTGTAGTGATACACTTGTTAGATCAACCTTAACTTATTTTATTTGGTTTGTCATAGATTAACCTTTTACTTTGAAATTATATTAAGATATAGTATATATATATACAGCTTATAATTGGTCTTCCTACACTCATTTAATTTATTCTGTAGTCTCTCATCTTTAGCGATCTTCGTGTTTTCTTTACTTACACGTTGCTTTAGTCCGGTTGTTACGTCTTTGAAATGTCTTTTCAAAAGCCTCAATATTCACATCTCCATATGCACAATGTATCGTAAGAAGTTTTCTTTTCCTGCCGTATGTATAAACTAAAAAGAAAGTACACAAAATAAAGTCATACTCAAATGTTGACGTTTCAGCAAATCGAAATGCCCGATGAAACTACAACTACAACTTTTGCAAAATCAAATTATCGATTCTTTTTTCGAATTTATCAATATGTGTATATCATTTTAAAAACATCTAACAAATTATCTAAAGCATGGCTTTGAGATTTTAGCAATGCTTAGGGAATCTGTCACCAATGCTAGGAAGTCTCGGACAACTATTGAGTGTGAATCTACTGTTCATATATATTCTCTAATATTTGCTGAAAATTATTCTCTAATTTGCATTATTCAACTTTCTATTTATTTTAATAAGTTTCTTTTGACTTCTTTAATGGTCTATAATGACCTAACAAATTTATGGAATAGACTTTGGGGAGAATTACTAGTTTGACCCAAATTGAGCAATTAATTGCTAGATTAGCTCCTAAAATTTGAGGGTCAATTGAGTTAGTTTCATACCGAAAATACCCTTTTTTGCTTTGTTAGGAAAAAAACAAAAGTCAATATTACCCTTTGAAAAAAATTCCTGCAATTTCGAATTTTTTTTTTTATATAATAAAAGTCTGCCATACATGTAATGGCAGACTAATTTGTAAGTGGCAGATTTATTGTTGTTGGCAGTTTTTTTTTTGCAGACTTATTTTAGATAGCAGATTAATTTGCAGAATTTGACGGCAGATTTGTTTTCTATGGCAGATTTATTTGAAGTGTGTAACGACATATTTTTCATGGACAGCAGATTTTCTTAACACGACAGACTTATTTATAAAGTCATGACAGATTTTCATTGTTTTAGTCAAATTTCTAGGAATTTTGTAGCAGATTTTTTATGATTGTTGCAACAGTTTTATTTTTCACTTAAAAAATCTGTCACATTGCGACAGATTTATAAACGTAAAAATAATTGCTAGTTTGACATGTAGTGGTGACAGATTTTTTTTTAGTTATAACTGACTTTTGGATTGTAGGGAAAATCTGTTGTTTGATAACAGATTTTCGAAAATCTTTTTAAAATTGCTATATTGACCCACATGCGCAATATACGTTATGGCAGATTTTCTTATGTTATGACAGTTTTTTTTTTCCTTACTAAAAATCTGCTGCTTAATAACAGATTTATTATATATGAATACAATGATAACAGTTTTGTTTTTTGTTGATATAGTGACAGCAGATTTGTTATCTGTAATGACAAATCTATTATTTCGCGTTTGATAACAGATTTTTTATAACAGATTTTTTACAGAGTAATGACAGATTTATTAGTGCCTTTGGTGACAGATTTATTTTAAGTTAAGCGACAGACTTTTGTAGCAGTTGCCATATGTGGCGAGAATCTAGGGTTTACCCTTTTTTCTCTTCTGTATCGTGCCTCCCCTCCCCTCTTTTCTGTATCGCGAATTTTTTTTCTTTTTTTGGTTCATCTTATCCGGCACAAAAACCCAACAGATTGAGTTTCTTTTGGTGTACCGTAAAACCTCTCCGTCGCCGGTAGTTGTATCAATGTTTCGTGGTAGAGAAATAAAAATAAACGCATGTCGGGTTTGTTTGGTTTGATAAACTCGATTTTTCTCTTTTTATTTTTATTTCCTTTTACAATTTTTTTAATACACCAAATTGGGTTTTTGGTAATTTAAACAGAAATTTGTGTTAATATAGTTTTCCCTAAACGGAGGGTGTCAATCCAGCAATATTTTCTCAAATTTGTGTCATTCTCGTCTATTTTCACTAGACTTTGGGTGTTAAATAATACTAGTAATAACTATTTAGAAGCCAGTCATCCGGTCTTGGATATATAGGATTAGGATTATAAAACTTTACCCATACCTTGGATTTTCACAAGTTAATAAAAAAAATATTAAGATATATAAAGGTATTATATTTGTTGATAAACGTTCATGTGTAGGAAATTATCTTTTGTATGGATATAATGTATTAAAATCACAGATCAAACGGAGTCAGACTAATTAACCCTCATATTTGAATCAAATTAATGAAAGTAATTACAATTGACCCGTGAATAGACCTAATGTGTGTCATCCGTTAAACCCGTGATAGACCGAGCGTGGGTGGATCAATCTGATTGACACCTACTAGTAGTTGGTGCTGATAAGGATGGACCAATTCGAGTTTTCAAAAGTTTACATGTATATGTCGTTCCTTCCACTTTCTTTCCGCATTTTTCCTTGTCTCTTATGTAATATGAATGCAAATATAAATGTCGTTATCTGTTATTAAAGAGAAAGTATACATAACACATAGCATATAAAACAAATAAAACAAAAAAAAATGAAATGGCTTAACTGTAAAAGGGATCGGACAATCTAATATAAGCAGAGAAAATAAGAATTGTTCTATTCTAGTTTTCTTTGGTCTATGAATTAGTTTGTTCGAACGGGTTGAGAACTTTGAAGTTGTCAAAATCATATATCAAATTTGATTACCTAAGGAAAAACTGTTGTCGTTTCTTAATGTCACTATAAACATTTTATATAGTAAAATATTTAATTTCTTATAATTTTGGAAACCTAATTTGGATTTTGGTTCAATATCTCTTAATAACTAAAAAAGAAAAATAGTTGATAAAGATAATTGCGTTACTTATCCTCAACTGAGAGAATCAATGTATATATACATATAGATATATAAGATTAAAATTCAATTCACACTAGTTGTTTAATTTTTTATACTAACAAATATTTTTGTTTCCATCTTGTCACGTTTCCTTCAAAGCATGAACTCGGCCACGTACGTCCACAACCACATCTATCTTGCTCGTTTGTCTAACTTATGATATCAATATATATTAATACAAATCCACATATAGAATATAAATTGAAAATGAATTTGAAAACGTATAATGGGACAAATAAGTCTATTTAAAAATGATAAAAGCTCTGAACAAGGTTCAGCATACTGATGATGTTAGGCGTAGTTGCTGACATTTGAGCAAAAATCGAGAATTATATAGACAGCCGAATATGTCGACAAGATATAAAATACAAATGAAGTTGAGAAAGAAAAAGACAACCGAAGATGTCTTTTTCTACGAGTTGGCTTATCCTCAGCATTGTTCAGTATTATTATGTTAAGGAAAACAATCCATTTTTTTGGTCTTATAATAATTTGTTTTTTTTTAATAATGACATCTGTGGTAAAACAGTTACCACACATAAAATCTAAATATTTATAACTACAGTAATATGTTGTCGATTTAAACAAGATGCATGCGATGTTAAACTGGTAAAGAAAGACTGAACCGACTGGTAAACAGTAACATGATTAGCATATCAGATTAAAAGAAGGTAGATCAAATGGTATAACGAAATTAAGTATTTGTATTTCTACTTATATGTTATCGTTAAACGAATGATATGCTATGTCCTAACATAAGGTTGTCACCATTCACCAATATTTCGACAAATACTCATCGACAAAACATAATATGTATTGATACATAAAAAGCTAGTATGAAAAACATTAGATTCGCATCAAGATAACGTTTAGACAGTGGATATATATTTTAAGTTTTAACAGCAATAATAAAGAGAGAGGACGACGCATGAAAATGAAAAAAAAAAAAAAGGAAAAGTCTTTTTTTGCTTGTGGTCGACCTGTCCCACACCCAATATATCACTCTCACTTATGATAAGACCTACTTGTCCGTACTATATAAACATTATCGAATGATTCCCATTTTTTTTTCTTTTACATTTTGCATTAAAATTCGGAAAACTAATAAATACTATTAACAAATTAAAAGCGACGAGACGACAAGTCAAGAAACAAACAAAATTGGTGGTACCGAAACAATTTATAATCTCTTTTTTATTTGGTTATTGCAAATTTCACGAAGATATGACACAAAAAGGTTCTCTTGGTCCCACTTCGACGTGGCCTCAATCTTTACATCATGACCCCACACGTTTCGCACGTGCAACTTTACCAGTTACCACAAAAAGATTAAGAAACATAATTAGTAACTTGTATTTAGGAAATAGGAGTCATGTTTTGTGCCTCAAAGTATTTAATCGTAGCTAAATGATCCAAAGATAAATTACGGATTTTTTTTTTAAGTATATATGATCAAAGTCTCGGATATGCCACGGTGGAACATGACATGGCAAACATAAAGCAGAGCTTTTGCCACATGTTAGAAAGTAATTTGAGAGCATGGTAAAATTTATCATGGGGATGGTTTAAATTTTAAATATAAGAAAACTGAAAAATGAAGAGAGTTTTGCATGTTTGAAAATCTATGAAATTTAATTACTGTTATCACAAAAAAATAATAAACATTAATAATATTGATATGGTTTGACTAAAGAGATGTTAAATTGGAATTTATCTAAACACAATGCAGTGAACTAACAACATATCTTTTCTTCTTTTCTTTTTAGAGAAAACAGCTTTACAAATGTTTCTTATACAGTTATACAGCTTTGCACATTTTAATTATTTTTATCTTTTGAGTTTTAAAATATACAAGAAAAAAGATGAACCATAATATAAAATCTAATAGCTAATGTTAATATTGTGTCATTAATTAGCCGTGTTAAACCAACATCATGGATGGTTGATTTGTTGTTAATAAAATATACTATATATTGTTATAAATATATTGATAATATAACGGTGCTTTGACTAGTCAAGTTCACTGTTACCTACGTTTATGTGGCTGTTGCTAAGGAAACATACATGAGTGCATCAATTAAAAAGAAAGAAATATGACCAAAAAAAATTTACTTTTTACAGGCCCAATATTGCGAAGTTCAAGAAAGATAGTTGTATATGGTATATTAAAAATAAAAAAGCAATGTATTTTGGCTTTTTCTAAATTACATATTCTATTTAAGCTTATAAATTGTCTTTTTCCAATATTTTAATTTATTAGCATATAATTCAGTAAAACTTTTGAATTTCTAAACATATATGGTAATCATAACCATAAAAATCAATATTTTATTTGACTTGATAATTATTGAAAATAAAAACAATAAATGTGGTATTTATAGGAAAAAAAATTAAAAATATTGACTTTTTCTCTCCCTTAAATAAAAGCCAATCCCATAGATTTCTTCACCAGTCGCCACAACTCCTCCTCCCTCTTCTTTCTCTCTCCCTCTTTGTTTTCAGAATCTCTCGGAGCTTTGTAACAACAATGGCTGTTGAAGCTCATCACTCGAACATTTTCTCTCAGTTAATATCATCAAACAGGTAAATAATCATCTTTATATTCATTTTTCTTCTTGTAAACAAAATTTTCTCTATCATTTTTTTTTCCTTTTAATAATCTTTTTGTGTGTTATATTTGCAGAGATAGTGTTAAGTTCCAACAAAACATGAATCACGGCGAGTTTAATCTCGCCGGCGGAGAAGTTCCGTTAATAACCGGAAACTCTCTCGCCGTTGATCCTTTAGCTGCAAAAGCTAAGTTCAACACTTCTTACAACTTCACTGCTCCTCCAACGTCTACGAAACGCCCGCGAGATTTTCAATACCGTGACTCAGACGCCCAGTTCGCGTCTGCGGTTAAACGGAGGTCGGTAGCGTTTGACTCATCCTCGCCGTTGTCGTTGATAAACGCTGAGTTTGTATCTCAGATCCAAAACCAACAACAAACGGAGATCGATAGGTTCGTAGCGCAGCAAACAGAGAAGCTAAGAATAGAGATTGAAGCTAGGCAACAAACGCAAACGCGGATGTTTGCGTCTGCGGTTCAAAACGCTATAGCCAAGAAACTTAAAGAGAAGGACGAAGAAATCGTACGCATTAGGAACCTTAATTGGGTTTTACAAGAGCGAGTGAAGAGTCTTTACGTTGAAAATCAGATTTGGCGTGATATCGCTCAAACCAACGAAGCAAACGCTAATAATCTTCGGACAAACCTAGACCATGTTCTTGCTCAACTCGAAACGTTTCCAACCGCTTCAGCCGCTGTAGAAGATGATGCGGAATCGAGTTGTGGAAGTTGCGGTGACGGTGGTGGTGGTGAAGCGGTTACAGCGGTTAGTGGCGGTTGTAAACGGTGCGGTGAGAGAGAAGCAAGTGTGTTGGTGTTACCATGTCGTCATTTGTGTTTGTGTACGGTTTGTGGTGGTTCGGCTTTGTTACGAACTTGTCCGGTTTGTGATATGGTCATGAACGCTAGTGTGCATGTTAACATGTCTCCTTGACCATTTTTTTTTTTTCGGTCGTTACAATTTAATTTATTTTGTAGTTATTCTTCCTTAGGATTTAAAGTTGCAAAGAAATAGCAAATTGATTCTTTTCTTTTTGAAGTATATATTGGCTATAAATTAGTTTTTCGTTAATTCTTAATTTCTTACGATCCGTCAATGGAATCCAAAACTGGAATTTGCAACAACAAAAAAATCACTGAATAATTTAAGTCGTAGAAAATATAATTTTGTGAAAAAAAGACTTATAAATGAATTCAAAAGATTCGAAATTTGTTTTGAAAAGTAAATATTCCAGAGTTCTTTTTAAGTTGCACCGTTGTTTGGTTGCTTATTCTCGAAAGTTGATCACATGAGTTTTGAATTATCTAACTCCTTTTTAATGACTTTTAGAATGTCGATATATATTGAAAAAAACTATCTATAGATAATTATAATATTGCAGTTTGGCAGTATCTTTTATCTTTCCAACCCCGCAAAAATAAATGAAACCAGAAGAATCATACTTCGCTATCGAAATTAAGATAAACAATGAAAATGAAAAAGAAATAGTCTGAATTCGATTGCTTCAACGACATTTTCAGTTCATAGTCATTATAGTTGTCGTGTAATAAATATTTCAAATTCGGATCATATCATGTGCAGTGCATGTCTAGACAAAATACAATACCCCCACTAAAATGGGTTTTATTGAAACTATATACTATATTTAATTCTGTAAACGAAATTAGAACGATGAATACGATGTGTGAATTCACGAGTTACGATGATTGCGTCCAAGAAACGTTACTATGTCTCTATCCAATAATTTAGTCTATAATTTCCCTTCGAATTTAGAATACTAAAAATAATTAATTTGGATTGAATGGCACGTACAGAAATAGTGGCCAAAATGAAACTAGTACGACTCTGAGATCATTCGTACAGAAATTATTTAAAGAGAGAGTTGAAATCACATTGTTCCATGTCTTCGTTTCTTCCCCATACTTGCTTTTTTTTTTGGGGCCATGCCCCTACTACATACAAACATAGTTACTTATTTTATTACCCTCACCCAAAGTTCTATGTTAAAGTCACCTATAACCCTATCTTTTAATTTGTTTATACTAGTTTAAACGAGGGGATAAATCTGGCGTTCTAATTTTTAGTGCAAGAACAAATAGTCAGTGATTGTTGCAAAAATATTGTTCATGACTAATTAGAGCTTTATCTATATTTTACTTCTACAAATCATTGGTATATTAGGATAGTAACTTTTCTTTTTCTCTTCTCAATGTGAAAAAATCTCTAATTGTTTTAGATGAATAAAAAAAGATCAAGGTGGTTATTATTTGTGGAGACTATTACAATTTATAAAGCTTTTCCAAAGTTTGATGATTTATAAAATTTAAATGAAATACCTAGAACTTTAACACTATTTTAAATGATAATTATCGTTTAATTTAGAATAATATTAACCATACAACCCAAAAATAGAATTATGAACGTCACACTTGTTTTTTTGGGATATATAAACATAAAAATCATATTTTATACAATTTCTCTGCATTTAAAATTATCACTAAACATTTAACAAATATAATTCTACTTTTGCAGATTTTTGAGCACAATCGACTCTACTTCCCGGAAAAGGATTGGCAAAAATCATAGCTATATGCGAGTAATATATAAATATTAAACAGAAAAAAAAAACATAAATCAGAAGATCTGATTATCCAATTAATACACAAAACAAAATTCACTAAGTTAAATGATTCTGTAAAAAGGCCGACTTCTCAAATGGGCTGTCCTAATTTTTCCAATCACCATCTATTATGCTTTAGATTTCTTAATTATTGGTACTCTAGATTTGAGAGATGGAAAAAAACATCACACGGCAAGATTACCTTGAGAAGAAAAAGGAACATAAAAATACCATGAGTCGTGTGACCAATTCCCACTCCAAATCTACCAAAGAGGTGTGTTGTATATAGTTTGATTGATGCATAAGAGAAACTCCAACCATAAAACACCAAAATTACCAAATTTTGACATTATTTAGTATTTTGGTATCTCAACTTTTTTTCCATCACCAACCACAACAGCAAAAGTTTTTGATTTACGATTCTCTGTTTTTAAAAAAATAGTTTGATAAACATTAATTTTGTAATGTTATGGTTTCACTATATTACTTAACTTTAATAAGAATTTTATAATTTAATTAATTTGGTAGTCGTTTTTTCAAAAAAGATATGAATTATTTTTTCATATTATATTAATTATAGTTTACAGTTCATATTTTTAAATTCAATAAGATAGTTTTATAAATCTTGGTTATTTATTTGTCTTATAGCGGACAAAACAACAATTTAAATTTATTTTTAAATTTAAAATAAAAATAAAATAATAGTTCTTTTTAAGCGTTTCATGAACCATATTATTCTAAATATAGTGTAACACAGTTCATAAAACACAAAAAAAAAAATTATAGTATAATGTATATGTTTTACCTTTTGGTTGAAGTATATTTGCACTATATTTGATATTATACCGTTAGCGTTGGAGTTGCGCAAGAACAACTAGAATGACAAGAGGAAGAAATCATCCAACCATTCTTTTTTTTGCATCCAACCATTGTCACAACCACGCAAATCTTTTTTTTTTTTATCAAACAAATCCCATTTCATTAAGCTAATGTCTAGTGACAATAGCTCACTTCTATGGTGAATCTTTACAACGGTCAACACATTTACATGGAAAAATATCAAAGCAAATATTAATAGGTTTCTAGCGAACCACATCATTCCAAAATGACAAAAAAGATACAAACATAAAATACAATAACATAAGCTAATACTAAGAAGATAGAAAGACATACAAGCCACATAGATAGGGATAGTCCACATGAGACGGCGAAAGGCTGTTCAAGAATGAATCACCGGTCGCAAAACGACAAATTGCCAGAATGGAATGTAAAGATTCCGACGGGTTTTTAAAAACCTAACTCACACTAATGACGAATCACAAAGCGGATAGTCCACGCAAATCTTTTTGTATAGCATAGAATAGAATATCAAAGATTTAAATCTTGAAAGTTTTTTTTTTTGTTGAAGGACAGATTTAAATAGTTTTGAGAGGATCCGTATTACAAAGCACACGACAATAACATATCAAAAGAGAATCAGGTAAAACCAGACTAACCAGTACCCAAGATGATCGCATACTTTCGGTAAATTGTGAAATTACTTTCGTAGCCATGGAGTTAATGGCTAGAGTGACTAGACCCGTAGCATTGCTATGGATCAGTTGAACTGAAATGTGTTGATTTACGGTTTTATATTCAAGAGATTAAAACGAAAATTAGTAGTGGCACAAGTTTTTCTCTAGCTAATTTATGGCTACTTTATCGGGTCTAGCACTCTATCCACTGATTCCATGGCCACGAGCCTTTAAATATTCTGATATGTTTACACAAATTGTACCTTTGTTATAACAATTGGCACTACTTTGCCTAAATTACACTGAAGACAGATAAGAGAATCTGAAGACAAGACAAGTAAAGTGAGTGGTCATATTCTTCCAAAATCGTTGGTTTTCCTCTTCCTTGGCCCTTCCTCACGCTCCATTATTTTTTGCAAAATAAATTTTGAAAAGAATATTGATATTTAACGAAAGTCCTACTTTTTGTAGTACAAGCTTTCAACAGTTTTGTTTTTCCTCTCGAAATCGATAGAACTTTGGAAATAAAATTATAGAACTCTGGTAAGATATGTTAATTTTGGCAGTATTGTCTTTTCTTTTTTTGGTTGTATGCTAATTTGGCAGTGCGCTATATATAATTATTATTACATGACATTCGAACTCTCGTGAGAGCTTTGAAAACTGAAGCCAAGCACCTAACGTGTGTTTCCAACCGCCCAAAAGATGTATGAATAAAAAAGAATCATATAACTTCATCCGACTAAAAATATTGCATAGTCATTATCGTTTGTAGAAGCACGTAACAGAACACAAGTGCTTAATAAGAATATTTCTCTTCTTAATCTTAAGGAAAATATATCTCAAAACCTTAAGTCTTAAAAGCTCATCAGTTATGCCACAAGCTAGCATCTCCTTATATAGAAAACACAAGACCAAAACCCAATTGGATAACTCCCAAATAAATATTTAGATCCTCCTAAATATAATTGATCTTATCCTATGTATATTCAGATTTCTCCTAAATATACATGGCCTTATCTCCTAATTAAATCAAGCTTACAACAACATTCTCCCCTCTAAGCTTGATTTCATCTTCACTCACTTCAACCACTCCCATTAGAGTCCTCATCTCCTTAAACTTCATTCTCCCAAGTGCTTTAGTCAAGATATCAGCCTTCTGCTCCTTCCCAGGAACATGCTCAACACTCACTTGCTCTTTCTCAACACACTCTCGGATAAAGTGAAATCGAGTGTGAATATGCTTGGAGCGACCATGAAATACAGGGTTCTTAGTAAGTGCAATTGTCGACATGTTATCAACCCGAATAATCACTTTCTCGCTGTCTCCACCAGTCACCTCTACAAGAAGCTCTTGTAACCATATTGCTTGCTTGACAGTTTCAGTAGCAGCCATGAATTCAGCCTCACAAGAAGATAGAGCTACAATCTCTTGTTTTTGTGAACACCAAGTAATTGGCGAATCTCCAAGGTAGAACAAGTGTCCTGTGGTGCTCTTTCCATCATCCAAGTCCACACTATAGGAGCTATCACCGTAACCCACAAAGCTGACTTTATTCGTGCGATTGTAGAAGAGACCAAACGAACATGTTCCACGAATATATCTTAGTACCTACTTCATGCTTGTTCCGTGAGATTCCATTGGTTCCTGCATATATTTGCTTAGAATGCCAACACTGTAAGCAAGGTCTGGACGCGTATGTAGTAAGTAACGGAGACATCCTATATTTCTGCGATATTCCTGTCCTTCAACTACTCGTTCACCTTGTGACTTAGACAGCTTCAGATTCATGTCCATAGGACCTTGAGTGGGATTGCATTTACTCATTCCAGCTTCCTCCAAGATTTTAAGTGCATACCTCTCTTGTTTCAGACTGATTCCTGTTTCAAGCTGCCGCACCTCAAGTCCAAGATAGTATGTGAGTAATCCAAGATCACTCATTTCAAACTTTGCCGCCATCTTCAGCTTAAACTCACGAATTGAAGAAAAAGAAGAACCAGTAACAAGTAGGTCATCAACATATACCGCCACAATAAGAAGCTCTCCTCCTTCATTGTTAAAGTAAGAGACGGTTCCTTAGAGCACCGATGAAATTTCATATCCTTGAGAGTTATATGCAGCTTAATATTCCAGTCTTTAGGAGCTTGCTTCAAACCATAGAGGGCTTTGTGTAGCTTATACACCTTACTCTCAGTTCCTTTGATTATAAAACCATCCGGTTGTGTGACAAACACCTCCTCCTTAAGTTCCCCATTCAGAAAAGCAGTCTTAACGTCCAACTGGTGTATCTCCCAACCATATGAAGCTGAGAGACTTATAATGAATCTAATTGTCTCCATCCTCGCAACAGGTGCGAAAACCTCATCATAATCAACCCCGTAACGTTGAACATACCCCTTAGCAACCAACCTCGCCTTGTGTTTGTTTATACTGCCATCCGAGTTCCTCTTCACCTTGAATACCCATTTTAACCCAATAGGCTTAATTCCAGCAGGTTGATCAACCAAGTCCCAAGTCTTGTTCCTCTCGATCGAAGCCAATTCATCTTTACATGCCTTTATCCATACCTCTGATTTTGATGCCTCGAAGAAATCACAAGGTTCTTCATTAATAGACAGCAACAGACGCTCCAGCTCTTCATCTTGAGTAACATAGTCAGCAAGATATCTTGGTTTGGTACGAACCCTGACAGGTCTCCTTACCGTTGATTGCTCATTATCATCCTCGTTCTCCAACTCACTACTCTCCTCTCTATAATCAACACCATCGTTTGACTCTGTCTCTGCATTTTTCAGGCCACCAATCTCTGGTTCTGCTGCTTGTTCAATCGACCGAACACCTCTGTTTCCAAAATCTCCAATGAATATAGAGAACTCTGTAGAGTCGTCTTGTTCTATCTCTGTCTTATTCCAATCCCATCCTCTGGCTTCGTCAAAACGACGACTTACCACAATTCGCTTACTGGAGGGATCAAGCAAACGATAGGCCTTCGAGCCAGGCTCAGTGCCCAGATGAACTAAAATTCTTGACCTATCATCCAGCTTTTTTCTCCCTATGCTCTCTGTTTTGGCGAACGCAATACAGCCAAACGTCCTTAAGTGATTCAGATTTGGTTTTGATCCTTTCAGCATCTCATATGGAGTCTTCTCACCAAGAGACCTGGTTGCAACCCTGTTAATCAAATACGTCGAGTGCCTGACAGCTTCACCCCACAAATAATTTGGTAGCTCCATGTGTTTTAAGATGCTCCTTGACATCTCCATAAGTGTCCTGTTTCTCCTCTCTACTACTCTGTTTTGTTGAGGAGAGTATGGAGCTGTCAATTGTCTCGTTATCCCAGACTTCTCACAGTAAGAGTTGAAATCAGCAGATGTGAACTCACCACCTCTATCAGTTCTGAAAAACTTCATCGCACACCCTGTTTCTTGTTCAGTGAGCGACTTGAATTTCTTGAATTTGTCGAGTGCTTCGCCTTTTTCTCTCAATAGAACTGTCCACATGTAGCGAGAAAAGTCATCTACAATAACAAAGACATACTTCTTTTGAACTGGTGTTGTCGGTGTAATGGAACCACAGAGATCACCGTGTATTAACTCGAGAGGTAGTGTAGCTCTAAACATGGTTTCTCGAGGAAAAGAATCCCTTGTTTGTTTTCCAAACAGACAAGACACACAAGTTTGTCTCTCAACTTGGATATTCGGTATACCCGTTACCAAATCCTTATTGATCATTAACCTCATTGCGTCGGTGTTGACATGACCAAGTCGTGCGTGCCAAGTTGCAGATTGGTTCGAGGAAACTAATTGCAGACATTGAATCGTTTCCACCTCCAACATGACCTTGTACAAACGATTATTGGACCTTACTGTTGTCACAAGTAACTTACCAAACTTGTCGTAGAGCATCAACTTGTCCTCTGCCATTCATACTTCACACCCAGCCTCAGTAGCTTGACCTAAACTCACAATGTTACTCTTCAAATCTGGTATATAGTAGACATTGTGCAGTACCTTCTTCTCACCATTATCAAACACAAATCGAATAGAGCCTTTTCCTTTGATGTCGACACGAGAGTCATCCCCAATCGAACCTTACCCGTTACTTTGTCACATAACTCGTGAAAGAAACTCCTAACTCCACTCATATGGTTACTTGCTCCATTATCTAAGTACCATATGTTATTAGTGTCCATGCTGCTCTCAAAATTGCTTGGCTTCACTTTATCTTCTTGAAGATACACTACTTCATTCATCATGAGCTCATCTGCTGTATGTGTATCCTCATCCTTTTTCTCCACTGTTTCTTGAAGTTTGAGCAGTCTATCAGGGCAGTCAGAGGCATAATGACCCTGTTTGTCACATCTGAAACAAGTAATATGTGACAAGTCATGTTCTTTGTCTCGTTGCTGAAAGCCAAACCTACCACGACCTCCTCGTCCTCTTCCTCTATAGTTCCTGAACTGATTTGAGTTAGCAAACATAAGTTTGCTCTGATCCTCATCTTGTTCTGTCTCTTCCTCATTAATTCTTTCTTCGTAAGCCTTCAGACGACTTACAATATGCTCGAAGCTTGTCTTATTCAAATCGAGTACCTGCTCGAGAGAAGCTACTATACAAATAAACTTCTTCCAAGGGAGGCTAGACAAAAACTTCTTGACAATCATAGGTGTTGCGAACTCGTTTCCCAACGCTGCATACTTTGTCGAGATTGCAGACAACCTCTCCACGAACTCATCGATTTTCTTAGTCTCTTTCATCCTCAAGCGATCAAATTCAGACATTAAGGTCTGTAGTCTCGCCTCCTTGACCATGTCTGCTCCTATATGTCTCGACTTTATAGCTTCCCACATGTCTCTTGCACTTTCTAGAGCTCCAATCTGAAGGGTAAGAGCCTTGGGGATGGACTGTATGATGAGAGCAATTGCCAAATCATTTTTGGTCTCATCAATGTTTCCTCTTTCAATTACCTCCCATGATTTGTGAACCCTTAATAGGATCCTCATCTTCATAGACCATACTGTGTAGTTGGTCGAGTTCAACATGGGGCACTTGATGGAGGACGATCCTCCCTCTGATGATGATCCTTCTGTTGATATCAATGATTTCTCGCTTGTTGATGAACTCGTCTTTTCATCTTTGCTTATCGCCAAACTTTTATATCTTCTCCTCCTTCTATCAAAGGTTTTCCATCTTCTCCTGCCATTGCTTGAAGCTCTGATACCACGTGTAGAAGCAAGTAACAGAACACAAGTGCTTAATAAGAATATCTCTCTTATTAATCTTAAGGAAAATATATCTCAAAACCTTAAGTCTCAAAAGCTCATCAGTTATGCCACAAGCTAGCATCTCCTTATATAGAAAACACAAGACCAAAACCCAATTGGATAACTCCCAAATAAATATTTAGATCCTCCTAAATATAATTGACCTTATCCTATATATATTCAGATTTCTCCTAAATATACATTGTCTTATCTCCTAATTAAATCAAGCTTACAACAACATCGTTGTCGTGCAAATAAATATCTCAAGTTTGGATCATATCATGTGCGTTGCATGTATAGACAAAAGAAATAAACCTCATAAAAATTGGATTAAAATTAATAATGCTTCAATTCAAGTGAAGCACAGTATTCAGATTCAGTTTTAATACTATGGTTGTAGTACACACCAGTTAATAAACTTCAAAAAATGGGCTGATGGACATATGTTATCCAAGTAAACTAGAAGTTTTGCAAACCGACTGAATCTGAATTTCTATCTGGTTATTGTTTGTTTGAACTTTGACTTTAACTTTTTTCTCTTTTTAAAAAATAATAATTAAACAACTTGATTTCTAGATAAACCATATTCGGTCTTACCATAAAATCCACATTTTCTTTTATTTATATGAATACTAGGATGTATTATTTAACGCATTGGTTCAACTGGTAGATATATTGATTCATTCAACTGAACCGTAAATTCGAAAATCAACTTGCAGAATCAACAGCTAGCTAGTAGTACTGCAATACATGATAAATTTGATAATTAAAGCAGTATGGTGGGCAATGCAAGTGATTGACAATGGACCAATCAATACCTAGTAGTAAACATAGAAACTTATACTGAAATTATGATTAGTGTTCCAAGTATTGGCATGCAGCTTTACCGAATATAGATTACATAGCAAAAAATATATGTTAATTTCTTTAAAATACTTATCTTGCAAACAACAAAAGTTTTATTTATTTATATGAGATACGAAAACATTACACGATCGATATGAACTATATATTATCTTGACAAAAAACTATGAATCGCGGGACCTATCACATTTAAATATCTACCAAAAGACATGTTCCTTAAAGTGTGATAGATCCACGCAATGACACAAGTCTTTTGTAAGGGGGAGAAAAGAAAAAAAACCGATAGAGAATCGAGACATAAACCTAAAACGGTTTTTAGCTCGACAATGAAATCCACATGATTCCAATTCCAAAATATCCGAAGAATTTGTTAAGCCCATTTGGCGATTACAGACATTCCACCGCACCCGAGAAGAGCCGCGACTAAACACTTGACCTGCATTTTGATGCTACCTTGAAGCTTAGGTCCCATGAACTCAGCAGCTAGAAGATCGACAAGCGCCATGTAAATCAGCAATCCAGCGGAGCATGCATTGAGAAGTCCAACCGTGATCAAAGCTTTTGGACTATTATCTCGGTAAATCGTTGATAGAGCGATCCCTAATGCTATTCCGAATGGTGTTGTCACCGCGAAAAAGAATGCCATAAGAAACTTTTTCATATTCGTGTACTCAGCCTGAAATGATATTTTAACATAAGATGTTTTGTATATATTAACATTTGAAGACGAAAAGAAATATTTTCATTTATATTTCTATTAACCTGGAGGATGCAACCGCCAAGACCCATGCCTTCGAACATTTGATGGAAGCAAAGAGCTGCAATGAGTCCTTTAATGGTGCAAGTGTCACTAGTTGCTCCTAGAGATAGTCCGATGACCACCGAGTGAACTATGATCCCAAGTTCCAACACCTATATATATCCATAAAATTAAATAAAATGATATTTGGTTATATGTCATTTAAAGTGATAAAGTATATTAATATCCGGTTCATGAAATTTCCATAGATATATGTACTAACCATGGCAATGACCCGGAATCGCAAGAGTTGTGCATTCGCGGAATCATCTTCTTTTACTGGTAAGGTGACATCATTTGCGGGACCGTGGCCATGGCCATGGGGAACGATCCCAACTGAGTGCTTGCTTGTGTAGAGGCTCGTGGCCATGGAGTCAATGGCTAGAGTGATTAGACCGGACAACATAGCGAGAAACCCGGAGAAAGGAAATTTATGCCACGGGTTCTCTTCCAGACATATAGATGACAACATTTCGAAAGAATCAGGCAAAACATGCATAAAACCGGTTCCTAGAATGATCCCGGAGGCGAAACACTTAACGATAGTGAAGATGTTTCCGTCTGGTTGGAGGAACGAAACGTTACGGCTAAAGAGAGGAGCTCCGACACCAATCATGCTTGCAACGAGGATAGCGGCGATTGCTATGATTTTGAGAGGCAAAGCTTTAGCTTTGTTGACGCACGGGTTCGCTGACTCGCTTCCGCATTCTTCCGGCGCCGTTGAAGTTGCTGGAGAGATTGCGAAAGAGACAAAGATGAGTACGAGGAAGATTGTTTTCATGGTTAGTGTTGAAGTTGAAGCCATTTCTGTTTCCTCTTTTTCCCTTTTTTCTTGTTCCTTTGGAGTTTTGTGTGTTTAGATTGTTTAATGCTTGTGTCTTTGGACTTACTAGATGAGCCAGTTTATATAGTAATGTGTGCCGGTTGTTTGCATGCCATTTATCATCGATGACGAAAGAGAAGTAGTAATTGATTTACTCGTTTGTTTCCGGTGTGAAACGAGAAAATAAAGTAAATAATAGTTCAAAAATAGTAATGAGAGAATTATATATGAAAATCACCTAGATTTTTTAATTAAATCACCTAATTCGTTGGACTTTTGAGATTTATATAAGCAACCTTTGATAAGTTATTTAAATATATTTTTCTTGCATTTGGTAGTTTGGAGTTCTGGCTTTAGCGGATGAGTACACGTGCATGGAATTGTTCACTGCCCTGATGGAACCATATTCTCAATTATTCGGTTTCCTTATATTTATTTTGTTTGCACATATAGTTTATATTTTGGGTACATATCAATAATAACCAATTGCTCTCCAACTGATCATATATTCTTAAAGTTAGTCAACCCTCGAAATGTCTTAATTTTGTATTACATTATATTGTAACAATCACTATATATTATTTCTTCTATAAAAAATATATGACTAAATGAAATTTTGTATATTTTTAAAAGAATCCATGGTATGTTTTTAGTTTTTATTTCAGTATATATATTTAAAACAACGTTCATTTAACAAATTTTGATGGAAACTCAGTTTCATCATGTTAATTATCTCCGAGTTTTCAGAATATAAATATAGTTACGTAAACATTCGAGTTTTTAGATTTGAAAAAAGGCTATATATATATATATATATTTCGAACATTTATATTATCGTTTAAATGCATTCCTCATGCCGTTTGCCGAGCGGTCGCGAAGTCAACCCCATGCGTCTTCTATAATTCTGCATTAGGTCAACTTTCACAAACGTTTACTTTAATCTTGTACACTATTTTAGTTTAAGCTCTAGCGTTAGGTTAATACTTTATAAGATTGCTACGAGCACAACATCACACGTGACGAGCTCGTGCTCGGTGTATGGTTGCAATCCAGTCACCAAAAACACTACATATCGTACATATGTCATTATCAATTAATATAGTTACTTCTATGTGTCTATCTATATATGAATAACCATATAACTGATATAAGTGATTTGTCAGCTGTCAAAACAAAAAAAGGTGGTCTTTCATTTTTAGAATTGAATTTCTTCATGGGTTAATAAGCATCAAAACAATTTAAGTTTTTGGGAAAGGGTAATTAATGACAAATCGAATTTCATGAAGTGGGGTATACAGGATATGTTTTATGTCAATCAATGTTTTCATGTATTAATACGAATTCTTTTTTATTTTCGTGTCGTTCCGAAAGAATCTACTTTTGCATTGTTATATAGAAGAAGGAATAATTAATCAGATTGTTTGTCATGAAAGTAATCATCATCAGAATAAAACATAATACTAGTTGACAAAGAAAAATCATAGAAAAAGATAATTCTTTACATTATCCAGTATATTCAATACTGTCCATGCCGAGTATGTACCCAATATTCCACGGCATGCCTCATAACTTAGTCAACTTCGGTTAGAACACATTTTTATTCTATTTTTTAAAGAATGAATAATAAATATGCATCAAATTTGATTTACAGTACTGTATTATTAATTTGTGTGATTTAGTTCCCACGTTTTCATATGGTTTGGTCGAGCACGAAACAAAAACGTGCCAAACGCATACTCCACCGACGTGACAAAATGGTTATGTGTCGATTCGTAAACTTTCAAAACCAGAGATTGAAAGTGTGTATGATTTGACAACCACAATGCTAAAACTACATTAATTAAGCCTCATTAGATATGCTTCAACTATTTTTATTGATTTAATTATACTCTTAAGCTGATAAATTTAAATCTTGTAAGGAAACAGTTCAAATTGTTTCAAGAGATTCAAAATTTACAAGTACTGTATTTGATATGACTAGTTGTATGGAATCAAACCTGTATGAATTTTTTAAAAACAAATTAAGTCCGTAACTGTATACCGTTCGTTCCAGCGGAAAACATGAGCTGGAATGAAATTGGGGATCCCTGCAAATCTATGTGCTTTTTAGTTTGAGCAATTCAATACCTACAAATTTATGTTTTTCTTTTTTTAGTACTTGTTATTATTGGTTTAATTATTTTAATGTACTTTTAGATACAATATCGGGTTCTTATTGTTATTTGTCACGAAATATACTTTTTGGTACTTGTTGTTTAAATCTTTAACCATTTTAAGATAGAGTAATTTATGAAAAAAAAAAGATTATAGTAACTTAAAATTGCCATATTCGTGTAACTATAGTTTTTTTTTGTTTTTAACAAAAAAAAACTATAGTTACACGAATATGGCAATTTTAAGTTACTATAATCTTTTTCCTCTTTTATAGTTTCAGACCTATTTTTTTCCTCTTTTATAACTAGCATGGACTATCAACAAATCTCAATAACTAATTACATGTCATTTCAAAGAAGAAAGTAAACATCACATTCTTTCTAGTTTTTTTTAGTTGTCATTCTAGAGTTAAAATTTTGTTTTTCAATACTTGTCGTTTTAGGTTTCCAATGCATATGTTTGTTGAAAATATCAATTTTATTCCAACTATTTTAATGATTTGACCAATAAAAAAAATTAGAAAATGTATTAAAGAAATTATATAATAGAACATGGATTTATTTTATTAATTTGTGTGCAAAGCTCTAGACCGACAAATAACAAAAATCGGAGGGAGTAATAATTTTACATTGTCATAAATAAAGAATATTTCAAACTCTTACAATGCCATATTGCAATGTGAATATATCTCAGAATACAAATTAAAATAATGAATCAAACTTTAAAGAACCCTCAATTAATGTACAAAGGTCAAACTTAGAAAGTAACAACAAATTAAATAATTTATTAATTGTGTTGAAAGAGTGTCTAAGCCCACAAGGCAACGACCGACATTACTGCGCAGCCGAGCAAAGCCGCCACGAAGCACTTGATCTGGAGTTTGACGCTGCCTTGGAGCATTGATCCCATGAACTCTGTAGCTAGAAGGTCGACGAGGGCCATATATATGAGCATTCCGGCCGAACAAGCATTTAACAGTCCAATCGTAACTAATGCGGTTGGACTGTTATCTCTATAGATATTCGACAATGCGATTCCAAGAAAGATACCAAAAGGTGTTGTTCCAGCGAAAAGTAATGCCATCATGACCTTCTTCACATTTGTAAAATCTGCCTGTTTCACATAAATATATACATACAAACGTAAATTTTTAATTGATATAAACTATATACTATATAATAAGTGTATGTGGTTCACAAGATATATATTTTTAAATAATAAATGTATATATGTACCTGAAGGATGCAGCCACCGAGACCCATTCCTTCGAACAAGTGATGGAAGCACAGAGCTATGATGAGTCCTTTAATGGTACATGCATCATTAGTTGCTCCAAGAGATAGTCCAATTACCACCGAATGAAATAAAATCCCAAGCTCCAATACCTATTCATAAACTTCAAGTTAGCTTAAAGATGGAAATATAAATCAGTGTATGATTTGAATTAAAATACTAAATTGAATTCAAAACCGTTTAATCTTATTTTGGAAATGTACTAACCATGGCAATGACACGGTACCGCAAAAGTTGTCCATCATCTTTAGTTCCTAGCACTACACCATGACCGTGACTGTGGTTGTGACCTACAATGTGAATTGCCTTCTCTTGATCAATGTCATACTCGTCAGGCACGGGTCCAACTGTGTCCTTACCAGTATAAAGGCTGGTGGTAATAGAGTCAATGGCTAGAGTGACTAGACCGGACAACATAGCGACAAACCCCGCGAAAGGGAACCTATGCCACGGATAATCGCTAAGACATTCCGATGACAACATCTCGAAAGAGTCAGGCAAGACATGCATGAAACCGGTTCCAAGGATGATTCCGGAAGAAAAACATTTTACAATCATGAAACCGTTGCCATCGGGACGGAGGAACGAAATGTAACGGCTGAAAAGAGGTGACGATACGCCTATCAAGCTTGTCGTAAGGATGGCTACAATGGCTACGATTTTGAGTGGGAATGCCTTAGCTTTATCGACGCACGGATTGTCCGAGCCGCTGCCGCAACCTTCCGGGGAGGTTGAGATCGCTGGAGAAACGGTGAAGGTGAACAGGATTAGGAGAATGTAGACGAGCTTCATGACTAGTTTGGTAGTAGACATTAGTATATAAGATTAATTATTATATAATAATGTATGATGTGTGATGAGATCAATGTTTTTGTGTTTGGTTTGGGTTATATAGAAGATTTGCCGGCTTTGTCTCGGTGCTGATTTGGAAGGTCAATTCATAAACTAATTGACTAAATCAATAAAAAAAAGATTGCACTAGAGAATCGGAATCCTGATTGTGTATGTATGTACATTATCAGATAGAAAAGTTTCGAATTGTATTATCTTATCTTTGTTTAATCATTGGGTGGACCGGTGGAAGAAGCCTGGAAGGTGCGGATCATGCCAAACAAATGAACGATACATGACGTTTCGTATTATTTTACTGTAAAAGAAAACAAATCGAACTAGCTTTGAAATGCATTGGTTCATCATTTGTCGCTAATTCCTACTACAAAATTTGTTTATGGTTTTTGTTATTACTAAATTAGGAATCGATAATCTATATATATAAAATTATCTTTACTCAGTCTTGGTGCGCCACCTCAGCATCTCCTCTCAAAATTTTAGGTTTTTCGGATTGGACTTAGCCTAAAATTTTTCAAAGATAATTCAGGCCCAGTTGTTTTACTATCTTATCAATTAAACCTATGAATGTCTCTCCTCCACGCTGTCACGACGCTCCATCTCCACCGGTTGCTCTTCTCTTTAACTCTCGATCCATGCCGTTTCACCATCTGATGCGAATTCAATTCTTCCAGTCTTCTATACTTTCACTTATCGTTTCATGTCTTCCAACACAATTTTTTTTGGAGATTTCAATCGGCTCTCTGTTTAACTTTGGATTTTTGATTGGGGAGGGGATTAATTTTTTTGTTTTGTTTCATGATCCATGCATGGGGAATGAGTAAGAGAATCTATGTGTTGGTTGTTGAAATCAGCAGATTGAATCAAAGTATTCCATTTCGTGAGTTTCATCAAAGTATCTACATTAATTCGCGGAAACCAATACCAACGATGAGTCGTACTATAGTGGTGGTGGACTTCTCAGACCTTCAAATCTTAGGTAACTTTTTTTAATTCTCCTTTCTTTTTAATTCCTCTATAGTGTTTTCTCATTTGCGTTGTGTTGGGCGACATTGATTTTATGTGATTCTCTAGATCAGCTCTTGGCTGCCGCCATTGATGCCACTAAAAAAGCTGGACAGGTCTCTCTCTCTTAATCGATGTCCTTAGGTTTTGGTCGATCTTCTGCGTAATTCTGATTTAATTTGGCTTATTTTGTTTCATTCTGCAGGTCATTCGTAAAGGGTTTTACGAGACCAAACATGTTGAACACAAAGGCCATCTTTATTTTTTATCTTTTCTCTCAAATAATTTAACTTCATTGCAAGATTGCTTCTTGATTTCATCTCAATCATACATAGTGAGAATGACTACTTCTAATCATTGAGAGTGTCAATTTTTTTGTTTTAAGTTCATCTTCTTTGGTTCATGAAATTGTTGTTTTTGGTGGATTTGGTGACAGAGACCGATAATGATTTGAAGATTTCGTCTTTAATCCTCTCAAGCAGCTTTTCCCAACCACAAGGTGATTATTCTTTCTCTGTTGAATTCCCCTTTTGTTGTTAGCTCCGCCTTATCATGAGAGTTTGGCTATGGAGGAGAAACTACTGCTGCATTCGGTGTGACAGAACAAACTGATGAACAAACTTGGATTGTTTGTCCTCTTGATGGAACAACTAATTTCGTTCACGGGTAACATATATATTTAGATACGTTTTTGCCTAATTTCCATTTGAATGAATGTGTGTGTTTTGATTATGCATAAACTCCAAAATTGTTAGCTGACTTACTTTAGGCAATAGAGAATTTAATAAATGTCTATGTTTGTGAGGGTACGGTCTTAGGTAGTTTTCAGCGACTACTTTTACAGTTCTTTGATGTGGCTAATTGAAAAAAGAATCTCATTAGTCAAATCGCCTTCGATAAAACAAGTGCAAAATTCATAAATATATCATATATTATAACATATTTTTTTTTACTATGTTTTACTTATAAACTTTTATAGACGTAATACATGTAGATGAGAAAATGGAAATCGTGGGAGAAAGAGACTCAAACAGTAAAGTATCTAGCAGCAAACGGTGAGATTCGGTATTTTTTACTACTAAACTACATGCAATACATATCACTAATTTCTTATTTGATGAAATTTGTTAAATCATTTTTCTTCTTCTGTAATATAAAGATCCAAATAGGTTTAGAATGACTGGAGATACCACATGGAGATACCACGTTTGCTCAACGACACCTCATTTCTTGGACTGAAACATCGTTTCAACTTTAAATTGTAAGTTAGTACATAGTCTCCATATTTTCTAAATCACTTTATTAGTGAGCATATGTCTCAAATACAAAGATTAGTAATTACTATCTCTTTTTCTTTTATTAGAAATGTTTCTTCAGTCAATTTTTCAACTCGGTGGTGAAAATTGATTAATCATAGAGTAGAAGAGTTCATTTTCATCAAGTTATGACTGAGAACCATTTTTATAGCTTTATAACCATGGAGAATAAGAGTTCATTGTCAAAATGCAACCAGTTCACTTCTTTTTCTTTCCCTTTGTTTGGTATGATCAACTCTTTGTCATTTGTCTTTTTAGATGGTTTTTTTTTGCTCAAGCATTTGTCTCCAAGTTCTGGCCTCTTCTTCAGCACCAACAATGTGTTTCTGAGAAGAAGAGCAAAGATCTCGACTTTCAAACTTCGATCAAACGCGAAGATTATGACGATGATGATGATGGTTTTTCAGAGAATATGTAGTGATGGTGATGAAGTGCTTAGGCCTTCTCGCTGATCCATGAAGCGAGGGGCTTCAAACGACACAGTTCAAGGAGCTTTGTAATCTGTTTGAAGAGAAAGTGCCAAGCTTGGAGAAAGTGAAGCAAGAAGACATCAAACAGAGATGGGTTTATCGATGCAATAAATTTGCCAAGAATTTTGACTGCCCTTGGCTTAAAGCAAGGATCTAACGGTAAGCGTTGCAGGAGAATGATCAGATCATTTGATGGAAGTAAAGACAAATCATTTTCTATTAATTTGTGAAATTCATGGAGAACAATCTATTAGTTTATTATCCCTTTTTTCTTCTTACCGTGTATGTTAATATTGTTGTCTCAGAACCTTTTTAAAATTTCTGAACTGTCATCAAAAATTCACCAAAACTAATGAGAATGGAGATAATTGTCACAGACATGAATACTCTGCGAAAACATAGAGGCTAAGCCTAACAAATGCCGTCAAATTTGTTATATTCACACCTATAATCATAATTACGATGTATAATCATAATTATATTTATAAAATACAGACAAAGAATTATGAGCTTATGACTTCGCAATTTCAAATATACACCAAAATATTGACAAAATACCTTAAATGAGTGGCCAACTAATTTTTATGGAAAATACTAATATTATATAATTAAAATTTTATTACTTCAAAGGGTTTATTAATTGACCAAATATATGTTTTGCCGTTGTTTTTTGAAGTAAATTAATTTATTTAGTGAGTACATATAATTTCAGAAACCATAATTCAACTTTGATTAAAGTCCGGTCTATTTTCAGTATTAGGACAAGAAATCGTATATGCTAACTAAAACGGGTAATTCGAGTAATGAAAAAAGTATACTCTAGCATTGAAATTTTTTTTTTTTTTTCTCGCTTGAAAATTAATTTTAAAAACAAATTTGCATTTAATGGGGATTTTCGGATCTTGTAGTTAAGGAAATAAATATTAATTTATATTTAAACACAACATTTTGGTATATTGTGGGAATCAGGAATCAAAGATTTTTCTTTTGACTAACAAACATTAATTAGATATTTTTCAACCATATATTTTGTTGTAGATATGGATAGTTTCAACATTTAAATATAAAATATAAATAGTCCTAAAATAAATATTATAAGTTTTGCAATTAGCAGATTCATATTAAAAAAGAAATACGACAATAACGAATTACTTTGAGACGTTTATTTTTAGAATTTTGTATATCTTTGAAAATAATTTGAAAGTTTTTGAGAATTTCTTACCCAAAATGTTTTAATAAAATATTGTCTATAAGGTAATTATTTCAAAGATAGTTACGGACCACAAATTTTTTTGGCGGTGTGAAATGGACATGACGGGATAGGACGAGACTATATGACATGTAAAGAACTACTTTAAGATGGATATTTTGAGAGTTTTTTAGAATTATGATCTACTAACTATATAAAAATTAAATATTCAAATGAAGATTCTATGTATCTACATTTTTAGCCAAACTTTTTAGAGTTAAACCATTTTTTTATTATTTTGTTAACACCTTTCACATTAAAATATTATATATATTTAAAATGATTATATACAAAACAATTTGTTGTGCCATATCTCACGGGTTAAATATTACTAATCACCATTTCCTATATAAACAACACAATTATCGATTATCAAATAAATTACTAACTATTCCATACAAAAAAATATTTGAGAATTTTTGAAAATATTTTGAGAGTTTTTGAAAATTATTTTTTTACTAACTAAATATAAATTAAATATTCAAATGGAGACTTCATATATTTTGTGAAGTAACTAGCCATTTTGGAACGGGTACTTTAAAAATTTTGGTATTTTTTAAAAACAGTTAGAGTTTTTTAAAATTGTAATTCTTTTTGGATAATTTCAACTAAATAAATAAAACTTAAGTATTCAAGAAGAATTCTGGTATCCCGTCTAAATTTCTTACATATCTCTATAAAAATATTGTCTAACGAATAATTATTTAAAAGAGAATGAACATAAGACTGAAAAATTCTGATGGATATGGGATGAGAGGAGAGAACGAGAGGAGACGGGATCGGAAATGATAAAACAGGACAGGACTGGAAGAGACGTATTTTCCGTTCCAAAGTAGATACGTCTACGTTATATTCGTGTAATAATCCAAATTAAAACCAAATTGAAATATGATATTTGGATTTCATTCCAATATTGTAGAAATACTTAAAATTATATAGTTATATGAATGTAATACATAATCAATAAAACCCAATCTAGACCCAAAACACCACTACTTTTAAAGGCCTAAACAGATATTTGGGCCCAATCAATGTAAGAAAAAAAAAAGAAACACCCGAATGTAAGTAAATTCAAAACCGTATAAAAAATTACTAACTTACAAACTTTGTAACACAATCACAAAAAAAAAATTAACTAACATTCTCACACATTTCATTTAATACGTATTCAAAAAAAATAAACAAGGAACTACAACCACGTAGAGAAACATACAAAAAACAACCAATCAAACGGATAGCAGGTAATAAAAAAACAATTACATCCACAAACAACTTATACATCAAAATCTACAAATATTCAATTTAAATAACTTAAAAACAAAACGCAATTTTAAAATAAACATAACTAATATAAAATAGAAATGTAAAACTACACTGTAGATTATACTTAATGCAAAAAAAAGCAAGCAAAAAAGGCAAAATCACCATTTTCAAAAAAATAAAAAACAGCAAAAAATAGAAACCAAGATATAAAGAAAATAACAAAACACTTTATAATTATCCACGAAAAAAACATATAGCACACCCTAATCAAACTCAAATTAATCACAACTAACAACTACAACAAACCAACAATTTTAAGTACACAATGTTAACTTTTCATCATAATTATTTAAAAAAACATTAAAAACACACAGAAAATGATCTCAAATTTTGAAAAGTAAACAACACACTAAATTATACTTACTGCAAAACCTATTCTTTAAAAAGAATATCCAACAAACAACATAAGTACCCAAATCAAATACAAAAACAGACATAAAGATGACTTTACATAACAAAAAAATAATATACACAAAAAAAAAAAATCTGAAATACACCTTCATCTAACTTCCGCGCGTAGCGCGGATCAATTGCTAGTCTATATATATAAAGTGTAGTTTACTTACTTTTGGTGATGCCACCTCAGCATATCTATTTATTTCGTAAGCCCATTTCTTGAACAAAGCCCATATTTTTGAACTGAGACATTTGTGTTTATGCCCAGTCTGTTATCTCAATTTTGACACATTATCGAGTAAACCCTTTTTTTTTGGCCGCCGACAATTCGCGACGATACTCCACAGATGACGGCACTGAGGACCTGATGCGTCCCTGCCCTTCTCCATCCTCCACACCCTTTCGCTGTCTTTGCTCTCTTTGATCTCCTTTGTAACGTCTTTCTCTTAGTGTAATTTATCCCCTTCAATGCTCGCTCTTTCAATTCAAGATCCACTACGGTATCTTTAATTCGTGTATCTATATAAAGTCTTCTTTTGCAATGTTATTCTTCATATATTTGTCTTCGTCTCTTTGATTTCTCATTACTAAAATGAATTCCCCTGTAGTTTCATTCGAGAATCTCAAAGCTGGCCGCCTTCACCAACAGATTATCGGAAGGATGCTTCGTCACTGGCCTGCTCGCAATGTCAAAATAGGAGGCCAACTCATGGGCGTCGACTTCCTACTTATTGATGAGAAGGTTGTTTCCATCTTAACTAGACTTTTCAGTTTTTTTCGTTTTTTTACAACTCTATCTAATTTGAAGTTTTTTTTGTAGAGTTGTGTCATCCATGGGTCGATTAATGTGACCCACCTTTCAAAATTCGAGAACTCGCTACGTGATGGAGGAATATATATTGTGTCTGATTTTGAAGTCACAAGAAGCAACTCCCGTTTTAAGCTAACTGATTCCCCCTTTTCAATACGCTTCACACCAAACACTGTTTTTGATCAACCTGACGAGTCTTTTGGTAGCATTCCGGAAGAGTTTTTCAGGTTTCGGACTCATGAGCAATTGGTTTCTCTTGCCAACACCAATACAGATCTTCCAGGTGTGTTTGTTTTTCCCATTGATTCAATATTCCCTGTTTGTATATTTACTGTATCTCTCCCTGTGATAACTTTCGTAATCGACCTCTCATAAGTTGACTTCATGACTGTTTTTGCTCTAACATTAGATGTAATGGGCGAAGTCTGTTCCAGCAAAGTATATTGGAATGGAATGACACAAACGTTGGAGAGGATGTTAGTCCATCTATGTCTTGAAAGGTCAGTTCCCACTGTCTTCCTGTGACAACCCGTCCCGCGGACCCCACTACCCCCCCCCCCCCCCCCCGCTAGCTGCCCCAACGGACCATCCGTCGACCCTGCTAGCCCCCCGCTAGCTGTCCCAACGGACTCCAAGCTGGCCCTGCAGGGCATCGATCCTAACCCATCACTGTGGATATCCCAATCCACCATCCAAAAATGGAAAGTGCTAAATATGGAAAGTTTTACGGGAGTTAGAATTTGTCCATTTTAGCGGTGGAGAGCCTTGGAGGGGCTTGTGTGTGACCTTAGTGGCAGACTTTCGAGTCAGTGTGCCGTGTGTGGCGGTCTTTTTAGATATTGTGTGGCCTTTGTGGCGGGCTGTTTAGCCGTGTGTGGCCTTTGTGGCGGGCTGTTTAGCCGTGTGTGGCCTTTGTGGCGGGCTGTTTAGCCAATTGCGTGGCCTTTGTGGCGGGCTGTTTAGCCAGAGTGTCTTTTTGACGGTCCTTCGGGACAGATGGTCTTTGTGACGGTCCTTCGGGACGAGTGGCCTTGGTGGCGGTCCTCTTTAGGACATTTGTTTGGCCTTGGTGGCGGTCCTCTTTAGGACATTTGTTTGGCCTTGGTGGCGGTCCTCTTTAGGACATTTTGTTTGGCCTTGGTGGCGGTCCTCTTTAGGATATTTTGTTTTGCCTTGGTGGCGGCCCTTGTGGTATGTATATGATCATTGTGTGGTCATGAGGTATTCCAGTGAGGGGATATGTGGTTGGTAGGACATTGAGATATTTTACGCGAGCCACGGGAAGGAAACCTGGATAGGGATAGGACTCAGACGTGTTCAGAATCGTTTGCTCGCGACTCTTGGGGGACTTTGGTTCTCCTAGTACTGCCATATTCAGAGACTTTGTGGCTTGGGAGTATGATTTGTATATCGACTTCGGATGACGGTCCGGAGGCGCGCTGTAGGATGACGACCCGAGAGACGAGTTTGGATTTTTCCTTATATATTATGTCATGCGGGTTTAGGCCCGATGAGGAGCCAACATTTGGCATGCAGACTTTAGTCTGATGAGGAGCCAATAAAACTCAAGGTTTAGGCCTACGAGTAAAGGAAAGTCCAAAAGTCGAGAGCAAATGACGCCTGGAGCGCGAGTCTATCGCCTAGAGGTGACATTCTGTAGATCGGTCGGAGGAGTGCAGCCGTGGAGACGGTTGCACGGGAGTCCTTGGATGATGGTTGTTCGAGATTCGAGGACGAATCTAGATTGGTGGAGGAGAATTGTAACACCCGCAAACCAATTTTTGGTAAATTGGTGAGGGTGTCGATCGACACCACAGGAGGTGTCGATCGACACTGATTGTTTTCCGGTTCGACCGGTTCGATTTAATTATCGATTTTTGGTCGGTTTGGTTTGAGGAGAACCATTAAACCGTGATATTTAAGTAGGAGAACGACCTAGGTCGTGTTTTGTTGTTGTCTAGCCGCTGGAAACAAAGAGAAAGAGGTGAAGGGAGAGCAAACTTGAGTGTTCAAAGCAAAAGGAACAGAATCGTCAGGGTTTGGGAGAAGGAGGATCCGACTGCTCAAATCATTTTGAAAGGTATTGATATTTGGTAGGATTGTACCTAAGAGATTTTCGTACACTCTCCTATTTACAGAAGTGAATTTGAGTTAATATTGTAAAAGATATCGGCAGTTTGGTGGGGCGTTTCTTCTCAGACGCGGATTGAGACCAGCGGGTGTTTTAGGATCGATTGCGGTTTCATCTGAGTTCTGATCGTGATGAAATTTTGTGGGAAGCTTCATGAAGTCTAGGGATAGCTTTTCACTGGAGGGAGTTAACGATTGGTTTTCATTTTAGGAGGTGAGTGCATGACCATGACTAATCTAAGCCTTTGTTTCCCTTGTTCTTGCTTGTTTGTTGCTTGTTTGTGTGTTTTTCTTGCTGGGATTGGTTGATACAGGTTCCTACGGATGTTTAAGGCTTGGGTTTCAAGTATTGGACGATTTGGAGGAGATTTGGGAGTGAGATTTGACTCTCGGCTTCGCGCGGATCGCAGTTGCAGAGGAAGTGTCGATCGACACCACTTGGTGTCGGTCGACACCAGCAAATTGGGCATCGATCGACACTGTGGGGTAGTGTCGGTCGACACCAAGGCCAGTGTCGGTCGACACTTGGCTGGTGTCGGTCGACACCTCCCTTCCAGCGAGACGATGTTGATTTCCTGGTTTGTGTGTTTTGTTTGATGCTTGTTTGGAACTTTGGAATCATTGTTGCCTGTGTGTATAGCCCAGTAGATGGGAGGATTGCCTCACTGAGTGTTTATCAAATACTCATGCATCTCAATATGTGTTTGTGGTGCAGGTAAAGGCAAAGTATGATCATGGAATCAAGGCGATGAAGAGGAGGATGTTCTAGTGGTTCGCTTGGTTGTCTGGCTTCTGTTAGGTTGTTAGAGTTGAGTCCTAGATCATTGTTTAGGATTGATGGTTATTTGATTTATGCTGTTTGGATCATTAGTTTGTGATTGGAATTAATACTGGTTATTATTTTATTGGTTATTGATTTATTGGATATTTATTGGTTTGTTATTCCGCTGTCGATTGTGAATGTGGTTAGGTGGCTAGTGGGTATGGGACCACTAGTTATAGTTTATTTATATATATGTTATTTATTATTTATTATTAAAAAAAAAAGGTCGGTCGTTTCATTTTGGTATCAGAGCCCTTACGGTTCTAGGTTTGGGTTCGCTAGGTTTCTGTTATGATGTTTTGGATTGCATGCTTTGATTGATTATGTGAGTTACTCAATTGTGTGTGGCATGGAGTCCTAGAACATCCTCTTCGAGCCTTCAATGAGATTCCACGGTGAGTTATTGTTATGTTTCTTTGTGTGGTATTGATTTGTTTTATGCTTGTTAGCCTCTGTTCTTGAAAGATCAGTGGTTAAGGTGTTTGAGTGATTGGTCATGGACGGGGATGTGGTCGTGGTCATTGTCGGGCGGGTCCCGAGGCCAGCGAGTGTGTGGTCCAGAGTTCCACGAGGAGGTACGTCAGAGGGTTGCAAGCGTATCAGGAGGGATCAGAGGGGGTTAGCCAGTGAGCGTGCCGGGGGTGCTAGGAACCCAGGTGTGGGGTTGCAGCAGGTGGAGCCTAGGTTCGAGATGATCGCTTGGCGGATCTGTTAGCGTGCAGTTGGAGCGGTTACCGAGAGGGGTAACAGTGTAGGCTCCAGTTGTGCCGCATGTGGCGGGATGCAGCCGAGGGCTGCGGATGTTGAGGACTTTCCACCTTATGTTAAGAGGATGGAGCGGTTGTAGATGACCGGTATGAGATTATTCTCAAGGGGTATCAGACCTAGAGAGGCGGATAGGTGGACATATGCAGTTGGAGCAGATATTTCTCTGTTTGGGGGTTAATCCAGTTGGATACTTGAAGTTTAGTGGGCAGGTGTAACATTGCAATGTTATACTCGGACCACAGGAGGTACTTTGTGTCGAGAGATGTTTATAGTCGTTAAGGATTGTTGCTCCTAAGGGGATGGTAATTCCCCTGAATACCGATAGCGCGAGGGGCTGAAGGCTCCGAGAGTGGCAGAGGGGATGATGTTCCCCTGAGGGGATGAGTAGTTCCCCTGATACCGAAATCTTGAGGATTGTGGTCCAAGAGTGAGACGGTATAACTCGAAGACACTGGTCTGAGAGTGAGATCGGTATGGCTCAAAGGTTGCAACCTTAGAGAGGAAGAGTTGGGAGCAAGCAATGTATAGAACATGAGTATGAACATAAAGACGGAATGTAGACCTCGAGAGTGATGATGGTTTAATCTTGGATTTTAGGATTATGTTGGCTGGTGGGCCAGGGTTTTATGACCGGAGTGGTCAAGAATGTGTGGCTGATGTGCCAGGATTGAGTGGCTGGTGGTGCTGGAGTCCCGGGTAGGAGAGCTGCTGCAGTTATGAGCCGGTAAGGGCATGGTTGCCAGGTACTAAGATTCACGAGAAGCTTCATGGCAGGATAAACTAATCGTTGCGACGATGGTGGATGAAGTTCATTAGAGATGGACAGGGTTACTAGATTTAAGGTTTTGGTAAGCTTGCTGGGGGGAAACAAGTCAAGTAGATTAAGTTAGCGGTCTACAAAGCATTTGATACGGTGAATCGGAATATGCGAACGTATGGTACTTGTTTGTTTTATTACGCTCGTATTAATGATTTGCTATGGAGAATAGCTAAGCGGAAAGCTAATTTTGGATTAATCTATCTTGTGGAAGTTTTCCCTAAGAGACAAGTTACTAGAGGTTCTTGGACAAACAAGAGGGTTGACATTCAGGTGGCTTCGAGTTGATATCGGCATACTTGAATGTTTGTTTGGCAGAGCTGAAGAAGCAGCTAGAGGATCTGTTGAGTAATGGATTCATCTGTCCTAGTGTATCATTGTGGGGAGCACAAGTGTTATTTGTCAAGAAGAAGGATGGGAGTTTCCGGTTGTGCATTGATTATCGGGGTTTGAACCGGGTCACTGTGAAGAACAAGTACCCTCTTCCTAGGATTGATGAGTTGTTGGATCAGTTGAGGGGTGCTACTTGGTTCTCTAAGGTAGATCTGGCGTCGGGTTATCATCAGATACCGATAGATGAGGCAGATGTGAGAAAGACGGCTTTCAGGATGAGGTATGGGCATTATGAGTTCGTGGAGATGCCTTTTTGGGTTGACTAACGTACCAACAGCGTTTATGAGATTGATGAACAGTGTGTTTCATGAGTTTCTGGACGTGTCTGTCATCATTTTCGTCGACAATATACTGGTATTTTCTAAGAGTCCTAAGGAGTAGTGAGGCTAGCACTACCCGTCCCGCTAGCCTCACTGCTAGCTGCCCCAACGGACCATCCGTAGACCCTGCTAGCCCCCCGCTAGCTGTCCCAACGGACTCCAAGCTGGCCCTGCAGGACATCAATCCTAACCCATCATTGTGGATATCCCAATCTACCAGTAGGTTATTGGTGCGCCAGGCGTTCCTCGAACCCTGGTCCTTACCCTTTAACAACCTTCCCACAGGATAAGTTGCCACCAATTGATCTGCAGGTCAATTCCTATCTAATTTGTATTTGTAATATATTAGGAGGTAGAATTCCTATGCATCGCAACAGTGACGGACATTCAAACTCAGCATGGGTGGTATTTTATTTCATGTGCTGCTTGTTTATCATATATTATTGTGTGAAACTAAATAAGCAGAAATAATGAAATGATGTTCAAACCAAACAATACATTGAACATTCCAATTACGTTGAGAATTAGATATACAAGAAATTAGTGATATAGCGACACACAAAAAAAATTTATCACAACAAACCAATATATCATTAAAAATATATATATATAATTGCAGTAGAGATCAATTGCATCTTGTTTGTTTAAATTTTTACCATACAACTCTCAAATGTAACGTTGATGTACACAATATATATTAAATAATTTTTATAATTAGTTAATTCCCAATTTATTTATTTGATAAAATATGATATTTTGATAAAATATGATATAAAATTAGCATTCGCAGAAACATTTTAAAATATAATGACGATGCATACAAGTTATATGACACTTTTTATCGCAGGTAATATTTTGTAGATCCACCATATGCGGTGAAGCTTCATGATGCACAACAAGCTGAGGAGTTTTTACAGGCAATAAATTTCGTGTTGCTTCAACACCCCGAAATGTTACGATAGTCATCACTACAAAACAAACCATATTTTTTCTTATGAATTATAAACATAAACATAAACATGTACTTTTCAAACATATATGAAATATGAAACTAACCAGATGTAACAATCAAGAAAATAACGAAAGCAAACTTCATTGTTTTTTTCTCCATGTAATTATCTATTACAAAAGTTGATAAGGATATGGTTGGTATCTAAAGCTGATTGAGCTATTGTGGAACTGCTTTTATAGAATGGAGATATGGTATGTTTTGGTCAAACACATGTCAAATTATACATCTCCTTTATATTTATAGAGAATCACTTTTGAGAAAAAACTGATGTGTCGCCGCCAGAGACATCAAGATATTTTTTAGCAAAATACTCTTAAATTTTCTAATTAATTATAGATCTATGCCACTATATTAATTTTAAAAACAATTAATTGAATAATAATTAGATATGTCATCATTTCTCACACAAATTTAATAGTAAAGTAAAAATTCACTAAAATTTACTTACAAATATACAAGTTAAAATAATATTGATTTCTTAAAATTAATATAAATATTGATTTTTTAAAATCAATATAAGTAAAATATTCTAAAAAGGCTATAAAAACATATCAATTAATATAAAGTTAATAAAAGTAAAGAACATATAACTAATTAAACATATAACTTATTAACATAATCATATAAAAACAAAATATTATTTTTTATGTTAGTATTATTACCATAATAATTTAAATAACAAGCTTTCAATAGTTATTAAAATGGATTATAAAAAGAAGTATATTACCCCTGAAATATCTCTAACTCATTAAAAAAAAATTAATTCCCAATAAATATAGATTTATATTTATTAAAAATGACAACAAATTAGGGGATATCATGATGTGTGATTATTTTTATATATATCTAAGTATGTAAACTAATTAATCTCAACATTTAGTGTGATTATTTCTTAAAAATGGAAATATTGATAACCGAATAGGAATATTCGTTCTAATTTTATATTCATTTATGTGCTATTAAAAATGAATGAGACAATAACCCTTATCATTATAAATAAACTTAGTACCCACAAAAAATTCATAATATATTTAAAATGAGTGATTATTAGATTATATAAAATTGTTATAGTTACTCGACAAACCATAAATATAAATTTGATTTTTAAAATACACAAAATATATATTGCCATAAATTGTAACATTTTTTAAATATTTTCTTTACCACGTTCACATATTTCACAGGTGAAATATATTCTTACACGAATACGTTGATTTTTGAATTTCATTAATTTTTCATAATGGCTTTTTTGGTAATAATCTTTCATTTATAGAAAATATTAACAAAATCGACTAACTCAAAAGATTTAAATAGAATCAAAAATATTAAAGCAATAAATTAGATTATCTTCAAAAAATATAGTTTAGAATCCGATTGTTACTAACATATAATAAAATTGAATAGTTAAACTACCGAGTAATTTAGTATATGTTGTTATGGTTACATAAGAAACATGCAAAATTGTTATGATTACAAAATAAAACATAAGAAGATATGAATTTGATTTTTAAACCACACAAAAGACATGTTGCAATAAATAGTAACACTTTATCAATATTTCCTTTACCATAAAAGCTATTACACATTCAAAGATTTCACAGGTGAAACGTATTTTTTAATGAAAAAACACAGCTTTGAATAAATAAATAAAAAAACTTAAGTTACATATTATGCGTGACACAAACAGATATTGGTTTTAGGATAATAATTTTACTTGTGATAATTTTCTTTAAATCGATTTATCCTGCACATAGTGTGAGTTGTTACCTACTCTATATATATAAAGTTAACTTTGCTCACTTCTCCTTCCTCCACATCAGCATCCACTTAATTTTTTTTTTGCATAAAAAAATACTATTTTTAATATTCATTCATTGCATATTTATTACTTATAATTAATAATAGTAAAAAAATAAACAAATAGTGAATTAACTAAAATTAATTAAATTTTAAAATAGTATAAACAATAATATAATTTTTAGTATATAATAAAATAAGAACTATCTAAGAATAAATTAAGAAAATTAAATGAAAATTTGAAAATAATAAAAATAATACTATAAATTTGTTTTAGTAATAATGTTATTATTAAAGTTATAACCAAAAAATGATTATATTCCAAAATTTAGAATGGGTTAATGAGTTTTAGAATGTAAGTAAGATTTTAATGCATGGTGGAGTAAAAAAATAAGTTATGTAATTGTATTTATTAAAATCTAAACATGTAAATAAAATTGAAGTGAAACATTAGTTTCTAAGAAACATATACCATAAAGATTTATTATTAAATTTTACTTATAATAAAGAAAAGATTAATTACTTAACTTAACTTAACTTAAAAGTTTTAATCTAAAACAAAGACATTGTAAGCGGCATATTTTTTTTTGGAAAACTATGAAAAACAATTTTGAAAAAATAATCTATCTAAAAAATTAAATCAATGGTCAGGAAATATAGAAAATATAATATGTAAGCCATTACAAAAAGTGACATGTGATTTGTGTAGCGTATCTCATAAGGTATATTATCAACTGGAGCTACAATTTTCTAACATGATATATAACATATATATATATATATATATATTATCAAATGTTTTTAACCCAAAATATTGGCAAAAACAACATATTTAAAGTACACTATGTTTTTTTAGAAGATGAAACTGGGGTTGCATCACAAAATTAACATCTGCGAATAACATATGAGATTTTAGAAAAATATGTAACTTGGATTAAGTAAATAGATATTCATTGTGGGTTTTTAATGTTTCATCATTTAAGCATTCTTAACTTAGTCGGAAATTCTATTATGGCAGATGATGCATTTGGACAACTTCATTGTAGCTACATAGCACTAAAATTGTTTAAATGTAGGATATCTATATGTTTAAATAGTTTCTATAATTAGGTCAACGATCGAAATTGACGTAAGAACTTTTAAAATTATATTTTCATGGGATATGAATATGGAATGAACTGTTTTAAAGATAAAAGGTCAGATGATT